>NC_090929.1:1127807074-1128407074 GCF_040938575.1 Ambystoma mexicanum | reverse complement strand
GTCCCTGCAAGGAAGGATTTGGTTTCTTTCTGCATCTTCAGGAGGCTTAATTTCATATTCCCATGTAGAAAGAGGATTGGGTCATTGAATCTTAAACTTGTGTGAGGGGGGTCAACCTTTCCATAATGGATATCTTCCTTGTGGGCCAAATGATACTCGGACAATGTTCACCAAAGGCTTATCCGTGTTTGCAGTGCCTCTCAGGCTGCAGGGCATCCATGTGAACTCCTGCCTCGATTTAAGGGAGCATAGCCCCTTCGAGAACTCTCCTTTAGTAAAACATTCTTCAGAAGTACAACCCTTTTGTTCAAATGTTTTACAATAAATCAAGACATCTTATCATTGCACACAGAATACATTTATTAAACACAGTGCTTGACACAACTCTATGGTTGTGGAAACGCTAGCCCCAGATGTGTGGGGCCATTCAAGAAAACAATAGTTTTTCAGCACACACCCATCATTCAAGCCATTTGAAAGCAGACTATTAGAAGTCGCCTCCTGTATTCATGTAATTCCCTTTTGGAGAGACTGGTCGTGAGAAGTGAATTTTCACTTAAATGGTTAATGGGAACAGCATTGAGTCTCACCAGAGCTTCTAAAGTTGGATTCTTAGTTGTTGAATGCTCTTTAGTGGTGGAATTGAAGACCATATTTCTGTGGGCTGGAGGGCTACCTCTCCAAACTCTAATCACTGGCCTTGAATGAGTCATTCTGAATGTTGGGCACTTCCTTCAGGTGCACAGCTTGTGGTCCACACTGGAGAAGGGTGATACGGTAAATGTGTTGCAACTGAAGGCCTTTTTTCTAGCCTGTAATCCTAATCCTCCTCTTGATGTCCTTGACAAAGTGATGCAACTTTATACTGACAATGCAACATTCTATTTTATTTGAAGAAACTGGGAGGCAAGTGCTACCCTTCATTTGTATCTGATGGCTATGGCACGGGACCATTGCGAACAGGACTTTCCATGTCATGGTGTATGTCAACTGATTAACAGAGAGATAGAGGTGTCAATATGTTCTCCTCCATATTGGGAACTGATATGCAAGATGGAGTTTAACATTTTCCTATATTGCTGTTCTCAGTTTTGGCTACTATCAAAGGGAACACAAACTGTATGGATTAAGAAAAGGTCAATTTCTGATGCTTGTTAATCTGCTTAGAATCACATGCTGTGCATATGGTCCAACATGCACTCATAACCACAGAGTATTGCATCTTGTCTTTCGGGGACCAAAAGGGGATGTCAGCATAGGTGTGCCTGTAACATCCCTGTCGTGATGTGTAGTGTACCCAAAATCCCTCACGCGCCGAGGTCCCTCAGATTGTTTTTTTCCGCCCAGATACTGGTGGCCCTGTAGCAGAGCTCTTCATAAGAGACATTGTTTATCTTTATTCTGACTTTGCCAGTTATTTCCCCTTAAGTCACTTCGACAGCGATTCAAGCAACCTCGATGGAGACTACGGGAAGTTTTGACGGCAGTGGATTTCGGCGCCTAAGATCCGGCGGCTGAGCCATCCACATGGCCGGACCCTCTGGCCGGCCTACACAGTAGGGCGAGTGGGGTCGGGTGGCCATATCTTGTCTTTCCTCTTTCCCCCTCTTTGACCTCTAGGTCTGGTCATCTTTGTTTATACCTTTCGCTATGGAAAGGATACCATTTAGGTTCTGCCCTAAGTGTAGGGTCCGGTACCCATGGAAAGACTAGCACAGAGCATGTAATTCTTGTCTCCCCTTAAATCGCAACGAGAAGCGGTGTGCGGCTTGTAAGCTCCTTCGGCCTAAGACCCTTAAGGAGTGCTGTGTAAAGCGATGGGCTGCGTACAGTATGTCGCGGGCTGAACCCTCTTCCCGCCACCGCCACACCCGCCGTGATGGGAGGCACTGACGATGACCAAACATCTGTGTTGGATGTTATAGACCTTGAGGCGGACACTTATAGGTCCGCCACGCCCGTCCCAGACCCCTCAAGGCCTGACGCAAGTCTCGCTTCAGGGGCAACACCCGGCGATAGGGGCGTACAGAAACCACAAACACTAAGCACACAACCCCACCACCGATGTCGACGGTTCTGTCGAAAAAGGTGAAAGCACCAACAGGGGCATCGAAAATTTCGGAGGATTCCTCTGATCGGGTAGATCAGCAGCCTTCCCCGCATCCGTAGCAGCGTCTTGCGACTGGGCACTCCAAAAAAAGGGCGCTACCTCTAAATCTGGTTTACACGCCAAAGCGCGGTCATTCGACACTCCGGCGTCCCCTAAGGTCCTGGTAGGCCCGAAACCTACTGCTAGGCCTCCTTGCCTTTCCACAGGCCAGAAATCTACCGCTAGGCCCTCTGACGCCACGGTAGGCGGTAAATCTACTGATGATCCTTCTGAACCGTTAACTCGCACCGATTCGGCAGCGATTGAGGAAAGTATTGCGAGGATTTCTTGGCGTATGGGCTGGTACCTAAGACGCAGTCGAAACGCATGGAGCGTGCAGCGTACAAGTCTAAAGACACGCCATGGTGCCCCAATGCTTGCGAAACCTACAAGGACAGTCAGGAGCCTCTGTCCAACATCCTCTGAGACAAATTTCGACACCAAAGAGCAGATGGCGACATTTTCCACCTTTTTGGGCTGTTCTGGTTCCGCTAAGTGGACAAGTGAGAAGTTTAAAGGGTGCATGGACCATCTTGAAAAGATTGTCTCACTTTCTGAGCTTCCTTCCCCTAAGAGATCTCATGAAGACCCTCTTTTGAGATCAGCTTCAAATTTCCAGGAAAATCTTGGGTCTCAGCCCTCGGCTTCTGTCCACGATGAAGTTGTGGTCCAGATGGACACTTACCAGTACATCTGTAGCGAAGAAGACCCTTCCTTCCTGCAGGACTACCCTGAGGAGCAGGCGGATGCCATGGACAACTGGGAGGAAACCCAGCAAGTGGAAACGGAGCCATGGACGCTCCCCACGCAAGATCAGGACACTGATGTTCTATGCCTGGATTCTCCTCCAACCACCCCGGCTCGCCAGGCCTCGCCTGTAGACTATCAAATGGCCTTCAATGCCATCTTAAGGAAGGCAGCAGAGCACTTTCAGATCACTGCTCAGGAGGCGGTACCCGAACAAGACTTTGTGGAGGACATTCTCAACGAGAAACCCCCCTCAAGCCAAGCCATTCCCCTCCTAAACTCTGTTAAAAGAAGATTGGCTCCCTCCCTGGTCACGCCAGCTCAGTCCTGGGCAGTGAACCCAAGAGTGGGAAAACTATTTCGCTCAGCTCCTTCGGACCCTCAATATATTAAAGGTCACGCCACCCCCGACTCCTTGGTAGTTACTACCACCTGGAAACGGGCAGGGGTACCCCTTGCTACGGGGGAGGCACCTCCGGATAAGGAATCTAAAAGGTTGTACGCTCTAGGTAAGCATGTTACCTCGGCAGCTGCAATCACCACACGCATAGCGAATAACACCACGCTGCTTGCTAGTTATGCAGACGCACAATGGAACCATGTACAGGAAGGTCTCTAAGAGGTTCCTGAACCCACTAGGTCCAGGCTTTTCACCATCGTGGCCGAGGGCAGGCATGTAAATCAGAATATAATCAAAAACACTCTGGACACTGCTGAAACAGCAGGCAGGTCGCTGGCCCAGGGCACTCTACTCAAGCGACATGCTTGGCTTCGCAACTCAGGGTTCAAGTCTGAAACACAGGCCGCTCTTATCAACAAACCCATAGAAGAGACCAATCTCTTCAGGAAATCTGTTGACGATGCCCTGGAGACGGCCAAGAAAGAGTATGAGACTCTTAACTCCTTGCAACAAATAACTCAGAAACCTTCCCCCCCAAAGGGGAGGCGGTTCTTGTCGGTCCTTTCGAGGGCAATCCCGTGCAAGTCAGAACAACTACAATACGGGACACTGGAACTCTGGACAAACTTCCGGAAGCCCCGCCAACTACCCACGTAGGGGTCAACGATGCAGCAAAGGCAGAGGCCCCAACCCCAGAGGAGCCGCAGCCTCTGGTCAGAAATGACCATCGGATCCAGGTGCCCTCCAATGTCACCCCGGTCAGGGGGCGTTTAACATCTTTCCTCACAGCATGGGAGGGGATAACTTCAGACCAGTGGGCTATAAAGACGGTCGCCCACGGGTACTGAGTGGAATTCGCCCGACTACCACAGTTCAAACCACCACGCTCACGACGCCTCTCGCCGGACCATCTGTGGATCCTGAATCAAGAGTTGGAAGCGCTTCTGGGAAAGGACACCATAGAAGCCGTCCCTATTCTTCAGGTAAACAAGGGTATTTATTCAGTGTAGTTCCTTGTACCCAAAAAGGACCTTACCATGCGCCCTGTTCTAGACATGCGCCCAGCGAACAAATTCATAAAACCTCAAAAGTTTTGTATGGTAACGCTACAGGAAGTGATCCCACTGTTGTAACAGGGGGACCATATGGCAACATTGGACATGAAAGATGCATACTTTCATGTTTCAATGTTGCTAGCGCACAGGAAATATCTAAGGTTTGTGATAGAGGACAGGCATTACCAATTCAAGGTGCTCGCCTTCGGCATTGCCTCGGCGCCAAGGATGTTTACAAAGATCCTGGCAATAGTGGCAGCACACTTGCGCAGACTATCCGTCCCGGTTTACCATTACCTCCACGACTGGCTCATAACAGGGCACTCTTACGACACATGTTTTTTGAACACCCAGAAGACCGTAGACCTTCTGTTCAGGCTGGGATTCTCTATCGACGAGAAAAAGTCCAGTCTAGTCCCCAGTCAAGTAAAACAATTTCTGGGGGCTCTAATCTCTCTGCAGCGGTGGTCGACGGAAAACCTCTTGAAGGGGAAGTCCTTCACCGCCCCTGCAGTGGAAGCCACTCTCACGACAGACTCACCTCTCACTGGTTGGGGGGGTGCACCTGTTTCAGCAAACAGCACATGGAGTGTGGTCCCCACAAGTAGCATCCAACCATATAAATCTGCTAGAGCTATTAGTGGTGTTCAAGGCACTGAAAGCCTTTCAGACTCAACTACAAGGGAAGACAGTTCTGGTTCCGACAGACAGCACCACAGCCATGTATTACCTGAACAAAGGGGCACACACTCTCCAGGGCTATCCAAGCTGTCCCAAAACATTTGGATGTGGGCTCTCAAACACAAGATGTTTCTGTTGTCCCAACACATTCCAGGGGAACTCCATCTCCTGGTAGACGTGCTCAGCAGAGCCTTCCCACTGCCCATAGAATATGAATGGCGTCTGCACGAAGACATTGTGTCCAACGTCTTCACAGAATGGGGCTTCCCAGAGATCGACCTGTTTGTAACCCAGGAGAACGCCCAATGCCAAGTCTACGTCTCCAGGTACCCCCAGAACCGCTCCAAGGGGAATGGTCTCTGGATAACATGCTCAGGGAAATTTCTTTACGCTTTTCCCCCCGACTCCCCTACTCAACAAGATAGTGCACTAGATGCACCAGGAACTAGTCACCATGATATTGGTAGCCCCATGTGGTCCCGCCAACCCTGGTTCGCTCATCTAATGGAAACGTCCCTCTCCCCAGCAGTAAAACTACCCTGCCCATACAACATGTTGTCTCAGGACAGGGGGGCGACCCTACACCCATGCCCACAAACTCTGAACTTAGCTGCCTGGCTCCTGAGATCATAGAGTTTTGACACCTTCATCTCTCTCAGAGATGCATGGACATTCTCAGGGAAGCTAGGAAACCTAACACCCGCTATTGCTATTGCAGTAAATGGAAAAGCTTTGACATCTGGTGTAATACCAAGGGCGTCAATCCCATCGATTGCTCGCCCACACACATTGTGCTGTACCTAACCCATTTGTTAGACGCAGGACTGGTCTTCAATTCCCTAAAGGTTTGTCTTGCTGCACTCTCAGCCTACACCACATCACAACAGAAAGTGTCAGGAAAATACTGGTGATTAACCCTTCAACTTAACTACCATGGTCCCCCCCCCCCCCCCTCCAGTGCCAAGGCCTTTTTTGGTGATTTTGGTATGTCGCCATTCAATGCCTTGTAACATTTTTGTTACATGAGATATCTTGGCCAAATTTGGCCCCTTTTTCTCCCACATGTAGGCGGTTGTAATGCCACCCAGGAATCCTAGGTTGCTGTAGGGGGATGAAAGAAAATAACCAAAAAGGGCGAAACTTTTGGGTTTTTTCAAAAAATGCCAATAAAATGATGTACAAAGAAGCCTGTGTTTTTTTCCTTGTAAGAGCTAGGAACAAATGGTTTGCTGCGCTGAATTTCCCAATTACCGGGCTTTCAAGAACAGGTTGAGTGGAAACGAAAACAAATTATTTTGATGTGGTTATCAACCGTTTTGTGAGAGGTAGGCGATTTTGGCCATTTTTTCCAATTGGACATGCGTGGACGGAATGGAAGAAGAGAGTAGGAAAGCCGAATTGGAGGACAGAAAGGCATACATTTCTGAAAAGTAGACAAAATTCCAAGTTTAGGAAGGGGTGATTTGCGCAGGTCAGGCAACAACTAGGTAGGGGAAAATTCCATAGTTTGGGGAAAAAGCTGGAAAATGTCTGAAAAACAGGTATGTGGTGGACATGGTTGGCTTGGTACGGCAATGGCTTCTATGAATTTTGAGAAAAACAATGCTCTGCTACATTCCCCCGGACTCTTGCAGTTAGGAAATCACACATTTGTTTTAGTGTTTCACAAAACAAGCAATACCACAAGCCAAAAACTGAGCCATGGTACACAGGAGTTTTATGCTTACAGCCTGAACAGTCGCACTTAGCATGTGTAAATCAGGAAAACCAATGTGGTGAGGAACGGCAAGCATACATTTTCTGAAAGAGCGCAGGCAGACCTTTTCAAGGGTAGGTGACTTGTGTAGGTTAAAGTGTATGGTGCCTAAAGCAGCGACTAAATGTAGGGCACATTTGGGAAATGAAAGGGTTGTGTGACAAAGGGCATCAGCAAATGGGTCAAAACGTTATGAAAACCATGAAAACACAACAAATGTCATACCTTGCCGCGTTCCCATAGGTGTCCCGACGAAAACAGTATCTCACATGTGTGGGTGCCCCTACCTGGGCGCAAAGGGGAAAGCCTAAAACACGGCTAACCCCAAGTCTTTTTTCCGACAGCTGATTTTCAGGATTATTTCTGAAGCGCACACCATACAGATATAGGCCTAGGGTGTCCAAGCCACAAAGGAAAACTGGGAACCCCATGCATTTCTGAAAAGAAGACACCCGTGGGAATCCAAAGGTGTCTGACTTAAACTAATCGCCCCAGAATGTATTACCCACAAGCCCCACGAAAGATCCACATGGAAGAAGGGTGCCCAAGGCCAGGGACGTTACCGCAGACTTTGTTGGAGCTCTGGCTGGCCTGCATTACAGCTTCTCCCCACCAGGGAGTCCCCGCAGTGTGCCAATACCTCCCCAAAGTGAAAAGCTGTAATGCAGCCCAGCTGCAACTCCAGGATGGTTGCAGGTGATGTCCCCGGCCTTGGACATCCATGTACCATGTGGGTGTACCGTCCCCTAAGCACAGCGTCAGCTCCAGGGAGCCCCGGCAGGATCCCCATTCCTTCCTGGAGGTGACATCTGTAACGTAGCACAGCCAGAGGTGCAGCCTGGCCTTGCAGACGGACAACCCACATGGGAAACATCCGCTCCCAGGGAAACGCCAATGTTCTGCTGGCATGGGGGGCTGTTTGTGGCTTGCCCCTGCAATTGTGTCTCAGCCCACCAAAATATCTGCCCAGACGGCCCATTCCCACCCACATCACCAACAATCCAGCCCCTGTCTCACAAACCCCACTGACAGTGGGCCCTAACCATAGAATAATAAAAAACAGTACTCGGATAACGTTGCAGCTGCTCGCATAGAAAAAGCTGTAAATTAAACAAAAATCATTTGTTACCTACGGTCACCCCAGCAAAAACAAATCTACACTCATACTTTCCAATCACGGCCCCTCTTGCAAGCCATTCCAGGGAGAGCTGCATGAGGTGCCCCCCCACACTCCATTTAGGGTGTGGGGAGAGGCCCACCCCAAAACTTCAGACAGGCCCTCCAATGGATGGGGCAGTAAGGTATGGGCACCCTGGGGACAGATTGGCACACCAGTGTGCCCATCTGCGTCAAGGGAAGTTTGGTTAAAAAAAAAGAACAAAAATTGAAAATGGTAGGCTGCACTTTAGGGGGGGGGGTTAAGGGACACCCTAAGCCGCCAGAGAATTTTGTAATGTAAAGGGGGGTGCACCCCCCCATCCCAAATGGAGGAGGGCCAGTCTCAAGGGGGGGGCTGTCATGCACTCCTCCCTCGGGTCAGGTGTCCCTTCCTAGGAGCACATAGGGATGGCTGCATTACATGGCCCTGTCTCCATTGTGGGTGGGGGCAGGGGGCCACCACCCATTCCCATTAGAAAATTCCCCGTCGATTTGTGGTTCCCCAAAGCCCCCCCCCCCTAAAATGAGGTCTACCATTTTCACTTTTTTCCTTTGTTTACCCAACTCCCCTTGGCGCAGATGGGCACAATAGTGTGCCATTCTGCCCCCAGGGTGCCCAAAACGTACTGCCCCTCCCAGTGGGGGGCCTGTCCGACATTTTGTGGTGGCCCTCTCCCCCCTCACCCCAAATGGGTGGGGAGGCACCTCATACAGGCCTCCATGGGCCTCCTACAAACGGCTGTGTGAGGTACACCCCCTCCATTTGGGGTAGGAGGGAGAGGGCCACCAAAAAATGTGGCACAGGCCCCCCCATTGGGTGGGACAGTAGGGTTTGGGCACCCGGGGGCAGATTGGCACACTAATGTGCCCATCTGTGCCATGGGAAGTTTGGTAAACAAAGAAAAAAATGGACAATGGTACACTACACTTTAAGGGGGGCTGAGGGGCACCCTAAACCTCCGGGGAATTTTCCAATGTAAAGGGGGGTGGCCCTCTTTCCCCCCCCCCCACACCAAATGAAAGGGGGTCCATCTCAATCAGCCCTCCCTCCCTGGGGTCAGATGCCCATTCCTAGGAGCAGATAACTGCCCCCAGGGAGGGGTGTATACCATGGCCCCCCAGTCCATTTTGGGTGGGGGAGGTCACCCTCTTTCCATAAAAACAATTCCCTGGTGGTCTAGTGGGGCGGGGGGGCACTCCCCCAACACCATCCATGTTTTTCCATTATTTCTTTTTTTTTTCTTTCTTTTTTTTTAAACATATTTTTATTGATGGTCTCAACAGTTGCATTAGCGCACAGTGAACACAATATACAATCGCATACATAACAATATTTTCGTTAAATGATTAACAGTTGTCATTTAAATAGTCGTTTCAGTATCTGACAGCATATCACAGAGGTATGCCCTAAATGAGCCCCAGATGACTTTTGGCCTGCTTGTGCTCGATTGGGTCAGTACATATTGCTCCTCGCATTCGTTTATGTAGGTTAACTCCCGTAGGAAGGTGTCCATTGTGGGGGCGGCTGGGCTCTTCCATGCCTTCAATATACATCTTTTAGCTATGACACATGACACATTAAACAGCCTTCTGATTGTTTCGGAACATTTACCGATGTCACCGAATAAGTATTTTTGTGGGGTCAAGTGCGGGGGGGATCTGTGTGACTTCGTTTAGCATATTCACAACTCCTTCCCAGAACCACGCCACGGCTGGACACTCCCAGTACATATGATAGGACCCCGCTGCCAGGGACGCACACTTGGGGCACTTGCCTGGGTCGTCGGGCGTGAATGTAGCTATCCTAGCAGGGGTATAATGCAGTCTGTTTAGAATTTTAAACTGTATTTGACGAAGCCCGGCATTAAGGGAGACTTTTTTCGTAAGCGCACAGTATCTTGCCCACTTTTCTTCTGGTATTGGCATTTTCATGTCGGTTTCCCATTTCCCCCCTCACCTGGTTTACCCCAACGGAATGAGTCTGTATTGTCTTGTAAAGTTTGGAATTTCCCAACCCGCACTGTGTAGTGGCCAGCCGCACGCACAGGTGGGAAGGGAGTTCATCTGGAAATGACGGCCAGCGCCTTTGATATGCTGATCTCATTCGATAATACTGAAATGTCTTGAGCTGCCCACCTCCCATGCACCTAGTGAACACCTCAAGGGTCGAAAACTTCCCCTGTATGTACATGTCACCTATTTTCATCTCCATGCCAGGGTCCCAGGTTTCCTGTATGTCGATGTCAAAAGTGGGGGGGAGGCCAGGGTATTTCCACAGGGGTATATCGGGGTTATATGGGATCTCTATTTTCAGTCTTTTGTATATTGCTCCCCAGGCTTTCACCGTACAACTCACAGGATCGAATTTGCAAGAGTCTTTATGTCTAGTATTGAAAATCACTGACCTGATGTTCGTGGGCTCGGTGGTGTATTCTTCTATTTGCGTATGAGGGGAGTTGCCACATTCATCGTACCAGTACTTTGCAAATTGTGCTTGTGACACAGTATAATAGAGCTCAAAGTCTGGTGCAGCTATTCCCCCCTTCTCATATGGCTCTGTCATCTTCTCCCAGCTGATTCTGGCTGTCTTCCCGTTCCACAGAAAGGACACCACCATGGAACGAAGTCTAGAGAAGAACTCTCTCCCCGGCCATATAGGGATATTTACAAATAAGTATAGTAGTTTCGGAAGTACAATCATTTTAAGAATGGCAATTCTACCGTGTAATGAAATTGGAAGACGGCTCCAGACCTGCATTTTAATGTTAAGTGTATGCAGCGCCTGGTCGTGATTATCAATGTATAATGTTTGTTTATTGCAAGAGACCAGCACCCCAAGGTATCTGATGTGATGTTCCGACCACTTAAGGCCACACATGTGAGCTTGGCATTTTCAGGAGCGAGTGAGGGAGAACATTTCTTATTTGGAGCTGTTGACCGTGTATCCCGAGTATTCTGCAAATTCGTTGATATCTGCCATGATGGGAACAATGTTTTTATCGGGTTCTCGAACATAGAGTAGAGTGTCATCCGCATATAATGATATAATTTGGGTGGCTCCCTTCAGCGTTATGTCTCTGTTGTCATGCCTCAACCGTATCGCCGCTGCCATGGGTTCAATTGTCAAAGCAAAAAGGATAGGGGAGAAGGGGCACCCCTGTCTGGTACCCCTGCCCAGTTCAAACATTTGAGACATAGTTCTATTCGTGTATACTTTCGCGCATGGAGCTGTATAAAGCAACTTGACATATTGAATGAAATATGGGCCAACCCCAAATGCCTCCAACACCAAGAACAAATACTCCCAGGAGACCGAGTCAAACGCTTTCTCGGCGTCAAGGGAGATCGCCACTGCTTGTTTGTTCGGGTTAATCTGTGACATTATGCCAAATAGCCTACGCAAATTTAGGGCGGTGGACTTTTGGGGAATAAATCCGCTTTGATCTGTGTGTACTAATAATGGCGTGATGGGTAGCATACGGTTTGCCAGCACTTTCGCAAAGATTTTTGCGTCCACATTTATCAGGGACAGGGGTCTATAGGATGACATATCTTGCGGCCGGCGTCGAGGTTTGGGCAACACCGTGATTATGGCCTTGCGCATTGTTTGTGGCAGCGTTTGTTTACCCAGGGCTTCCCCCCACACCTCCAGCAGAACAGGGACCAGTTCTTCCCGGAATTCCTTGTAGAATTCCACTCCCAGGCCGTCCGAGCCCGGCGCCTTACCAGACGCGAGCCCCTTGATCGCCTCAGCGAGCTCCTCTGCCGTGACAGGTTGCTCCAATATCAGCCTATTTTCTTCTGTGAGTTTGGGGAGCCCCAAGGTGGCCAAATAAGCTTTGATCTCATCAGGGGATTTCCTATCTTTATTCGCATATAGTGTTTTATAGAACTCTACAAATTCATCGTTTATTCCCTGTTCGCTTGTCACGAGCACATTTTGCGCCGTATGGATCGATGCAATCGGGGCCACATGATTTTCCTGCTTAACCAGATTGGCCAGCATTTTCCCTGCCTTGTTGCCCTCCCCGTATCTCCGAGCCCTGGAAGGGGCTGCCATATAGTGCACCTCCCTTACCGCCAGTTTATCAAATTCCCTGAGAGATTTATGTATTTCAGCAAGGGTGTCTCCACCGTGTGTCCGGCCATATGTCTCCTCCAGTACATTCAGTTCCCTCTCCATCCTCTCCATGTCCCGGCGTACCTCCCTTAGAAGGCCCGTTGTTTTAGATATTAGGACCCCTCTTTCCCACACCTTGAATGTTTCCCAGACTGACGAGATATGGTCAACAGACCCTATGTTGTCTGCAAAGAAATTGGCGATGTCTGTGTGTAGGCCTTCCGCCACGTTTGGGTCTTTTAATATACCAATAGGCATTCTCCACCTTCTAGTCGGCTTAGGGACGTCCCTGAGGGTAATCTCCATGGTCACAGGGGAGTGATCAGATAATGTACGGGGGAGGATTTCGCAACTCTGTAGGGCATGTGTAGTATTTGAGGGGACAAACCAGTAGTCTATACGTGACTCACTATCATATACGGAGGAGTAGAACGTGTAACGCTTGCTTGTTGGGTGGAGCACTCTCCAGGCATCTAGCAGGGACAGCTGCTGTACTATCTGCTTCAGAGCAAGTGCCGTCTTAGACGGTGGCCTAGGTGTCTTGGCGGACCTGTCCAGGGTCTGGTATAGCACCACGTTGAAGTCCCCCTGCCCAATAGTATGGTAGTCACTTCATGTTTAGCAAGGATTTCAAAATGTGCAAGTAAAAGTCTGGGTCTTCAAGGTTGGGACCATAGGTGTTTACCAGGGTTGTCTGTTCTCCAGCTATTTCCCCCCAAACAAGCACATATCTGCTCATCGAGTCCACCAGGTGGCCTTTCTTGATGAACCCTAACGATTTGTGAATCGGGATGCTTACCCCCCTAGACTGTGAGGAGTAATTCGTGTAATAGCGCTGCTTGCCCCATTTCACCAGTATTTGGTCATTAATTGAGCCCTGAACATGCGTTTCCTGTAGCAGTAAAATTTGGGGCCGTGCCTGCTGACGTAGTTGCCCACCTTTCTGGCTTTCATTGGATTGTTTAGGCCTCGGACTTTCCATGTCATTAGTTTAACCTTTAACCCAACACCCATTTCCTACGTATATGCATTGTATTGTATTGTATTGTGACAACCATAGCTGCATGTGCAATCAGGACTGGAATGGTGCCTGCATCTGTGAGACCTTTTTCCAACAAACCTACAACCTTCAACTGCGCAAACTCTCCACCCAGACTGAAACTCGCCTGGGCGGTGATCATAACAAGAAAACTTCCCCTTTTGCCCTCTCCCGCCCGCCACCCACATCATCTGTCCCAACTTGACGATGGACCCAAGCAACTGATTGGAACGTTCCTGAGGGTGCTTTGTTGCGGAGCAATGCCCAGCCGTCTGGCCGCCCACGCAGGAGACTCTACAGCCCGGTTGCACCGGATTTTGGTCCAGTTTGGCTGTGTCGACTGCACAGCGGAGAGAACATGTGTCAGCTGGAAGGGGGGATGCCTCATCCTTCCACCGGATCGCCTCTGCCTTCACCCGGGCAGGGTCTTGCATTTGGGTCTCTTGCGCGATCTCTGGGGGGGCAGTGAAATAGAGGCCTTAACATATGCCATCGCCTCTGCAGGGTTTTCAAAAAAGTGGGCTCTGCCCCAATGCTGGATTCTCATTTTCGCAGGGACAATCAAGGCATAGGGTGTATTGCGGAGTCGTAACAGTTTGTTGACCATTTCGTAGGATCTGCGCTGTGCTTGTATACTTGCAGAAAAGTCCTCATATATATGTATCCTGTTGTCTTCATGGTGTAGTGTCCCCTTTTCTCTTGCTAGACGAAGGATCGTGTCTCTGTCCCTATAGTTCAGGAGGCGCGCAATGATGGTTCGGGGTGGAGCGCCCGGCTTGGGGGTTGGTGCCAGGGTGTGATGAGCCCTTTCAACGAGGAAGTGGTTGGACAGGGAGTCTTCCCCTAATACGGATTTCAGTAATTCTTCCACCCTCCTTTCCATGGAGCCCTTGCCAAACGACTCCGCCACTCCAACAATACGGATATTATTCCGGCGGGACCTGGATTCAAGATCCTCGCACTTATTCTGCATCTTGCGTAGCTCCGTCTGGAGTAGGGCTATATCACGACCGTGTTGTGTGAGCACGTCTTCATTTACACCTATCCTGTTTTCTGCCTCCGAGATGCGTGCACTTTCCTTTTCCACTCGCGCTTTCAAGGAACCAATCGTCACCACTATGTCATCTAGTTTCACGTTGACGGCCAGGAACCCATTTTGCACAATTGTTGCCAAGCGGTCTAAGGGGTCTGTGTTTTGGACTTCAGAAGTTTGTGTTGCCCCTCCTGGTATCTCCTGTTGTTGGCGGCTTGTGTAGGAATCCATTGGTCCGGTCTTTCTTACCCCGTCGGCTTTCTTCTCAGTGCGGCCCGTTAGGCAACGTTGCGACTTCCAGGGTGGACTGTGCTTTCCCACGTATGTGTGTTGCTGACCGTCAATGACTGCCCGCAGCAGTTATCCTGTACGTTGTTAGCGCACCACAATGCAGGTGTGGGGGCAAGCACTGCCTCTCTGCGGGTGTACAATCTCGCCCCAGGGGTGTTGTGTTGGACTGCTGTGGTCTCTGTATGGAAAAGGGGCTTGGTCCGGGGTATGTCGCAGCGCTCAGCCCGTTACCTCGTCTTTCCCCTCTATCCAGGGGGTCCAGGAGCACTTCTATCCCGCAGCTCCCAATGTGTCCACTGCGTTCCTCAGCCGGGGTTTGACGCAGTGCCACCGTCACCCACACTGTCGCCTTCCGTGCAGGGGTAAGCGGGTATTAGGGAAGGAGTTTGGCGGCCCTCCGAGCTCCACTGTCCAGAGTGTACGTGTATAGGAGCCCAGGGCCTGTCTAGTCGCGTGGGCGATCTACCACAGTGTCTTTGGCATTCAATCGGGCTTTAACTACCGTCTCGCGGCACACCCCGTTTCTCCCCGAGGCCACAGGGGCAAGCAGTGTTTGTTCCCGGGGGGTCCTGAGAGGAGGATGTTCACTTCGGGAGTGATTCCCGGCGTCGGGTTGCGCTCTCACTTGCAGCGTCCCCACGTCCCTTACCGATGCAGCAGCGGCAGCCTCCGTCTATACTAATCCGTACCGCTCGCCCCCACTCCCGTAGCACGGATGTATCTTGTACGGGGTGCTGGCTCCCGGTATCTCCACCCCCCCGATCGGCCCACTTCCTTCACCAGCTTCATCCTAGCTGGGCTTATCCGCGGGGGGGACCAGGATCCGAGGGGGCAAGCGTTGTCGTCGCAGTGTATTTACGTCTGGTTACTCCTGCAGTCTGAAGCCCGGTGTGGGGAGGTCTTCGTTCCTGCTTCCGCACATGCGAAAAGGAGAAGAAGCGGAGCCGGGCAGCACTGTGTTTCGGTGGGCTGCCCGTCCCCCACCAGGCCGATCCGCCGCTGCGAGGCTCGAGTGAGAGTCGCCTGGAGCCCACTGGCGGCCGAGCCGCGGCTCTACAGGCGCTGTAGATGCAGACGATGATATCTCCGAGGTCCACGCTCACCGCCTTCACAGGGTGTCTTCCGAGGACCTTCCCCCGCAATATTCTGTAGCAGCGCGACGGCCAGCGCAAACCTCGAAGGATTTATGAATTGAAGGATTTCGATCGAGCCGGAGCTCTTCACCTAGGCGGCCATCTTAGCTGTGCGCAACAGCGCCCCCCCATTATTTCTTTTTTTCTAAGGGCCATTCACTAGGGGCAGCTGGGCACCAATCTGCTCCAGGGGGGCCCTAAATTGCAAGCCCCATCCTACACTTTTCTGGTGCCCCCCTCCAATTGGATGGTGGCCCACCTTATATACTCCTGCCTGGGGGCACAAATGATCACTCATCTGCCCCCAAGGGTCCCCATACCTGTGGCCCCTGGGGTTGGATTACAGTTTTGTGTGATCCCTGCGTGCCAAAAAGGACAAGGTATCTCGTCCCTGGCAACACAGAGGTAATGTCAAGGACGAGATACCTCATCCTTGGCACTTAAGGGGTTAAAGCCTTTATGGAAGGGCTTAAGAGAATCCATCCCCCCATTTCTCACCCAGCTCCTAGTTGGGATCTAAATGTGGTTTTAACCAGACTCATGGGATCTCCCTTTGAGCCAATGCATAAAGGAAGTCTGAAACACATTACTTACAAGGCGGCCTTCTTAGTGGCTAGGGTTAGCGAACTACAGCCCCTTTCTGTTCTAGACCCTTTTGTTACAGTCTACAGGTATAAAGTAGTTCTGCGCACTCATCCCAGATTTGCGCCTAAATTAATCTCAAAGTTCCATGTATCAATCGATCGAACTACCCCCTTTCTTCCAGAATCCCACTGGCATGGCCAAAAGAAGCCTACACACACTAGATGTGCGCAGGGCAGTCATGTTCTACCTGGAAAGAACGAAACCACTGAGGAAAACAAACCAATTTTTTGTTTCAGTGGCAGCTGGTAGAGAAGGTTATCCTGTCTCTAAATCGGCTATCTCAAGGTGGATTGTCAAATGCATCACATTATGTTACACTCTTGCTAAGAGAGAACTGCCCTTCAAGCCTTGAGCACACTCCACTCGGAGCACTAGGGCTTCCATAGCATTCATTGCAAATGTTCCCCTAGAGTCAATTTGCAAAGCGGCAACCTGGAGTTCTGTACACACCTTTACAAAACACTATTGCCTAGACACTTGATCTGACTCTCAGGTGGGACAAGCAGTATTAAGACATCTTTTCTCTACTGTTCCTTCTCACAACCCACCTCCAACTCTGGGTACTGCTCGCTAGTCTTTGCACAGCATGTGATTCTAGGCAGATTAACAAGCATCAGAAGACATGCATTACTCACCGTAATAGCATTTCTGATGATTGGATCTGCTTAGATTCACATGCGCCCTCCCTGCCTCCGCGCTCAGGGTTGAAGGAACATAGACGTCTTTTAACTTTCTCTCTTCATGTACTCAATCACAATAGCCTTGGGCTCCCTAATGGCCGAAAAAATACAATCGGAGGGACCTCGGCGTGTGAGGGATTTTGGGTACACTACACGTCACGATAGGGATAGTGTTACAGACATGCCTATGCTGACGTCCCCTTTCGGTCACCGAAAGACCAGATGCAATACTCTGCGGTTACCACTGGATGTCGGACCATATGCACAGCATGTGAATCTAAGCAGATACAATCATCAGAAATGCTATTACGGTGAGTAATGCATGTCATTCCATGGGGGTGCCTTTCTTATGAGTTGTAAGGCAAGTCCATGTATGCCTTTCCATTCATACCTTTAATTTACAGTTCTGAAGAATTTCAAGATCACGCAGCAAGGATTCTGATTGCCCCCGTAACTTCTGGTGATCCAATCTGCTTCTCAATGTGTTATCTGTCTTTGAGAAAAGACTTCTCTATCGGGAGTTAAAGTTGGTCCTACAGCCCTTACTACGTTTTATCATCGCTCACCTTAAGAGCTTGATTCCTGAGTTTATTCTGATAAATCCTATGGAACTCTCACTAAATCCCTGCATAAAGTCTCCTCCCAGGTGGCCAAGGAAAGGCAGACGCTTCCTGATCTTGACCTTGGGGGTGGTATCTTGCGGGAGGATCACCTGGGAAGAGACAAGTCCCAGGGTGGTGAGATCCCGTGGGATGAAGCACAGTATTTTTCCTTGAAAGGGAAGAACCTTTTGGGATGGCAAACCATGTAATGGATTATTGTCGTTATAATGTATCTGTATCTGAACCACATATTAAGTCAGTTGATGGGGGCATAGTTGGCGTGACACTTCTATATACCACAAGGAAAGGAAAACTAGTTAAAGTATCTAAGAGTGAAAGGAGAACTAGCGCATCAGATACCGCCGCATCTCTATTGAAGGATATCCCTACCTGAGGCCACTGCTTGCGTGCCAGCGCTGGGAGTTTCCTGGAACTCGCGCTTGCTGCACGGCCGCTCGCTTCCTGGAGGAGGCGGAGCTTCGGGCCGTTCACGTGATCGCTCACGTGACATTCGCCGGGCATAAAAGCACTCCTAGTGCAGCCGAGCGGCGAGAACTAACGCAACAGATACCGTCGCATCTCTATTGAAGGATATCCCTACCTGAGGCCACTGCTTGCGTGCCAGCGCTGGGAGTTTCCTGGAACTCGCGCTTGCTGCACGGCCGCTCGCTTCCTGGAGGAGGCGGAGCTTCGGCCCGTTCACGTGATCGCTCACGTGACATTCGCCGGGCATAAAAACACTCCTAGTGCACCCTTGCGGCATTAAGCCCTGCAGGGTAAAGTCCGGAGTCTGACTGTTAAGCGGCTGTTAGGCGGGGAGGCGCACAAGGCATATTATCTCCTCTTACCACTCTCCGGGCTTGTCATCGTAAAAGGTAACTTTTAATCCTTCATTACCTCTGAAGAGCGTGGGGACCTCATTAAACTTTACCATCACTGAACTAGGAAGGAAGCCATTAAATGAGACTCCGAAGCTCACCACCGCTGGAAGAGATGGTAGACCAAGAAGGCTCATACCTTGGGGGGGAGGGCAGCACTACACCTGATGTTCTACCTCTTACTCTTCCAGGAACATCTCATTTACCTATTCAGGCTAGTCAAGACATTATTCATGCTGATTGCCAATTGGCCTCCGAAGTCCACGTATCCCCCCCCTTATTCAGGAAGGGTGGAAAAGACGTCTGGAATACACTCTAACCACTAAAAAAATACAAAGTAGAATCAATGATCATTTCGCAGGAAAAAGAAATAAGGGTACCAATGACCCAGCTGATTCAATGGTCACAACTGGCCAGACTATCTGTACAAATCAGGAGAGTGAAATTATCCTTTCATCACCCCTGTCCATTGACTGTCCCTATCTATCAGAACCATTATTATCAAAAAATGGTCCAGTTTCATCAGGTCTACAGGACGAACATGAAGAGCGCACCCCCCAACTACAGGGGGTGCCCTCTACAGCCAGTGAAAACACGCTGACAGCACTGAGTTTTGTACTGAACTCTCTGGTCTCTGTATTCGAGCTTTTGAAATCAGAGGTTCAAACACAAGCAGGCGTCTTACTAGAACTCGCAAATGAAGTATCAAAGAACGAATCAACGACAACAGCACTCAATAATATCATGAATACAATCTTGATTCCAATAATAAAAGACTCACAAATTGAGGGAGTGAAACAAGGTTCGGATCTTACTCTAAATTACTCCTTGTTGAAAGAAGAAGCTAAGAATAATCTCATAACACAAGAACTCCTAAGAAATCTGCACATGGAAATTCGAGACACCTCAACTAAGATCCAACCTCAGTTAGAAGAGGATCTCGTAGACTGCTTTGACGATACTCCATTATCAAACTCAGTCCTAGAAGAATTTCGAAGACTAGCGAATGTTGAAATAGAACCCATAGTAGAGATTTCGGAGAGTCCAAACAAAACCACAGTTGTAAATGTCCAAGACTCCCCGCATAATGAAGTAAACCTTGATCCGGTCACCTCATCACCCCAAAAGAAGAAGAAGAAATAAGCAGAAAAAGAGGCCTCTAGCAACAGATTCCAACTTTTACCCACAAATGGAGAAAACCCTAAAAAAAACAAAAAAACAAAGAAAAAGAGCTCCAAATAAATCGGGAACAAATGCCTTCTTTAAAAAATCAACATTGAATGAGGAAAAGACCACAGATCCAGAAGCTGAAGCATCTTCAGTCGCTGGCCCCGCTCAGAGTAAAAGTCAAAGTGCCTTAAGATCCATCAAAAAAGGAAAGGGCCCAAATGGAATTAAGGAGATTCCTGTAATATCAAAAAAAGCCCATAGCGACATTATGCTTCAAACCATAAATATGGGCATACAAACTGAGCCAATAAATCTTGTGAGCGGAGCCTTTAATAACTCGAGTTCAATCATGCCTAATATGAATATCAAAATAGCACCTATCTTTCTAAAAAAGGGTATCCAAAAAAATGCTAACAGTAGTGTGGCCCTTCAAACAAGCGCAAGCAATATTAGACTGGCGCCTATCTTCTTAAAAACTACTACGAATCCTGCTGTTGCAACCCCAATAGTCTCTTTTCTTGAGCCTCAATCGACTAACGATAATGCTCCAATAGGGCCCTTGGCTCATGAAGTAGATTGCCGGAATGGCCTAGGAAAATCGAAAAATCTAGAGCTCTGTCCACAGTCTAGTCCATTGGGAGAGGAGCCAGATGGCCCTTACCACACCTCTCCCGTGAGAGATACAGAGCGGGAAATAGTTGACTTCACAATTCCAAGGATTTGGCTAAGACTGGAAAGACCACTCGGGTACATGTCCCTCTGCAGATCAGTCCTCCTGACAGAAATCAGAAAAAACTATAAGTTGTTTCTTTTTTCGTCAGATGACATTGAATATGTCAAATTTCCAGCTGCAAATGATAAATTTTTCGTGGAGGTTGGCCTCAGTTCTAGAAGAGCCTTTCAGGCACTAATTGGGAATAAAATCGAACTGGCTAGAGCAGGCCTGCTGGTCTTTGAGCGGGAGGAGGAAGATGGATTCAGAAACTACTCTAGCACACACACATACAGAGAGGATACTCTAAGACTGAGAAGACCAGTTGGTCCGCCGACTGAACATTCAAGGATCCCCATTTCTGGTCCCAAATTGAGCGAGAACTTAATCATGAAATTACCTGAGATCATATCGCAGGTTCTTCTGAATCTTGGCGAGGAGCAAATTAGCCTTTAGGCAAAACGGTCTTGGTCTTGTCTCCTGGAACACAAGAGGCTCTAGCTTTCTAAAAAAAAACCTACTAAAAAACAAAATGCTAAAAGAATTTGATATTCTACTATTCCAGGAGACATGGCTCGTCAACCCCATAGAGATAGAGGGCTTCACAGTCATAAACCTTGGGGCCTCACAAAAATCTAAAGGGAGACCGGCAGGCGGACTCTTAATGGCCCTTAAAAACTCGAGTATTAAACAAATCACCCCTCTCTGTAACAATGTTGCAGGCATTCAGGCCTGTAAAGTAGAGCTGGACCTAGACAACTCAAGAGTCACTCTAGTACTCATTAATATATACTGGAATCCAGCCACCATAAAGTTGCAAGAGTTTATAGAATTCTTACAGACCATTTTAATAGCAGTGAAGACCAATTTTCAGGGAGCTCATATTATAGTTGCAGGAGATCTTAATGCAGACCATATTACCCCAAAAAATAGCCAGTCCACACACCTCAAGCCGACCTTACTACGAAAGGGTAAACTGTGGTGGGACTTTTTTTCTTCCTGGGACCTGGAAAGGATCCTCAAGCAAAATGGGGACAATGAAACAGGTCACCACACCTGGTGCCAGGGCTCGTCGAAATCCACTCTAGATTACATTTTTGTGACACCAGGTCTCGCATCTCACTGCCCGATCCTAACCCTTAATTGGGAAGGAGGCAGTGACCATGCAAGCCTAGAACTGCGATTCCCGGCTTCTCAGAGAGCCTCTTATCTACCGCGCCCGCAGGACTTAGTCGGATTTAAGGGCAAATTGAGAGTGGCCAAATATAAATCTGGTGTAAATCAACTTCTAGAAGCAGTCCCGGCACAGTTATGGACTGAGGAATTCCATCCCGAAAGATTTGGGAATTTTGTGTGGTCAATTTGTCCACCACAGGAGACAAAAGCTGTAGGAAAACAAACACACTTCCATCATTTCGACGAGGAAATACACAAGCAAAAGAGGACTCTTCGCCATCTTATTCGCACTCTAAAGAAAAAAGGAGGAGGAGACCCACGAGAAACCTCGCAAAAAATTATTAAATTCAAACAATCCTACAGAAACTGGTCTCGCAACCATAAACATCAAATTCAGCAAGAAGACGGGGAAAAGATGCTTTATTTACTTAACGCCAACAACTGTAGAAGCTTCTGGGCTGCACTCAACCAACTGGAATCAGGCCGTAATAGCTCTCTCTCCAACTTGGTTCCAGAGCAATCCTGGATTGACTACTTGACCAAGAACTTTGAACATCCAGGCTCCAGAGAATTCACTGGACCCCCAACGATCTGGTCATTGTCATTCAATCAACAAGACATTATAGATCTCATTCTTTCAGCCTCTACATCTAAGGCAGCAGGTCCTAATGGCTTAACTTATCAAGTCTTAAAAAATCACCCCACATTATGGGCAAAGCTGTTGTACCACCTTTTTCGGGAAATTATAAAGAATGGCTCTTTTCCTCCGTCCTGGAAGAATGCACTGATTATTCCATTCTTTAAGGGGGGCGACAGACTTAAGCCTGCAAGCTATCGGCCAATCGCTCTCCTTGACATCGATAGCAAACTGTTCATGCGAATTCTCCTGAAAGAACTCACTCAGTGGGTTGATACCAACGATATTCTTTCCCGGCATCAAACGGGTTTCAGGAAAGGCCTATCTACTAGCTTAAACGGCCTTATCCTGAACCTACTTAGTGAAGGTTCCAACGAGAAAGATGCCTCCCCACTTTTTGGTGCATGGGTGGATCTATCCAAAGCTTTTGACTTGGTGGATAGGGCACATCTTTGGCGGAAGCTTCATAACTGGGGGATTCCAGCACCCCTTCTGGCTATGCTCATAGAGCTACATAGGAACACCACCATTAGGGTAAGGCTAGATGACGCCGGCAATCTTTCAGAGGCTATAGAGGTTTTCAAGGGAGTCCGGCAGGGTTGTCTGGGTGCTCCCTTATTGTTCAACCTTTTCCTAGCAGACTTGGGGAATTTCCTTGAATCGGCCTCTATGATAGCACCTAGGATTAATGGGAGAAGTATACACTGGCTGGCCTATGCAGATGATATTGTCTTGCTGGATGGTTCGGCCAGGGGGCTGCAACAGCTCCTTCTTAAACTAAGTGACTATGCCAAGCTAAACGGTTTAATAATCAATCCCTCAAAATCTAGAATTCTGGTATTTAAACATCCAAGGAAAAACCTACCCTCTAGGAAATGGACCCTCGATGAAACAGAAATTCCTAGAGTCGAAGAGCTCACTTACTTGGGTTACGAAATTTTTGCATCTCCATCCAGGAGTAAGATGCTACCAATCATCCTTGGCAAGACCTCTAAAATCACGGCCCAGGTGAAGAATCTGATGGGGAAGTTCTGTAAATTCTCACTATCGCTGCTTCTTAAATTCTACATTGGTAAGGCTGTACCAGTCCTTCTCTACGGTCTAGAAGTGAAACCTATGCTTTGGAATCACGAGTGGAACAAAATTGAGGGTCGGTTGTGGAGAGCAGTACTAAACCTGCCCGTATGTACACCCCTTAACAGCCTGCGATATGAACTGGGTCTGATCTCCTTAGGCTGTCGTGTTGATTGGAAGCTCTTGTCGCTTTATCGCGACATTATCACCGCTAGATCCTCTACTCTTCTTTCCGATATGCTTGGTCATCATAAAAAGGCCAAATCGAAACGACTTCTCGACCTGGAAAGAAAAGTGGGGGACATTCTACTTGGGCTGAATTTATCAATAGAACTATTGATTGACAATCCCGCGAAAACCAAAAAACAACTTGAAATATGTGACTGGATTCGCACGATTGAAGGAGTCAGGCTTTTAAATCCACCGAACCTTTTCATGAAAGTGGAGAGAAAAGTAGGCACACTACCACGTTACCTTCAAAAATTCCCCGATCAGAGCATTCGAAACAACTTTCTTAGACTAAGACTCAACTTGGCTCACACTGGAGAAATTTTGGCTAAAAGACACCAGGGTGATAAGACTATAAAGCTTTGTAGGTTTTGCGATCCACCGAACCTACAATCACTGAGACATCTGCTGCTAGAGTGCGAGGGGACTTGGACCGCAAGACGGCAGCTGCTTGGAAGCTTCGTCGCTAGAGAGGAGACCCTATCACAAGACTCCTTTTGGGATAGACTAATCTCCGGTCAAGAAGTTATGCTCACCACGGCAATTGTAAAGGTCTTAGAAAATTGCTTGATACTCACAAAGTACACCTCAAGTGCCGTATAGTGGGTGAGCTTTTCTCGACCGACTTGCAAGGCTTATGTTTTTAAAGTTCCTAATGTTCTTTTCTTAGCTGATTTTGTAAAGGTTTTCTTAGGAAAGCCATAAACAAATAAATAATAAAAAAAAAAAAATATCTAAAAGTATCTTTCTCTCAAAGGTACACTGAAAGGAAACGTATAAATAATGATTTGAACAAACTGCCTTTGCAATTAAAGCCGGACTCATCTTTAAATGCATTTAAGAAAATTAGATCTACATTTAAAACAAAAAATTGAATAAAAATACCTAATGTTATTAATTGGGACTAAAAGTCCCATAATGCCACGAGTACTGGGACGAGGAAGAGCATTGAAGAGCAATGTTGCAGCAGTAGTCAAGCAATTAAGGCCAACAACCTACAACTGAAGGAAGCTGCGAACCTTGAAAGGGCCCCTCAGTTACAGAACATTAGATGGAACTGTAGATGGAGTCGGTGCAGCAGCAGTTGTAGCAGAAAGAAGAGCGCATGGTGTTGGCAATCTAGGAAGATGCGGGTGAGCAGAAGAGACGCCAGGACTTTAAACATGCAGATTTCAGCTGCCTGTCCTGAGGGTCTTGTTCCCCCAAACTCCCAGGTGCAAAGTTTGCGCAGTGGAAGGCGTGAAGGAAGACTCACTGCTTCTCCATATGTGACCCTGATTGCAGAGATTGCGCAGTGGAAGGTGTGCTGGAGACCATGGCTGAGAACAGTTTGCAGCAGAAGGTCTTGAGAGCACGAGAATCTCTGCGACTGTATGGCGGGGTCTGAGGCAACTTTACAGAGGAAGGATGTATGCCCAGAGAAGCCTCAAGCAGTTTGAGTCCTTCATGATGCGAAGGGGGTAACACAGAAGCCGGTGAGTAAAACCGAGAGTTCTGAACCCTCGCACGAATATAGGTAGATATCCGTATCCAGAAGGATTACTCGCTTATGAGTGAAAGCTGTTATAACGTGAACGTTGATGACTGAACAACGGGAAAGAGGGAAAAGTAGCACTTGCGTGTGAGTAAAACTTTATTCTCGGGTCTCGCGAAAAAGCATAATGCGATGAAATACTTTGATTAAACGTTTGTTAAAACGTCGACAAGCAGATAAGAGTGGTTGCATATAACTAAAAGTGATTCTGAGGCAAAGGTTAGCCTTCGAGTCAATTTATAAAGTGGTTGAATACAAAGTTACTCTGAAACAAAGTGACTAAAACATGAATACTTGTGTGTTGAGGAGAACAAGCACTGCCCCAAGCCAAGGGGCAAACAAGCATTCCCAACACAAGAGTGAATGCAACCTTTTTCAAAGGCACTGAGTGGTGAAAGCATTGTCCTAGGCTAAGAAGGATACAAGCACTGCCCAAGCCAAGCGTGTACTAACATTGCTTAAAGGCAAAAGAGACTGATAACAAGTTCTATGACTAGAATACTCTGGTTGGCAAGTTCCCAACAGACAAAGACACGGTTGGGAAGAGGGAAGTTTACGGCTAGTGATTGTTCTCTACAAGTTGATATAACACACATTGCCAAAGCCAAGAGGTGAAAGGGAACATTGCATCCTAACGGCAACTTGGTTGTTGTTGTTGCAGACAGATGAGTGGCAAAGAGGCTGCCCTTCTGGAGGATGAATGTCGGAAGAAGAGTGCCTTGCTTGCATAAAGGTTTTGTGGTGCAGTAAGTCTTATCAGTTTAAAGTCATAAAGAAACACATTGTTGAAGCTGTGATATTACGTTTGGTTGTCTGCAGATTTAAAACTTCAGAAGCGCAGTAGAATGTGGAACTCTATGGGGCAGGCAAGTAGACCCGCAGAGTGAAATATTACAGAAGTTAACCTGACATGAAAGTTGTTCAGGTGAAGTAGAAATGCTGTGAAGTCATTCTGGCAAAGATCTAAACAGTTTATCAATAACCTAACTTGAAGCTGTGTTTCATTAACCTAACCAGAAGTTGTGTTTATCAAAGCCTCATAAGGGGGGGGCGTGGCCAGCGCGCATGCCGTAAGGACAGACCTCCACGGAGCTCCGTCCGCGATCCTGTGAATATCGCCTAACTTTCGCTGAACCCAGGTCTACGAGACGAACGGAGGCCAGAATACTGTGGGGGAACCGATTGCCAGCACTCGGCAACAACTCTGGGTGGAATCGGAGTCCGAAAGGCGGAGAACGGAAAGCCCGAACTCGAGCCCCCTGGGATTCCAAGATGGCGGCGCCCGCCGCAGAATAGGAAAAGGCCAGCCTCGGCCCCCTGGGTCACACCACGAACCGTTGCGGCTGGGGGCGGCCGCTGTGGAGGAGCCTGCCGACGACGAACATTTGAGAGCAGGGGCCGGCGCAGGAGACTGCTGCGGAGGTAGGAGAAACCGCGGCGCGGGCGTGGCCGGGAGGAGGTCGCATCTGCCGCGGACGCCGGAGCAGGGAACACGGAGCAATTCCAGCGGTGCGAGGGCGAGACCGGCCGCCGGGAACAGATCGAAAGGCGGCGGGCCCCTTACTAACGCTGGAAGCGGGATCGGGTCCCCTCCACGGCACTCCCTAACGGGACCACCCGCAATTGCCTCACACGGCCTCAGCAGCCTGGGGGAGCGAGGCTCGGCCGGCCCTGAGGCCCAACACTGACTCCTGCAAAGAGGCCTGGTCTGAATCTGCGGGGGCCCGATCGCCCTAGAGGCTGCCTGAAACGCGGGAAGACCCGCGGGACGCAGACCCCAGCGGACTGGACCCACTCGCACCACTAAGGCCCGAAGGAGAGAAGGGTGACAAACATTCTGACTAGTGGTGGGAAGACACCTACATGCCGGTACCCCCATTGGAAAGCCGGCAGGAATCAGAAAATACTGGACACAACCTGTGGCTCCGGGCCTATCTGCACCACAACGACTCCCAGAGCGGGGCCCCCCATGCAACCTGAACCTAATTGCTGGAAAACACCAGTAGCCAGAAACAACCGAATACCTGAGGTTGGGTCCCTGGGACCAAAGCTCCCTAGTAGCCCACACGAAAATTTCAATACAAGGGTCGCCGACGGATTCCCACTCTGCAGGGGGCAGCACTTACAGAACATTAGTCAGGAGATGTCTCCCCCCAGGACCAATCCGAAACTGGTCACGATGGACTCCTTCATGACGGTCAGACCCCAACGGCAGTCAACACAACAAGACCGAGAAACCCCCGAAGACCCGCCCCAACAGGAGGAAGACCTTAAACACACGCAAGTCCTCCAAGCAATAGCTGCCCTCCGCACATCACTCGAGGGACGGCTCGAAGAGGTGAAATCTGACATGCAACTTATGCGGCAGGACGCCCGCAACCTAACAGAAAGGGTCACGGTGACAGAGACTGCCCTGCAGGAAAATGTTGAGAACACCCGAGACTTGGAGATGACGGTTAGAGATTTGGAACAAAAGGTAGCAAGGCTAGAGGCCCGCTCTGAGGACGCAGAAGGTCGAGCGCGCCGTAATAACATTCGTATACTGGGGGTCCCTGAAGATCTGGAAGGCCCGGACCCGACGACCTTTATCGAAATGCTGCTACAGCAAGAAATAGGGGCGGCAAAACTCTCCCAGGGGTTCTCCGTCGAAAGGGCCCACAGGTCTCTCCAGAGACGTCCCCCACCTGGATCGCATCCACGGCCAATTATAGCAAAGATCTTAAATTTCAGAGACCGCGAAATCATACTGCGGTTCTCCAGAGAAGGCGGGGAGATAAAAAGAAATGGCTCCACAATAGTCATTTACCCAGACTACACCCCAGCAGTACAGCGAGCCAGAAACTCTTACATTCCAATAAAAGCCCGGCTGAGAAAGCTCAACTTGAAATATATGCTCTTATACCCGTCCCGGCTCAAGATTCTATATAAGGGGAAAGCAACGTTCCTGGAGACCCCAGCCGCGGCTAATATGTGGCTTGAGCATAACAACCTGGCGGATGACAAGGAGGATCCACCGAATTCTGATCGGGGATGACTACCCACCCCCGGGTGCATGCGGGCAAAGGGCAATCCCTGCAGCAAATAGAAGGGATGCTACACGAATCGTAGACGAACGAACCATCATGAAACACCTACTACTAATCTCGCTACATCGGACGCGAGACCCGAGGAGCACACAAGCGGCGGACAAACAACCCACCCCACCAACAAAGGTGTAAGCTGTTTGCTCACACACAACCTGATCCGGAAGGCCAGGAGTGGCCTGGAAGGCTCAGGAGCCCCTGAGCGCTGCAAGTTTAAAGCAGCTGCTAGGGTCAGTTTGGAAAGTTTTGTTTGGTTTTCTTCCCATATAACACAATGGGATCTACACAAGTTCATGAATCTCCAACCTGCGAAAGACCTGGGGCCGGAACGAGAGGGCAGGCGGGGAGAAGTCCAGGACGAGATGACGGGACATGTGAGGACAACAGGGGGCGGACAACTGTGAGTGTGACCCAATTACCCTGTAATGGCGGCTAAAATAAATATAAAGATACTGACCTGGAATGTGAGAGGCTTGGGATCATACCTACGCCGAAATAGAGTCAAGTCCTATTTGAACAGAAAGAAAGTACAGATAGCGTTACTCCAAGAGACACACTGCACGGCTGAATCCTTAGCGAGGCTAAGTGAACACTGGGGAGGCCAGGGGGCCGGATCTTCGTATTCCAGGTATGCGAGAGGGGTATATACTTGGATTCACCCACAACTCCCTTTCCGGGTAACTAAGTCTGAGTCTGACCCAGAGGGAAGATTTGTAATAATATGGGGCAGGCTAGAACAATCAGATATTTGTATAGTGAATTCTTATCTCCCCAACACTAACATCCCATCACACCTAAACTCCATGTACACTAAGATTGCGCTAAATAGGCATGAAATCCTTTTCTGGGGGGGAGATTTCAACTGTGTCCATGATCCAATACTTGATAGGTCCTTCCCGCACCCGAAAGGGCCCTCAGCAGCTACTACAGCCCTCACTCTATTAGTCAATAGGTTACACTTGGCGGATACCTGGAGGGAGTGTCACCCTGATGTTCGGGGGTATTCATATTTCTCCTCTCCACACGGTCTCCACACCAGACTGGACTATGTTTTTATAAGTAATGAACACCTTTCACAGATAGAAGAAGCTCAATATCTGGGCAGAACCATTTCTGACCACTCGCCTCTTCTGGTGGGCTGGAATCACACTGGCCCCAGGCCTCCTATCCCAATGTGGAGAATGCCGATAGATGCCCTGGGTGACCCGACATTTAGGGCGGACCTACACGAATTCATAGAAAACTTCATAGAGAGAAACACTGGAAGCGTAGACCGCTTAAGTACAATGTGGGACGCCCTGAAAGTAGTGACGAGAGGAGAAATAATAGCAAAGGCAGGGGGCATTAAGAGACAACTTAGGGGCGACCTGGCCCGCTGGGAGCAGGAAATAGAACAATTAGAAGCAGCCCCGGTCGACACAGAACAAAGGGAGGACAACCTCAGAGCACTTAGAACTAACTCTACCTTGGCATGGAATAGGCTCGCCAAATTTGATTATGACACCAAAACTAATAGAATACACGCAGAGGCTGACAAACCAGGCAGAATGCTCGCCTGGCTCTGCAAGAAAGAACATCCCAGACACACAATCACTGGAGTACAGACTGAAGAGGGGGGGGGGTAGCACAGACACAACAAGCTATTAACGAAACGTTTAAGGGCTTCTACGAATACCTTTACTCTCATGACGACCAGGTCCCCCTGGAAAAAATCATGGACACCCTTGAAGAGATAGGACTCCCCAGGATGCCCCCAGAACAATCAGAGGTCCTAGATGCAGATATCACAACAGAGGAAATCACGGAAGCTATTAGTTCACTAGCCACTTGCAAGACGCCTGGGAGCGATGGCCTGCCCACGGAGTTTTATAAGACGTATGAGCCTACATTAACGCCCCTGCTACACGAGGTCTTTCGGGAAGCATATGAGACAGGGATATTACCTGATAGCATGAGAGAGACCCTCCTGATCCCGATTATTAAGCCCAATAAACCCACTGATAGATGCGACTCTTACCGCCCGATAGCAATGCTTAACTATGACGCGAAAATCCTGACAACAGTGTTAGCAAATAGACTGGCCAGAATCATAGGGGAAGTAGTACATGAGGACCAATGCGGCTTCATACCAGCCCGAAACACAACCATGAATTTGCGCCGAGTGCAGCATGTCATCGCCCAAACCGTAGATAGCACAGAAGCGTTCGCACTGCTGTCCCTGGACGCCATCAAGGCGTTCGATTCGATCTTTTGGGAATGGCTGCTGGCGGTTCTGGAAGGGTTTGGTTTTGGCCCTAGGTTCATTAGGTGGATCAAGATACTTTACACGAAACCTAGAGCTAGAGTAAAAACTGGGAAGCATATATCGGAGGTCTGGAACATATGCAGAGGAACCAGACAGGGTTGCCCCCTCTCTCCCATGCTCTACGTATTGGGCCTGGAACCCATTGCTATCTATTTTCGAAAGCAATTTTTTGATGCTGGGATCCGGCTGGGAGACATTGACCACATTATTTCTCTTTACGCGGACGACGTCCTATTATTTGTCAGGGACCCATACTATAATGTGCCCACGATGCTGGAGGTCCTAGATAATTTTGCGAAGGTCTCTGGAATAAAATTCAGCAGAGCCAAATCCTGCCTCTTCCCCCTGGCAAATCTTAAGGGAAAGGAAGCATCGGAGCTTCCTTCGGTGGGAATAAGGTGGGAACACACCTCGTTCAAATACTTAGGCATACACATAATGCACTCCCCGGAACAAATGCATGAGCGCAACACTAAAGCTGCTCTCCCGGCCTTGAGGAAATCTATGGCCTTCTGGGCGAAACTCCCCCTATCCATGATGGGCAGAGCCTCAATAACTAAAATGATTGTCCTTCCCAGATTCTTGTATGGATTTCAGAACGTACACTTCTACATCAAAGCGCCCTTCTTTCGCCTACTGGAAAGTATGCTGAGAGACTTCCTATGGGGGAAGGGAAGACGAAAGATTGCGCTTGCCACGTTGTCACTACCGTACACTCAGGGGGGAATCCAACTCCCAAACTTTGAAAAGTACTTCCTAGCAGCGCAGCTTGGCTTTGTCACCAAGTGGCTAGCAGACGATGCCACATCGGAGACGCCACTCCTGCAGCCACTGGTCGCCCCGTTATATATGAAAGAACTTCCCTGGGCCCCCACCCATTTGATAAGAAACGCCCCCCTACTGGTCTCCCTTGGACGCAAAATCTGGCATAGGGCTGAATCCCTTGCACACGTCAAACACCAATACTCCCCGAACATACCGCTTGTCTCAGACCTATGCAAATCCCCCACAGATCTGCAACACCTCAGGCACTGGGAACGGAAGGGGATTTACTCATGGGGGGACTTATACACGGAGGGGGAGTTCATGGAGTTTGAAACACTTCAAGAACAAAATGATGTCCACGCTGGCCAGTTTCTATGGTACCAAAAATTAAGATCCACGGCACGCACCAGATGGTCGACATGGCCGGAGGAACCAGACACGAACCCCCTGATTACGCTACTATATGAACTAGGAGAAGGAGGGAGACCGGTGTCTCAGATCTACGGCCACCTAAATGACACCCCCAATCCACGCAGTGCTGGGCTAAAATCCAGATGGGAAGTAGACATAGGCCGAGAAGTAACGGATGGGGAATGGGAAAGGGCCCTCATATTTCCTAAAACAGTGTCCAGAAATCACAGATTTAGACAAATACAATTGAACCTTCTGCATCGAACATACCTAACCCCATCCAGGCTGGCCAAACTCTATAACACTCAAAGCCCTGATTGCACCTGGTGCGAAATGGACAATGCGGACCTGTTCCACATGTTCTGGCGGTGTGCTAAGACACAATCACTGTGGTCTTTTGTACAGCAGATAAGCGAATCTCTGGGGCTGACCAGATATGAATGGACCCCTGCGGAGTGCCTACTAGGCACGTACCCCAGACCAGCAAAGCTAAAACACCTTAGTAGATTAATGGACATTATGTGTATTCTGGCTAAGAGGACAATTGCAATGTCCTGGAAGAAACCATCGGGACCACAACAGAAAATCTGGCACAGAGAACTGAAACGATGGGTGCAAGCCGAAACGAAAGCCTGGGAAGAAAGTGTAGCTAGATCCACAGATGCCTCGAGTGTGACCCTAGATGCCTGGAGATGACTCACAGACCCCTTGTTTTACCCCTCGGACGATAAGCCCCCATGAGTCAGCACAAACCCGCAATAGGAAGTCCCACGGACAGGAGTGGAATCCTCGAGGAAGCCCAACCATAACTTCATGCGAGCCCTGCTAAAGGAATTCCTCTCACCCCCCGAAACTCCCAATCCCCCCCGGTGACCCACCTGGCACTGACTTCTCAAGAAGCAGACATTTGGAGATAGTTAAAGTTTCTATGTTAAGTTATGTTAAGTTGTAAATGTTAATAACCTGAGACGCAATCTGATTTATTGTTTGGTGGAAGATTTGACAATTTTCTTGTGTTTATAACGAATAACAAATGCCAATAAACAGATTTAAAAATAAATCAAAGCCTCATAAGGAACTGTGTTTCTACTTTGACATTCAGAAGCTGCAAAGCATCTCGGCCTAAAATGACATTGATGCTATTTGATGAAGTGGAAATTCATTATTCAAGGAAGAAGTGGAACCCTTCGGTTGGTTGAACTGTAGCTTACAAATCTTTCTTTTGCCATCTTGAATGAGCCAAGAACTGAATTGAGATTTTGTTTAAAACCCGGATTTCCTTCTTTCTTTTTATTGAACATTGGAACTGAATCTAACTTGAAACCTGGGGAAGGGGAGTTTCACCCAGGTTACCAAGAGAGAATGAGAATATATCAGGAGTACATCTGTTGATATTGTTGTGAATTGTCATATATTCTCTGGGTATTTTAGGTTGAAGTGTGAGGGCCAGATTTCCTGTGTTAGTGTTTTCCTTTAGTTTTGATAGGGAGGGAAATCCTAGTCAGAGTAGGGATAGTGAGGTGTTTGATGAAACTTGTGATTTAATAAAATTACTTATTTTGAGAAATCATCCAAAAGTTGTCTGCCTCACATGTCTGACCCCACACATAATGCTCATGGATTTCTGAATGGACTATTCAGCTGATGGCCAGCCAGAAAGGGTTCAAGCAGAGAATAGTAGAACAGTAAACTGATGTATTAGAAATTTGGCTTAGATAAGAGTATTCATTCTTTTTGTGTCCATAGACCTAGTCAAGTCTCTTAAGTGCCAATAAGACTGCACTCTCATTAGAATTTTTGTTTTTAAATATACTACTTTAGACTTTTTCATAAATGGGGCATCGCAAATTATTTGGCAAATCAACTCTGTTTTGATGGGGGCTTTATCTTCATCCTCCTTTTAGATATCTTCCCTCTTATTCATACTTAAATTTGACTCTGAGGAACTATCTGAGCCATGGTGACATGAACCTTCTGCTTTTTTGGTTGTGGTAGTTTTTACAACCAAAAGAGTAGTGAGCAAGTTGCAGGCTTCATTCAGTCTTCCATGCTGATGTGGTTTATTATCACTTCATTATGACTGGAGATTTTTAGTTTTATTTATTTTAATTTTTTTAGCAATATTGGGGGCTATAGTTGGTGAAGGCTGTTGAGCGGGTGTTTCAAAACCTACTGTGAGGGGTTTTGAGAATCCAATTTACTAGTCCAACAAGGTTTACACTGAAGTCCAACCAAACACTCAGTGGTGGAGTGTCAGGGAAACAAGACTTAGTGGAGGAGGTAGGCGTGGTGCAAAGTACAGTTTTTAACCCTCCCAAAGACTAGTAAGTAACAGAGATTCAATCCGGTTAGTATGAAAATACTACCACGCCCCAGAAAAACCCCCCACTTTAGATTAACAGTTTTAGGTATACTTGGCAAAGCAATACTTGTAGGGGCTGAATTGGGAGAGTAGAACATTATTACACACTGAAAACCATTTTACTTCTCCAGCATTGGATCACTCATAGATTCACATGCTGTTAAAATATTCCTAGTTATCCGGCGCTGTAACAAATGAGCACTTTCATAGAAAACCAAAGAACTGCACACTTTAGTGTTGTTTTGGTTCATTTAACCCTTTAGCAAATAGGCAGTGACTCCCTTGGTTCCAGCCGTGGAGCCCATATTTTTGTTGGCTGGTAATGCCCCCCCACCCCCGCGAGGGTTGCATTGCTATTAGTACCCTGGCACGTTGTACCGGGATACTAATAGTTTGCCATTTCTCAACTTGAGAAAAAAACTACTAAACAAAATGCCCGCCATGGATCGGGGCAAGGAGAACTACATGTTGGGGAAGTTTTCATGAAGTCCACTTTGAGCTAAGACTTCATAAAACGTTCCCTTTGGTATTCAGGCCCCCAACTCTTAGTATCAGTCTGTACTACTCAACAAACCTTGGTAGTTTGGCAGAGCAGTCAGGCTTCTCATACGAGGAACATGTGAGCTGTAGGTAAGTACACATAGCCCAGTTAGTACAGTATCCAAAGAAACACATAAACCAATTAAGTTATATTAAAATATATATATTTTTTTATATTTACGCAAGAAATTTCTTAAAATACTTAGATCACTTAACCAACATGTGATTTAGAACAACATTAGATCTTTCTTCGGCTGGGGCCTCCCTCTGGAACAGCCTCCCTGCCTCTCTGAAACTTGAGGAGAACCATCTTCGGATCCAGAAGCACCTCAAGACCTTCCTCTTTGCTTCTGCATCCGCTCTTCCTCTTGCCTGCTGATCTGTCTGCTTTGGCACTGGGCACCTGGCTACCATCTGATTTTGGGCCCAGATCCCTGCCCACCGAGCCGCATACCTGCACTGGCTCCTGGCAACCCTTGCACTTGGGTCTGTATCTGCAACCCTACAGTCCCCTTCCTACACTTATTAGACACCCGCTGTCTGCTCCTTATTCTTGCACTTACCACCTGCTGGCAGCATTACCTGTTATTATTTGATCACGTGTTCAGCACTTCCCATTCCTTCCCTGCCCCTTGCACTGTCCCTGTTCCCTCTCCCCTGCCCTTTCGCATTCTCAATGTCAATGGGACTAGTAAGATCGTTGTTTTTGTTCTCCCTTGTTCCCCTCCCTTGCCTTGTCGCACTCTGTAACACTTGTGTATGGGCACGATACAAATAATATATCATATCATAACATACATAGGGATACTTGCAAACACTTTTCAAAGGACACTGCTCAGTTGGTAGTTGCTTGCGGTACAATTGTTACAGAATTTGACAATGAGGCCAGTTCTACCATATTATCAGTACGACTGCGCACTTGCAAAAGGACAAAGATATACAGTAATTGTATTTATTTCGCAAAACCATATAAGATAGTCTTTTAGGAAGGAAAAGGGTTGGTTAGTCGTACAGTAGCAGAGCTTAATGTTCTAGAGTTGGTTTCATAGTAAACTAAAGCTTTTAAAGTCCGATCCCGAACTCTATGCAAAAGTCCTTATGGAGAGGGCTCCAAGTCATACGAAGCAGCAGAACAGCAGAAGTTCCTGAGGAAACTTTCAGTCTCTAGGGTAAGATACTAGCAGAGTTAACACCATATCGGGGACCCTGTTAAAGGACTCTCAAGAGGGCACAAGCCGGCAGCTTGGGTGTGAGTTAAGAGTGGACACCCTGGCCCCCTCTTCATGCACTCCAACACTCTGTAGCGACTTCTTGGTTTAAGGAAAGCAATACTTTTTTGTTTGTGGCTGGATTCTCCCTTGTGTAGCAGCGACAGACCAGGTTTCCGGATTCTTTGTGTGGTGACGAGAGGACGGTCTCTGACGGGGAAGTCTCTGCAGCAGTCTCGAGAGGAGACCCTTGGTATGGATTTCTTCAGCTTCTTCGGGCAGTTTGCTAGTTTTGGTGCCTTTTTCTCAGCACCAACAAAGGACGGTATTCGACTGGCGATCTTCGTTTCTTGGAGTCCTGCACTCTGGTGAGGGGACTTGGATGAGTCGGATACTGTCTCTGCTGAGCTCCAACTGAACCTCCAAAGACTTGGACGGATTCGGCCTCTCAAAGACGATGCACTGAAATTGAGTCGGAGGCCTCCTAGTATTCATGGTCTGCAGCTCTGGAAAGGCACAACACCTCAGGAGATAGCTCAGATTGAAGTATGTCTCAGGGCTGGTTGGTCCCACCAGCCAAAGGGAAGGAGTCGTCCTATTCGGAGCTCCTCTATTGAATGGAAAACGGAGTCAGGACAGCAGTGGTTGATTAACGGTGATGCAAAAGGTTTGCAGGAGTCTCTGGTCATTTTCTTCTTCGGTTACTTCAGTTTCCAGTGGTCGACTTGCCTTTCACCTCAGGAATCTCACCTTTTTATTCCATTTCAGCACACACACATCTGCAGTCTCTCTCAGCAGTTTACAGAAAGGGATCTGTGGCTGGCCAGTCAGGACCGCCAGCCCCCTGTGGTTATTGGTTCCATTCAGGCACTCGGGCAGACAAAGGGCAGGGGAGTGAAAAACTCCTCCCACACTTCCTGCTTGCCCAGACACACTGGAGCCTAGGCAGGGACACCCAGTGTTCCTGCCAAAGCCAAAACATGCAAACAGACCTCCCCTTCCCAGAATGGTAAAAGGTCTAACAACCACAATAGAAATGGCAAAAAAAGAAAGGAGCCACCACGTTAGAGCATAGGTGACACTATTGTGCACAACCAAGACTGTGAATGCAGTCTGCGGTAGAATATAACACAATAGTTAGTAGAACACGTCCTCTGCCACCAGCCATAACTATAGGGTTGTCTATGTGACTAAAAAGTCACAGGAGCAGAGAGAAGGGGGTTACTAGGTATCCCCTTAGCAATCCACATAAGGTGGTGTGTGCTAATCTCTCATAGTATAAAGTTTTAGGAGGGATAAAAAGTATTCCTCTATCCATATGAACTGTTGTTAGCAAGGATTAAGAAAGAATCTCGAAAGAGAACCCAAAGGGTTCCCAGCAACACTTCCCATAAGGAGCTATGTGCTGCAAACATTAAACACTGATGCCTTTAAGGAGATATGGAGGAAAGCAGACTCCATAGTAAAGGTAAAACACAGAGAGCAGAGTTCCAAAAGTTCCAAAGGTCGGAGCAAATAAGAGAGAATGAGTGGACAAAGACTCCACTCATTCAGGATAGTAAGAAAAAGGTCCAGAAGTCCAGCAAAAACTGGGGTCTCGCTAGGAGAGGGGATGAAGCATAACTAGCCAAAATCTCCCTAACACTCGCTCCCCCGCACCCCCCCCAGAGTAAGGGACAGGAGGATCTGATCCACTCCGGGATGAATCTCCTTGTCCAGTCGGTCATACGTTCTGGAGAGATCATCAGCATTCCTATGTTGGGTACCTGACCTGTGCTCAATAGTCAAATCAAAGACTTGAAGGCTAATGGACAACCTTAGCAACTTTGAGTTTTCTCCTTTCATCTGCATCAACCAGCTTAAGGATTGGTGGTCCATTTGAATCCTGAAAGTAGTTCCATAGAGGTATGGACTGAATTTCTTCAAGGCCCATACAATGGAAACACACTCAAGTTCAATTGTGGCCCACCTGGTTTCCCTATCTTTTTAGCTTTTGACTAATAAAGCAGATAGGGTGCTCCCTGCCTTTGCTATCAAATTGACTCAAGACCGCTCCCATCCCTGTGTTGGAAGTATCAGTCTGGACTAAGACGGCCTGAGTATAATCTGGAGCTCTCAGCGCTGGGGCTTTACAGAGGGCTTCTTTCAGCCCCTGAAATGCTTTTTTCACAGTCCTCATTCCACTTGACTTTTCTAGGGTACTTGGTAGAGGACACAGTATTCAGAGGAGAAGCTATGGTTCCATAGTTCTCAAGGAAGTTCCTGTAGTATCCAGTAAGTCCTAAAAAGGCTCTTATTTGAGTTTGAGTAGTTTGAGTGGTCCATTCCTGTACAGCTTGTACTTTGCTGGGTAAGATCTTGATCTCACCTCCTCCTACCACATGTCCAAGGTAGACCACTTTACTCTGACCAACTTGGCACTTGCTTACTTTGATGTCATCTTGGCCTGTTGAAGGGCCTGTACCACTTGTTCCAGGTGGATACTATATTCTTCCCAGTCAGGGCTTTAAACTGCAATGTCAACCAAGTATGCCATACATAGGTTCTCTAACCCATTCAGAGCATTATTTACCATTCTCTGAAAAGTGGCAGGTGCATTCCTTGATCCAAAGGGCATGACCTTAAACTGGTACATGCCTCCTGTGTATCGGATTTTCTCCTTGACATGGTCAGTCATGGCAATCTGCCAATAAACACTTGTCAAGTCAAAAGTGCTGAGGAAGTTTGCTGAGCCTAGCTTGTGTGTCTAAATAACATGAAAACTGAGTTCTTGATCTTTGGAACTAGCTCTGCCAGAGCCAAATTAGGAGAGGAGTACGAGACCTTCTCAATTAAAGAGGCTAAAATTCAAGTCATGAGCCAGGTCAAGACACTGAGGATGATGGCTAATGCCACAGTTACCTCAGAGGCTCAGGTTAATTATTTGCACAAAAACACTGCATATTACCTACGTCTCATGAGAGCAATTAGACCGTACCTGAATGAGGAGAATACAACAACCATCGCGTGAGCAATAGTACTGTCCAGACTGGATTACGGTAATGCCTTGTTAATAGGAGCAACTAAAAAAGATTTTGCTAGGTGTCAAGTCATGGAAAATTACGTGGTACGTATAGTGAAGAGAATAAAAATCAGAGATCACATAACTACGGCAAGAACATCTCTGCACTGGCTCAGAGTAGAAGATAGAGTGAACTTCAAGTCTATGACCATTATACACAGGTGTCTGTTTGGAGACGCTCCCCTCTACATTAAGAACCCATTCGTAAGATACACGCCTCTAAGACAGTTACACTCGGCAGACAAAGGATTGCTTAACGTGCCAAGATTTAAGCTTAAGGCAGGTATGGGCAGATCCTTTGCAGTGCGTGCCGCGCTACAGTGGAATAAACTTCCATACACTCTGCGGCTGGAAGAGAATTACCATACTTTCAGGAAAAGCCTGAACAATTACCTCTTCAAGTGATTGCACCCAGTTAGGAACTGAAAGCCTCTGTTGGGATTACTAAAGGGGTCCCTTGTAGATTTAGTTTATGTTGTATGTTACAAGCGCCCTGATGCCTGCGGGCTGCCGGTGCTATATAAGTATACATAACATAACATAACAACATAACACCAGTTCATCTGTCCTCGGCAAAGGTTAGGCATTGGCTTTGGTACCTGAATTCAAGGCACTATAGTCCACACACACCCTAGGTTCTTTGGTATCCACTTTTGGCAGTAACACAACTGGGCTAGCCGATTGACCAAGCTGGCAATCTCCTACCACCACACCCGATGGACTATGTAAACAGCACTTTAAACACTGCACCTCCCCAGCCAATTAACATGTTCCACCTGGACAATGCATTCTTAGCTCACAGGCACATAAAACTCCTCTCTGGAAACAAAGGTCTCTTAGCCATGGACAAATGCCACCCAGTAACAACCCATGCTTGCACCACCTAATGCCGAAAAACATTGGTACTGTACAAGAGAAAGAAGAAAGGGGAGTTTGGGAGCAGTCTATGGCGTTGGCATGACAATTTGCCGATCTTTGGCGATGAAATGTCCGAAGCGCTAGCTGGGCCTTGATTTATTTTTGAAGGAGGGCTGTGCTTCTGCCATTTTTGCCAGTGCTTTAATGAGTTCCTCCTGCTCATGTTTGCCTCCCTGATGTCATGGAGCTGTGCAGGCTGCGAAGTAGGAGCAAAATGACTGCACTTAGCTAGATGTCCGTTATATTTTGATTTGTATGCACCAGTCCTTTTTGTCTGTTGAACTCCTGTCAGTTTATTAATAGGTGTGATTTCAGTCTCAATCAATACATTGATTTCATAATCGGAGGTAAACAGAGGACCATGGTGCTGTGACTGTGTTGTCCTTTATTAGTTCCCATTTACAATCCCTGTCAAGAAGAGGCCTAGCAGAAGCATGCACACAAGTGCATTTCAAGCTATTACTTGTAAGGTGATACTCAATATTCATATTTTGCCAATGCTATCTGCATGCTCCCTATGCCAAAATAGAGGATGAGCCTCTGCTTCTTTCAATTCAGACTGCAGAATGCAGCTGAGCAACTAAAGTCCAATCCTATGGGAAGCGATTGGCTATAGCGACATAGAAAGAAGCATGTTGCATAATAGCAGAACTTTAAAAATATTAAGTAATTGATGGAAGATCTACGCAAATGATTGTACCAAATAGCTGGTACAGTCAAGCAATGCCACCCCCCACCCCCATCCATTATGGGTGTTAAGACATTACCCAACATGGTGGAGCCAATGGAAAACTGTAGAGCGATGCACTCGCTCAGCTTCAACTTCTAAGTTGAACAGCTGCCAGGCTGACAAGTGGAGTGCTCTGCATGTCAACAGAGCAGCAAGTCTGCACCTGTAAGCACAGCACATGCCTGAAACACCCACGCATCTATCTGGACATTACTGTTTTTCCCCTCCAATCTTTCACCGCCTTTGAGGCAGTGGCGGAGTCAGTCCACATACAAGCTGGGCACTGATAGCGGTGAGGGTCTGTTATTCCCTAATTCCTTCAGCGAATCCCTTTAGGATTCCCCTCAGCCTCCCTTCAAGACTTACAGAAGCTTCATGGAAAATAACATATCCCACTACATCCCTTACTGACCCTCCCCAACACCAAAAACAGGTGCCCACGTTAGATAAATATGGCACAGCCTTATGTAGACTCGACAATCCCACATGTAGCACCGCTACACGTCTATATCGCCCGTGCCCCACTTCTTCGGAAGCATCCCTCACATCATACACATCTCCAATGGAAGTGTCAGATATAAATCCCTCAGTTTACATGAACTGGAGCATCTTGCTTGGGATAATGCAAACTGCATTAGTACGTGGGGCTCGGTTGGCAGAGGACCCTCAGTTGAGCCAAATGAATTGGCGTTTGGAATGCAGGGACAAGAAATGTTTATTTATAGAACAGTGGATGGTGCTCTTTGAAAGCACAGATGACGAGTGACTGACAAAGAGCACTAGGAGGAGCTGTGTGGTATACAGGTGACGCCTAGGCTTTAGAAGCAGAGGAGTACATTTTGATATTAAATAAAGCAATTATGACATGTTCAGTCCATCAGCAGTGGGCTTCTGTGCCGTGCAATAGCAGTTGTGGCAGTGCCAGAGGGCACACAAGGGAGTTATGAATTATGTGCACTTGGACCAGGGAGGGTTCTCATCTTGGAGAGAAAGGGGTTGTTGTTTTACAAATGACCAATTGTGCCAATATGATCTGGTAGGGTGTATATGGTGAGGCAGTGTGTGCTGGTAGGGGTCCACGGTATAAATGGTGGTCTTGAAGATGCGGGGGTCTCTATTTCTGCATAAAAATATGTCAGTGTAGTTCTCTGTCCCCACTGCTTTCCCTGACCTGGAAGGCCTTGCTCAAAACTCAGCGTGGCAGAGTGCACTCAAAGGAGCTGTTGGGTTCATGGCAGAGACTTGTCTTGAAAGAAGGAAGTGCTACCGTTCTATGTTAATCCTGGCCAATGGGCGTCTGTGTGTCGCTGGTGTGGTAGAATGCACTCAGAGACTCTTTCTAGTCCCCTAAACCGGGCTCCGATTCATCGACATTAATGGTAATGCCATTATTTGAATTTCTCCAGTTTCTGGAAGTATAGCAAAACTGATAGCTGAAGAGTGTTTTTCTGCAATGCATGCACTCCCCTTGGAGATTGTATGGTCTTTGAGACCGCTCCCTTCTCATTTACATTCTATTTCAATGCTAATGGCAAAACATTGTGTGAAATGGAATGGCTGTCGCTCTCTCTCTCTCCCCGCGCGCTGTTGCTCTCGCTTTCTCCTCGCGCTGTTGCTCTCGCTTTCTCCTCGCATTGTTGTTCTCGCTTTCTCCTCGCGCTGTTGCTCTTGCTTTCTCCTCGCGCTTTTGCTCTCGCTTTCTCTGTGCGACTCCTGAAGATATCCCCTTATTCCGTCTTCTCCAACGCACCCTGTCTTGCTCCTATTTCCTCTCACTCTTTTTCTCTTACTAGCTCACCTTTTCGAATGGATTGTGTCCTCCCACGTATTCCTCATCTTATGATATCTTAGTTTCTAGCTTCAGCTGGTTTGGAAAAAACAAAAAATTCTCTCAGCATAGGACGCTGTCCGTCGAGACGGGCGAGTCGATGTCCCTCGAGGGCTTCCATCTCGGCTGACGTCATCATAGTGTACATATACCACGCGCAGTACCTATTGGATTCAGTTCTGTTTTTCCGCAAATGCGATTGCTTTGAGAATTACGACGTGCTTCAGTTTTCATTGAAAACTTAACGAAAATGGCCTCGTCTTCAGCTCTGAATACTCCAAAGACCAGCTTCAAAAAGTGCCTTGAATGCAGCACCAAGATGTCCATCACGGACCCACATAAGATATGAATCTGGTGCCTGGGCGTCGAGCCTGTAACCATTGACTATCGATCCTGTCAGCTGATGACAGGTGGGGCCTTAAAAGAGCGCAAAGCTAAACTATCGGTGGGTAGGTTTGTCCCCAAATCCCTGTCCACTCCTTCAAAATTTGGCTCATCCCATGAGTCGAGAGATTACGTTACTCATAAAAAAGATTTTAAAAAATCCCTCTCGAGGAGCAGACACTTCTCGCCATCATCAAAAAATCAAAGAGAAGGCATAGATCACCTTCTTCTTCTTCCTCTTCTTCTTCCTCCGATGAAAGGAGCATAGTCTGCCCAACTAAATCCACCTCCCAAGATGAGTGGGAACTCTTTAGGAAGAAAATGTGCAAAATCTTCGAGGATCAGCCCCCGTCCTCCTCGAAACATAAAAGTGACCATGCTATGGTCAATGACAAGCATGAGGCCAAGGCGAAACCCTGCGCACCCTCGAGCCAGGGTTATAAGCCTAAGACTATTGGAGAGTCTTGAGTACTCGACGAGATGAGAAACCGTTGAATAAACCGTTGAGTCAACTGTCCCGTCTCTTGAAGCACAAGAACAAAGTCAAGCCGTCAACGCCACGGACGTCCACGCTATCGGCGCTGCTACAAAAAACATTGACACGACTGTACATTTATTGATGCCTTTACCACAAAAAAGTAAAAAAAAGTTTTTAGATCCTTAACATCTATATATGAGTGCTATGAAACCTCAGATGATACCCCCTCCATGTGGTCTCCAATTGGATACACAGAGTATTCAAAAAAATACTTGTGACTTCCCTCCGCGGCTCCAATTATTCTCACACGGTAAGACTTGTCTCTACTTGGAGACAGGCTCTGTTTATTCACACATATATTGTGAAATAATTCAATAGTAACCGTCTCATCGTGGAACCATACTCCCCTTCCTGACAAGTCGTTCCTCTGTCTTACTCTCACTCTACAGTTTTTCCGTCCTGATGAAGGCCCATACAAGAAAGGCTCACAATCCAGCACCTTAAGGCAGAAACACCTTTGTGTTGACTACATGACTTCAAGTCCCAATATCTACATGACTTCAAGTCCCAGTGTCTAAATACACACACTGTTTTTTTCATTGTGCAGTGCAGCACTGTGTACTGTTTTGTATGTATATTGTTGTAACCCCTGTCTGTTCTGCTATGACAGTAGTGTATATATGTTTTTCCTCTTGAATCACAATCCAAGGCAGTTACCCCGGGTTAACACCACTAGTACCATTTGTTGTTCTATGCCTGTAATTTATCGAGTCTCCTGTGTTTGTCTACTGTAGATACGCGTCACTTTGTGACCTATATTAACCCTTTAAGTGCCATGGGTTTTTCCTCCCAGTGCCAAGGCCTTGGTGATTTCGGTATGTCGCCATTGATTGCCTTGTAACTTTTTTGTTACATGAGATATCTCGGCCAAATTTGGCTCCTTTTTCCCACATGTAGGCGGTCGTAACGCCACCCAGGAATCCTTGGTTGCTGTAGGGGGGTGAGAGAAAATAACCCAAAAGGGCGAACATTTTGGGTTTTTTAAAGAAATGCGAATAAAATGATGTACAAAGAAGCCTGTGGTTTTTTCCTTGTAAGAGCTAGGAACAAATGGTTTGCTGTGCTGAATTCCCCAATTTCCTGGCTTTCAAGAACAGGTTGCGTGGAAACGGAAAAAAAAACATTATGTTGATGTGGTTATCAACCGCTTTGTGAGAGGTAGGCAATTTTGGCAATTTTTGCCAATTGGACATGCATGGACGGAATGGAAGAAAAGGGTAGGAAAGCCGAATTAGAGGACAGAAAGGCATATATTTCTGAAAAGTAGACAAAATTCCAAGTTTAGAAAGGGGTGATTTGCATAGGTCGGGCAACAACTAGGTAGGGGAAAATGCCATAGATTGGGGGAAAAGCAGGAAAATGACTGAAAAAAAGGTATGTGGTGGACATGGTTGGCTTGGTACGGCAATGGCTTCTATGAATTTTGAGAAAAGCAATGCTCCACTACATTCCCCCGACTCCTGCAGTTAGGAAAGCACACATTTTTTGTAATGTTTTACAAAACAAGCAATACCACAAGCCAAACACTGAGCCATGGTACACAGGAGTTTTATGCCCAAAGCCTGAACAGACACACTTAGCATGTGTAAATCGAGAAAACCAATGTTGAGGAACGGCAAGCATACATTTATTTGAAAGAGCAGAAGCAGACCTTTTCAAGGATAGGTGACTTGTGCAGGTTACAAAAGTGTATGGTGCCTAAAGCAGCAACTAAATGTAGGTCACATTTGGGAAATGAAAGGGTTGTGTGACAAAGGGCACCAGCAAATGGGTCAAAACGTTATGAAAACCACACAAACACAACAAATGTTATACCTTCCTGCGTTCCCACAGGTGTCCCGATGAAAACGGTAACTCACATGTGTGGGTGCACCTACCTGGGCGCCAAGGGGAAAGCCTAAAACACAAGTAACCCCAAGTCTGTTTTCACACCCTCTGCAGACGGGCACATCATACAGATATGGGCCTCGGGTGTCCAAGCCACCAAGGAAAACAGGGAACCCCATGCATTTCCGAAAAGAGGACACCCGTGGGAATCCGCACAGGTATAATTCGCGCAAATCGGCCCAGAATTTATAACCCAGCCACCCCCGCAAAGTCTGAAATGTGGGAAGAAAAATGCATTTTCCGCACATTACATTCGGGTCACCCATCGAAACACGCTGCCAACAACACATGGCCTACCGTCCCGCGTTCCCACAAGTGTCCCGATGAAAACGGTACCTCACATGTGTGGGTGCACCTACCTGGGCGCCAAGGGGAAAGCCTAAAACACATGTAACCTTTTCACACTTGAATTTCACACTCTCTGCAGACGGGCACACCATACAGATATGGGCCTCGGGTGTCCAAGCCACCTAGGAAAACAGGAAACCCCATGCATTTCCGAAAAGAGGACACCTGTGGGAATCCACAGAGGTATGACTTGTGCAAATCAGCCCAGAATGTATTACCCAGAAGCCCGGGCAAAGTCTGAAATGTGCCAAAAAAACCCACATTTTTCACTTTGTCGGGGTTTCGGGGTAAAACATTCTGGTCCGCTTTGTGCAAGTTGACCTCTGTGGATTCCTACTGGTGTCCTCTTTTCAGAAATGCATGGGGTTCCCAGTTTTCCTTGGTGGCTTGGACACCCTAAACCCAAATCTATAGGTTATCTCCCCAAACCCTTTTGTGGTTAACAGTGGGTTAGCCTTTTCCCTTTGCTGCTAGATTGGTGAACCCACACATGTGAGGTACCATTTTCGTTGGGACACCTGTGGGAATGCGGGAAGGTATGACATCTGTTGTTGGCGGTGTGTTTCGGTGGGTGAACAGAGTGAAATGTCTGGAAATTGTGTTTTTTACCCCCAAATTTGGACTTTGTCTGGGGTTCTGGGTAATAAATTCTGGGCCGCTTCGCGCATGTCTGACCTCTGTGCATTCCCATGGGTGTCCTCTTTTGGGAAATGCATGGGGTTCCCTGTTTTCCTTGCTGGCTTCGACACCCTAGACCCAAATCTGTAGGTTGCCCACATGAAAAAATTGTGCTGTGGCGAAAGGCTTGGGGTTACCAGTGGGTTACCCTTTTCCGGCCCCGGTAGGTGCATCCACACATGTCAGGTACAGTTTTCGTCGGGACACCTGTGGGAACGCGAGAAGGTATGACATCTGTTGTTGGCAACGTGTTTCAGTGAGTGGCCACAGGGAAATGTCTTCGAAATTGGCTGGAAATGAAGACAATTCTCAGACATTTCGCTCTGGCCACCCACCGAAACACACCGCCAACAACACAAGGCCTACCTTCCCGCGTCCCCACAGGTGTCCCGATGAAAACAGTACCTCACATGTGTTTGTGCACCTACCGGGGGCGCAAAAGGAAAAGGGTAACCCACTGGTAACCCCAAGCCTTTCGCCACTGCCCATTTTGTTCATGTGGGCAACCTACAGATTTGGGCCTAGGGTGTCGAAGCTAGCAAGAAAACAGGGAACCCCATGCATTTCCCAAAAGAGGACACCCGTGGGAATCCACAGAGGTCTGACTTATGCAAATCGGCCCAGAATGTATTACCCAGAACCCCTGGCAAAGACCCACATGGGAGAAGGGTGCCCAAGGCCAGGGATATTACCGCCGACTTTGCTGGAGCCCTGGCTGCCCTGCGTTACAGCTTCTCCCCACCAAGGAGTCTCGGCAGTGTGCCAATACCTCCCCGAAGGGAAAATCTGTAATGCAACCCAGTCGCAACTCCAGGACAGTTGGAGGTGATGTCCCTGGCCTTGGACATCCATGTACCATGTGGGTGTACCATCACCTAAGCACAGCAGCAGCTCCAGGGAGCCCCAGCAGGATCCCCATTCCTCCCCTGGAGGTGACCTCTGTAGCGTAGCACAGCCAGAGGTGGAGCCTGGGTTTGCAGACGGACAACCCACATGGGAGTGAACCACTCCCAGGGAAACGCCAATGATCTGGGGGCAATTTGTGGCCTGCCCCTGCAATTGTGTCCCAGCCCACCAACATATCTGCCCAGACGGGCAATTCCCACCCAGACCACCAACAATCCAGCCCCAGTCTCACCCACCCCACTGACAGTGGGCACTAACCATAGAATAATAAAAAACAGTACTCGCATAACGTTACAGCTGCTTGCATAAAAAAAAAAGCTGTAAACAAAACAAAAAACATGATCCCTATGGTCACACCAGCAAAATGTAGCCCTGCCTGGGGGCAGATAAGGTGGGGGCTGTCCTGCATTCCTCCCTGGCCTCAGGCGACCCTTCCTAGGAGCAGATATCTGGTCCCAGGGAGGGCTGCATGACATGGCACCCACTCCATTGCGGGCGGGGGGTGGGGAGGTCAATGCCCCATCCCATTAGAAAATTCCCTGTCCCTTTGGGGTGCCCCACAGCCCCCCTAAAAATGCATTCCACCATTTTCCCTTTTTTCCTTTGGTAACCCAACTCCCCTTGGTGCAGAGGGGCACATTGGTGTGCCAATCTGGCCGCAGGGTGCCCAAACCTTACTGCCCCACCCACTGGGGGGGCCTGTCCCACAATTTTTGGGGGCCCTCTCCCCCCTCACCCAGGCCTCCCTGGGCCTACTACAAACGGCTGTGTGAGGTACACCCCCCTCCATTTGAGGTGTGGGGGAAAGGGCCACCAGAAATGTGTGGGACAGGCCCCCCGGTGGGTGGGGCAGTAAGGTTTGGGCACCCTAGGGCCAGATTGGCACTCCAATGTGCCCCTCTGCGCCAAAGCAGGTATAGTAAACAAATAAAATAATTCAAAATGGCAGGCTGCCCTTTAGCGGGGTCTGAGGGGCCCCCTACACCGCTGTGGAATTTTCTAATGTGAAGGGGGGTGCACCTCTCCACCCCCACCCCAATTGGAGGGGCAGCGCATCACATGTAGCCCTCCCTGGGGGCAGATAAGGGGGGGGGGGCGCTGTCCTGCACTCCTCCCTGGGCTGAGGCGTCCTTCCTAGGAGCAGATTATCTGGTCCCAGGGAGGGCTGCATGACATGGCACCCACTCCATTGCGGGTGGGGGAGACGGGGTCACTACCCCGTCCCATTAGAAAATTCCCGGTCCCTTTGAGGTGCCCCACAGCCCCCCTAAAATGCGTTCCACCATTTTCCATTTTTTTCTTTGTTTACGACACGTGCCTTGGCGCAGAGGGGCACATTGGTGTGCCAATGTGGCCCCGGGGTGCCCAAACCTTACTGCCCCACCCACTGGGGGCCTGTCCCACAACTTTTTAGGGGCCCTCTTCCCCCTCACCCCAAATGGGTGGCAGGGGCACCTCATGCAGGCCTCCCTGGGCCTCCTACAAACGGCTGCATGAGGTACACCACCCCTTCCATTTGGGGTGGGGAGAGAGGGCCCCCAAAAATTGTGGGACAGGCCCCCCCGGTTGGTGGGGCAGTAAGGTTTGGGCATCCTTGTGCCAGATTGGCACACCAATGTGCCCCTCTGAACCAAGGAAAGTTTTGTAAACAAAAAAAAATGGAAAATGGTACACTACACTTTAGGGCGGGCTGAGGGGCACCCTAAACTGCCAGGTAATTTTCTAATGTAATGGGGGGTGACCCTCTACCCCCACACCAAATGCAGGGGGGGCATCACATGAAGCCCTCCCTGGGGGCAGATAAGGGGGGGCCATCTCATGCAGCCCTCCCTGTGGTCAGATGCTCCTTCCTAGGAGCAGATATCTGTCCCCAGGGAGGGCTACAAGGGGTGCCCCCATTCCCCCTTGGGGTGAGGGGGAGAGGGCCACCCCCCTTTTCTGTAAAATATATCCCTAGTGGCCCCCCCACTCCCACCCAAAATTCCCTTTTGTGTTTTTTTTTTGTTTTAATGTTTTTTTGCCCCCTTTCCTGGGTGCAGATGATCAGCCTTCTGCCCCCAGGGTTCTACACGTATGCCCCCATGCTTTGGGGGCCGGGGGGGCGAAGGCTGCTTACTGTAAGCAGCCCCCACCTCCCCCCTGCATTCAAAGACATCCCTGGTGTCTAGTGGCCATTGCTGCCCACGCATCGAGCGCCCTGCGCCCGATCCGCGGGTAGCAATGCTGTCACACAGGGTGTCCTTGGAAAGGGGAGAATCTCCCCTTTTCAAGGACACAATTTCTGAAAAAATCCCTGGTTGCTAGGGCCCCCAAACCCGCCCCCCTTCCCATCACATACTGTTCATTTTGTCTTTTTTTTATGCCCCCACCCCTGGGGGCAGATGGTCACCTGTCTGCCCCCAGGGGTCATTATATATGTGCCCCCATGCTTTGGGGGCTGGGGGGGAGAGGGCTGCTTACTGTAAGCAGTCCCCCACACCCCCCAACTGACAAATGTTTCCCTGGTGGTCCAGTGGGCATTGCTGGGCGCGAATCGAGCGCTCTGCGCCCTCCGCGCCCAGCAATGCTGTCACACAACGTGTCGTTTTAAAGGGGAGAATCTCCCCTTTCCAACTTCCTCTAAAGGCCAGCCTCTTAAGGCTTGGGCCTGTCTTTTGCCTGCCCAGGCTTCGATCCATCCCTGGAGGGCAGGATCCATCCTCCAAAAACCCAGGCCGCTTCAGGAGAAGTGGGCTGCATCGTTCTTCCGACGACATCTGCCACACTCTGGTAATCATTTACCACGATACATGCTGCCTGCAGCTGAGCCCTACGCCTCTACCAGCCTTTGATGCCCGACGGCCCCACATTCACTGATGCCGCTGTATTTCCTTGCGCTTTGCCGTGAAAACACGTGCAGAGCACCTAAAATGGCCTCCGCTTGTCTGCAGTTGATCCGCTGCTAAGCAACAGTGGGCATGTGCCCAGGACCCACCTAATTCGCTGCTCGCCTAATATCTTATCCAGGAAGCGACCGCTTGGCTTTAGCCGGCCACTTCCTCTAAAGGCCAGCCTCTTAAGGCTTGGGCCTGTCTTTTGCCTGTCCGTGGCCTGCCGGGCCAAGGGGCCAGCCACCCTGCTCCATTTACAACAGACTGCCTTACCCATCGGTCAACACCCCAAACTGTAACTTTATCCCTCCAACTTATTCCATGCTCACTCGTGAAATCTCCCTGACATTGCAGCAATAATAGCGTGTAAAGCATTGTGTAGTCTGAATTGTTCTTTAACTTCTTCCCACATGCTTGTGCCTTGCCTTCCTATAATGCCGTAAGTTTTGTCACCATTGCCCTCCTAAACACACGTTCCAACAAACTTACGCTTAATTATGATAAACTTAAACCTGTATCTACAGACGTTGTCAGTATTCAAGACACATATTCGCTACACCTGCACACTCACAACTGCTCTTTGGTCTACATATTCATTGCCTTGCCCACTGCTTGCCTCTGAATGTATTTACTTAAAGTATGCTGGCAATCCTACTTTATATGCACTCCGACTAATTGTGACCAATGGACGTAATTGTGTATCTTAGTTTGCCTTCATACCTGATTGTGGAATTTAGCCTACTTGTGCATCATGCCCGATTGTGGAATTTAGCCCACTTTTGCATTATACCCGATTGTAGAATCTAGCCCACTTGTGCATTATACCCGATTGTGGAATTTAGCCCACTTGTGCATCATCCTGATTGTGGGTATTGTGGGAACCCCAATTACTGTAACCCTAGCTAGCGACCATTACACCCGCTTGGTGCCCCTCCATTATCTCAACACTGGTATCATGTCAATCATGCCCCTCCTCCCAAAGGCTTTTGCTCTCTTTACTGAGAGTACCTCTCTTATTGTGGGCATCTACCTGTGCACTCCACTTATCGGCCAGTCTAGCTACACCTAGCGCTTTGTGCACTGGAACCATGGCCCCTACCTACAAACTTTCGGACGCTTACCTGAGCACTGAGCCTCAACATCCTAACATCTACCTCAATGCCCCTGCCTTATGGCTTGATCACTTCACTAAAAAAAAACACACCTAACCAACCTTGCACTACCTTCCTTAGAAACAAAAGATTAGGTTCTAGATTCATAGGTATGAAGGGACACCCCATGTACCCTAGTGCATACTTGAAACCCCTGACGCCCATCCTGACCCCCCAGATGCCCATCTCACCCACTCCTCAGTGCCCCCAGTCAAACCTTGCCTCGCCAAGCAACGCTGGACTGATCAAGGCGGCTCTGGTTAATGCAAGGTCCCTAGCAGCTCATGCACTGGACATTGCTGATCTCATGAAGACCCAGGAGCTTGACCTTATTGCCATCACTGAGACTTGGCTACACCCTGCCCCGGGCCCGGCACTCTCCTTGGCCATCCCCCCAGAGTATTCTATTACCAGGTGTGATCGCACTTCTAGAGGCGGCGGAATTGCATTCATATAAAAACTCACTAGGACTTAGAAACCTACGGAGCACTAACCTGGAATCTGCTGATCTACTCCCGGTCAAACTTCCTCTATCGGCCAACCAAACGGCCACCATTCATCTAATATACAGACCCCCTGAACCCCCCACATCATTTGTGGATGACATCACCTCCTTAGTACTTGACAAAGCGAAAACAAACTCTCAAACTATCATCCTTGGGGACCTCAACCTAGGCTACCAAGACCCTAATGACCCTGCGGCCCTTGACTTCGCCAACACCCTAACTGATCTAGGCTTTTCACACCATATACAAGAACCTACCCACATCAAAGGGCGGTCTTTAGATTGGCTAAGCGACACTAACTGCAACATCGGCCCTGCTCTCGAACTCACCTTGCGCCTGGTCTGATCACCACATCATCACCTTCAACATTGAAGAAGCTCTTCCACCTACGCCTCCCGTCGCTCCAGCCATCCCTACCAGTAATAAAAAGAACATAACCACTGAAAAGTTACTCTCCCTCATCCTTCCTCCCCTTAATAACGCCACTGGCTCTTGCTCGGACCCTACCATCTAAGCCGACACCTAGAACCAGACAGTGCTTTCAGCCATAAACTCCATCGCCCCGCTCAAACTTAGGAGACCCAAACAACATGCGCACATTAACTCGTGGTTGACACCACAGCTCAGAGTGTTACCTAAAGAGAAACACAGCGCAGAGCCCCGCTGGAAAAGTCACCCTTCAGACGCCTACAAGGATAGTCTCTTCTTAGCCACCCTCAACTATAAAGAAGCTATACTCTAGGCGAAAAAAGAATCCTACAATAACCGCATCGTGTCAGCACAATCTAATACCAAGGAATTAATCAAAATTCTCAAGGAACTTGAGACGCCTGCAGCCCCCTGACTCCTGAACTAAAGATGGCAACTGGTGTACTAATATACAGACAGCACTCCTGGGCAAAATTGCCACCCTCCAAACCAAAATTAGAGACAAACAAAAGTTCCTACAGTCAGACCAACCTCTGACCGCTTCCACATCTAGTACCCACCAACCCAACCTGACCTATAAACCATTTGCCTTCTCCCCTCTCACCACCCTTGAAGTAGAAGGAATTATAAATAACCTCAAGCCTTCTAATTGCCAAGGTGACCCTTGCCCGGCGCCTATCATCAAGGAAGCCTCAAATGACCTAGCCCCCTTTATCACAGCCTTCATAAATGCCTCCTTCAAAAATGGGTATAGTCCCTGACAACCTCAAGGACGCCTGTGTGATCCCACTACTTAAAAAACCATCCCTTGACCCCAACATACTGACCAACTTTAGACCAATCACTACTGTCCCGTTCCTGCTCAAGATCCTAGATCGTGCAGCATACCTGCAAACCCAAGACTACCTTGAATCCAACAATATCTTGGGGCTACGACAATCCGGCTTCTGCCCCAAACATGGCACTGAAACAGCTCTGATTGATCTGAAAACTCAGATGGAGAATCTAAAGGACGATGGGAAGCTAGCGCTACTCCTTCTCCTTTATCTCTCCGCGGCATTCGATTTGGTCAACTACCAAATACTTTGCCAAGATCTTAAATCTGCGGCCCACTTCTCAGACTTTGCTAATGCCTGGATCCAATCCTTCCTTTGCAACAGGTCCATGCGGGTCTTCTCACCCACAGCATAGGCTGACCCCTCGCCTATTCACTGTGGCGTCGCTCAAGGCTCATGGGTATCGCCCATGCTTTACAATGTGTTCACCAAACCCCTTTTCGATGTGCTCGATTATCTGGGTGTCTCCTACACCAACTACGCGGATGACACCCAGATACTCATTCCCATCACTGGTGACTAGACAGCTGATACCAAATCCTTGAATGATGTCTATCTGGTCATTCAGGCCTGGATGGCGCAACACGAACTATGCCTCAACAATGACAAGACTGAGCTCCTATTACTAGGATCATCTCAACGTCTTAACAAACTAGACCAAGTCTAGAAGTCTTTCATCATTGACAGTAATGACATCAAGATCTCTAAAGACACTAAAACTCTAGTCGTCTATCTGGACTGTACCCTTTCACTAAACAGACAAACAAATGCAGTAAGGTCGGCAAAGAATTGCCTTGAAAACACTAGCCTTGACTCACTAATGTTTGGACAACAATGCCCCACCTTATCTCTCCTCTCGCCTTACACTCCACACCTCCTCATGACCCACCAGATCAGCTCAAACCCACAGCCTAATCCTGCCTAGGTTTAAACTCCAAAAAGCGGGTGGTATGAGCTTCCCCGTCCTAGCTTCAAATCTCTGGAACACACTGCCTACTTCCATCAGAACCGAGCCGTCATTCCTAACTTTTAAGAATAATACCAAATCTTGGCTGTTCAAGCAGAACCTATGAGGCTCCTTCACTTAAGATTTGCTACCGACTTGTAATATATCTCATTTGTGTTTATATGTAATTTTGTACTTGTACTGTAATTTTGTAAATTGTAATTTGCGCATTTTGTATATATTGCAACCTGTATCTAAGAATAGGCGCCCGGTTGCCCAGGGGCCTGGCTTCGCTTTATAAATAAACTAAACTTCAAACTTCAAAACAACACATCCCTCGATCTCTGGCTTGAAATACAGCCGGAGATCGAGGGGGAGAAAGGTGAACACTCACCTTGCATTTTCACTGCAGCAGCCCGAAATGGCTGCTACGGTGAAAATTACTTTGTTTCACGCCGACGTGAAACTGAAGGTAATCCAGCCCCCTGGCAGTGAGGGGTGACCTCCCCTCACATAGCCTGGGGGTTGGATTACAGTTTTGTGTGATCCCTGCTCTGCAGGGATCACACAAAACAAGGTGCCAAAAAGGACAAGCTATCTCGTCCTTGGCACTGTGTATGCAATTTCAAGGACGAGATATCTCGTCCTTGGCACTTAAGGGTTTAACTCATTGAATGAGTTGAGACATTTGTCCAAATGTGTTTGTTTAACCATAAGCAGTGGCCTGTTCGTTTGTAAACATAAATCTGACAAAAAATACAGCCCATCCAGTAGCGACCTTGGCTACCTGTCAATACATCCAACTCCGGAAAGCCTAGTAGTACAAGCAGCTACATCTGCCTCCAAGCAAGCTGAGTACCCAACCATACCCCCTGATAGGGATGACCAACACATTGACTCTTGGGAAAAGAAAGTCTTTTCTGCTAGCAGCATGGTTTTAAAGTCTGCTAGTTCTACATGTGCCCTAGCAACGTTCAGTCATCCTCTGGGGCTGCATAGCAATGGCAGCTGATCACATCCCTGAAGATGAGGAAAGGGACGGCTTTATGAACCTGATAAGGATGGCAAGGAGGACGTGTGAGTCTCTGCAATCAGGTCTAGACACTGCTGACGGCATCAGCAGAGCCATGGCGGCAAGCACTGTCATATGCATATTTACCTGGCTGAGGAAGTCAGGATTTGCACCGGATGCACAATACAGACTCCACAACATGCCCTTTGGCGGCTCCCATAAAGCTGATGAAAGCCTTGAAAAGCTGCAAACCTCAAAGGCGGCAGCCAAGTCCTTAAGTGCCACTGTCAGGCAGCCACAGCCTTTTCACCCCAGCGGATTCTCTTGGATGTGTTTTTGCTATTACTCCTCAGTTGGAAGAGCAAGAGGACAGGCTGGTCAAAGAGGACAGAGAAGATTCCCTCGTGGTGGACGAGAGAGAGGCGAAAAGCCCACCCAAGTGTCTTTACCATCAGTTGCTGCTTCAGCTGCCTCAAAACCACTGTCAGGTCTTGACTCGCGATACCCCGGTGGGAGGCAGACTGTCACAGCATCTGAAAGAATGGCAAGGTATTACTTCGGATTAATGGGCACTGGAAATAGTAGCCCATGGTTACTGCCTCCCCTTTATACAGAGACCTCGGGATCATCCACCGGGAAGCCTTTCGCTAAATGTTCCAGATCCATTCCTGTGGCAGGAAATGTTGACCCTGCTAGAGAAAGGTGCTATAGAACCAGTACTTGTGCTGGAAAGGAACGGAGGATGGTTTTCTTCCCATTTCCTAATCCCCAAGAAGGACCGAGGACTGATACCTACCTTGGACTTGAGATACTTGAACAAGTTCCTCAGGAAGGACAAGTTCAAGATTGTCACACTTCTTCAGAACCTTCAGGCCTTCCAGCTCCAGGATTGGATGGTATCTTTGGACCTTCAGAATGCTTACTTTCATGTGCCTATCCATCACAAGCACAGAAAGTACCTGAGGTTCGCAATTGGCCTTACTCATTATCAGTTTATAGCTCTGCCATTCAGTCTGACCTCTGCCCAGAGGGTTTTCACCAAGTTAATGTCAGTGGTGGCAGTGAGTCTCGGGAGAGGGGGAGATTCACGTCTACCCCTACCTGGACGATTGGCTGATCAGTGCACGTTCATCCGAACAGGCCCAGGAACATCTATCACCTGCCTCTCCCTCCACAGACTAGGCTTCTCCCTCAATTACAAGAAGTCCCACATGATACCATCTCGGAGACTGCAGTTCATTGGAGCAGTCCTGGATGGGCTGTTGGGAAAAGCCTCGCCATCCAAGGTGAGGGCTCAAGACATTCTGCAGATGGTCACTAAGTTTTAGAGTGCCCAGTGTCTTCCGGCCTTTGACTTTTTGAGGTTGCTCGGCCTCCTGGCATTCAGCATTTTTCTGGTGCCAGAGGCTCATTTGAGAATGAGATCCCCCCAATGGGCTCTGAGGACACAGTGGCCCCAATTCTCAGGCAAGATGTCAGACCTCCTTCAGATTCCGAGCAGAGTTTCACAGGACCTTGTCTGGTGGGCCTGCAAGGACAACATTCTGAAAGGAGAACTTTTTGGCAACCATAGCCAGGGATAACAGTAGTGATGGATGCCTCACTCACGGGGTTGGATGCCCACGCCAACAATCTGATTATCAGCGGTCTTTGGTCTCCATCGGAGGACAAACTACACATCAACCTTTTGGAGCTAAGGGCAATCAGACTAGCGCTGAAGGCCTTTCTGCCCTCTGTACGGGGAAAGAATGTCCTGATAATGACAGACAACAGAGTGGCCATGTGCGATCTCAAAACGAGAGGAGGCATAGGGTCACCACCACTATTCAGAGAAGTAATGCAGCTCTGGTTCTGTGCAATTCAAGTAGGAACATCTTGATCGACAGTTCACCTAGCTCAGGTTCACGAGTGCAAACTACCTCAGGAAGTACTTCAAGAGATCTTCACCCTTTGAGGAACCCCTCAAGTGGATCTGTTTGCGACCAGTGTCAACCGGAAGTGCAAACTGTTTTGATCCAGGGCATTTCCTGCAAGAGGAGCTCTAGTGGACGCGTTGGTAGTGGACTGGGAGTTTCCACTCCTGTACGTCTTTCCTTCAGTCCCTGTCATTTCTCACTTGATCAGGAGGTTGAGAAAGTCGGGAAATCCATGATCCTAATTGTCCCGGATTGGGCCAGGAGGACGTGGTACCCGGACCCAATACGTCTTCCACAAACAGAGCACCTTCTCTCGCAAGAGGAGGGTTGGGTTCTCCATCCAGAGGTCAAGACACTCAGCCTTCACGCATGGTTTCTGAGAGGCTTAGGTACAAGGATTGGGACCTCCCGGATGACGTAATTGAGATTTTTCTTTCGGCCAGAAGGCCAGCAACGAAATCCATATACCGCTGCCGTTAGAACAAGGTCTGCAGCTGGTGTAGGGAAATTTATGTGGACCCTTTTCAATGCAATACACCTACGGTGCTATTTTTTCTACTACATTTGGCAAATCTGGGGCTCCAGATTGGAACAATTAAGGGTTATCTAGAAGCGCTTTCCATATTCAAGCGAACTTCGGAAGAGGTGTCCTACTTCCAAATACCCTTATTAATTCAATTTCTTAAAGGACTCACAAATGTGTTTCCTCTTACACCATTCTAAATACCAACTTGCGGCCCTAACTTGATTGTAAAGTTTTTCACATGCGCTCCTTTCGAGCCACTCAATTCCTGCCCTTTAAGGCTACTAACTTCTAAAACAATTTTGGTAGTAGCGATAACATCAACTCGCAGAGTGAGTGAGTTGTAGGCATTATTTTACCACTTAAAGTTGTCCTTAAGGTCAAACCCTCTTTTCTAACGAAGATTGTATCGGATTACCATTTAGCACGAAAAATTGTGCTTCTGGCCTTCTATCACCACCCCCACACCCCCGTCATCCTGGCAAGGAAGAGGAGAGATTTCATAGGCTCGATCCGAGGAGAGCTCTAAGCTTTTATATTTCAAGGATAGCAATGTTGTGACAGCACAACCAACTTTTTGTTGTTATACAGGACACAAACTAGGTCTGTCAGTTACCAAACAGAGTCTCCAGATGGATTCATACAGGCTATTTCGGAGTGCTACAGACTAGCTGGGAAAGATCCACCAGCAGGTTTAAGGGCTCATCCCACTAGCGGCATAGCAACTTCCTCTGCCCTTCAAAGGGGAGTTCCAATAAAGGATATATACAAGGTAGCTACCTGGTCCACCGTCCACACGTTCACAAAACATTATTGTCTAGACACTTCTTACAGTAAATGAAGATTTAGGAAGGCAGTTCTATGCTCCATTCTGGACAAATATTAACTCTCAAATTCTTACTCCCTCCTCCAAAAGAAACTAGTACTGCTTTGGGAGTCTATCATAAGATGAGGAATACGTGGGAGAACACAATCCATTCGAAAAACAAGTTACTTCTCCAGCATGGGGTCTGGCATGGATTCACATGCTCATGAATATTCCCCATCATCAGGCTGGGAATCCTCTGTAAAGAAAAAAATCAGTTTCAGTTTCATTTTCTGAACTGTCTTTCTACTAATAACCAATCACTGGTCTCTGGGTCATACTGCCCCCAGCCAATGACTGCCCTCTACCTAAGCTCCTTCTCTGGCAGCCATCTTCAGATTTTTACCACACGTTCAAGTGTTGGGAATCCTCATGCTTAGCTCTCAAGCTTTACTGCGTATTGTGTTTTTTCAAAGAGTTTGCTCTTATTTTGTCAGTCACATGGAGCCTCAAATTCCACCGATTCATCTTCTGATCAACGGGGACCCGTTTCAGAAGTCTCTACGCCCCTCAAGGGCGAATTTCCGTTGAATTTCACTTCTTGGAGGATTCCAGAAGATCTTGGAGGCCTACCCCTCGTGGTCATGGCCGAAGACAAGGGAGACTCGACACTGCTGTTTAGGATCTTCCCAGGATGTGGACTACAGAACGTCTTCAAAGAGGATGGGCACTCACGGTGCCTCTGTCTGCATGCAGATAAATCGCACGTCGAGGAGGCTTGTGCGTTCTGCAAGGAAACATCTTCCCGTATTATGAAGGACCACCACAAGCGACTCACTGGCTGGAGTCGAAGAGCCCGGCGGCAGGTGAGCCCCGGCAACGTACTTCTCTGAAGAGAAAATCTGAGCGGTCTTCTAAGACCTTTGAGGGCGCTCCGGCGACAGGGGCCCAACATAAGGCAAAGCACTGAAAGTCTGCCGGCAGTGGCCCTCCCCCCACGGTGAAGGCCTCAGGCGCGCCTAAGGTCGCGAAGGCCCAGATTGACCAGACTAAGCCTTCGATTGAGGGAGTGGTGGCATCCCTAGAGAAGACCGCAGAGGTGGCCCCAGTGGAAACGACCCTCAAGCCTAGAGTTTCCTTGCCCAGCTGGAGGGAATCGTCTTTCACGCCCATCGATAACACCTTTGTGAAGCCACTGGGTGAAAAAAGGGGGGGGCACGATAGTCCTACCGGACTCAAACCTCTCCTCAGAGGACTTGCTTTCAGGACTCAAGATGGTTCTTGACAAGCGATTCGCCGAGGTCAGGGCCTATGGGAAGGACCCAGACGAGGCGGACGTGGAAAGCGACAGGGGAGACGGCAAGGAACAGCAGATCGACCAAGTGCCGGAGGACTCTACACCGCTGCCAATGTTACCATCGGAACCACTGCCTCAACCGGCAGACAGGTCGTAAGACATTATGCTAGCCATGCACACGCTGTGCACAGAAATGAGGACAAGGTTGCCCTTGCCTCCGGTGGACGGCCCAGCGGCGCCTGGACTGTCGGAGAGCCCACCATCCAAGCGAAGGCAGATCCACCCTCCCCCGCCCTTCCATCCTTCACCTCCATCCCCTCCACCGAGGGACGAGACGGGGACAGAGACGGTGACAGACGATGGCGGCGACGACAGAACAGATCTCCCGTCGTCTCCTCCCCGGGCTTCACCTCCCAACGAAATTGGCCCGTTTCACGCCATGATCGCCACGGCCTCGGATCTCTTCCAGCTATGCCCCGAAGAGCAGAAGGAGGGATTCCTTTATCAAAGACGAGAGGCCAAGAGGTAGACCGTACTCTCAGTCCCGCTATTGGACACCATCTGGGACGACGGACTGTCCCTTCTGAAGAACCCGTCCACGGCCTCTGCGAAGAGAGACCGGTACGAGAAGAAGTACCGGGTCCCAGACTTCGCTCCTATGTGCCTCAGGGCCCAGCCGTCCCCGGACTCGGTAATCTCTGCGGCGGCTGAGAAGAAATTGGCAGGGGCGACTGCATCGACTTCCACTTCCCCGCCAGACGGCGAGGGGAAGAAGCTGGACGCAATAGGACGTCGGGTCACGACCATTAAGGTGGCCAAAGTTCTCTCTATCGTGCTACACTACGATAGGGAGCTGTGATTAAAAACCTCCCCCCTCCTGTACTTCCTTCCGGACGTCAAGAGAGCAGAGGCCGTCGAAATCCTGCAAGAGGGTGAGGTGGCTTCTAGCCACGCCATCACGGTAGCCACGGACATCGCCGACACCGTTTTTTTCCAGATGGGCAACAGCGTTTACCTTCGCCGGCCCGGTTTGCTTAGGGCCACCGATTTCCGTCAGGACATACAGACCAGGGTACTGGACATGCCCTTCGACGGGAGCAACCTGTTCGGCAAGGCAGTGGACTAGTCACTGCAGGCCATCAAGGCGGACACTGAGGCGGCCCTGTCTTGGGCATGCTCCATCAGTGACGGCCGTCCTTTCGGACCTCCGGAGGCAAGTCTCAAGGTGCCTCCAAAGGTTTTGGTGGCAGCTCTTCGTCGTACCGTCAGGCAGCCCGTTTTTCATCGCAGGAAGCCTACAGAGGCCGCAGCAAGGCCAATGGACATCGTCGTCATCGCCAGGGGGCCCAAGGTGGCAAGGCCTCGGAGAAGCAGGACTGAACTGGCCGTGACATCGGGCCCCCACCCGAGCACCCTGGTGGGAGGCCGGTTGCCGAACTTCGTCGGTGTGTGGAAATCCATCTCCACCGACCGTTGGGTGCTGGATGCCCCTGGAGTTCCAAAGGAAGTGTTCACATTTTCCACCGGTGGCCAGGAAAGAAAACCACATTCCACAGCTACTTCTGGAGGTACGAGCGATGCTGGAAAAGGGCGCGATAGAGCTCGTCCCGAAGAGGCTCCGGGACTCCGGAGTATACTCGCCGTACTTCCTCGTCCGAAAGAAGACCGGCGGCTCATCCTAGATCTCTGCCACCTCAACAAATATATAAAATCCCAGAAATTCCAGATGTTCACGCTTCAGCATGTGCTGGGACAGCTGGAAGAAGGGGACTTCCTTACGTCACCGGACCTAGATGATGCATACTTCCACATACGAAAGGGACATTGAAAATGTCTGCGCTTCGTGGTCCAAGGGCTGCACTATTAGTTGAAGCCACTGCCCTTCGGTTTGAAGTAGGCACCAAGGGTCTTCACCATGTGCCTGCCGCCGGGGGCGGCGCGGCTGCGCCTGCAGGGGTTCCATGTCTACCCCTATCTGGAAGATTGGGTCAACCGAGCGAAGTCAAGGGAACTCGACGATGACCACACAGCGAGGACTGTCTGCCTGCTCACGGAACTGGGTTTCCTTGACACTTTTACTTAGAAAGGTTAACATCTTGGCATCTAGCTCTGGCGTAACTGTCACTTTGCCTTCAATCTCAGGGTGTGGGCATAAGGCCCTCAGGTGGCTCCTTACTTCCTTGTCTAGTGCTCTGCGCATTTCTCTTTTATGTATTCCGCCATCCTGGGGGAAGGCATCCTTGGATTCGGGGTGCACTAGTTGATCAGGGACAAACATCCCTTCTGTACCTTCCATTTCTGCAGGTAATGCTGCAAAATCTTTTCCGCTGCCTCCTCTTGCGGGACCTGAGACTTACTGTCCGGATCTAGGGACTCCTCCGAATCCATCCGATTACTCGACCTCGGCGAGTCATCGTCCTCTCCTTGCCCTGCTCTTTCTACCTCTGGGCTTCAGTGTCTCACTGGGGCCTCGACAGCTTTCTTAAGTAAGCCTCCATGAGCCTACTGAACGCATCTGCAGCACTGCCTGCTTCTCATGAGCCTTGCGCCATCTTTGCACAAGGGGGTCGCTGAGGTCTTAATCCTCTTAAGGTCTTGCTCCCTGTCCTTTTGCAGGAGACTTGGCCCCTAATATGGATCTCCAAGTCATCCAGCCTAAGCTGGATTGGGGAGCTTATCTGATACTGCCTTCTGTAAGGGGTCAGAAATTCAAGCATGGACACAGTTTTAAAAAATTCAGGGGCGAGATAAACTCCTATCTTTCCCTATCCTAACGAGAATGTTCTAAAGTAAAGAATGATTACTTAGTGTCCAAAGGTGTCTGACCCTCACACTAATAGATTTAACCAAAATGTACAAGGTAAATGTATCTGTCTTCTGTTCAACACAAGTTCAATAGTTCTTTCAAAGTACGCCTTGTGACAAGACTCCCTTGCACTGGATCAATTCAGGAAAATCCTTGGAAAAGTTTTGATTCAACAAAGTTCTGTTCAGTTCAACACAATTTCTTTTGCATCCAATGCGTCCTTCCTCTTGATAAAGTAAATGTCTCTTCCACAAAAAACGTATTCAAAACCCAAAGCAATAAACAATAATACGGATTTGTATCACACATACATAAAATAGACATCAGATAAACCAGAAGCTCTTCCAGAGCATCAATGGAAAAGTGCAATTGTTAACCTTCAGCAGAGAAATGCATGTCATCAACCGGGAACATATAGTATTCCTAACATAATGTGTTGCCTATCTCTTGAATGTGGACAGGCAGCCAATTGTCACCAGAGACCTCCTATTGTTTGCCAGATTCCGCTATGCATAGCAAGTACATAGGTTGTTTCACTTTCACTCAGACCGCATGTAGCCAATCATAATTGGGCACCAGAAACACTTCCTCTGTTTTAATGTGCGTTGCTGTGCATCAACACATCTGGCATCTCCTTTCTGCTTGTACCGCAGTATCCACTGTTGGATCCAGCGTTCTGGCTATTAATCCTGTTGTACGCGTTACTGTCACATTAATAGTAGAGCCATCACATAAAACCCCAGTCCACATTTACCTGCATGCTCCAGATCACCCATTCAGGAGAGGCTCCTCCTGGTATATTGAGACCACCAGGAGGTCGGGCCCAGTTCCAGTCTAATGATACTGACTGGGACTGACACTGTAAGGCCCAATGCTCGTTTATGAATTCTGGCTTCTAGAACATCAAACATTTTCACACCCATAGAAAATAGTTGGTGAGGTTTTAACCTTGTAAAACTCGATGAATGGGATTAGGGAGAAGGCACAGAGTTTACTTTTTATGGCAATCAAGAGTGAGGTACATATTTGGATTTTCCCATCCAATCGTGCTCTTGTGTACTCCCAATGCTTTGTTAGTGAGATTGTGAATAAAGATTTTCCATAATAACTTACTAGAAAGTCTTGATTCTATTAAAAACGCGTCTGTTGCTGTTGGATCCGGTCTCCAGCTGTAAAAACGTGGTAGCTGTGTATTGAGTCTGGAGGCGAAAAGAGCTATGGACATTGGGCCCCAAATCTCCTGGAGGCGGAGGAAGACTCCTCTGTCGAGCTTCCAGTCGCTGTAGTCTGTGGAATGGCGGGAGTACCAGTCCGCTACCACATTTGATAGGCCGGGAAGGTATTCTGCTGTAACTGAGATTCGATGTGCCAGACAGAAGTGCCAGAAGTCCTTGGCTAATTCTGCTAGAGGTCTTGATTTGGTGCCACCTAGATGGTTGATGTATCTTACTGCGGAAATGTTGTCCATTTTTAGCAAGATACAGCAACTCGCTCTGCCTCTGGCAAAGGAGCGTACTGCAAAGGAACCTGCCAGAAGTTCTAGGCAGTTGATATGCAGGTCTAGCTCCTGATAAGACCAGGTCCCTCCTGTGGCTATGGAGCCGCATCTCGCTCCCCATCCGGAGCGACTGGCGTCTGACTCGATGATTATGTCTGGAGCAGATCCGAAAATGGCTCTGCCGTTCCAGGCCTCCATGTGAGTGAGCCACCAGTTGGAGTCGGAGCCTTTCTTTAAATATTTAAATAAAGAAAGAGAAGCATAATGGGAGCCTCCGGTCTTGACATAGAATCCTAGATAACACATTGATTCTACTCTCTTAATTGGTATATTGTTCAATGTCCAACTGAAGTTGCTGTAGTACTAATTGTGTATAGTCCATAAGTACTAGGTCGTCTGAATATGCTATGCACCTCTTATTCAGACTGGAAAAGCTGGACAAATGCCCACCCCACTCTATGATTTTAGCCCACAAATCCGCTAAATACAGATTGAATAGCGTTGGGGTGAGCACGCATCCTTGGCGTTCACTTCTCTTCAGAGGAATCATTTGATACTCTCCCTGCATATTCAATTTCACTTTTGTCGAATTGTCTGAATGCAACAGTTGGATCAAGGATAACAATCCCAAGTCTATGCCCACTTAGCTAACTTAAAGCATAGCATAGAGTTATTGATGTTATCGAAAGCCGCAGACAAGTCTATTGTGGCTACATAGAGCGATCAACCCGTCGGTGGAACGATATCCGACAGACAAGCTGTCCGAGCGATCCCACTGGCTACTGTTCCACTGCCTTTCCTAAACCCGTTTGTAAAGAGCTTAGGATATTGGCCCCATCGTCCCAAAAAGTTAATTCACCTAGGAGGAGTGTTGCTCCTCACTGATGAGCCCCAACAAGGGTGAAACATGTTTGGGGATACTTGTGGTCTCGTGCAGAAGGGATGTGACCTAGCAGTTCGGGCTGGACTTCCCCTTTTGGGGGGGGCCAAGCCTGATTTGCATATGGTCTTTCCCCTTCTGTAATGGCTTGGCAGGCGAAGAATGATGGTCTGGAGGGTTGCCCCGAGCAATGCCAGTGGTTAAGATTCAGTCTAAACCTTCCAGCCATCACCTTTGTTTTTGCTTTATAATTAAGAACGACACAATTGATCACAGTTCAAGGTTGTTTGTTGAACAATGAATGCGGGATGCAGGTTGAAAAAAATGCCTATTCTAAACCTAAATCCAGGATGGGAGCGAGCGTTGACCAGTGGATGGTGCTCTTTGAAAGCACAAATGACGAGTGACTGACAAAGAGCACTCGGAGGAGCTGTGTGGTATACAGGTGACGCCTAGGCTTTAGAAGCAGAGGAGTACATTTTGATATTAAATAAAGCAAATATGACATGTTCAGTCCATCAGCAGTGGGCTTCTCTGCCGTGCAATAGCAGTTGTGGCAGTGTCAGAGGGCACACAAGGGAGTTATGAATTATGTGCACTTGGACCAGGGAGGGTTCTCATCTTGGAGAGAAAGGGGTTGTTGTTTTACAAATGACCAATTGTGCCAATATGATCTGGTAGGCTGTATATGGTGAGGCACTGTGTGTTGGTAGGGCTCCACGGTATAAATGGTGGTCTTGAAGATGCGGGGGTCTCTATTTCTGCATAAAAATATGTCGGTGTAGTTCTCTGTCCCCACTGCTTTCCCTGACCTGGAAGGCCTTGCTCAAAACTCAGCGTGGCAGAGTGCACTCAAAGGAGCTGTTGGGTTCATGGCAGAGACTTGTCTTGAAAGAAGGAAGTGCTACCGTTCTATGTTAATCCTGGCCAATGGGCGTCTGTGTGTCGCTGGTGTGGTAGAATGCACTCAGAGACTCTTTCTAGTCCCCTAAACCGGGCTCAGATTCATCGACATTAATGGTAATGCCATTATTTGAATTTCTCCAGTTTCTGGAAGTATAGCAAAACTGATAGCTGAAGAGTGTTTTTCTGCAATGCATGCACTCCCCTTGGAGATGGTATGGTCTTTGAGACCGCTCTCTTCTCATTTCCATTCTATTTCAATGCTAATGGAAAACATTGTGTGAAATGGAATGGCTGTCGCTCTCTCTCCCCGCGCGCTGTTGCTCTCGCTTTCTCCTCGCGCTGTTGCTCTCGCTTTCTCCTCGCATTGTTGTTCTCGCTTTCTCCTCGCGCTGTTGCTCTTGCTTTCTCCTCGCGCTTTTGCTCTCGCTTTCTCTGTGCGACTCTTGAAGATAGCCCCTTATTCCATCTTCTCCCACGCACCCTGTCTTGTTCCTATTTCCTCTCACTCTTTTTCTCTTAGTAGCTCACCTTTTTTGAATGGATTGTGTCCTCCCACGTATTCCTCATCTTATGATATCTTAGTTTCCAGCTTCAGCTGGTTTGGAAAAAACAAAAAATTCTCTCAGCATAGGACGCTGTCTGTCGAGACGGGCGAGTCGATGTCCCTCGAGGGCTTCCATCTCGGCTGACGTCATCATAGTGTACATATACCACGCGCAATACCTATTGGATTCAGTTCTGTTTTTCCGCAAATGCGATTGCTTTGAGAATTACGACGTGCTTCAGTTTTCATTGAAAACTTAACGAAAATGGCCTCGTCTTCAGCTCCGAATACTCCAAAGACCAGCTTCAAAAACTGCCTAGAATGCAGCACCAATTTGTCCATCACGGACCCACATAAGATATGAATCTGGTGCCTGGGCGCCGAGCCTGTAACCGACGACTATCGATCCTGTCAGCTGATGACAGGTGGGGCCTTAAAAGAGCGCAAAGCTAAACTATCGGTGGGTAGGCTTGTCCCCAAATCCCTGTCCACTCCTTCATAATTTGGCTCATCCCATCAATCGAGAGATTACGTTACTCATAAAAAAGATTTTAAAAAATCCCTCTCGAGGAGCAGACACTTCTCGCCGTCATCAAAAAAATCAAAGAGAAGGCATAGATCACCTTCTTCTTCCTCTTCCTCTGATGAAAGGAGCATAGTCTGCCCAACTAAATCCACCTCCCAAGATGAGTGGGAACTCTTTAGGAAGAAAATGTGCAAAATCTTCGAGGATCAGGCCCCGTCCTCCTCGAAACATAAAAGTGACCATGCTATGGTCAATGACAAGCATGAGGCCAAGGCGAAACCCTGCGCACCCTCGAGCCAGGGTTATAAGCCTAAGACTATTGGAGAGTCTTCAGTACTCGACGAGATGAGAAACCGTTGAATAAACCGTTGAGTCAACTGTCCCGTCTCTTGAAGCACAAGAACAAAGTCAAGCCGTCAACGCCACGGACGTCCACGCTATCGGCGCTGTTACAAACAACATTGACCCGACTGTACATTTATCGATGCCTTTACCACAAAAAAGTAAAAAAAAAAGTTTTTAGATCCTTAACATCTATATATGAGGGCTATGAAACCTCAGATGATACCCCCTCCATGTGGTCTCCAATTGGATACACAGAGTATTCAAAAAAATACTTGTGACTTCCCTCCGTGGCTCCAATTATTCTCACACGGTAAGACTTGTCTCTACTTGGAGACAGGCTCTCTTTATTCACACATATATTGTGAAATAATTCAATAGTAACCGTCTCATCGTGGAACCATACTCCCCTTCCTGACAAGTCGTTCCTCTGTCTTACTCTACAGTTTTTCCGTCCTGATGAAGGCCCATACAAGAAAGGCTCACAATCCAGCCCCTTAAGGCAGAAACACCTTTGTGTTGACTACATGACTTCAAGTCCCAGTGTCTACATGACTTCAAGTCCCAGTGTCTAAATACACACACTGTTTTTTTCATTGTGCAGTGCAGCACTGTGTACTGTTTTGTATGTATATTGTTGTAACCCCTGTCTGTTCTGCTATGACAGTAGTGTATATGTGTTTTTCCTCTTGAATCACAATCCAAGGCAGTTACCCTGGGTTAACACCACTTGTACCATTTGTTGTCGAGTCTCCTGTGTTTGTCTACTGTAGATACGCGTCACTTTGTGACCTATATTAACCCTTTAAGTGCCATGGGTTTTTCCCCCCAGTGCCAAGGCCTTGGTGATTTCGGTATGTCGCCATTCAATGCCTTGTAACTTTTTTGTTACATGAGATATCTCGGCCAACTTTGGCTCCTTTTTCCCACAGGTAGGCGGTCGTAACGCCACCCAGGAATCCTTGGTTGCTGTAGGGGGGTGAGAGAAAATAACCCAAAAGGGCGAACATTTTGTGTTTTTTCAAAAAATGCGAATAAAATGATGTACAAAGAAGCCTGTGTTTTTTTCCTTGTAAGAGCTAGGAACAAATGGTTTGCTGTGCTGAATTCCCCAATTTCCTGGCTTTCAAGAACAGGTTGAGTGGAAACGAAAAAACATTATTTTGATGTGGTTATCAACCGTTTTGTGAGAGGTAGGCAATTTTGGCAATTTTTGCCAATTGGACATGCATGGACGGAATGGAAGAAAAGGGTAGGAAAGCCGAATTGGAGGACAGAAAGGCATCTATTTCTGAAAAGTAGACAAAATTCCAAGTTTAGAAAGGGGTGATTTGCATAGGTCAGGCAACAACTAGGTAGGGGAAAATGCCATAGATTGGGGGAAAAGCAGGAAAATGACCGAAAAAAAGGTATGTGGTGGACATGGTTGGCTTGGTACGGCAATGGCTTCTATGAATTTTGAGAAAAGCAATGCTCCACTACATTCCCCCGACTCTTGCAGTTAGGAAAGCACACATTTTTTGTAATGTTTTACAAAACAAGCAATACCACAAGCCAAACACTGAGCCATGGTACACAGGAGTTTTATGCCCAAAGCCTGAACAGACACACTTAGCATGTGTAAATCGGGAAAACCAATGTTGTGAGGAACGGCAAGCATACATTTATTTGAAAGAGCAGAAGCAGACCTTTTCAAGGGTAGGTGACTTGTGCAGGTTACAAAAGTGTATGGTGCCTAAAGCAGCAACTAAATGTAGGTCACATTTGGGAAATGAAAGGGTTGTGTGACAAAGGGCACCAGCAAATGGGTCAAAACGTTATGAAAACCACACAAACACAACAAATGTTATACCTTCCTGCGTTCCCACAGGTGTCCCGATGAAAACGGTAACTCACATGTGTGGGTGCACCTACCTGGGTGCCAAGGGGAAAGCCTAAAACACAAGTAACCCCAAGTCTGTTTTCACACCCTCTGCAGACGGGCACATCATACAGATATGGGCCTCGGGTGTCCAAGCCACCAAGGAAAACAGCGAACCCCATGCATTTCCGAAAAGAGGACACCCGTGGGAATCCGCACAGGTATAATTTGCGCAAATCGGCCCAGAATTTATTACCCAGCCACCCCCGCAAAGTCTGAAATGTGGGAAGAAAAATGCATTTTCCGCACATTACATTCGGGTCACCCATCGAAACACGCTGCCAACAACACATGGCCTACCGTCCCGCGTTCCCACAGGTGTCCCGATGAAAACGGTACCTCACATGTGTGGGTGCACCTACCTGGGCGCCAAGGGGAAAGCCTAAAACACATGTAACCTTTTCACACTTGAATTTCACACTCTCTGCAGACGGGCACACCATACAGATATGGGCCTCGGGTGTCCAAGCCACCAAGGAAAACAGGAAACCCCATGCATTTCCGAAAAGAGGACACCTGTGGGAATCCACAGAGGTATGACTTGTGCAAATCAGCCCAGAATGTATTACCCAGAAGCCCCGGCAAAGTCTGAAATGTGCCCACAGAAAAACACATTTTTCACTTTGTCGGGGGTTCGGGGTAAAACATTCTGGTCCGCTTCGTGCAAGTTGACCTCTGTGGATTCCTACTGGTGCCCTCTTTTCAGAAATGCATGGGGTTCCCAGTTGTCCTTGGTGGCTTGGACACCCTAAACCCAAATCTATAGGTTATCTCCCCAAACCCTTTTGTGGTTACCAGTGGGTTAGCCTTTTCCCTTTGCTGCTAGATTGGTGAACCCACACATGTGAGGTACCATTTTCGTTGGGACACCTGTGGGAATGCGGGAAGGTATGACATCTGTTGTTGGCGGTGTGTTACGGTGGGTGAACAGAGTGAAATGTCTGGAAATTGTGTTTTTTACCCCCAAATTTGGACTTTGTCTGGGGTTCTGGGTAATAAATTCTGAGCCGCTTCGCGCATGTCCGACCTCTGTGCATTCCCATGGGTGTCCTCTTTTGGGAAATGCATGGGGTTCCCTGTTTTCCTTGCTGGCTTCGACACCCTAGACCCAAATCTGTAGGTTGCCCACATGAAAAAATTGTGCTGTGGCGAAAGGCTTGGGGTTACCAGTGGGTTACCCTTTTGCGCCCCCGGTAGGTGCACAAACACATGTGAGGTACCGTTTTCGTCGGGACACCTGTGGGAACGCAAGAAGGTATGACATCTGTTGTTGGCAACGTGTTTCAGTGAGTGGCCACAGGGAAATGTCTTCGAAATTGGCTGGAAATGAAGACAATTCTCAGACATTTCGCTCTGGCCACCCACCGAAAATTCCTTGTCCCTTTGGGGTGCCCCACAGCCCCCCCTAAAATGCATCCCACCATTTTCCCTTTTTTCCTTTGGTAACCCAACTCCCCTTGGCGCAGAGGGGCACATTGGTGTGCCAATCTGTCCCCGGGGTGCCCAAATCTTACTGCCCCACCCACTGGGGGGCCTGTCCCACAATTTTTGGGGGCCCTCTTCCCCCCTCACCCAGGCCTCCCTGGGCCTACTACAAACGGCTGTGTGAGGTACACCCCCCTCCATTTGAGGTGTGGGGGAAAGGGCCACCAAAAATGTGTGGGACAGGCCCCCAGTGGGTGGGGCAGTAAGGTTTGGGCACCCCGGGGCCACATTGGCACACCAATGTGCCCCTCTGCGCCAAAGCAGGTATAGTAAACAAAGAAAATAATTCAAAATGGCAGGCTGCCCTTTAGCGGGGGCTGAGTGGCCCCCTACACTGCTGTGGAATTTTCTAATGTGAAGGGGGGTGCACCTCTCCACCCCCACCCCAATTGGAGGGGCAGCGCATCACATGTAGCCCTCCCTGGGGGCAGATAAGGGGGGGGGGCTGTCCTGCACTCCTCCCTGGGCTGAGGCGTCCTTCCTAGGAGCAGATATCTGGTCCCAGGGAGGGCTGCATGACATGGCACCCACTCCATTGCGGGTGGGGGAGACGGGGTCACTACCCCATCCCATTAGAACATTCCCGGTCCCTTTGAGGTGCCCCACAGCCCCCCCTAAAATGCGTTCCACCATTTTCCATTTTTTTCTTTGTTTACGACACGTGCCTTGGCGCAGAGGGGCACATTGGTGTGCCAATGTGGCCCCGGGGTGCCCAAACCTTACTGCCCCACCCACTGGGGGCCTGTCCCACAATTTTTTAGGGACCCTCTCCCCCCTCACCCCAAATGGGTGGCGGGGGCACCTCATGCAGGCCTCCCTGGGCCTCCTACAAACGGCTGCATGAGGTACACCCCCCCTTCCATTTGGGGTGGGGGGAGAGGGCCCCCAAAAATTGTGGGACAGCCCCCCCCGGTTGGTGGGGCAGTAAGGTTTGGGTACCCTGGGGCCAGATTGGCACACCAATGTGCCCCTCTGAACCAAGGAAAGTTTTGTAAACAAAGAAAAAAATGGAAAATGGTACACTACACTTTAGGGCGGGCTGAGGGGCACCCTAAACTGCCAGGTAATTTTCTAATGTAATGGGGGGTGACCCTCTAGCCCCACACCAAATGCAGGGGGGGCATCTCATTCAGCCCTCCCTAGGGGCAGATAAGGGGGGGGCCATCTCATGCAGCCCTCCCTGTGGTCAGATGCCCCTTCCTAGGAGCAGATATCTGTCCCCAGGGAGGGCTACAAGGGGTGCCCCCATTTCCCCTTGGGGTGAGGGGGAGAGGGCCACTCCCCTTTTCTGTAAAATATATCCCTAGTGGCTAGTGGCCCCCCCCACTCCCACCCAAAATTCCCTTTTGTGTTTTCTTTTTTTGTTTTAATGTTTTTTTGCCCCCTTTCCTGGGGGCAGATGATCAGCCATCTGCCCCCAGGGTTCTACACTCATGCCCCCATGATTTGGGTGCCGGGGGGCGAGGGCTGCTTACTGTAAGCAGCCCCCACCTCCCCCCTGCATTCAAAGACATCCCTGGTGTCTAGTGGCCATTGCTGCCCGCGTATCGAGCGCCCTGCGCCCGATCCGCGGGTAGCAATGCTGTCACACAGGGTGTCCTTGGAAAGGGGACAATCCCTTTTCAAGGACACAATTTCTGAAAAAATCCCTGGTGGCTAGGGCCCCCAAACCCCTCCCCCCCCTTTCCCATCACATACTGTTCATTTTGTCTTTTTTTTTATGCCCCCACCCCTGGGGGCAGATGGTCACCTGTCTGCCCCCAGGGGTCATTATATATGTGCCCCCATGCTTTGGGTCTGGGGGGGAGAGGGCTGCTTAGTGTAAGCAGCCCCCCACTCCCCCAACTGACAAACGTTTCCCTGGTGGTCCAGTGGACATTGCTGGGCGCAAATCGAGCGCCCTGCGCCCGATCCGCGGTCAGCAATGCTGTCACACAGGGTGTCGTTGGAAAGGGGAGAATCTCCCCTTTCCAACTTCCTCTAAAGGCCAGCCTCTTAAGGCTTGGGCCTGTCTTTTGGCTTGGGCCTGTCTTTTGCCTGCCCAGTCTTCGATCCATCCCTGGAGGGCAGGATCCATCCTCCAAAAACCCAGGCCGCTTCAGGAGAAGTGGGCTGCATCGTTCTTCCGACGACATCTGCCACACTCTCGTAATCATTTACAACGATACATGCTGCCTGCAGCTGAGCCCTACGCCTCTACCAGCCTTTGATGCCCGACGGCCCCACATTCACTGATGCCGCTGTATTTCCTTGCGCTTTGCAGTGAAAACACGTGCAAAGCACCTAAGATGGCCGCCGCTTGTCTGCAGTTGATCCGCTGCTAAGCAACAGTGGGCATGTGCCCAGGACCAACCTGATTCGCTGCTCGCCTAATATCTTATCCAGGAAGCGACCGGATGGCTTTAGCCGGCCACTTCCTCTAAAGGCCAGCCTCTTAAGGCTTGGGCCTGTCTTTTGCCTGTCCGTGGCCTGCCGGGCCAAGGGGCCAGCCACCCTGCTCCGTTTACAACAGATTGCCTTACCCATCGGGCAACACCCCAAACTGTAACTTTATCCCTCCAACTGATTCCATGCTCACTCGTGAAATCTCCCTGACATTGCAGCAATAATAGCGTGTAAAGCATTGTGTAGTCTTAATTGTTCTTTAACTTCTTTCCACATGCTTGTGCCTTGCCTTCCTATAATGCCGTAAGTTTTGTCACCATTGCCCTCCTAAACACACGTTCCAACAAGCTTACGCTTAATTATGATAAACTTAAACCTGTATCTACAGACGTTGTCAGTATTCAAGACACATATTCGCTACACCTGCACACTCACAACTGCTCTTTGGTCTACATATTCATTGCCTTACCCACTGCTTGCCTCTGAATGTATTTACTTAAAGTATGCTGGCAATCCTACTTTATATGCACTACGACTAATTGTGACCAATGGACGTAATTGTGTATCTTAGTTTGCCTTCATACCTGATTGTGGAATTTAGCCTACTTGTGCATCATACCCGATTGTGGAATTTAGCCCACTTTTGCATTATACCTGATTGTGCAATCTAGCCCACTGTGCATTATACCCGATTGTGGAATTTAGCCCACTTGTGCATCATACCTGATTGTGGGTATTGTGGGAACCCCAATGACTGTAACCCTAGCTAGCGACCATTACACCCGCTTGGTGCCCCTCCATTATCTCAACACTGGTATCATGTCAATCATGCCCCTCCTCCCAAAGGCTTTTGCTCTCTTTACTGAGAGTACCTCTCTTATTGTGGGCATCTACCTGTGCACTCCACTTATGGGCCAGTCTAGCTACACCTAGCTCTTTGTGCACTGGAACCATGGCCCCTACCTACAAACTTTCGGACGCTTACCTGAGCACTGAGCCTCAACATCCTAACATCTACCTCAATGCCCCTGCCTTATGGCTTGATCACTTCACTAAAAAAAAACCACCTAACCAACCTTGCACTACCTTCCTTAGAAACAAAAGATTAGGTTCTAGATTCATAGGTATGAAGGGACACCCCATGTACCCTAGTGCATACTTGAAACCCCTGACGCCCATCCTGACCCCCCAGATGCCCATCTCACCCACTCCTCAGTGCCCCCAGACAAACCTTGCCTCGCCAAGCAACGCTGGACTGATCAAGGCGGCTCTGGTCAATGCAAGGTCCCTAGCAGCTCATGCACTGGACATTGCTGATCTCATCAAGACCCAGGAGCTTGACCTTATTGCCATCACTGAGACCTGTCTACACCCTGCCCCGGGCCCGGCACTCTCCTTGGCCATCCCCCCGGAGTATTCTATTACCAGGTGTGATCGCACTTCTAGAGACGGCGGAATTGCATTCATATAAAAACTCACTAGGACTTAGAAACCTACCGAGCACTAACCTGGAATCTGCTGAGCTACCCCCGGTCAAACTTCCTCTATCGGCCAACCGAACGGCCACCATTCATCTAATATACAGACCCCCTGAGCCCCCCACATCATTTGTGGATGACATCACCTCTTTAGTACTTGACAAAGCGAAAACAAACTCTCAAACTATCATCCTTGAGACCTCAACCTAGGCTACCAAGACCCTAATGACCCTGTGGTCCTTGACTTCGCCAACACCCTAACTGATCTAGGCTTTTCACACCATATACAAGAACCTACCCACATCAAAGGGCGGTCTTTAGATTGGCTAAGCGACACTAACTGCAACCCAGCCCTGCTCTCGAACTCACCTTGCGCCTGGTCTGATCACCACATCATCACCTTCAACATTGAAGCAGCTCTTCCACCTAAGCCTCCCGTCGCTCCAGCCATCCCTACCAGAAGTAAAAAGAACATAACCACTGAAAAGTTACTCCCCCCTCATCCTTCCTACCCTTAATAACTCCACTGGCTCTTGCTCGGACCCTACCATCTAAGCCGACACCTAGAACCAGACAGTGCTTTCAGCCATAAACTCCATCGCCCCGCTCAAACTTAGGAGACCCAAACAACATGCGCATCTTAACTCGTGGTTGACACCATAGCTCAGAGTGCTACGTAAAGAGAAACACAGCGCAGAGCCCCGCTGGAAAAGTCACCCTTCAGACGCCCACAAGGATAGTCTCTTCTTAGCCACCCTCAACTATAAAGAAGCTATACTCCAGGCGAAAAAAGAATCCTACAATAACCGCATCGTGTCAGCCCAATCTAATACCAAGGAATTAATCAAAATTCTCAAGGAACTTGAGACGCCTGCAGCCCCCTGACTCCTGCACTTAAGATGGCAACTGGTGTACTAATATACAGACAGCACTCCTGGGCAAAATTGCCACCCTCCAAACCAAAATTAGAGACAAACAAAAGTTCCTACAGTCAGACCAACCTCTGACCGCTTCCACATCTAGTACCCACCAACCCAACCTGACCTATACACCATTTGCCTTCTCCCCTCTCACCACCCTTGAATTAGAAGGAATTATAAATAACCTCAAGCCTTCTAATTGCCAAGGTGCCCCTTGCCCGGCGCCTATCATCATGGAAGCCTCAAATGACCTAGCCCCCTTTATCACAGCCTTCATAAATGCCTCCTTCAAAAATGGGTATAGTCCCTGACAACCTCAAGGACGCCTGAGTGATCCCACTACTTAAAAAACCATCCCTTGACCCCAACATGCTGACCAACTTTAGACCAATCACTACTGTCCCGTTCCTGCTCAAGATCCTAGATCGTGCAGCATACCTGCAGACCCAAGGCTACCTTGAATCCAACAATCTCCTGGGGCTACGACAATCCGGCTTCTGCCCCAAACATGGCACTGAAACGGCTCTGATTGATCTGAAAACTCAGATGGAGAATCTAAAGGACAATGGGAAGCTAGCGCTACTCCGTCTCCTTTATCTCTCCGCGGCATTCGATTTGGTCAACCACCAAATACTTTGCCAAGATCTTAAATCTGCGGCCCACTTCTCAGACTCTGCTAATGCCTGGATCCAATCCTTCCTTTGCAACAGGTCCATGCGGGTCTTCTCACCCACAGTATAGGCTGACCCCTCGCCTATTCACTGTGGCGTCGCTCAAGGCTCATGGGTATCGCCCATGCTTTACAATGTGTTCACCAAACCCCTTTTCGATGTGCTCGATTATCTGGGTGTCTCCTACACCAACTACGCGGATGACACCCAGATACTCATTCCCATCACTGGTGACTAGACAGCTGATACCAAATCTTTGAATGATGTCTATCTGGTCATTCAGGCCTGGATGGCGCAACACGAACTATGCCTCAACGATGACAAGACTGAGCTCCTATTACTAGGATCATCTCAACGTCTTAACAAACTAGACCAAGTCTATAAGTCTTTCATCATTGACAGTAATGACATCAAGGTCTCTAAAGACACTCAAACTCTAGGCGTCTATCTGGACTCTACCCTTTGACTAAACAGACAAACAAATGCAGTAAGGTCGGCAAAGAATTGCCTTGAAAACACTAGCCTTGACTCACAAATGTTTGGACAACAATGCCCCACCTTATCTCTCCTCTCGCCTTACACTCCACACCTCCTCATGACCCACCAGATCAGCTCAAACCCACAGCCTAATCCTGCCTAGGTTTAAACTCCAAAAAGCGGGTGGTATGAGCTTCCCCGTCCTAGCTCCAAATCTCTGGAACACACTGCCTACTTCCATCAGAACCTAGCCGTCAATTCTAACTTTTAAGAATAATACCAAATCTTGGCTGTTCAAGCAGAACCTATGAGGCTCCTTCACTTAAGATTTGCTACCGACTTGTAATATATCTCATTTGTGTTTATATGTAATTTTGTACTTGTACTGTAATTTTGTAAATTGTAATTTGCGCATTTTGTATATATTGCAACCTGTATCTAAGAATATACGCCCGGTTGCCCAGGGGCCTGGCTTCGCTTTATAAATAAACTAAACTTCAAACTTCAAAACGACACATCCCTCGATCTCTGGCTTGAAATACAGCCAGAGATCGAGGGGGAGAAAGGTGAACACTCACCTTGCATTTTCACTGCAGCAGCCCGAAATGGCTGCTGCGGTGAAAATTACTTTGTTTCACGCCGACGTGAAACTGAAGGTAATCCAGCCCCCTGGCAGTGAGGGGTGACCTCCCCTCACATAGCCTGGGGGTTGGATCACAGTTTTGTGTGATCCCTGCTCTGCAGGGATCACACAAAACAAGGTGCCAAAAAGGACGAGCTATCTCGTCCTTGGCACTGCGTATGCAATTTCAAGGACGAGATATCTCGTCCTTGGCACTTAAGGGTTTAACTCATTGAATGAGTTGAGACATTTGTCCAAATGTGTTTGTTTAACAATAAGCAGTGGCCTGTTCATTTGTAAACAAAAATTTGACAAAAAAATACAGCCCATCCAGTAGCGACCGTGGCTACCTGTCAATACATCCAACTCCGGAAAGCCTAGTAGTACAAGCAGCTACATCTGCCTCCAAGCAAGCTGCGTACCCAACCATACCCCCTGATAGGGATGACCAACACATTGACTCTTGGGAAAAGAAAGTCTTTTCTGCTAGCAGCATGGTTTTAAAGTCTGCTAGTTCTACATGTGCCCTAGCAACGTTCAGTCATCCTCTGGGGCTGCATAGCAATGGCAGCTGATCACATCCCTGAGGATGAGGAAAGGGACGGCTTTATGAACCTGATAAGGATGCAAGGAGGACGTGTGAGTCTCTGCAATCAGGTCTAGACACTGCTGACGGCATCAGCAGGGCCATGGCGGCAAGCACTGTCATATGCATATTTACCTGGCTGAGGAAGTCCGAATTTGCACCGGATGCACAATACAGACTCCACAACAGCCATTTGGCGGCTCCCATAAAGCTGATGAAAGCCTTGAAAAGCTGCAAACCTCAAAGGCGGCAGCCAAGTCCTTAAGTGCCACTGCCAGGCAGCCACAGCCTTTTCACCCCAGCAGATTCTCTTGGATGTGTTTTTGCTATTACTCCTCAGTTGGAAGAGCGAGAGGACAGGCTGGTCAAAGAGGACAGAGAAGATTCCCTCGTGGTGAACGAGAGAGAGGCGAAAAACCCACCCAAGTGTCTTTACCATCAGCTGCTGCTTCAGCCGCCTCAAAACCACTCTCGGGTCTTGGCTCGCGATACCCCGGTGGGAGGCAGACTGTCACAGCATCTGAAAGAATGGCAAGGTATTACTTCGGATTAATGGGCACTGGAAATAGTAGCCCATGGTTACTGCCTCCCCTTTATTCAGAGACCTCGGGATCATCCACCGGGAAGCCATTCGCTAAATGTTCCAGATCCATTCCTGTGGCAGGAAATGTTGACCATGCATGAGAAAGGTGCTATAGAACCAGTACTTGTGCTGGAAAGGAACGGAGGATGGTTTTCTTCCTATTTCCTAATCCCCAAGAAGGACCGAGGACTGATACCTACCTAGGACTTGAGATACTTGAACAAGTTCCTCAGGAAGGACAAGTTCAAGATTGTCACACTTCTTCAGAACCTTCAGGCCTTCCAGCTCCAGGATTGGATGGTATCTTTGGACCTTCAGAATGCTTACTTTCATGTGCCTATCCATCACAAGCACAGAAAGTACCTGAGGTTCGCAATTGGCCTTACTCATTATCAGTTTATAGCTCTGCCATTCAGTCTGACCTCTGCCCAGAGGGTTTTCACCAAGTTAATGTCAGTGGTGGCAGCGAGTCTCGGGAGAGGGGGAGATTCACGTCTACCCCTACCTGGACGATTGGCTGATCAGTGCACGTTCATCCGAACAGGCCCAGGAACATCTATCACCTGCCTCTCCCTCCACAGACTAGGCTTCTCCCTCAATTACAAGAAGTCCCACATGATACCATCTCGGAGACTGCAGTTCATTGGAGCAGTCCTGGATGCACTGGTTGGGAAAAGCCTCGCGATCCAAGGTGAGGGCTCAAGACATTCTGCAGATGGTCACTAAGTTTTAGAGTGCCCAGTGTCTTCCGGCCTTTGACTTTTTGAGGTTGCTCAGCCTCCTGGCATTCAGCATTTTTCTGGTGCCAGAGGCTCATTTGAGAATGAGATCCCCTCAATGGGCTCTCAGGACACAGTGGCCCCAATTCTCAGGCAAGATGTCAGACCTCCTTCAGATTCCGAGCAGAGTTTCACAGGACCATGTGTGGTGGGCCTGCAAGGACAACATTCTGAAAGGAGAACTTTTTGGCAACCATAGCCGGGGATAACAGTAGTGATGGATGCCTCACTCACGGGGTTGGATGCCCACGCCAACAATCTGATTATCAGCGGTCTTTGGTCTCCATCGGAGGACAAACTACACATCAACCTTTTGGAGCTAAGGGCAATCAGACTAGCGCTGAAGGCCTTTCTGCCCTCTGTACGGGGAAAAAATGTCCTGATAATGAGAGACAACAGAGTGGCCATGTGCTATCTCAAAACGAGAGGAGGCATAGGGTCACCACCACTATGCAGAGAAGTAATGCAGCTCTGGTTCTGTGCAATTCAAGTAGGAACATCTTGATCGACATTTCACCTAGCTCAGGTTCACGAGTGCGAACTAGCTCAGGAAGTACTTCAAGAGATCTTCACCCTTTGGGGAACCCCTCAAGTGGATCTGTTTACGACCAGTTTCAACCGGAAGTGCAAACTGTTTTGATCCAGGGCATTTCCTGCAAGAGGAGCTCTAGTGGACGCGTTGGTAGTGGACTGGGAGTTTCCACTCCTGTACGTCTTTCCTTCAGTGCCTGTCATTTCTCACTTGATCAGGAGGTTGAGAAAGTCGGGAAATCCATGATCCTAATTGTCCCGGATTGGGCCAGGAGGACGTGGTACCCGGACCCAATACGTCTTCCACAAACAGAGCACCTTCTCTCGCAAGATGGTTGGGTTCTCCATCCAGAGGTCAAGACACTCAGCCTTCACGCATGGTTTCTGAGAGGCTTAGGTACAAGGATTGGGACCTCCCGGATGACGTAATTGAGATTTTTCTTTCGGCCAGAAGGCCAGCAACGAAATCCATATACCGCTGCCGTTAGAACAAGGTCTGCAGCAGGTGTAGGGAAAATTATGTGGACCCTTTTCAATGCAATACACCTACGGTGCTATTTTTTCTACTACATTTGGCAAATCTGGGGCTCCAGATTGGAACAATCAAGGGTTATCTAGAAGCGCTTTCCATATTCAAGCGCACTTCGGAAGAGGTGTCCTACTTCCAAATACCCTTATTAATTCAATTTCTTAAAGGACTCGCAAATGTGTTTCCTCCTACACCATTCTAAATACCAACTTGGGGCCCTAACTTGATTGTAAAGTTTTTCACATGCGCTCCTTTCGAGCCACTCAATTCCTGCCCTTTAAGGCTACTAACTTCTAAAACAATTTTGGTAGTAGCGATAACATCAACTCGCAGATTGAGTGAGTTGTAGGCATTATCTTACCACTTAAAGTTGTCCTTAAGGTCAAAACCTCTTTTCTACCACAGATTGTATCGGATTACCATTTAGCACATAAAATTGTGCTTCCAGCCTTCTATCACCACCACCCGCCCCCCTCATCCTGGCAAGGAAGAGGAGAGATTTCATAGGCTCGATCCGAGGAGAGCCCTAAGCTTTTATATATCAAGGATAGCAATGTTGTGACAGCACAACCAACTTTTTGTTGTTATACAGGACACAAACTAGGTCTGTCAGTTACCAAACAGAGTCTCCAGATGGATTCATACGGGCTATTTCGGAGTGCTACAGACTAGCTTGGAAAGATCCACCAGCAGGTTTAAGGGCTCATCCCACTAGCGGCATAGTAACTTACTCTGCCCTTCAAAGGGGAGTTCCAATAAAGGATATATACAAGGTAGCTACCTGGTCCACCGTCCACACGTTCACAAAACATTATTGTCTAGACACTTCTTACAGTAAATGAAGATTTAGGAAGGCAGTTCTATGCTCCATTCTGGACAAATATTAACTCTCAAATTCTTACTCCCTCCTCCAAAAGAAACTAGTACTGCTTTCGGAGTCTATCATAAGATGAGGAATATGTGGGAGAACACAATCCATTCGAAAAACAAGTTACTTCTCCAGCATGGGGTCTGGCATGGATTCACATGCTCATGAATATTCCCCATCATCAGGCTGGGAATCCTCGGTAAAGAAAAAAATCAGTTTCAGTTTCGTTTCTGAACTGTCTTTCTACTAATAACCAATCACTGGTCTCTGGGTCATACTGCCCCCAGCCAAAGACTGCCCTCTACGTAAGCCCCTTCTCTGGCAGCCATCTTCAGATTTTTACCACACGTTCAAGTGTTGGGAATCCTCATGCTTAGCTCTCAAGCTTTACTGCGTATTGTGTTTTTTCAAAGAGTTTGCTCTTATTTTGTCAGTCAAATGGAGCCTCAAGCTCCACCTATTCATCTTCTGATCAACGGGGACCCGTTTCAGAAGTCTCTACGCCCCTCAAGGGCGAATTTCCGTTGAATTTCACTTCTTGGAGGATTCCAGAAGATCTTGGAGGCCTACCCCTCGTGGTCATGGCCAAAGACAAGGGAGACTTAACACTGCTGTTTAGGATCTTCCCAGGATGTGGACTACAGAACGTCTTCAAAGAGGATGGGCACTCACGGTGCCTCTGTCTGCATGCAGATAAATCGCACGTCGAGGAGGCCTGTGCGTTCTGCAAGGAAACATCTTCCCGTATTATGAAGGACCACCACAAGCGACTCACTGGCTGGAGTCGAAGAGCCCGGCGGCAGGTGAGCCCCGGCAACGTACTTCTCTGAAGAGAAAATCTGAGCGGTCTTCTAAGACCTTTGAGGGCGCTCCGGCGACGGGGGCCCAACATAAGGCAAAGCACTGAAAGTCTGCCGGCAGTGGCCCTCCCCCCACGGTGAAGGCCTCAGGCGCGCCGAAGGTCGCGAAGGCCCAGATTGACCAGACTAAGGCTTCGATTCAGGGAGTGGTGGCGTCCCTAGAGAAGACCGCGGAGGTGGCCCCAGTGGAAACGACCCTCAAGCCTAGAGTTTCCTTGCCCAGCTGCAGGGAATCGTCTTTCACGCCCATCAATAACACCTTTGTGAAGCCCCTGGGTGAAAAAGGGGGGGGGGTGCACGATAGTCCTACCGGACTCAGATCTCTCCTCAGAGGACTTGCTTTCAGGACTCAAGATGGTTCTTGACAAGCGATTCGCCAAGGTCAGGGCCTATGGGAAGGACCCCGATGAGGCGGATGTGGAAAGCGACAGGGGAGACGGCAAGGAACAGCAGATCGACGAAGTGCCGGAGGACTCTACACCGCTGCCAATGTTACCATCGGAACCACTGCCTCAACCGGCAGACAGGTCGTAAGACATCATGCTAGCCATGCACACGCTGTGCACAGAAATGAGGACAAGGTTGCCCTTGCCTCTGGTGGAAGACCCAGTGGCGCCTGGACTGTCGGAGAGCCCACCATCCAAGCGAAGGCAGATCCACCCTCCCCCGCCCTTCCATCCTTCACCTCCATCCCCTCCACCGAGGATCGAGACGGGGACAGAGACAGTGACAGACGATGGCGGCGACGACAGAACAGATCTCCCGTCGTCTCCTCCCCGGGCTTCACCTCCCAACGAAATTGTCCCGTTTCACGCCATGATCGCCACGGCCTCGGATCTGTTCCAGCTATGCCCCGAAGAGCAGAAGGAGGGATTCCTTTATCAAAGACGAGAGGCCAAGAGGTAGACCGTACTCTCAGTCCCGCTATTGGACGACATCTGGGACGACGGACTGTCCCTTCTGAAGAACCCGTCCACGGCCTCTGCGAAGAGAGACCGGTACGAGAAGAAGTACCGCGTCCCAGACTTCGCTCCTATGTGCCTCAGGGCCCAGCTGTCCCCGGACTCGGTAATCTCTGCGGCGGCCGAGAAGAAATCGGCAGGGGCGAGTGCATGGACTTCGACTTCCCCGCCAGACGGCGAGGGGAAGAAGCTGGATGCATTGGGACGTCGGGTCACGGCCATTAAGGTGGCCAAAGTTCTCGCTATCGTGTTGCACTACGATAGGGAGCTGTGATTAAAAATCTCCCCCCTCGTACTTCCTTCCGGACTTCAAGAGAGCAGAGGCCCTCGAAATCCTGCAAGAGGGGTGAGGTGGCTTCTGACCACGCCATCACGGTAGCCACGGACATCGCCGACACCGGTTTTTGCCAGATGGGCAACAGCGTTTACCTTCGCCGGCGCGGTTTGCTTAGGGCCACCGATTTCCGTCAGGACATACAGACCAGGGTACTGGACATGCCCTTCGACGGGAACAACCTGTTCGGCAAGGCAGTGGACTAGTCACTGCAGGCCATCAAGACGGACACTGAGGCGGCCCCTGTCTTGGGCATGCTCCATCAGTGACGGCCGTCCTTTCGGACCTCCGGAGGCAAGTCGCAAGGTGCCTCCAAAGGTTTTGGTGGCAGCTCTTCGTCGTACCATCAGGCAGCCCGTTTTTCATCACAGGAAGCCTACAGAGGCCGCAGCAAGGCCAATGGACATCGTCGTCCTCTCCAGGGGGCCCAAGGTGGCAAGGCCTCGGCGAAGCAGGACTCAACTGGCCGTGACATCGGGCCCCCACCCGAGCACCCCGGTGGGAGGCCGGTTGCCGAACTTCGTCGGCGTGTGGAAATCCATCTCCACCGACCGTTGGGTGCTGGATGCCCCTGGAGTTCCAAAGGAAGTGTTCACATTTTCCACTGGTGGCCAGGAAAGAAAACCACATTCCACAGCTACTTCTGGAGGTACGAGCGATGCTGGAAAAGGGTGCGATAGAGCTCGTCCCGAAGAGGCTCCGGGACTCCGGAGTATACTCGCCGTACTTCCTCATCCGAAAGAAGACCGGCGGCTCATCCTAGATCTCTGCCACCTCAACAAATATATAAAATCCCAGAAATTCCAGATGGTCACGCTTCAGCACGTGCTGGGACAGCTGGAAGAAGGGGACTTCCTGACGTCACCGGACCTGCATGATGCATACTTCCACATAAGAAAGGGACATTGAAAATGTCTGCGCTTTGTAGTCCAAGGGCGGCACTATCAGTTCAAGCCACTGCCCTTCGGTTTGAAGTAGGCACCAAGGGTCTTCACCATGTGCCTTCCGCCGGTGGCAGCGCGGCTGCGCCTGCAGGGCATCCATGTCTACCCCTATCTGGAAGATTGGGTCAACCGAGCGAAGTCAAGGGAGCTCGACGATGACCACACAGCGAGGACTGTCTGCCTGCTTACGGAACTGGGGTTCCTTGACACTTTTACTTAGAAAGGTTAACATCCTGGCATCTAGCTCTGGCGTAACTGTCACTTTGCCTTCAATCTCAGGGTGTGGGCATAAGGCCCTCAGGTGGCTCCTTACTTCCTTGTCTAGTGCTCTGCGCATTTCTCTTTTATGTATTCCGCCATCCTAGGGGAAGGCATCCTTGGATTCGGGGTGCACTAGTTCATCAGGGACAAACATCCCTTCTGTACCTTCCATTTCTGCAGGTCATGCTGCAAAATCTTTTCCGCTGCCTCCTCTTGCGGGACCCGAGACTTACTGTCCGGATCTAGGGACTCCTCCGAATCCATCCGATTACTCGACCTCGGCGAGTCATCGTCCTCTCCTTGCCCTGCCCTTTCTACCTCTGGGCTTCAGTGTCTCACTGGGGCCTCGACAGCTTTCTTAAGTAAGCCTCCCTGAGCCTACTGAACGCATCTGCAACACTGCCTGCTTCTCATGAGCCTTGCGCCATCTTTGCACAAGGGGGTCGCTGAGGTCTTAATCCTCTTAAGGTCTTGCTCCCCGTCCTTTTGCAGGAGACTTGGCCCCTAATATGGATCTCCAAGTCATCCAGCCTAAGCTGGATTGGGGAGCTTATCTGATACTGCCTTCTGTAAGGGGTCAGAAATTCAAGCATGGACACAGTTTTTAAAAATTCAGGGGCGAGATAAACTCCTATCTTTCCCTATCCTAACGAGAATGTTCTAAAGTAAAGAATGATTACTTAGTGTCCAAAGGTGTCTGACCCTCACACTAATAGATTTAACCAAAATGTACAAGGTAAATGTATCTGTCTTCTGTTCAAAACAAGTTCAATAGTTCTTTCAAAGTATGCCTTGTGACAAGACTCCCTTGCACTGGATCAATTCAGGAAAATCCTGTGAAAAGTTTTGATTCAACAAAGTTCTGTTCAGTTCAACACAATTTCTTTTGCATCCAATGCGTCCTTCCTCTTGATAAAGTAAATGTCTCTTCCACAAAAAACGTATTAAAAACCCAAAGCAATAAACAATAATACGGATTTGTATCGCACATACATAAAATAGACATCAGATAAACCAGAAGCTCTTCTAGAGCATCAATGGAAAAGTGCAATTGTTAACCTTCAGCAGAGAAATGCATGTCATCAACCGGGAACATATAGTATTCCTAACATAATGTGTTGCCTATCTCTTGAATGTGGACAGGCAGCCAATTGTCACCAGAGACGACCTATTGTTTGCCAGATTCCGCTATGCATAGCAAGTACATAGGTTGTTTCACTTTCACTCAGACCGCATGTAGCCAATCATAATTGGGCACCAGAAACACTTCCTCTGTTTTAATGTGCGTTGCTGTGCATCAACACATCTGGCATCTCCTTTCTGCTTGTACCGCAGTATCCACTGTTGGATCCAGCGTTCTGGCTATTAATCCTGTTGTACGCGTTACTGTCACATTAATAGTAGAGCCATCACATAAAACCCTAGTCCACATTTACCTGCATGCTCCAGATCACCCATCTCAATGGTATATTGAGACCACCAGGAGGTCGGGCCCAGTTCCAGTCTAATGATACTGACTGGGACTGAGACTGTAAGGCCCAATGCTCGTTTATGAATTTTGGCTTCTAGAACATCAAACATGTTCCTATCAAGGATGTTTAGGTGTTCACACCCATAGAAAATAGTTGGTGAGGTTTTAACCTTGTAAAACTCGATGAATGGGATTAGGGAGAAGGCACAGAGTTTACTTTTTATGGCAATCAAGAGTGAGGTACATATTTGGATTTTCCCATCCAATCGTGCTCTTGTGTACTCACAATGCTTTGTTAGTGAGATTGTGAATCCTAGATAACACATTGATTCTACTCTCTTAATTGGTATATTGTTCAATGTCCAATTGAAGTCGCTGTAGTCCTAATTGTGTATAGTCCATAAGTACTAGGTCGTCTGAATATGCTATGCACCTCTTTTTCAGACTGGAAAAGCTGGACAAATGCCCACCCCACTCTATGATTTCAGCCCACAAATCCGCTAAATACAGATTGAATAGCGTTGGGGTGAGCATGCATCCTTGGCGTTCACTTCTCTTCAGAGGAATCATTTGATACTCTCCCTGCATATTCAATTTCACTTTTGTCGATTTGTCTGAATGCAACAGTTGGATCAAGGATAACAGTCCCAAGTCTATGCCCACTTAGCTAACTTAAAGCATAGCACAGAGTTATTGATGTTATCGAAAGCCGCGGACAAGTCTATTGTGGCCACATAGAGCGATCAACCCGTCGGTGGAACGATATCCGACAGACAAGCTGTCCAAGCGATCCCACTGGCTACTGTTCCACTGCCTTTCCTAAACCTGTTTGTAAAGAGCTTAGGATATTGGCCCCATCGTCCCAAAAATTAATTCACCTAGGAGGAGTGTTACAGAATTTTTGATGTGGTGTCAATCAAAGAAATAGGTTGGTAACAAGCTGGGTTCTCTTTCCCCTCTTTTAAAGAGGTGGACAAGTGTTGAGGCGGTCCAGAAGACTGGGCACGTACGATCCTTGACAATTTGAGTAAATCGATGGTACAGAATGTCTGCCCAAAGATCTGGATTATTTTTAATGATACTGTTTGTCACATCGTGTGGGCCAGAAGCTCGAGAGTTGTTTCATTTTTTGATGGTGAGCTCTAAATCAATCCCGGGAGGATAGCTCAGCGGCAACGTGCTCACCTTGGAAACTAGACGACACGAAGCAGCACAGGTTCGATTCCCGGGTTCGCGCTTAGAAACCTCTGGGTATTAAGTGCTTTTATAAATACCCAACTAAGACGTTTTCCTGTAACGGCGCCTCGATGCCCCTGGGCTGTGTGAGCGCTTTAAAAATGCAAAGAAAAAAATCCAATCAAAGACTAGAGGGGGCAAACAACCTGGGGTGTGTACACAATTTTTAGGCTCTTCGCATCTTTGTAGTTGGCCTCATATTTATCTGTGAAAAGCTCAACCAATGCCTCCTGCGGACTGGCAGTGGGACTGATTATTACTTTTATTATTTAGGATCCACCAGCGCGGTTATCATGAGTAGCAATTTTGCTCTGTAGATCCTGATTTTTAGCTGTGTATTTGCCACTATGATGAACTCTACACCAGGCTCTAAACTGTTGTGGCAGTGTTTTTTTTACCCATGACTTTATCCTCCTAAGATTTGGATGGGCATTTCACCAAATGCCTTACCTCTTTCCTCATTTGACATTTTCCCTGTTGGATTTCTTTGTCAAATATGTACGCTTTCCCTTGCACAGAGATCGTAGATTGCACCAAAAAACAATCCTTCCTCTTTTTTCTCAGTCTTGACACAATTTGCAAAAGTTTCCCTGGGGCTGAGTGTAGATGCTTATTGTGTGCGGACACATTTTCACAAAGATCAGTGTTTACTAGCTTCAGATTGGCACTATACTAGATCAGCCTAGAGCCCTGGTCCGACACCACCACAGACCGACTTCTTGAAAACTCAGCTGGCTCGCTGGCGTGGGTATGGCTGACGGCGAAATGTAGCATTGCAAGGTCACTTAAAATTGTCTTTAGGATCTTACATTTTACAACCTCTTCCACCTCAAAGTTCTTTAAAAAGATGTAATCAATAATGGAAGTTGAGAAGGCATTTAACCATGTAGGAACCTCAGAGAAAGACCCCCCAAAAAGTTGGTTTGTTTGCATGACATTCCATCTGGAAATAAATTTGGACCATATATTATCACAGTTGGCCTTCTTTTATAGGTGAGTGAGTGGCATAATACCAGGGAATTCATCTAGGACACTCCAACCAACCCTCACCCGTCAAACATTTACAGTGAAAGTCCCTGGCCAAGATTACAGAACCAGTCGGGTAATCAGCAAGCCAAGTTATAAGGATTTTGTCAATGTCATGAGCAACCGTGTCAGTATCCATACTTGAGGGGTTGAAGTAGACGTTGATCAACTGCATCCCAGTCTTTTTGTGGGCTTAATCTAGCTCATAAATCATTGTTGCTAGGAAAGTATCCGAGTTCCCACAGATTTGTTGTAGGTGGCGATGCTTCTTAATTTTCACAGCTGTTAGAAGCCCTCCCAGGGGTCTTCCCCTTAAACCTTTCTTTGCCAGTATCGAGTAGATTGAAAACCTATCCCAAGTTGGTATGCTCCGTCTCTTGGAGAAATAGAATGTCAAAATTATTTAGAAACTGCTTCCTGACATTACTCACAAACGAGTTGTGGCCCTGTGAGTTTCAGCTTACCAGTTGACATAGGTCTGTAGAAGCCAGGTCACCTATCCGCTGAAGTGAGTAGGGCTTTGACAAGCCAGCCCCAACTCTGTCTTCCAGCATCGTAAGGAGCATACTTCTTTTGATCTTGGTCAAAGTAACTTACATGTGATGTTGGGATGTTGGTCAGCTTTGGGGGGAGACCACACCTCGCCACACTTGATAGCACTCAAAGCCATTACAAAAGAAATTCCTCCTGCTGTCTAAGCACTAGCCTCTTGATCATTTTGGAGTGGAAAGGGACAGCGCTCTTTCTCAGACAAGCACGGTCGGATAAATGTACACATTTTAGATCAGACGATGATATGGAGCTTAAATCCGGAATAGTTAATAGAAAATACTGCATTCTTTGTCGATTTACTGGTATATTTCGCTCCACGTCGAAGACTGATTCAAAGATCAGAATCTGACTCTCGTTTTCTCTGTCCGACCCCTATGAGGAGTTGAAAGGTAGGTATTCAACGCCGACTCTGGGCAAAGCCATGGAGATGAACGCCCTTCGCCTTGGCTGAGTCTACTTTGGCAAGCCTGTTTGGCTCTTTGGTTTTTCGGTTGGTCCTCTTGGTCGCTCTAAGAGTTCTGCATCCACTCTGTAGCCATTCCGCCCCTTTGCGTTCCAAATTTCCCTTCTTAGTTTTGCCTCCCCCATCGTTAATGTTAGATCTGGGTTTCTCGACCACACCAAACCTAGACGCTTTCTTGTACTTTGGTTGATTGCGATCAGGTATAGGCTGACAGGGAAGAGAGGAAGATATGTTGGTAACATCCTTTGTAGGCCACTTGCTGAGGTTTCCTTCAGTGGTGGAGCGTTGCCAGTTCTTACCGCTTTGTCGACAGGGTGATTTGGAGACCTTGGTGTAGGTCGCTTTACTCGCTGCAGCCATGATTTTTCGAAGGAATTTCCGCTACCCCTTTTTCCTGGATTTCAGTTCTGCTTCCATGTTTTTAGTTTTCTTTTATATTACTGGGATAACATGCAGCTCATTATTAGAGGACTGTTCTTCCACCACTGTGGCAGCTAATTGGACATCCTCAACATTGGTTTTGTTTTCAAGTCAGGTTAGATTTTTAGGATTTACAACAGAGGTTGAGTTGGCTGAATTAGGACGCATCACCTCCTGTTCGCTGTTATAATTATTATAATTAAGAACAAAGCAAAAACAAAGAGGTGATGGCTGGAAAGTTTAGACTGAATCTTAACCACTGGCATTGCTCAGGGCAACCCTCCAGACCATCGTTCTTCGCCTGCCAAGCCATTACAGAAGGGGAAAGACCATTTGCAAATCAGGCTTGGGCACACCCCAAAAGGGGAAGTCCAGCCCGAACTGCTAGGTCACATCCCTTCTGCACGAGACCACAAGCATCCCCAAACATGTTTCACCCTTGTTGGGGCTCATCAGTGAGGAGTAGCTTGGGTCTCTGTATTGGCTTGGCAGGCGAAGAATGATGGTCTGGAGGGTTTCCCCGAGCAATGCCAGTGGATTCCGTCTAAACCTTCCAGCCATCACCTCTTTGTTTTTGCTTTGTCACCCTGAGTGGGACGGGTATGCCCAGACGTGGGTCCCGTGCCTGCTGGGCCTAGAGACCCAAGCTACTCCTCACTGATGAGCCCCAACAAGGGTGAAACATGTTTGGGGATGCTTGTGGTCTCGTGCAGAAGGGATGCGACCTAGCAGTTCGGGCTGCACTTCCCCTTTTGGGGTGGGGCCAAGCCTGATTTGCATATGGTCTTTCCCCTTCTATAATGGCTTGGCAGGCGAAGAATGATGGTCTGGAGGGTTGCCCCGAGCAATGCCAGTGGTTAAGATTCAGTCTAAACCTTCCAGCCATCACCTCTTTGTTTTTGCTTTATAATTAAGAACGACACAATTGATCACAGTTCAAGGTTGTTTATTGAACAATGAATGCGGGATGCAGGTTGAAAAAAATGCCTATTCTAAACCTAAATCCAGGATGGGAGCGAGCGTTGACCATCAAATGAAGAATAAGGCAGTCCTAGTGGCATTATGTCAAAATAAAAAGGCCTATACTAAGAAACCTATTACCAAACCTCACAACTAATTCAAAAAGGGGTGTGGGATAGTTCTCAAGAACAGAAAGAAGTGTTCTCAAATAATATGTCCGGATGCAGTAGCCTCGGTCTCCCTTCCCCACGTTTTGGACACAGGGTAAGATGGGAGTTTGGAGCACAGCAAAGTCACAGGCTTCTCCAGCATGAGGCGACAGTTTTAATGGCAGCTTTCAGAATGCTCTCTCGAGCTTTCAGCTATCAGGGCTGTCAATGGCCAAGTCTTGTTTTGTTTGAAAAGTCTCTTGCATTTGAGGACCTGACGTGTTCAAAACCCAAAACAAATACACAGTCTCTTTTCCATGGGCTTTGGGTGACGGCTTTCACCCCGGGATTCCACTGCTATGGACGCAAATCCCTAGAAAGTTCTATAAGGATAGCAAGACCCCGCCCGGCTAGCTATGTTTTCTCGCTTTCGAGGGCCTCTTTGGTTTCAAAATAAAGTTCCTTTAACAAATGAAAGTTTGTTTCCAATGTTCACTGGATGATGGATTCACCCCTAGGTCCCTCTCTTCTGGGTGCTGACCCTTCTCAATTGCTCAATGTAGTTTCACGTAGGGTGATGGTCCTCACCCTTGGGTCCCCCTCTTCTGGGTGCTGACCCTTCTTTACTTTCAACTTCCCTTCTCTGGGTTCACTACGACCTCTCCTTGGCTCACAAATCTTGATGTCTTTTCAAAACGGTTCTAGTGCACATCCCTCGACCAGGTTTACTGGGACTTTAGACTTGCCCCCTTCTCGTCAGCATTCCTCAGTCAGGGCTCACTCTTGCCAACTTCACATTCGCTTGTATTTGCGGAATACGTTTTCCTTGCTTTCACACTAGTGTAGATCAAAGTCTTTTGATTATACAGGGATTTTACTAGACCTCGTTTGTGACCACTTTGACCTCTTTCGGTGATTCTCCTACGGCCTTCTGGTACCTGTAGTTTTGCTCACATGGGATCTCTTGAATTAGCACCCACATGGTGCCGGTTTTCCCTCTGCAACTGGTCTCCTCTTAAGTTCTTAAAGTTCTTTACTCAGTTCATTAAACTTGGTTCAAACTTGCCGCTTTGCGCTTCTCATTAAACACAGCCTGGTTCTTATTGATTCTCCCCTCGACTCACCGGCTTTGATGAACCACTTGGTTTTTGGCTTTCCTGGTGTCCAGTCCGGTACCACGGCGCGGCAGCTTCCCTCGGTCCTTTTTATCGGCATCAGCTTGCCCTGTGTACTGTTGACATCTGCTGCAAGACACTGTTGCTATTGTTCGTGGTTTTAGGATTTGTTCCTCGAAGGCTCTGCAGGTCTGGGACGAAAAGGGCAAAGTCACTTCTCTCCTCGCCACCCTCTCAATTCCTGCCGTCTTTCTCCTTTGGTTAAACTACCGTGCCTGATGGGGTGTCTCGTCGTGCTGTCTACCGTGCTCGCCTTGCTCATACTGTGCTCTCTGGCTCCAGCTTTTATCCCTGTGGGGGAAGGGAAAGAGTCTGTCAGGTGTGTGAGATTCTGATCAGTTGCCTAACTTTACCTGACCCTTGTATTGGGAAATGTCAGGTAAACGACTCTGGTGTTAGTCCGTTGTCCTTCATGTTCTATGAAAGTGTACGTGTTGGAACAGGGGTGGGGGGCAGTGGTTTGGAATGTCCTACGTGAGAAAAAGGGGGAAAGGTGTTCAAGGAAGGGGAATACCGCGTCTTACCAGTCGCTGTCGCACTCCCACTCCCTGAAAGCCCCCCATCCAGGTGATCCTCCCTCACCGACTTCTTGAAAACTCAGCTGGCTCGCTGGCGTGGGTATGGCTGACGGCGAAATGTAGCATTGCAAGGTCACTTAAAATTGTCTTTAGGATCTTACATTTTACAACCTCTTCCACCTCAAAGTTCTTTAAAAAGATGTAATCAATAATGGAAGTTGAGAAGGCATTTAACCATGTAGGAACCTCAGAGAAAGACCCCCCAAAAAGTTGGTTTGTTTGCATGACATTCCATCTGGAAATAAATTTGGACCATATATTATCACAGTTGGCCTTCTTTTATAGGTGAGTGAGTGGCATAATACCAGGGAATTCATCTAGGACACTCCAACCAACCCTCACCCGTCAAACATTTACAGTGAAAGTCCCTGGCCAAGATTACAGAACCAGTCGGGTAATCAGCAAGCCAAGTTATAAGGATTTTGTCAATGTCCCCAGGAACTGGATCCAATAGTGATGGCCATGTCCTGGCCACCTGGATGACAGATCCCCGGTACCAGCTAAGGACACCCCTTCAGGTTTCTCACACCACTGTATCGTACAGGCGGATAAAGAATTGCAGCACTACGTTTAGTGCTGCCACTGAGTGCTCACCTATTTCAGGTGCATCATGGAAAGTGGAGTTGTTGCTAAGGGATGGTTGTGGATGGCTATCCCTCAGCACCTGGGTAGCCTTGTATTTGCATGTTTCCAATTCAGGTACCTCAGGGGCTACATCAAAATTTGTTGCTTGAATTTTGAATAGAACAGGGGTGTTAAGGTGTACGTCTCGCAACTTGGACGTACCTCTGTTTCCGGATGATGTCCGCGTTGGGGAAGCCAGTCTGAAATTCGGATTAACCAGTAGAGAATATGGTACAAGGAAGCGGGCTCAGTCCCGTCCTGATAGTACAGGATTGGACGGGGACCACCCCCCAGCACCAAAGATCTTCTTCTTGTAGTGACCTTGGTTGCTGTAGCTGGCACAGGCGAGACGGGCAACCAGGAAGTCGAGCAGTCCAGAGAGGAGAGAGCTCCGTAGAATGGCCCAGGGGAGAGAGCTCAGAAGATCGCCAGGAGAGCCAGCAACACTCAGTTCAAAGGAGTTCCAAACAACAGTCAATTTGCAGGCTGTGGAAGGATGGGTAGCCAAGTTGATGGAGAGAGTCCAGGCCCAGGCACATCCGGAAGGTGTTGAGGTTAAATTGGAGCAGGCAAGTAGACTGGTACGCCAGCAAGGCAACAAGATAGGGACACCAAGGAGGCGGCAGATTGACCTCAGGAAACCTCAAAGGATTTAACCAGGGGAAGGCAGTAAGGGAATAACAGGGAGGCCAGACAAGGAATAGGGAGCAAAACTGGGAGCGGGTATTCCAGGCAAAAGGAGGGAACCAGGTAGGGAAACCAAGCAACAGAAGGCAGTGGGTCCGGTGGGAAATGCTAGAGAACCAGGCTGAAGGGCTGGACGGCCTGGCAGGAAAGCAGGGACCCAGGTGGGCAAAACTGGAAGGTCTGGTAGTGGAACAAGAAGACCAGGCAAAGGAAGGCCAGGGATCCAGGCAGAGAAGGGAAGCAGGGCTGCAGAGTCAAACAGGAGCCGGCGGCGAAACAACGGTGAGTCAGGAACGAACCGCGTTAAGACGTGATTCGTTCCTGCACCCGATCGCTATTTACGGCCGCGGTGCGAAACCGAGGCTTGGAGCACGAAGAGAACCGCGCATGCGCCGTGGTCCTTCCGAGGCGAGAACGAGGCTTGAAGCGCAAGCCTTCGATCGTCTTGGTCCGCGGCTCACGCGTGCGCCCGTAGCCTGGACCACACAGCTGATTGGGGCATCGGAGAGTCTCCCTCCCACTGATCCGATACCTAGAATAGAGCTGCCAAGGAAGGTAGCGACCCGCAGCCTTCCAGGTACGTGTCCTAACAAGGGGAAACACTCAGTCGATCCATTATAGCTTCAATTGCTTGGATTTCGCTTTCCAGGATGACATGGGCTTCAAATATAGATGTGTTCACATCGTGCTCCACCTGTGATAAAACGGATCTGGAAATGTTGCAATCATTTGTGTTTGTATTGATTTCTAAATCCAAAATGTTATCATGTGATTGCCCCTCAGTTTGCATTGCCTGTGCATACGTTGCCCATGACTTCGCGGGAAAGAACGCTGACATTTTTCCTTTCTTGGGGTCAGGCATAGACTGCTCATGCGTTGTTTTTGCCAGGTGCCCAAGCTATTCATAAGGCGCATACTTTCGCTTCTCAGCGGATATCTCTTGTTTTTGGCCAGCATTTTTACCAATAGTCTCCAACTGAGAGCGGATTATAGGGCCAAAACCCCACAGTCTATGAACTACTAGGTATTGGAGCGCACTGTTACTTGGACAGACAGTTTAAAGCAGGGAGCACTTTGGCCCAAACTCACAACATAGATGAGTCAGGACGTTTGGGTTGGTTTTCCGCTGTGATGAGTACAGGCAATAGGAGATTTCCACTGCAACGTTCAAAGAGCCTGTGTCAATTCAGGCAGCTGAGGTTGTGGCTCATGGGGCTCTCGACGCAGACTGTATAGACTGCAACCACTCCTGTCCGCTGAATCGATGGGTTTTTTAAAACAGGTCTGCCTCCAAGCACAACCACGGAAGACCGACCAGGAGCAGGGAAACTCCACGAGACTGTGCAGACTGCAACCACTCTGCAGCCACTCAGATATTAGAATACTCGGATATTAGAATACCACAATTATTCTTCCAATAGAGACTACATTTGTCAGGATAGCACAGCAACTGTCTTTTGTGATGCAACCATTTGTCAGTTAGAAGTTTCTTTCCACAACGCTTTTTAAATAATTTTTTTACCACAACCACATTTCTTTAAAGCAATTGCTTCTTTCCTGGTTCACACACCTGCCAGGACTAACTACAACTGGTTCCTTTCCTGGTGCACACGCCTGCCAGGAAGAAAAAACAACTCCTACTCCTACAATTGGTCTCTTCTGTTAGTGGCAATCTTTGTTTCAAGGTTCTCCACACCAGTATCCCATGTGAGGAGAGTTGAACAGTGGTTGCCTATATTTAGATTTTCTTGGCTGTTGGCAATATGGGTTCCAGATTTTCCCCAAACTGGTGTCTCAGGAAAGGAGAATTACCCCTGTGTTGCCCTTTTGTTTATTTTTTATAGTCTCTTGGCTGTTGGCAATGTGGGCTATGAATTTCCCCAAGTTGACATATCCTAAAAGGAGAATTGCGTCCTTTTTGCCTTTTTATTCTACTTGCTTAGCATTCAAACTTGTTTGGTATTAGAAAATGTTCTTCTCGGAACCCCCCAGTGTTACTCCTGCCGGCCAACTCACTGGTTTCCTTTGGCGGCTCCGTGTCACTACTTGCTGCTGCGGCTGACCCTCTGTAGACCAGAAGCCCTTCTAACAGCTTTCCCGTACCTTCCACCGCCTGCATGACCCTTCTCTGGAGCTCCACCTGCTCCGTCGGGTCTCTGTGTCCTCCAGCACCTTCGAGTCGGGAGCATGTCTCACACACAGCTGGGCTTCTCTTCTTGCTGCCGACCACGTCTCTGCCTCCTGCTTATGCTACTCCTTCACACTGCTGTAGCTCACTCTCAGGTTTAAATGTCCTACTCGGGTGCTTTGACTTCAAATACCTAGACCGCACAGTTCTTTCTATAGCACCTTTTCATTCTCATTAACTCTCTATCCCTCTTTCTCGCCCCAGTAACACAGGCATTATGTATCTTGAAGTCCATAGGAGTTGTGGCTCTTTCATGTCTCTTTCATTCTGATTGATTTGTGAACTGAATGTAATCGGAGCTTGAAGATCTAATATGAATGACATGTTGTTTAGTATAGTGGTTAGGACTTCTACCTAAGATAGAATCACAATGATTAGAGGATTTATGAATTCCCAAAGTATAAACCTTATTCTGTGTGGCTTTTCATAGAAAGTTCTTTGACTTTTCTCATGGCAGGACCTTTGGCAGTGACAGTATGCCATTAGACTTCTGGGAATTATAAGGTCTTCATGCTCACAAGAAGATACATACAGCATGTATCCCAAGGGAGTCACCATTTCCCCCTGACAGCCACCTCCTTCCATGTGATCCTACCTCTTGATGCTACCCACAAGGTCAGGATCAGGTAGCGGCTGCCTTACCGTGGCCACATGGGAGGAGATTTTAGGCTGAGGTTCCGTGATGACTACGCAGGATTCATCACGCTTCTTTATAGAAGTCTCTACTGAGGCTCCTAGGATCTTTTGTAGCTGGCTATCGGAGCTATCCTGCTCTGACATCACCTCTTCTGACCAACCATGCCCAGATTGCACCATCTCCCTTGCTTGAAGAACTGTGTTTAGTTACACTCCGCTTTCTTCACTTTTTTCTTGCCCAGATTCTGTCCTACCTCCACCAATGGCCAGTAGAGGGCGCTACAAGCCTCTCTGAACTCAGTAGGCTGCACTTATTAGGAATTCCCTAATGACTGAGGGCTCTGAGCCTCTGCACTCACCTTGCCTCGTGTCAGGAAAACCCTTGCTGCAGGAAACTGAAGCCCTGTTCAGATCTGCCCAGGCTGCAACTGCCTGGGGCTGCAGTGCTGGCCGGAGGTGCCGACTAACTCCCTCTCCTCACCCTGAACCTCGTGGCCTTTGTCAGGCAGGCGAGGGCTGCCCTCGCTTCAGCTACCGTCCCTGCTCAGAAAAAACAACGTTCGGGCGATCGACTGCGAGTTTGCTCGCAGAGCGTGCCAGGCCAGCAGCCCTGTCCCGTGCACCCCTTTGTTCTGCCAGAGCTGGAGTCTGCTCTGCCGATCCATGGCAACGTGGGGCGGAAGAGTAAGCACAATCCTCTTTGCTCTGCTCACGGTAACCACATTAACCGTACCAGTATAAAGATTACTCAAACAACTTGCCACTGGTTGTTGCCTTTATTATTTATTTATTGTTATTTATCTGTTTCTCCTCTGCTTCGCACTTTCCACCTCTCCCCCCTTCCATGCACTTTTCCCCTCCCGCCTCTCCCATGCACTTGCGCGTTCTCAATGTCACTGGGCCTAGTAAGATCGCTGTTTTGTTCTCCCCTGTTCCCCTCCCTTGCCTTGTCGCGCTCTGAAACACTTGTGTACGAGCGCGATAGAAATAAAATATCAATAAAAAAGAAAAACATACAGACCCAACATCATATATCAACAAGAACAAACATAAGCACTTATCTGTTCTGCTTGAGCAGCCAAGAAAGAGGAGGAGAAAGGAAGAGTGGAACAGGTCCAGCAAGAGGGGGGATTAGGGGGGGGCGGGGGAGGGGGACCCTGATTGGTCTCCCTAACCACGTGTTTTTCTCTAGGTTTATGGGAGTTTTTAACATTATTTTTGTGTTTAAGAGTTTTGAATAAAGAAAGAGAAGCCTAATGCGCGCCTTCTGTCTTGACATAGAACCGCCATGCAGACATCAGGCAGACTGCTGGCCCGGGGTGGGTTCTGGGCAGGTGAGGTAGAATAGCTTAGGCACGTTTGTCTTGGAAGCAAGACAACGCTGCGCAATGTAAGTGATTTCAATCCGGCACACAACCAAGTCAATGCCTAGCGTGTAATGCACAACTGAAATCCTTATTTATTTTTGTCTAAAAGTTCTTTTATTCTGAACGATGTACCAATCATATCACGCCCCTCTCCTGGAACCCCCACTGGTCACACTGAACCAGGAATCAGGCGGGTTTGCAATGTTAAAATATTTATTTCTGTATTTACAATTTAATCACTATATTTTAATGGGTATACAATAATTACCAATGGGGTGATGTAACACAGACAAATCTCTTTAATAAACCAGGAGTAATAATGAGCAAAACAATTCAGCACAGAAATAATACTTTTGTGTGTATATCAGATTGCACTGTGGTCAAAGGTTCCCCCTGCACACCCCTCAACCCCCCACTAGGCAATGTAAAGAGATAGGAGGAGAGAGCACGTATTCAGGAATGGCAGAATTCAAACAAAATAACAATCCCACTTTCCCCCAGCAAACACAAGAGAAAACAGAAATGACTGTCAAGCTGTCTGAATGGCTTTTAAAGTTAGCTTGAAAATGGATTGGGCAAAGAAATTGCTGAAATTGTTATACTTCTTATGGGAGCCGCTTTGGATAGTTGCACACAAACACTAGGAATAATTTAATACCAAGAAACAATTTGAAATCTTAAAATTGAAGTCGGGAGCAATCATAAGCTGTTTTACACGTGTAAGTATTTCCCTAAAACGAAATTCGCGGAAAACTTTTCACTGCGCGATAATCGCGATCACGGGATAACTGTAAGGATTTGGGATGCGGTTTTAGATGCGATTTAAAGCTATGGATGTTAGCTACAAGCAGAAATTGAAATTTTGTTTCTAGCACAAAACTGAGGAAGTTATGAACGTTTTAGTGGAGGTTGTTTTTTCGAGATAGGCGCAAGAATGGGAAACAGGAATGCACTTTTCAAATGACAAAAAGGATTTCTTACACTAGAGGATAACTATGAAGACAACAAATACCACACAGGAACACAGCCACTTGATCAGGGCGACTGCCTGCAGTGGTCCCGCCTTTTTCAGATGAGAAAAGATCAGCGCAGAGATAGTTTTAACAAAACGAGCACAGGAGGAAGATAGGAGGGATTGGATAGAGAGTTCAGGCAATTCAAAAATACTCCTAACAATATCAGGTTCTGAAGAAAAGATAGGATGGATTTAAGATAGGGATTGGACTAAGCAAGGTACATATGCTAGTGACACAGTTCTATCTATAGATACTCACTAGATATGTTTCAAACGGAACCGTCAGGATTCTGGTCAGGGATTCTGGTCAGGACAGACTGCTGGGCACATCGGATTTGAGCAGCATCAAGGCGCTCTGGACACGACACGGAACAGGACTGGATCTGATATGAAATGCCCTCTGGTCACAGCACGGCACAGGACTGGATTGGATGTGCCCTTTTTGGTTCTGATGATAATTATTTCAGCAGACAAGCAGTACAGCGCAGCCCGGCTGTATTTTAGTTCCTCTTAGGTTGGTGGGGTTGGTTCTGGTAATTGAGGCCTAGCTGAAAGTGGTTCAGCTATGCAATGGGTTATGCTTTGCCAAGTTTCTGGAGTCTGGAGTAAGGAAGATGGAAAGTTCTGCAGAAGGGTGCTCCGCCAGCATTCGGATAGTGGGTGAATCTGTCTATCTTTTTCTGCCTTCTGCTGTCTCTATTTATGCTCTGCTAAAGGGGGTGTGTGTGCTGGTTCATCCTAAGCTTGCCCCTTTGACAGGGATTGGTCAGAATCTCCTCTCTGCCTTGATAGGAGGAGAAAAACAGGTTGTCACCTTTATGGTGTGGGTTTATGAGGCTTAGAATCCGCCCCTAGCCTCTTGAACACAAAATCTACTTTTGACATAATACATATTTACACATATGCAACCTCTATAACAACCACATATACAGATTACATATTTTGTACAGCAGCTACTCCTCCAAACCCTGTAGCTGTGGTATCTTGTCTGCTTTTCCCCAGAATTTTGCCCTTTTCATCAGGAACACAATGTCCCATTTATCAGCAAATTTAAGTGTGCGCGTAAGTGTACGTGGGCATAAGTGTATGCAGTTTCATACTTCTAGCAAAAATACATTTGATGTAAAATCACATTTTCTTTCGTTTACCTCCAAATTACGTCACACGATTTTGCCGCTTCTTGAAATGTGCAGCCAAAAATGTGAGTTATAATTCTGTTATTTTTGTGTTTTTGACAATTTTAAGTGTTAAGTTATGTGTATTTAAACAAAATGTTCTTTGTGAATGTCCAGCCAAAGATGGCTGTTTTTCTTCGCCTCCTTCTGTCTCCCTGCAGTTCAGAAGCAGTCTCCTCCCCGTTCTCTTGGCAGAGGCCATTTTACGACGGTCCTCACACTTAGCCTTTCCTGCTTTGCAGCTGTTCATTGTTTCCTTCCCCACTGCAGACCAGGTTCTTCCCCCACCCTATAATTATCACTTAGGTGTGATTTCCTGGTGGAGGGAGCTGGAGGGGGAGGCCTTGCCTCTGTGAGGAAAGCTGTTATTCCAGTTTGGTTACTTTAGCCAGGCTTAAATTTAAATGTTAATTCTGTTGAATTTTCCCTTATCATACAAAAAACTTGTAGGATCAAGTCACAGCTAAATACTTCTTCAAGATTTTAAACCATGGAATCAAAACAATCACAAGGTGGGTTACTCTCAATAACAGGCCTCTTAGCTTGCAAACATTTGATTTTAGTTTTATACATGTTTAAAGTTTTAATCCTGCAGGCCCCTGACAGCTGTCATTCAGGCGGCCGAGGGTACTGCGCCCAGATTTTGACAGATCCACTTTTGCTGTGGAAATCCCTTGATGCTTTCAGCTTTTCAGGATATTGTGGGCCTCATTACGAGTAGCGCGGTAAAACCGTGGTCATTACCGGTATGGCGGAACGAGCGGGTCTGTGCTCGTATGATGCCGCTAATAGCGGGTTATTACGAGTGCGCGAGCACTTGCAAACCCCCATGCCGGTAATGGCCATACCGGCATGCCGCAAAAGGCCCTCCAACCCCCAGATAGCGGCAACACGGGACTGGCTGATACCGCCACCGCCTAGGAGGAACCCCTAAATGCCGACCCGGTAATACCAACATGCTAATACCGGGCTCGTAAAACCGGACCCGGAAATAGCATCATTGCGTCGGAGCGGGAAATTGGCCGGCGGCCATCTTTAAAAACACAATCCATTGCAATCCTCCCAAACCCCCAGTCGATTCCTGTTGTGGTCTGTGGCAATACTCTGAGGATGTCCAAGGCTACCCGGAAGACCACCCCCCCCGGCAGCGGAAACAGCGTTTCCCCGGCACAAAACTGAATATGTTGGCAGACACACTCGCTGCACATGTAGACAACATTAAAGCAAATGATATGAAGCGTGAGGCCCAGCTGAAGAAAAAGGGCTACCTCCTGGTAGGAGGTAGCCCGCAAGGTGTTGGCTGTGGGGACCACCCCACGTAAGAGGTGGGTCGACCTCCGCATGAGGGTCAGAAACATCATGTCAAGCAACAGGAGGGCGGCCATGGCGACAGGTGGGGGTCCCCACTCACCTGCAAAGATGTTGCCCTGGGAGGAGACTGCTAGCAGCTTCATCGATCCAGCATCGATTGAGGGATTCTGGGAGATCGAGATGGGTGCGGCATCATCCCCAGAAGGAGGTGAGTGATCCTGCACATCCCTGTAGGGGAAACCATGACGTAGCACAAGTGATGTGGAAGAGAGACTAGGCAAGGCAATGCATGTCCCTACACCCACATCAACATATCCAAGTCCAGATTGCGGCCCAAACCCTGCCACGCAGAAATGCATGCTGAGTGCCAATCCCATAACCAACACACAGCCAACACACCTGGACTGTGCCCATGCTGTGCCCATGTAACACATCACACAAACCCCAAATCGACGGCATGCCACCTGCCATGCAGTGAATGCCAAAATGCCCCCTCAGAACACCAAGTGTGACACACCTGTAAGACATGAATGCATGAATGAATGAATTATGAACAGTACAATTGTATGCCTCTGGCATGTGACACCATCACTGATGACCTGAATCTCTTCTACCCCCCAGGCACCGATGAGGAATATGCCAGTCAGGTGAACACCGCAGGGGCATCCACGTCACACCAAACGAAAAGGGCCACCGCCACCCCCACCCCCCTGGCAGACAAGCAGGCCACACCCACATGCAGTGAGCCTGTCCGAGTGGAAACACAGCCACCAACACCTGCTGCCAGTGTGCCGGACACACATCAGCCCCAGCAGCCCACACCCACAACAGTTGTAGGGGGGGTCCCTTCTGCGCCGGCCACCACCGAGGATGTCTTGAATGGCAATGTGGACCTTGAGGGAGTCACAGTAGTGACTTGTCCACCCACCCCAAGCCCCCTGCCCGCCCCATATGGAGCCCTCAACCACCTACAGCAGTGATGATCCCTGCCTCCATGACTCTGACCTGAGGGATTCAGACTTGTGCCCCTTCGAGGAGGACAGCACCCAGGACGCAGGCCCCGTGAGTGCACCACCCACCACTCCAGCTCCCACCACTCCAGCTCCCACCAACACCCTGGAGTCACATCTGTCGAGGGTGGAGGCCCGAAAGGAGGCCATGTTGGATCTCCTGCGGCAGTATATTGCCGATGGTGAGGACACAAGGAGGGGAATTGCAACTGCCATTGCGGGGACCACAGCCGCTGTGAATACGTCAGCTATGCTCACGAGGGACTGTCCGGGGGCAGTAACCCAAGTACTCACTTCCATCCTGCTCCACATGCAGCGGCCACGCCTTGGAGCAGGCGTGGATCCTGCCTCGGACTCATCCACAGCCACCACACCTGCATCCTCAGTCCCCGCAAGCCCTGTGCGCCAGACCCGGAGGAGTGCACGGCACTCTGAGATGCCACCCCCAGATAGCAAAAAGTCCTGGAAGTAGTGTGGCCAGACTATGGGAGTGAGACACATGGTTGTGGGTGAAGGGGAGCATTTTATGGAGTATATTTGGGGTCTTTTGGGGTTTGTTGGGTGAGTTTGGGAGTTCACTGGGGTTTGGGGGGGAGTGGTCACATTCTTCCCTGTTTGAACAAATACACCCATTGTGTGCAAAAAAATCAATGGCTGGACATTGTTCATTTTGTGTATATCCATTTAATGTGTGACACTGTTCAGTGGCCAACTCCCAACAATCCCAGTGTGCATGTCCACATGGACCCAGTGTGTCACTGACACATGTCTATCATAGTCTCTGTGGTTCAGAAGTATTCGTGAATCAGTGCTTGGCGTACTGCATGGCCATCCCGTGCATCACGTACTGGCAGGGGGGCTACTTCACCTCCGTCTCCATCCTCATCATCCTCACCGGTGCATGCATGTCAGTGTCAGGTGGCAGTGGTACATTGCTCGGGACGCATATGTTGTGCAGCATGACACAGGCCATGGTGATCTTTGCCACCTTCTCAGGACTATATAGGAGTGCCCCACCAGACCTGCTTAGGCAGCGGAAACGCGCCTTCAACAGGCCAAAGGTCTGCTCAATCACAACACGGGTATGGGTGTGCACACGATTGTACTCCTCTTCATGGCTGTTCTGCGGGTTCCGCACAGGGGTAAATAGCCATGCCCTCAAGGGATATCCTCCATCACCTGCAAGCAAATACAAATGGGTGTGTGTCACTCTGAGCTGCCACCTTCAGGAAGCACAGTCAGGGCCGCAGCTATTTGGTGTGGACAGGCACATGTCCCTGTACGTATGCAAGATTGTTACCTGGATGCATACTTTACTGCTATGAGGTGTGGTAGTCTGGATGGCGTTAAATAGAAGATGCAGGGTGTAATAATGCATGCTGAGGCGGATGTACTGTGGTTGTACGGCAATGTTTAGCCTCCCATTTATGCTGTGTATTCTACACTGTGCATGGTCACACTAGCCACATTGGCACAGTTGCAATCCTGTTCAGTCATGCATTGCTTGACATGCACATGGTGGCCTGGTCATGCCTCTTACTTGTTGTCTTCGATATGCATAAATGGTAAAATGTGTGCCAGTGATGTGTAATGTTCAGTTCAGGAGTGTTTAGCTCTGCATGCATTCTCCAATCACCGACATATGCCACCCAGGTGGAGTATGCATCCCCCCCCACTTTCCCACCCAGGTGGAGTATGCATCCCCCCGTTTTCCACCCAGGTGGAGTATGTATCCTCCCCTTTCCCACCCAGGTGGAGTATGCATCCCTACACATCAGTACCTCAAAGCACTGTCATGGGCCAGTTGGGCAACTCACCAAGTAGCCAGGCACGTGGTCCAGCATGTCGCTCCATGTGACGGGGTAGCGTGGAGTTGCGCAGCACCATGGCATCATGTGTTGATCCCGGAAATCGGGCGCAGCAATGTGTGATGATCTTGCTGGAGTCACATACCATTTGCACATTGATGGAGTGGTATTGCTTGCGATTGCGGTACACCGCCTCTATGGCATGGACGGCTACCAATTCCACATGGGTGCAGTCCAGAACACCAACACAATTGGGTATGCCTGCCAGTGCATGGAAGCCTACTTTGGTGTCGGGTATCTCCTGGGCAGTCCGTGGTAGGGATATGTGGGTGCTTGCATGCTTCAGGAGGGCATCCAGCACTTCGTTCAACATGTGTGAAAGTAGTGGTTGTGAAATGGCATGCAGCTTGACCCACTGTGTGTTGATAGGTGCCTGTGGCCAGGAAGTGGAGCACAAACACCACCTTTAGTAGCGGGGGGAGGGGTGGCAGTGCGTATTTCTATGAGGCTGTCAATGTCGTTGTGTATCATGTCCACTATGGTGGTAATGGTGTCCCGGTCCAACCGATACAGGGTGTGGATCTGCTCAGGGGTTAGGTTGAATGGCCTGGGTCTGATGCAAGGGATTGGTGGCTGCGCTGGTGGTAATTGCTGGACCTGTCTCACCCTCCTTCATCTCCTCTGTGCTGCCTGTTGTTGCTGCTGTAGTTGTTGTTGTAGTTGGTGTTGTTGCTGTAGTTGTAGCAGTATAGGCATGTCCTCCAGCGCCATGATTGCAACAGTTAGTGGTAGCATTTTGCTGTATGAAGGGGTGTGGTGTGTGGGTGTGCTCATTTAATACTGGCCCAGCCTCCATTGACTTCACCTGTGGTGATTGTGTGCACCTGTGGCAGTTGGCTTGATTGCTGTTTGCAGGTGGTCCGCGATGCCTGTATGGCCGGCATCGTGCAGCCCATGATTACTGGCTTCTGGATGCCGGTATTTGCATGTCTGTGTGGGTTGTGATGTCCTCCTATTACCGTCATGCCGGTATTTGCTCCCCGAAGAGGCGCGCATTCACGCCCATGCCACTATTAGAGGCACCGTTATTTAGGGTGCCGTTAATAGCGGGTTGCCGGGTCATAATACACCGGAGCAGTAAGCGATGCCGGTAATCCTTTACCGGCATCGTTTTTCCATTACCTCCAACCTCGTAATGAGGTGGCGTAAGTTCACAATGGTTTCTTGCACTAAGTGAATTGTAGCACCCAGCAAGAATTTTGGATGTTTGAGGGTGTTTTGTACCGGCATTCTGCGTTTCAGCAACAAAGAAAAAGTGATTTGAAGCAAGATTTTGGGTTTCATCTAGCAAAGCACTGCCTTTCCTTCTGCACTCCATCTTCACATGTGTGGAGCCCAGTGAGGTTTCAGGAGTGAGATCTCTGTTCCACCACTGACAACATGCATGGCAGATTGGGCGGCCATCTTTTTGTGCTTTGCAAAGCGCGATTTTCAGAGGTTTTGGCGCACACAAGGGTTTTGCAGCCATTTTGATGTTTCCGACACCATCAGAACACAGTGATGCCGCATGGCAGAGCAAAAGTGGGTTAAGACATCCTACAGAGCCCCCCCCTCATGACTTGAGGTTGACCGCCTGTCAAGGGGAAGTCGGGAGATTGGGATGTTCTTTCTTTATTTGGTCCAGGTGGAGAATATGGTCTGCTTCTCCCATCAGTGCTGGATCGACATGCTCTCCTCGCCGGTTCTGGATGGGAGTATGGAGCGATACTCCGGGCCCCTTGGTTCTTTCCTCCCGGTCCCCGAGTGGTCCTCCTTGGTAATTAGAATCCTTGGTTTCAGTGCTCTGAGACAGAACAGAGCATGGTTATGGACTTTTCCCCACTACTATTCATGTAGTGGGGCAGATGCATACATTTGACATACAATTTACAATATTATCCACCTGTAATTCCTAATGATTTTGACAGGTGGAATGGTTTTAGCAGTTGGAATTTTTCTAGGGATCCGGAATGTCCCCCTCTGGGCTTCTGGTTGGCTCCTCTATTTGCCGCAAAGTATGCCTGGGATGGCAACTCTTAAGCTGTTTATGTAGACCCACTTGTCTTCCCCCTCTGCTAAACTGCCCTTGGGGATGCAGATTTTGTAGGCGACTGGTGAGATTCTATCTACAGTTTCAAAAGGACCCCACCAACTAGGGAGGAATTTGCGCTGTTGGCTTGGTTCCTTTGGAAATTGTACAAGTAGACCCAGTCTCCTAATTGGTATTCTTTTTAGTTGTCTTAAGGTCATAGTGGGTCTTCATACTGTCTGCAGATCTTTCTAGATTCCGCTGACAATAGGCAAAAGCATTTTGAAGGTGTTTTCTCAGATTCTCAACATACTCATGAGTTGTGGAGGCATTTATCAAGGTCTGCTCTTGGGTTCTGTAGAGCAGATGCTGGGGTAGCACCATCCTTCGTCCAGTCATCAGCTCAAACAGAGACATTTTTGTTGTAGAAGAAGGGGTAGATCTGATGGCCATCAGGACAAGAGGTAATCGAATGTCCCAACTTGGCCCAGAATCTGCCACAAACTTTTTTAATATGCTCACAATAGTCTTGTTGTATCTCTTAACTCCACCACTAGAGGCTAGCCAGTAGGCAATGCATAGTTTCCTTTTGACCCCAAGTATCTCCCACATCTTTGTCATTACTTCGCTAGTGAAGTGGCTACCTCGGTCTGACTCAATCCTTTGGGGTAGTCTAAAACGCGAGAAGATGTGATTGATCATTATGGCAGCTGCTGTTTCTGCCTTAAAATTTGGGGCCGGGAGACATTCCACCCATTTAGTGAACAAGCATGTCACGGTCAACATGTACTTGTTCTCCCTAGAGGAGTGAATCACGGGGCCGATGAAATCGACTTGTAAATCTGACCAAGGCAGTGTCATCTCCCTCTTTTGGAGGGGAGCACGGTGTGTGAGTGATCTTGGCTGAAATTGTGCACACACAAGACACCCCTTCAAGTATTGGTCGAGGTCCTGCCCCATGTGTGGCCAGAATGCAACCTCTCGCAAGATTTCTAGTGTCGTATGAAACCCCCAATGACCGGATGTGGCCGCATTATGGGCGTAACTTAGCATCAGGCTTCGGAATGAGGTAGGGACCACCCACTGGTCATGGCCAGCTATGGATCTCCTCACCAACAAACTGTCTTGGATTTGGAAATTTTTTGGACATTTCATCAACACTCTGAGGTCCTCTTTCCCAATGTAATCGGTATCCGTCGGGGGAAAGTTTTTCAGGGTCCTCAATGTGTTGGTAAAACGTACCAATTATTGGATCCCCTTTTTGAGCCGTGATCAAATCAGCATCTGGGGTATCAATTGTGCAGTTGAGAGTTCATTGTGAGCATTTTCCTGGGACCTTATGATAGCATTGACCTGGATTTCCCCCAACAGGGACTCGATCTCAAGTAGATCCCCTTGGGTGGCCCTGGTTTTGGCCAGCTGTTCAGCTAGGTCATTTCCAGTTTTGTCCGGTCCCTCTACTTTAGAATGACCCTTGATCTTTTGCCAGTAGATGGTCATCCCATTCAAGGTGACCAGATCATCGATATTTTGTATTAATTTTCCATGTTTCAATGGTTTATTATTAGCACATAGCATGCCATTGGTTTTCCAATTTACCAGGTGCTCCATGAACCCGTTCCGTACATAATCTGAATCAGTGATTATGACCAGTTCGTGAAGTTGGTGTTGGACAGCATTGAGGATGGCCTGATGCACAGCCATCAGCTCTGCCACTTGACTACTTTGGGGACTGATTTTTGTACCCAGCGGAGGGTTCTGGGACATCATTCACCCATGCATTCCCTACGCCAGCCACAATGTCTTTTTCCCCGTTGTTGTCAACATGGTAGGAGCACCCATCCACATAGACAGTGGGCATTCCCTCACACTGGTCTTCTTCATAGACTTTGTGTGGGGAATTAAGGTAGTCCTCCATTTTGTCCTTGATTTTAAGACTTTCGTCCTCGAGACAGTTTTCTCTGGCACAATCATGCAAGTCAGCCAGACCTTAAACGAGGGGACTCTTCTTGTTTTGGCCATATCTGACCTCCACACGAAAGCCTTGCATTGACAGAATCCAGGAAGTAATTCGGGAATTACTCACATTTCCGGCCCGGATTCTGTCCCTTTGAAGATATTGCAAAGGTTGGTGTGGAGTCTCCACTATGATGTCTTCCCCCAGATAAACGGGTGGTAATTCTTCAATGCCCACACCATTGCCAGGAGTGCCTTCTCACAATCGTTGAAGATATTCTCCTCAGAGGATAAAGTTTTATTCGCATAGGAGATCACTTTATTGACCTTGTCATGCTTTTGATATAATACTGTAGTCAAGCATGTATTTGAGAACCCTGTCTCCAAGAACAACTCCTTGTTTTTGACAGGGTAAGCTAGGCAAAGCGCTTGTGAGAGGCTTCTTTTGAGTTGTCTTACTGCCTCGGCTTGTTCTGGAACCCACTCCCACTTGAGCCCCCCCTTCAAAAGATGGATCAGGGGTCTTGTGATCTCTGCGTAGTCCTCAATGAACTTTCTGCTGTAATTAGTCCAAAGAGGCTCCTTAGTTCCAGCAGAGTTGTGGGGTCTTTTTTATTTTCTGGAGGGTTTCCACTTTCTTTTCCTAGGGACAGAGACCCTGAGGAGTTAGTTATCTCATGCACCAAGAAATTGACACAGGTTCTGCATCACTGTGCCTTTTGAAAGGAGAGTTTTGCTCCGGCAGCCCTCAACTGAGTCAGGACATAACGGATCTCTGCCATGTGTTCCTCCACAGTTGAGCTTTTGACTAGAACATCATCTACATAGGCCAGGTTACCCCTTTCACCCAGGTCGGGCATGGCCTTGTGTAGAAAGATGTTAAATTAATTGCCGGAGTTGATGTATCCGAAGGGAGTCCGGGTCCAAGTGTACTGCTGTCCCCCGTAGGTAAAAGCCAGCTTATATTGACAGGTACAGTCCAGTACCCACTGGTCAGGTCAATGGCAGTGAATACCTTCGACCCCTGGATCTGGCCCAGCCCTTGGTCAATGTAGGGAAGAGGCCATCGGGAAGTATGTCCCGTTTTGTTGAGCTGCCTTAGGTCAGCACAGAGTCTCCACTGGACGTTAGGTTTCAAAATCCCCAGCACCTGATTATTGAAGGTGCTGTGGACTGGACGAATTATCCCACGGGACTGAAGGTTCTTAATTATTTCAGTAAGGAACTCCATTGATGCGAGAGGCAAGCGATATTGCTTCACAAACACTGGAGTCCTGCCAGGGTCTGTGGGAAGTATTGTTGTTTGGATGTCGGTGCGGCCACAGTCATATGAGTCCACCGCAAAGAGATCTTGGAAATCTAAGAAAACTTGTTTCAATTTTTGTTTTTGCTCCAGAGTCTCGCAGGCATCAGCTAGGTTGACTCTCTTCAACCATCTGCCTGAAGCCTGGAAAGACTTCCAGTTTGGCTATCTCAGTGTCCTCCTCCAGCTGGGTGGAGAAGTCCCTGGTCAAAGTGCTGATTTGGACTAATGGCTTCAGGTAGGGAAGGCAGTCCTCGTGGACTTGAAAGATCACCTCAACCCACCTGAAGTCACAGGTCACATCTTCCTTACTATAAGGGCAAGAAGAGTACACCAGGAAATTCCCCCCATGCCAGGTGAAGATCCTGTCTGGTGTTGTGTCATCATCACTATCACTGTCAAAACAGTCCTTGGGGATTGGTCCCAACAGTTCATTACTTAATAAAATGGAAAAATGTCAGTCATCAACCGCCATTCCAATAATGGTGCCTGTGCCCAGAGTGATACTCTTTAGGTCGCTGTTATCCACCTCTATTGGAATGATGTCGTGTTCTGTGTTGACTAGTGGTGTTGGGTTTACCCCCAACCCTTGCTGTTGGAAATGAGCATTGAGATGGACATAGGCGTCAGTGTTTTTCAGTTAATATCCTCTTTTAATTTTTACTTCAAGTGAGAATTGCCGAGTCCGTTCTGGGATGGTGACTTCCCCTCCAATCTGAATTTCAACTGCATATGGCATAATTGCTTTCTCTGAATCACCAAAGTCCATGGGATTACCCGCTAATCAGGACCAAGCTTTGAAGTTTATTAGGTCCAAACAAATGGCAAAGTGATTGAGAATGTCACTGCCTAAGTAAAATGCAGCAGGGACATCTCGCACGACCCAACAATTATGGACTATGCTCTTGTTGCCAATGGACATTTTTTAGCATACATGTGCTAGGCAGGAGATGTTTGGAATTGGGTGTTTCGAGGTCCATTTGTTAATAGTTTAAATTTGGGAATGTCTGGATCTTTTGGGAGTTGGTGGAACATGGCCTCGCTGATGAAGCTCTTACCAATGTTCACACACACTCGGGCGAGAACAGAGTCCTTCCCCTCATTTAACTGAATAGGGATGAACAGCTGCTCTCCAAGTTTCTGAATATCAGCCAAGCTTTGAGCTGATTTCTCATCTTTTTGGACTATAGGAATAGGATTTTCTGATTGTGAATTTGTATAGAATTTCAGAGTGTTTACTTCCAGTGTGGAATGCCACCTTAGACTGGAAGGAAGGTTGATTTTCAGAGATAGAGAGGACTATCCATCACCAGTTTGTTGTCCTACTGCAATTACTGTCACGTCTGGGATTTGATTATTCTGGAAGTGAAATTCTATTTGGTCAGGTTTTTGTTCAACCATGTGGCATGTGCCATTTGAACTAACATGGTTGACACTCTGTTTCAATTTTATTGGTCGGCTAGTCTGGGTCCAGAGGACCTTGTTTACACAATCTATGAGGGGAGGCAACCTACGCAGGATGTCATTCCCTAGTAAACAAGTTGTGCCCTCTAGAGTCACAACTATGACCGGGTGCTTCACCTTGTGTCACCCAATTTTAATGTCTAAATCCGCAGTACCCTCGACAGGAATTTCCTTCCCATTGAAGTTCTGAAGTTGTCCAGGTAGAGGGGTGAGAGGAATTTGGTATTTCTCCCCCCCTTCCCGAATTCAGTTGATCAAAGGCCCTTTTTTGACAGAAGGGTAGCTTGTGATCCAGTGTCCACCAGTGCCAAAATTGTACATTGCCCCTGTATTTGGACCGGGGCTTAAAATCTTCCCTCCTTTTCCTCAAGGGGGCAAAGATAATGCACATTTTTGGCCAAATGGTGGGTTAATTTCCTTGCTTTGGATGCCGACAGAGAGGTAATTTGGGCTGGGTCCTGTTTGGGATCTTGGGAACCTGTAAGAAAAAGGTGACAACTAGACATGGGGGATGTTTTGGGTTCCCCTGGTTCTGATTCTGGGCTATCCCCTCCTTTTTGGAGGCAGACACCAGGATGGGTTTGAACCAGGGGATTTTCGTGCTGGTCATTCTGGGGTTTGATGATGGGCGGTTCTAGCTCGGTCCCCATATCTACCCAGTCTGAATTTGGATCCTTTGGGACCCATTTTTCTTTGGGAGGAGTTCCCCCCCATCCCTGAAGGAGAAGATCCTTTTCCCAGAAACATCTGAGGAACCCTCTCCTTCAAACTGGAAGATTTGCACCTCCTCCACAAAATGGGTCCTCTTAGGCTCTTTATTTCTCCTACTCGCCCTCTGATCCTTGGGTGGCAGACTTTCGGGGGCAGGAGATTTTGGTTCCGGTTCCTGGGTTTCCAGGGGCTTTTCACAAGTGGGGAAAGAAGCTTCCTCTAAGGCTTTGCACTCCCCTTCCCATGTGCCTCCTCCCTGGGAACCGGTGGGTTGTCAGGGGTCTGCCCCCGTCATGGTTCTGGAGCACCAGACCCTGGATTTGAGGAATTCTGAGCCGCCATGCTCATCTGAGGGTTCTGTTGAGCCCTCAGCATGTGACCCAGATCCTATGCCATGTTCTGGACCTGGCGCTCTAGTTGGGACACCCGCTCTGGCTGGTACGGGGTCCTCGGGTCTACCCTGGCTTGATCCTGGGAAGGGTAACTATCCCTTCTCGCAAAATACCCCTGGTTAGGAAAGTTTGGGTACCCCTCCACCCTTGGCCTCCCCTCTCCCGGATTGGGCTGTCTGGGCTCAGGAAAGTGGGTAAAGAAAGAAGGGTTGTTTTGGGGGTTGAAGTTTGGCGGGTACCTGGGAAAGAAATTTGGTCTGGCATTTGGGGAATTACTGCCCTTCTGGGGAAAGTGAGGAGGGAAGTTTCCTGGGTTTCCTGCTTTCTGGTTGGATCTCCCCTCCTTTGGGCTGGAGGAGTCCACACATAACCCAGGATGGGTCTATTTCCCCTTGTAGCATGGGCTGATGTAGTCAGGGGAGTTAGGGGTCCCATTTGTGGGGTTACCTCCCTGGCCCCCTGTTAGGGATTGGCCCGAGGTCCTCCTGGGTTTGGGGTTGGTTGGATTCTGAGCGGGAAGGTTTTAGGCCCCCCATCTCCAGATCTAAAATGGGGGCAACCTTCACCTCCGCCACGTTAGCAACAGCAGGGTTGTTGGTTGTTTTGGGGCTCTTGCTCATATTTTTATTTCCAACAGCTTCTGTACTTCCTAGATGCGCGTGGCTTGTTCAATGACCCAGTCTAGTGCTCTTTTCTCATGAAAGTCCCTCACTACCTGGGTCATAATATACTTAGGGAGAGCATGAAAGAAGGTGTTCACAAATTCCTTACTGTCAGTGCGCACCCTTCTAGTGGTCTGTGCAAAGGCGCGTTTCAATTCCTGAACAAATTCTTGTGGGGCCTGATCTTCCCCACACTGGAAGTTGTAGGCTGCCTTGCAAGCCTTTTGAGGGTTCCTATGAATGGAAACATGTTTCAGGATGGCCGCCCTATAGGTGGACCATCTGGAATGGTTCTGATCCTCCAGCCCTGCAAAGAAGCTGGAGTACTCAGGAGAAAATGTCCACTTTACATACTGAATACAGCTTTGGCTGTCCTTCAGATGGAAAGTTTCCATCATCTGCTCAAATAATTCAAGATGCTCCCAAACCGAATATTTGGCATTTTTGTGGTAGGGCGTGATGACGCTCCTAATAGCTTTTATTTGTTTCAGGGGATCCTTGAGTAAAGGCCTCTTAACTTTGTTTGCCTTTTTAGTTCTGGTCACCCTGGTCCTCTCATCCTCTGACACAGAGGCACTGCTACCAGAGGTGGCTGTCTGGTCTTCTAGGCTCTCCTGGATTCTGCAAGCTTGGGAATGTCTGGCAGAATGTGGGGGCCTAGTCTCTTGGGACCTGTGGCGCTCAGAAGAGTCTTCTGACTCTTCCTTGCTCCCAGGATTGGTTGTGTACCCCACTCCCCCACTGTCCTAGCTGGGAAGTGGTTTTAAGTATGCTCTTAGTGGGCCCAGTCTCTTGGAATTCCCCACCAAATATTACCGCCTGATCTCTCAGTAAGTTATATTTCTGAGGATCCATTTCTCTGATTCTCCCCTCACTGGAGTCTCCTTAATCAGAGAGGATGGCCCTAGCACTTGGGAACCTGTACATAAATGCCCACCCACCCATCCATTTCTGGGAGGCGCTGACCTATTGGCCCCATATTCCCCATTGGGTTGAAGTCTACCATCCCCATTGTCCTTGGTTCATGTGAGCCAGTGGACATGGGGGTGGCAGAGCCATGGAATTGAAGAGATTAAAGTCTCTGGTGCCAGGTTTCCTGAGATTATGCTCAGTTGTTTCCCTCTCCCATCTGACCTCATCATCTCTCTCAGCCCCTACTCCCTGATGGCATGCAATAATCTGACCCTTTTGTTCTTCTATTAGGGCCTTACTGGTCTCTATTAGTTGTTCCTGCATAGCTATCTGTCTATGGAGCCTGTCATTTTTTTTCGCGGAGAGCCTCATTGTCTCTCTGTGCTTCCTGTCTGATTTGGGAGTATTTGGCCAATTTTTGCTGCAGGAGGTGCACCGCCTGAGTTCTGTCCTTACTGGCCTGGTCATTTGTTGCCAGAGCATCTTCCACCCTCCTGTGTGCTCTAACAGCTTTTCATAGTGCATTTTGAGTTCACCCAGTCCCTGAAGGGCCAGTTGATTTTCTTCCACCTTGGTTTTTAAATGGCTGACTTCCTGGCCTAAGGCGTCCCTTTCCTGAATTAGTGGGAAAGGCACCCTCTGTGCAGCCAGGTCGTCCCTTTGTTTTCTAATGGCACATAATTTCTGGCGCTCCTCATCAAAATCTGTTTGAGTGTGGAGCTCCTTCACAATTAATTTATTATTTGTCTCCTTTAGCTCATCAATCTGATTTTCCAGGGCGATTATCTGCCCTGCGCAGGCCCTATTATAATTTAATTGCTGTTCTAGCTTCTGTTGGCTCTGTAGTAGAGAATCCAACCTTTTTTGGCACTCTTTTTGCAGTGTCAGTAATTTGGTGTCTTGCTCTACCCTCTCTTGCTGCAGGAGATCCAGATCTTCTTTTACTTTTGTCAGGTACTGTCTAGTTTCACTCACTGATTCTTGGCTCTTGTGTAGCCTTTGTTCTGCAGAGTCCAGATCAGTTTGGGTCTTCTCTAGGGATTGTACTTCCCTTGTGGAGGTACAGGTACGCCGCTATTTTGGCAATTTTACATTTCTCTTCTTTTACCCTTGGGGCCATATACAGTTCACTTAGTGCCTGGTGTAATGGACCTTGGTCCTGCCATATATCTAATTCTGTGGCAGTGGCTTGTTTGATTTCCTGCAGCCAAACATTCTTATCCTGCTCAACCCATTCAACCCTAACAAACAAATTGTGCAGTAGGTGTTCTTTTGCCATATTAATTTCCACTGGGGTCGCCATTCCGGAAATATTAATTTCCTTCTGATTTATCTCAGGGTTACTTTTACCTTTGCAAAACAGGCCCAACTCCTTTGAGTATTTCTATTCAAGGGTTTTTTACAGTGTAGCACAGTATGGTAACCCAACAAGGTGTATGTACCCTGTCAGTTAGCACGCTGTGTTAGACTGTCACTAGTGGTATGTCTAATTCAGGATCCCGTGACGAGCCCCCAAGCTGTAAGTGATTTCAATCCGGCACACACCCAAGTCAATGCCTAGTGTGTAATGCACAACTGAAATCCTTATTTATTTTTGTCAAAGTTCTTTTATTCTGAACAATGTACCACTGATATCACGCCCCTCTCCTGGAACCCCCCCCCTGCCCAGACTGAACCAGTAATCATGCAGATTTGCAAAGTTAAAATATTTATTTCTGTATTTACAATTTAATCACACTGTGTTTTAATGGGTATAAAATAATCACCAATGGGGTGATGTAACACAGAATAATCTCTTTAATACACCAGGAGTAATAATGAGCAAAACAATTCAGCACAGAAATAATACTTTTGTGTGTGTGTGTGTGTGTGTAGATCAGATTGCACTGTGGTCAAAGGTTCCCCCTGCAGACCCCTCAACCCCCCACTAGGAAATGTAAAGATATAGGAGGAGAGAGCAGGTATTCAGGAATGGCAGAATTCAAACAAAATAACAATCCCACTTTCCCCCAACAAACACAAGAGAAAACAGAATTGACTGTCAAGCTGTCTGAATGGCTTTTAAAGTTATCTTGAAAATGGATTGGGCAAAAACACTAAATATGGTTTAAATTGCTGAAATTGTTATTCTTATGGGAGCCGCTTTGGATAGTTGCACGGCCGGGAGCAATCTTAAGCTGTTTTACACGTGTAAGTATTTCCCTAAAACGAAATTCATGGCAAACTTTTCATTGCGCGATAATCGCGATCACGGGATAACTAAGGATTTGGGATGCGGTTTTAGATGCAATTTAAAGCTGTGGATGTTAGCTACAAGCAGAAGTTGAAATTGTGTTTCTAACACAAAACTGAGGAAGTTATGGACGTGTTAGTGGAGGCCGTTTTTTCGAGATAGGCGCAAGAATGGGAAACAGGAATGCACTTTTAAAATGACCAAAAAGGATTTCTTACACTAGAGGATAACTATGAAGACAACGAATACCACACAGGAACACAGCCACTTGATCAGGGCGACTGCCTGCAGTGGTCCCGCCTTCTTCAGATGAGAAAAGATCAGCGCAGAGATAGTTTTAACAAAACGAGCACAGGAGGGAAGATGGGAGGGATTGGATAGAGAGTTCAGGCAATTCAAAAATACTCCTAACAATATCAGGTTCTGAAGACAAGATAGGATGGATTTAAGATAGGGATTGGACTAAGCAAGGTACATATGCAAGTGACACAGTTCTATCTATAGATACTCACTAGATATGTTTCAAATGGAACCGTCAGGATTCTGGTCAGGACAGACTGCTGGGCACATCGGATTTGACCAGCATCAAGGCCCTCTGGACACTGCACGGCACAGGACTGGATCTGATCTGCAATGCCCTCTGGTCACAGCACGGCACAGGACTGGATTGGATCTGCCCTTTTTGGTTCTGATGATAATTATTTCAGCAGGCAAGCAGGTTGGTTCTGGTTCTGGAAATTGAGGCCTAGCTGAAAGTGGTTCAGCTATGCAATGGGTTCTGCTTTTCCAAGTTTCTGGAGTCTGGAGCAAGGAAGATGGAAAGTTCTGCAGCAGGGTGCTCTGCCAGCATTCTGATAGTGGGTGAATCTGTCTATCTTTTTCTGCCCTCTGCTGTCTCTATTTATGCTCTGCTAAAGGGTATATGTGTGTGCTGGTTTATCCGAAGATCGCCCCTTTGACAGGGATTGGTCAGAATCTCCTCTCTGCCTTGATAGGAGGAGAAAAATAGGGTGTCACCTTCATGGTGTGGGTTTAGCCTTTCCTGCTTTGCAGCTGCTCACTGTTTCCTTCCCCACTGCAGACCAGGTTCTTCCCCTACCCTATAATTATCACTTAGGTGTGACTTCCTGGTGGAGAGAGCTGGAGGGGGAGGCCTTGCCTCTGTGAGGAAAGCTGTTATTCCAGTTTGGTTGCTTTAGCCAGGCTTAAATTTAAATGTTAATTCTGTTGATTTTTCCCTGATCATACAACAAACTTGTGGGATCAAATCACAGCTAAATACTTCTTCAAGATTTTAAACCATGGAATCAAAACAATTACAAGATAGGTTACTCTCAGTAACAGGCCTATTAGCTTGCAAACATTTGATTTTAGTTTTATACATGTTTAAAGTTTTAATCCTGCAGGCCCCTGACAGCTGTCATTCAGGCGGCCGAGGGTACTGCGCCCAGATTTTGACAGATCCACAAAGCCATTTTTGCTGTGATAATCCCTTGATGCTTTCAGCTTTTCAGGACGTTTTAAGTTCATAATGGTTTCTTGCACTAAGTGAATTGTAGCACCCAGCAAGAAGTTTGGATATTTGAGGGTGTTTTGTACCGACATTCTGCAGTTTCAGCAGCAAAGAAAAAGTGATTTGAAGCAGGATTTTGGGTTTCATCTAGCAAAGCACTGCCTTTCCTTCTGTACTCCATCTTCAGGTGTTGTGGAGCCCAGTGACATGTTTCAGGAGTGAGATCTCTGTTCCACCACTGACAACATGCATGGCAGATTGGGCGGCCATCTTTTTGTGCTTTGCAAAGTGCGATTTTCAGAGGTCTTGGCATGCACAAGGGTTTTGTGGCCATTTTGATGTTTCCGGCACCATCAGAACACAGTGATGCCGCATGGCAGAGCAAAAGTGGGTTAAGACATCCCACAGCAACACAGGTTTTAATCCTGATCCCGCGCTTAGAAACCAATCTCTGGTATTGAGTACGTTTATAAAAGAACAATTCTAATTAATTATACTTCTAATTAATCCCTGGTGCAGGCCGTGTGCTTGCACACTGCCACACACATTTTAAAATGTCGGTCTGTCCCAGTAATCTAGGCTAGCGCAGTCCTCAGTCCTCCCAGATCTCACCCAATCCCAATCCGCCCCTGCGGTTCTGTGCAGGGGTGTGAGCTCCTTGTGGGATGAGACTGTGCTACATCTGGGGGAGGGGAGGTGCTTATTCAGTTCATGGGGGTCTGCTCACCCCTACCATTAGGATTTTGGTGACTTCTCCTTCCACCACCAATGCAAAGGAAGTTACAGTAGGTGCGAAGACGCGTAGTTCCAACATGGCATGCTTCGCTTCGTCCAGCAGTTTGTCACTTTGGGTACTTCTCTGTCCTACCCCCAACACAGGGAGGCATCTCTAGTGTACAGGGAGTTGTTTAGCACCTTCTACCAAGGAAGAGCCTCAGCCAAGTGCTTCATGATATGATATCTTCGAAGACCTTGTTCAGCCGAGTACAGTAGCTGTAAATAATGCACTGGGGAATTGAGCAGTGGGACACAGAGCTCTCCAGTTACCCATCAATTTCAAACTCATCCACGACCCTACTGCCCCGACGCTGGAATTCTTATAAAAAATAGTTTTCTTAAGGATTTCTTACAGGGATCCAAGATTAATACCAACTGTCTGAAAATTACTTCTTCTATAGAAACCGAATATTGTTTGACAGTGCTCAGGGAGCCTTCCTTCGAGCCCATGCATATGTCTCAGTTGGAGCCTCTGCTGTATACCTTGCTGTATTTGGACCGTAGGGGGTTAACAGCACCGTTAAGTATCCTGGTGCCGTTAACCCCCTACCACCGCATTCCGAGGTCCTTAGCGGGTCCCACTAGGGCCGGCTGGTTTTACCATTTGCGGGCCCGTTATTAGCTCCTTCCCCATTCCCATTGAGCCCTAGGGGGCTCGAATGGGGAATGGTTTTCAGAATTGTGGACTTACCGGGTCCTCCAAGGTTGGAATGGCCTGCTAAGTCCTCATTCCGACTACCAGGACACCATGGCTGCCTCCAAACTCGTAATGAGGCCCACTGTCTCTTTACATTCATATTAAAGCTGCCTTTCATCATGCTTGTATTTTTTGTTTTGTTTCACTTTTAGCAATTTTAATTTGGTCGAAACACTTTATTATGCCAGGTAGATATATATTTAGGATTCTATATTGTATCGTAATTCATAGTTTTCGCTGCAGTTTTGGTGTTCATTAAAAGTACTGTAAGAAACCTGAAGGTGTTTCCCTGACTAGTCCCCGGGGATCTGTCATCAGGTGGCCAGGACTCGGCCATCGCTATTGGATCCAGTTCCTGGGGTGGACCAGCGCAGGAGGATCACCTGGTTGAGCGGTCCTCAGGGAGCGGAAGTGGGACACCGACGGGTGAGACGCAGTATCCCCCTTATAACCCCTTTTCCCCATCCTACCACATAGGATACTCAAACTCTGCCCCACATCCCCTTTTCGACACAAACACTTTCTCACACCACGAAAGACAAAGGACTAAGACCACAGCCGTTTACCTGACATGTCCCAACACAAGGGTCAGGCAATCGACCAGAATCACACACACCTGACGGCCCTTTCCCTTCCCGACAGGGATAAAAGGTGGAACATCGTCATGGACTGGTATGTCTCCCCCTGCCCACCCGGTCCCCTATTGGTCCGTGGAGCCTCTGGAGTGTTCAGGCCTCAATGTGGTCCGGCCGGTCTTGGGGTCCGGCCGGTCTAGGGGTCTGCCACTCTGCCGCTTCCTGTAGGCGTAGATTCTGTGTAGTCCTTACACCCGCACGGCAGGTCTGTTTACCGTGTGCAGGGTTGGGCTAGTCAGGTCCCGACTGTTCCCTCTACAGGAGATAGTAGGGAGGCGGTTCATCTGCCCTGGGTTCGATTTCCTCTACGGTTGTCTCCGTATATCGTTCCCACCTGGTTTGTTCTCGCCACGAGTATTACTCCCTGCTCCCAGGGTCTGGCGACTGTTTCGGGATCTGGGCAGTGTCTGGCGATCTTTTATCTCCTCTACATCCAGTAGCCAGAGGCACAGCAGGGTGGTTCCTAGCGCCACCACGCAAACCAGCCTTGTGCTCATCTCTGGGCAGTGGGACCAGTTTGGGGGCCCGTCTCTGTTAGCGTCTATGTGCACCAGAGCCCCTTATCTCATTGTATAAGGTGCAGCTGTAGTTTTATAAGGATGCAATGTCCACTTGCGTGTGGATGTGAGCTGCTGCCAGGGTGGAGTATTTTGTTCCTCCTATTGTTCAACGGAGCGGGGGTCATCTAGTTAATGCAGGTGCCACTAGTGACGTCCCTCCCCATTAGCTGTCTCCGTAGCCTCGACACAGGTGTTAGGCGGCTCTCCCAAAGTGTTGTTGGCTGGTATTCTGCACTCTGTGCAGCCTTCTTTAGCTACCAAAAAGAGGGGGCATGGTGTGAGAGGTTGGCAGGTCCCAGTAGTATCCGACAAGCGGGTTTGTGCAGGCGAGTGTGCCAGAGTCAGAGGAAGGTCTGCGCCATTCAGCAGCCGCTGCATTCGGCCTTCGGTGGCGGGCAGGGCAGTGTTTGGATCCACGATATTCTTTCCTCACAGTGGCAGGTGCTCGGGCAGCCTTCAACACTGCGCCTGTTCTGTCTTCTATTCCCTTTCTTTCCTTCCCTGACTACCACCCCCCGCCCCTTCAGACAGCGTCTGTGACAGAAGAAATGTCCTTTGTGTGGGAAGGGGGGGCCCAGTGGATTGGGTCGTCCAGCTCCCAGGCATCAGCCACAGAGATTCGCCATCCCCCTCCCGTCCGAGTTCTCCCACTGTCGGTGTAGGGGTCTGGCTCGTTCCGGCGTCCCCACCACGCGGGGCCAGTGTCCTCAGGAGCACAGTCAGAGAAGCCCCAATACTGCAGGATTTTTTCTCTTGGTCACTGCTGTTACACGCGGTCGCAGCTGCCGGGTTCCTGGGGTGAGCACAGCCTCGCAGGGAGTCAGATTGCCAGCGGAACAGTGATTGTCTCCTGCAGACACACAGGGCCACCCCGGCACTCCTCTGAAACAGAACTCGTTGCTCGCCAGTTGTGGGTCTGCCCGTTGTCCGTGTTGTTTTCAGGCTTTCTGGGCGACGCGTCCTCCTAGCCGCAGCCCGCTCCGGCCGCCATTTTGCCGGGTGACTATGTTGTCGGTCCAGGACTTTGCGTGGCAGGATCTCCCTCGGCAGACCAGCTCCCACAGTCTAATCTTCGTCAGCCGTACCCCTGCACTTTGCCTCTTCAGCGGATATGTTCCTTTCCGTATTTTTTTTAGTTTCTTTTTTTAACAATTTTCATTATTTTGTAAACAACACTCCAAACATTACAAACATTGAGGACATCCATATTTAAGCTTCTCATCATTATATTTACATGTTGAACATTTCGGTCCTCCCCTCTCCCACCCCCTTAACTCGAGCCCCTGCTTCAGTGTCGCTGCATTATCTATCTCCAGGCATGTCTACCTCAAATCTCTCTCGTGGTATCTTCACTATGGTCGGCCTGGGAGGGTCCCACCATCGAGGCCACCAGTTGTCTCCATGCTATCAGGGGTCCCGCTTCCTCCTCCCCTCCCCTGCTGATTGCTTCGTACCAAGCTGCCGTTTCTGCATCTGCCCACTTCAAGAGGTCTGCCCACCACATCTCAATTATAGGTCGTTGGGCTGCCTTCCAGCACATTGCAATTCTTTGTTTGGCCAAAATGTAGGGCAGGACTTTCATCTTACTGATGTGCTTTAGGTTGCGTGGTCTAGCAAAACCCCCCAGCATGCATGCCCAAACTGACTCTACTTCCAGTATGATCCCTTTTTGTGTTAGGCGTAGCTTCACCTCTGTCCAGAATCTACCCACCTCCGGGCAAGCCCAAAACATATGTAACATCCCAGCTTCCACCTCCCCGCACCTTGGGCATTTCTGTGCCACAGGGCTTCCGAACATGGCGATTTTTCTAGGGGTTATATATGCCCTATGAGTAACATATAACTGAATCTGCTGTAACCTCGCGTTTCGGGACACCTTCTTATGGTACCTTTTTGAGCTCTGTCCCATTGTCCATCCAACAAAGGGTTCTCCCACCTCCTCCTCCCAGTCTCGCTTCAGTTGGAGCAACTCCTTGCCCACCCTAGTTCCCAGTAGCTCATATATACGAGCTATTTCGTGCCCACCCTCAAAAATATTATACATCGTCTCAATGGCCGCATCAGGTTGTTCCACTAGCACTGCTTCACGCCACCTCTCTTGCACCCATCTGATAATTCTAGTATAAGTAATATGTTGGCCCTTGTGCACCCCGGTGTCCTCCATTAATCTCTGAAAGTCTAGTGCCCCCCCTCCTGCCATACATCTCTGAGGGTCGCCAGGCCCATCGGTTCCCGGTATCTACGGATCCCTTTTATCATTTGTGAGTCCTCCCCACATAGCGCCACTAACGGCACCTGCAGGGAGAATGGGGTTGGGTTCCCCACTAATTGCCATGCTTTGCTCCATATTTCCCAGCCCAGCACCAACAGTCTCACCATTTCTTGCACCTTTGATTTAGGCAACCACACCGTCTCTCTAAGAAAGAAAGGGGCGGTGTCCCTGTACAATAGCCTAGCTTCAGCCGTTTCTTCTTCGGACAACCACCTGGCCACATATTGAAGCTGTCCCGCCAAGTAGTATAACTCAAAGTTCGGTAGGTTTATACCCCCCCCCCCCCGCACTGTCACACAAGTTTTGTAATTTCCAGAGGGCCACCCTGTTCCTCGAGTTATGCCATATAAAGCCCCTGCATAAGCTATGGAGTTTCACAAAAAACGTTTGGGGATCATATACGGGATGTTCGTAAAAAAATGTAACAATCTGGGCAGGACTACCGTCTTGATCAAAGCCGCCCTGCCCATCATGGCCAGGGGTAGCTGGATCAGAACCCCATGCTATTCTTGATACCCTCAACTGCCTTTTCCCTGTTGAGTTTGTGTTCCTCCTCTGTCGTGTGGTATATGTCGATTCCCAAGTATCGGAATGTCCCGGTCCGCCAGGGTATCGGCAAGACCAGTAGACTCCTCTGCCGGGCCCACCTGTATCTCCCCAGAGGGAACATGCTTGATTTCTTGGGGTTTACTGCTATGTCCGAGAGGGTGGCGTAAAGTTCCATCACCTCCAGGACATATTGTAGATTTTCCTCTGGGAAGCGCAGGTATAGGAGTATATCATCGGTGTACAATGATATGAGATGCTATTTCCCCCCTTTGTATGGATTCCTATCTCCCCGTACTGTTGCCGGAGGCGGATTGCCAGTGGTTCCAACGCAAGGATATACAGCATGGGCGACCAAGGGCAGCCCTGTCTAGTGCCCCTACTGAGTTGCCATTTGTCTGAGATTGTTGCGCCCGTTTTGACCCTAGCGATTGGGGAACTATATACCATTTTGACCAACCTCAGATACCCCAGCCCCATCCCGTATTACCTCAGAGCTGCTAGCAACAACGACCATCTGACCGAGTCGAAGGCCTTATTGGCATCCAGCGAGACTATTACCAATTCGCCGGGGTCCTTCTCTGTTTGATCGATAATATGGTGGAGTCTCCTATGATTGTCGGTTATGTTCCTGCCAGGAACTTAGCCTGTTTGGTCGGGTTGTATCAGTTTACCAATGACTCATTTGAGCCTGTTTGCCAGCGTAGCTGTGATGATTTTGCTGTCTTGGTTGAGCATCGATAGGGGTCTATATGACCCACAATCCGTGCTTGGCTTACCCGGTTTTAGGAGCGGGATGACCATCGCCTCCCGTAGGGACTCTGGCAGCTTTCCTTGTTCAAACGCCTCGTTCAGCAGGGCCAGCAGCGGGGGGAGCACCTCTTGCTTATATGTCTTGTAAAATTCACTGGGGACCCCGTCCGACCACAGGGCTTTGCACGTAGGTAGGTGCTGAATCACTGTCTCTAATTCTTCTAATGTAATTGGGGCGTCCAGGTCCTCCCGTTCCTGATCGTTTAATTTGGGCAATCCTATGTCTTCTAATGTTATCTGTATCTCTTAACCCATCTCTGTGTCCCCGTAAAGACGTTTATAATATCTAAGGAACCCCTCATAGAGTCCCTCTTGGGTGTCCCAGGTCTGGCCTTCTTCCCCTCTGATCTCCCTGACCACTGGTCGTGGTGTTTAATTTTTGTATAACCAAGCCAGCAGCCTGGCCGGTTTGTCTCCCCCCGCATGCAGCATTCGATATATTTTTTTATAGCTCAGTTTACATAATCTGTCCCAGTGCGCTCTGCTAGTTTGTTGTAACAGTTTCACCCGTTCATCATCCACCTGTGAGGTGCCCTCCCTCTGCATTGTTCCTTCCAGCTCCTTCTCTGTTTCGTGTAGCTCCCGCTCTATGCCCCTTGGAGCCCTCTGGATTTAGATATGGCTGCGCCCTGTACTACCACTTTGAATGCCTCCCATAAGGTTCCTTCCGACTGTACACTCCCCGTATTAATGTTGAAATACTCGATAATCGCCTCCCTCAAGTCCTCACGGTATCCCGAGTCCTGCAGGGTCTCAGCTCTGAGCTTCCACGTTGGGATTCTCGCTCTAGGGGGCTGGTGTCTCCACTCCAAGACCAAGGAGGAGTGGTCCGAGAGCACTCTGGCCTTGTATTCCAAGCCTATCATTTCTCCTACCAACTCTGAGGCAGCAAACATGTAATCCAGCCCTCTGTGCAGATTATGTGGGGCGGCGTAGTGCGAGTATTGCTGCTGGGTGTAACACTTTCTCCAGATATTTTCAAGTTCAAAGTCTCTCAGGAGGGCCTGTAATGCTCTCGCAGCAGGGTGGGTCTATCTAGTCTATCATCTGATCTATCCATTTTGGGGTTTAATGTACAGTTAAATTCCCCTCCCCATAAGATTGCACCGCCCAGTAGTGGGCCATTTTGCCGTAAAGGGCCCTAAAGTAGGCCTCTGTGTCTTGGTTAGGGGCGTATAAGTTTTATAATGCTCACTTCCCTGTTTTCCAGCATCCCCTGCACCACTATCATTCTACCCTCTGGGTCTATTGTGGTCTGAAGCAGCTGAAATGGTACATGAGGTGCCACCCACGTGATAACCCCCCTCGCATAAGCTGAGTATGTGGCTCCCGTGGTTGTCCTTCTCCACTTTCTCTTAACCACCTCCAGCTTCTCCCTAGTAAGGTGGGTTTCCTGTAGTAATGCTATGTCAATCTTCAGCCTTCTCAGATACATCATTACTTTATTCCTCTTCAAATAGCGGTTGACGCCTTGCACGTTCCAGGTCGCCATTCTAAGGCTACCCATAGCCATCCGTGGTTTGTCCCTCCTCCTCTCCCAGGTTTCCCCTTCCATCTGGTTTGACATAAGATTGGGCTCGTTCCCCTCCCTCTTCCATCAACAACTCCCCATCTAACCCCCCCTCCCCTCCCTGCTCAACTATAAACCACTGCACACAACCCCTTGTTAGGCAGAAACCTGTGCAGTTCCCTCTGGGACCACTGCAAAAGATTTAAGACTACAGGTGTTTGGCAGTAAACCCACTTGGTGGCAGTCTGTACCACACAGATTCACTTGGTAGCTGTGGCTGAGCAGTCAGGCTTCCCTCAAGAAGAGTTAGGCAGTATACAGAGTATTCACAATAGGTCAGAAGAGCACAGTAGAACAAGTAAACACTGACCGGAGCTTGGTGTAAAAGAGATATAATTATTTATTTAAAACCACATCTAGAAAAACACACAGGCACTAATAGTAAGCAATTCAAAAACGCGGTCACTAAAAGATATACACTCCCTTAGAGGAATTTTAGACAAGTCTTGAGTAAAGCCCCACTTATTTTCAGACAGCGGTGAGCGCTTAACGCAGATGGCACTCTAATAATTCGTTTTAAAAGGGAGAGAAAAGCAGAGTATAATATGAAACAGATCCCAACGCTTTTCATAAGAACAAAACAAGAGAGGGAGGCAAGTAGAACCGTGAAGTTAGAGTTCAGAAGGCCGGATCCACTTTAAGAGGATCAGAACGAAATGTGTCCACGGTCACACGGTTGAAGTGCACAAGAGTCTTGCAAATGTTCAAAAAAGAGTTGGACCAAAAGAAAGGGACCCGTTAGAAGGTCAAGGCGGCCAACCCAGTCCAGAAGGTTAAGGGATTATTATTACCTTGTAGCAATCTTTAGAAAGGGAGGCCTGGCGGACACGTTACCTTAAAGTGGTGAGAATACTCCAGCGGGGGCAGTTGTTCCTGGCAGCGGATGCAAGTTGGTGCTTCGTCCGGGGGAAGAGAGGATCTCGTCGGGGAGGAAGACAGGAGTCCGTTGCACTGCCAGGGAAGAAATCAGCCGCGGAGTTCTTAGGTAAAAGGAGCGGTCCTTTTATTCGCGGTCCAGTGGTAAGTGGCTATCCGGTTGCCGGGGTGCTTGGCACGGGCAATTCGACCACAAGACGGCCTGGGATGCGAAAAGAAGAAGGTAAACTGGTTGTGCCCACCAGTCAGGGGAAGAAGCCTCTCCAGTCGGGAGATCTTCTCTGTCGTCGGGAAGTGGTGAGTCGGTTCTGCAGGGCTCCACCGGTGGTGTCGTCGTGGTAGGTCGGCTCAGCTTCTCCCTCGTCGGATTCTCAGGTCCTGTGGCGACTTCTGAAGTTCCAGTCCCCAAAGCCCTGCTTTTATGCAGCACACCCCCGTTCACTCAGCCTAGCTGTCAATCAAACATGCTAAGTGGTGAGCCGGCCGGCTCACCACTTGGGCCAATCACACAAGAGTGCGACTTGAGTTACCAAGGTAGCTCAGTCCAGGGTGCCTAAACCCCCTCCTACACCCCCTGTGGTACACAGACACAGTGGCACCACTTTTGGAGGCTTCTGTGGAGAAGCCCGCCAAAAAGTGGAACAAAGGGCTCGACTTGGGTTGGAGTCACAGAAGAGAACACAAACGCCATTTTAGAATCGAGTCCTGGCAAAAAATACCAACCGGCAAATTAATATTAATTAAATAAACCGGCGGTATGTTCGAGGCTATGAGAATTAAATAATTAAAGTTGGTAGCCTCGAACAATGGGAAAATCCCATAGGGATATATTCGCGGTCGAATATAAAAAGTAGCATCCACTGCCACCAGCCAAAACTCGATCAGGGGGGACGGAGACGTGCCCCCTCAACTAACAGACCCCGGGGCAATCGAATTGCCCTGACCAGTACGTCCACAATATGATGGTTTGTACCGGTTTCTGTTAATAATTTGGGACTAGTAAAGCCAATGGTGACTTTACGTGCCCTGGGAGACAGCAGTCAGTCCCAGGGTATGGAGTCTGTGGTGGGGTGTCACTATGACACCCCAGTGTCACTGCACGGAGGGTGCTGTGTAACACACATAGTAAAAACACATGAGACCCTATGGAGTAAAGGACCCCATAGCCCATAAAACACATTAACAGTCAAAGGAACACCATAAATCATGTCCAAGAGTGGGAGAAAAAGAGTCTCACACTTGGCAGGAGAAAAAAACAAACTCCAGAAATCCAGCAAAGCTGCTGGGGACTAACTAGGTTAGGAAATTCAGCCTAAAGAGAGAATTCTCCCTAATACCCCCTTCCCTCCCCCTACCGTACCCAACCCCAACTGGTGCCCAGCTCAATGGATCTCAGGCTCCCCCGCGTTCGGTCCTGCCTCGGAATGCCGACTTTGGCCTACCGGTGACCTAACTAATCTATTTGTGGGGGTATGAGGGCTGGTTCCGTTAGGCTCCTACACCTTTCACTAAGATCCGGTGCTACACCTTTCACTAAGATCCGGTGCTCAAGGATCTCATATATATATTTCTGATGTTTGTTAATCTGCTTAGGATCACATGCTGTGCATAGGTCTGACATCCAGTGGTCACTGCGGAGTATTGCATTTTGTTTTTCGTAGTCGAAAAGGGGACGTCGACAAGGCGTGTCTGTAACACTATCCCTATAGTGACGTGCGTTGTACCCACAATCCCTCACGCGTCGAGGTCCCTCAGATTGTTTTTTTCCGCCCAGTTTCTGGTCGCCTTTCGCGGAGCTCCTAGAGAGACATTGCTATACTTGCCACGGACCTCGGTCCTTTTGTCATAACTTAATATACTGATACGATCCCTCCCCCTCGACGTTAGCTGTGAAGCTGTTTCTCCGCCGAACTGATTTTCGACGGAGAGGAAGAGCGGAGGAGATCCTTCGGCGCTGCCGAACACGTGGCCTGGCCTCGACGGCCAACTTACAGTAGGGAGAGTGGGGGTTAGAACTTTGTCTCTTCTCTTTGAGAATGTCTTTCTTTCTCCCCTTTCTTTCCCTTGGGGTTGTTATCGCCAGCTATTATTGCCTCAGCTATGGAGAGGACACCATTTAAGTTTTGCCCACGCTGCAGGGGCAAATATACTTGGAAAGATAAGCACAAGCTCTGTAATCGTTGCTTACCCCTCGATCACATAGAGAACAGCTGCGCAGCCTGCAAGCTCTTAAAACCCAGGACTCTTAAAGAACGTAGGGTTAAGAGGTGGGCGGACTACGCGATGTCGAAGTCAGTTTCCTCACCCGCTGCCGCTGTTACTGAAAGTGACGAGGAGTGCGATAACTCGACGTCCGTTACGGAAGTCATGAACCCCCAGAAGGAGCACTCCCGCTCCTCGTCGTCCGTCCCCGGCGGGCTCGGCTCACGCCCTGCTTATGGGGATGAACACCCCGGCGACAAGGACGCACACAAACCCCATAAGGCTAAACACACTACCCACGGCTCTTCTTCGTCGAGAACGAAGGATCCATCAGCGCCGAAGGGGACGCAGGGCACTCCGGCGTCTACCGCAGACCGTAAAGGTCACAAGCCCCACCCGCAAACGCAGCCGCGACCAGCGATTGGGCTTCCATCTAACACGGGCGCTACCCCAAAAACATCCGACGCAACGCTCCATAGAGCGACCGTCGAGGTACAACGCGCAACGCACACAACGTCGACACCAGAGCCCTCGACGGACAAAATCGTGGTCGAGAGCCTAGCGAGAATTGTCGCCGAAGACAAACGTACGCGGACGACGAAACAAACGTCGAATACCGCGTCGAAAAAACATAAAAGTAGCCAGGAACTGCCCCTTTCTCCAAAGGACGCTTCCGAACTACCTGAAGGCTTTTCAGAAGGAGACGGGAACCTCTCGTCGACGTTGTGGGAGCGTTCGAAACGATTCGAAGGCGAAAACACTAATTTCCCCCCTCTAGACTATTCAGGGGTACCCCATGAGACCCTTGAAAGACTCCATTCTTGCATGGAGAAAATGGAAAGGTTTCTAGGAAACCAAGACCCACCCACTCACAAAAGACAAAGAGAATGGCCACAGGATGACCCTAGAGTCAAGATTCCTAGGGTGGTTGACCTCACTGAGGAGGAGCAATACCTCCAAGAAGATGAGGAGTGTTTGGGTGGAGAAGAAGAGGTAGAACTTGAGGAAGAGGGGTTTGAAGAAGATCCTTACACCACTGCTACAGGGTTTGAAGAGGATACAGCTACCTCGCAGCCCTGGCATTCACCGTCAGTGCAGCCTTGGCAATCCCCATCAGTACATTCAGACCCTGATGCCTTTCTCCCTTCTCCTCTCAAGGATTCACATGGGAACTCCTCTCCCATAGATGACCAACCTTCCCTCAATGCACTATTGCGCAAGGCAGCAGCGCATTTTGAGATTGATACAGGGGAAACTCTTACAGACATTGACTTTGTAGAAAAAGTCATCAAAGAAAAAGCCCCTGTTAGCCAATCTATTCCACTCCTGGCTTCTATTAAAAGAAGAATTTCTCCTTCCCTTACTAACCCAGCTTTAGTAAGAGGGGTCAACCCTAGAATAGAAAAGCTCTTCAGCCCTTCATCCTCTGACCCTTTATACATCAGAGGACACTCTATTCCGGACTCCCTTGTGGTTACCAACACAAGAAAAAGAGCAGGGGTGCCACTATCCACTAGTGAAGCACCTCCAGACAAAGAAGGCAAAAAACTCTACGCACTGGGGAAGAGAATCACGACCTCCGCCGCCTTCTCTACTAGAATTGCTAATAACAACTCTCTTTTAGCTAGCTACGCAGATGCACAGTGGAACAGAGGAAGCACCTGAACCTCTGCGTTCTCGCCTGCTAGCTATAATATCAGAGGGCACACTGGTAAACCAGGGCCGCTCCCTAGTGCAGGGAATACTTCTCAAGCGCCACGTTTGGTTACGCAATTCAGGTTTTAAGCCCGAAACCCAAGCCTCCTTCATAAATAAACCCATTGAACAGACGCATCTGTTTGGGAAAGCAGTAGATGAGGCCCTAGAACATGCTAAAAAAGAGTTTGATACCATCAAGACTCTTGATCAAATTTCTAGGCCCCCTAACAGGCGAGGCTATGGTAATAAACGCTCCTTTCGTGGCCAAAGACAGCAGCAGAACCAACAACAACAATATTACTCTGGCTCCAACTGGCCCACTAACCAGGGTAACACCCAGTCCAGTCAAAGAGGCCAACGCCGTGGCAAAGGAAGAGGTCGTGGCTCCAGCCCCAGAGGTTCCACGCCCAATACCAGCAAATGAGCCGAAAATTCGGGTCCCCTCCCATGCATCACCGGTCGGGGGCCGGCTAACATCGTTCCTTTCAGCATGGGAGGGAATCACATCAGACCGTTGGGTATTATCCACCATAGCCCACGGATACTGCATCGAGTTCAACGGTTCCCCGAAGTACAAACCCCCACGGAACCGACGCATGACACCGCAACACCTTTCCATTCTTCTTCAAGAGGTGGAAGAACTACTGAAGAAAGAAGCTATAGAGCCCGTCCCCCTATCACAGGTAACAGAAGGTATTTATTCAGTGTACTTCCTTGTACCCAAAAAGGACTTAACCATGCGCCCTGTATTAGATCTGCGCCCAGCGAACATATTTGTCAAACCCCAAAAGTTTCGTATGGTGACCTTACAGGAGGTAATCCCACTGTTATCTCAAGGGGATTACATGACAACACTGGACATGAAAGATGCATACTTTCATATTTTAATGTTGACATCGCACAGAAAATACCTCAGGTTCAAAATAGAGGACAAACACTACCAGTTCAGAGTACTACCCTTCGGGATAGCATCTGCACCAAGGGTATTCACGAAAGTACTGGCAGTGGCAGCGGCCCACCTGCGCAGATTATCCATCCCGGTATACCCTTACCTCGACGACTGGCTCATAACAGGGGATTCTTACGAAACATGCTTCTCCAATACCCAAAAGACCGTAGACCTTTTGTCCCAACTGGGCTTCTCCATCAACGAAAAGAAGTCCAGCTTAGACCCCAGCCAAACCAAACAATTCCTAGGGGCTCTAATTCGAACAAAGGACGGCCTCGTATTCCCCTCCAACGAGAGGGTCCAAAACATGCTGTTTCAAATTCCCCATTATGTAGCAGGCCGAGAGGTGACGGTACGCAAAGCAATGCGCTTGCTAGGGATGATGGCGTCATGTATTTATTTGGTACCTCACGCGCCTGCGCATGCGCCCAATGCAAGAGTGGCTCTACAGCCAGTGGTGTCAGGCCAGCGGACAATGGGACGATCTAGTGGTGGTCTCGCAGGCCTTGGTTCTCTCGCTACGGTGGTGGACAAAAGAAAACCTGTTATTAGGGAAAACTTTTGCCACACCCGCAGTGGAAGCCACTCTAACCACAGACGCATCCCTTACAGGATGGGGGGGCTCACCTATCCCATCAGACGGCCCACGGAGTTTGGACTCCGAGCTTAGCATCCAAGCATATAAACCTGCTGGAACTACTAGCGGTGTTCAAAGCACTGAAAGCCTTTCAGAAACAGCTACAAGAAAAGACAGTGATGGTCCTCACAGACAGCACCACAGCCATGTACTACCTCAACAAGCAAGGAGGCACTCACTCTCCAGGACTGTCCAAACTGTCCCAGAATATATGGAAGTGGGCTCTCGGACACAACATGTTCCTACTGTCACAACATGTACCAGGGGAACTCAATCTTCTAGCAGACAAACTCAGCAGAGACTTCCCCCTGCCCAGAGAGTACGAATGGCAATTACACAAAGACATCGTCTTAGACATCTTCACTCAATAGGGATTCCCGGAAATAGACCTGTTCGCAACTCTGGAAAACTCACAATGCCAAAGTTACGCCTCCAGGTACCCCCAGAACCAGTCCAAGGGGAACGGTCTGTCGATTCTATGGTCAGGGAAATTTGTTTACGCCTTTCCCCCGACTCCCCTTCTCAACAAAGTGGTGCACAAGATGCATCAGGAGCAGGTTACAATGATACTAGTGGCCCCAATGTGGGCCCGGCAGCCATGGTTCGCTCACTTGATGGAGATGTCCCTATCTCCCCCAGTGAAACTTCCCTGCCCGTACAACATGCTGTCACAAGACAAGGGCAGAACACTGCATCCATGCCCTCAGACCATGAACTTAGCAGCCTGGCTCCTGAGATCATAGAATTTGGACATTTACAACTCCCACAGAGATGTATGGACATCCTCAAGGAAGCCAGAAAACCTAATACTCGACACTGCTATTCTAGCAAATGGAAAAGATTTGTTATCTGGTGTAGAGGTACTAGCATCAACCCAGTTGACTGCTCTCCTACTGACATTATTCTATACTTGACCCATTTACTGGATTCAGGTTTAGTGTTCAATTCCATTAAAGTCCACCTAGCGGCACTTTCTGCATACACCACTTCCCAACTTAAAGTGTCGTGGTGGAAGATACCAGTTATCAAAGCCTTCATGGAGGGGGTAAAGAGGATACACCCTCCGATAGCTAACCCAGCTCCCGGATGGGACTTAAATGTGGTACTTTCCAGACTCATGGGCCCTCCCTTCGAACCCATGCACAAGGCAACTCTTAAAGATATCACCCTTAAGACTGCTTTCCTAATAGCTATCACCTCCATTAGGAGAGTAAGTGAACTACAGGCTCTTTCTGTACTAGACCCCTTCGTAACAGTTCACAAAGATAAGGTGGTTCTACGCACACACCCAAGGTTTGCACCTAAATTCATCTCGAAATTTCATGTAAAGCAAACTATAGAACTACCAACGTTCTTTCAAAACCCTTCCAGCTCGGGAGAAAAAAGTCTGCATACACTAGATGTACGCAGAGCTGTCATGTTCTACATGGAAAGAACCAGACCACTGAGAAAGACTAATCAGTTCTTTGTCTCGGTGGCAGCAGGAAGAGAAGGAGATGCGGTCTCAAAATCCACTATATCTAGATGGATTGTTCAATGCATCACTCTCTGTTACACTCTTGCTAAGAGAGAACTACCCTTCAAGCCAAGAGCACATTCCACTCGAGGCACGGGGGCTTCCATAGCATTCATTGCAAATGTTCCCCTTGAGTCCATCTGCAAAGCGGCAACCTGGAGTTCTGTGCACACATTTACAAAACACTACTGTCTAGATGCACACTCTAGATCTGATTCCCAGGTTGGGCAGGCAGTATTAAGACATCTTTTCTCTACTGTTCCTTCTCATAACCCACCGCCAACTCCGGGTACTGCTCGCTAGTCTATGCACAGCATGTGATTCTAAGCAGATTAACAAACATCAGAAGACAATGCATTACTTACCGTAAAAGCATTTCTGATGGTTGTATCTGCTTAGATTCACATGCGCCCACCCTTCCTCCCCGCTCGGATGGAAGGAACATAGACATCCTTTTATATATATTTCTCTCTTTTCTGTACTCACTCACGGCTAAAGGCTCCCTCAGGGCAGAAAAATACAAACAGAGGGACCTCGACGCGTGAGGGATTGTGGGTACAACGCACGTCACTATAGGGATAGTGTTACAGACACGCCTTGTCGACGTCCCCTTTTCGACTACGAAAAACAAAATGCAATACTCCGCAGTGACCACTGGATGTCGGACCTATGCACAGCATGTGAATCTAAGCAGATACAACCATCAGAAATGCTTTTACGGTAAGTAATGCATTGTCATATATATATATATATATATATATATATATATATATATATATATATATATATATATATTTCTGAGGCTTGTGGAATCTGCTTAGATCACATGCTGTGCATAGGCCGACATCTAGTGGAAGCTGCGGAGTATTACAGTTTGTTTTTCGAAACTCGAAAATGGGCGTCGACACAGGGCGTGCCAGTAATACTATCCCTAGTGTGACGTCCACTGTACCCAAGATCCCTCACGCGTCTAGGATCCTCAGATTGTTTTTTCCCGCCATACTGGTCCGAAGCGTTTTGCGGAGTCCCCTGGCCTTCGCCATACTTTTGCTAAAAATTTAAAGATAATTATCTATTGACATCCTTCCCCACCCCAACATCGAACTTCGACAACTCGACGCCGGCTGGAGAAGAAATCGACCGTCGGCTGCTGCACGACGGATTTGGGCCTCGGAAGGCCGCTGGCCTCGGCCCGGGCCTGGTAGGCCGCTGACCTCAGCCCTGCAAGTAGGGAGAGTGGGGGGTGGTACATACTCTACACTCTTTGTATATAGGTACACCTTATACATTTCCTACACTTAACAGCCCGCTGCCTCAAGGTGCGTATCTCCTCTGCTTGCCGAGGGACCACCCCGAAGCGAACTGCAGAGCGTGTAGTAGGTTTAAACCTAAGACACTTAAGGACCGTTCGACGAAGCGTTGGGCCCACCACGCCAGGCAGGCGGCCATGGCAGCGGAGGGCGCCTTCAGCGATGGCAGCGACGCCGTACTTTCGGACGGCGAGGGCATTACGGCGTCGAAAGACAGCCGAGCGCAGGTCCCCGACCTCGGAAGGTCGTCTGGCAGGGCGGCTATGGGGAAGACCCCCGGCGACACAAGAGCTTCACATACTACACACACTAAACACACTAAGTCCAACCGAGACTCGACGACGTCGAGTTCTCGGAAAGAGGCACAGACAGAACGGTCCGATTCGGTGTCCTCTGGGCGCTCTCGATCAAGATCGCCGCATGACTCCAGGCAATCATCCACTCTTGCCAAGAGTGCCTCGCTCCCTAGGCTAACAGAAGTTCGATCGTCGGAAGACGAAGACGACTTCCACCCCCAGGCTGCGCTCCAGGAGTCGGAGCCCGCAATTAAAGCCAGCGAGGCCCCACGCTCGAAGGACAGGGACACCTCTCCCGATCCTCGACGCCAGGCGTCGAAAAACTCCGGAGCCACTAAGGGATAGGGAAAACATTTTTCTACGCACGGGGAGGGGGAAAAACAGCAGAAGAAACTACCTGTACATTCTTCCACACCTATAAAACACTCCACCCGCCCTAAACAGACAGACAAGCCCACGTCTGCTGATAGGTCCACAACCAGCAAAGCTACTCAAGATAAATCCCATAGACTTGCTGAGAGAGTCATTCCCAGTTCCAAAAAATGGTCCAGTGAAGACATAGATAGGGTCATGTCAAGAATGTCTTCTTTGGCTGATTTTTATGATAAAAATCCAGAACATTTCCTCTCGTATGATCCACAAGGGGCCACACCCTCAGGCTCTACTGATCCAATCCCCCCGAGTAAGACGGCCCGGTTTGAAAGCCCTATGAGGTCTGAACCCTTCGAGGTACAACCTTACGCAACTCCATACTCACGGTATCAAGGAGAGGCTTCCTTTTGTGAAGACCAAGAATTTGGTATAATAGAAGAGCAAACCGGGACGGGCTACTATGGGGATGATGAGGACCACGAAGAAGAAGAGGATGACCCGGAAACATACAGAGTAGATTCCCCGGTAGAGATCGAAGCCCCGGTTACCGACTCCCCGGTCGATAACCAACCCCTCCTAAATGAGGTTCTCGCTCGCGCAGCAGAACATTTCCACATTGACACCCACGGTGTACAGGAGGAAAGGGACTTCGCAGAAGAGTTAGTGGGAGAAAGGAGGCCTGTTGCCCAGACCATCCCTATCCTTAAATCCATTCAGCGGAGAATAGATCCGTCCCTGGTGAACCCAAACCTCACCAGAGCAGTCAATCCCAGGGTTGAAAAACGTTTCAGGGCGGCACAGTCTGACCCTCTCTATATAAGAGGACATCTGAAGCCAGACTCCCTAGTTGTCACCAACACTCGTAAGAGGGCTGGGACACCCTTGTCTTCGTCAGAAGCTCGAGCAAAAAACTATATGGTTTCGGCAGGAAGGTAGCCTCAACGTCCGCCTATCAAGCAAGGATTGCTAACTCTACCACCCTGTTGGCCAGCTACAACTGCCATCAGTGGGAAGAAGTCGCGGCTCTCATAGCCTCTGCTCCTGAACCGTTAAAGGGCCAATTAGCTCGGATTTCCGCAGAGGGTAGAGCCGTGTCTGGTTGCATTTTGAAAGCAACCTTCGACGCCGCAGACAACGCAGGCAGATTGATAGCAGAAGGTACTGTTATCAAGAGACATGCGTGGTTACAGCAGTCTGGTTTTAAGGCAGAAACACAGGCATCATTGTTGGACAAACCGGTGGAAACCGATCTGTTGTTTGGTAAGGCGGTCGAAGACGCACTGAAAAATGGCAAGGACGAATACGAGACACTCAAGTCCCTTGGCCAGTTAACCAATAAACCCCCTAACCAGAGAGGGAATAGTAATTTTCGTCGCCCACGCGGCCAAAATTCCCAGAGAGGATTTAACTATTCCCAGGGGCAGGGTACACAGTGGAACAACCAACAGTCTACCCAGGGTTACGGCAGAGGTAATAGGAGAGGTCGTGGTAAAGGCAGAGGCAGCCCCAGCAAAGGAGGCGGCAAGCCTCCACCAAAGCAGTGACGCTCAGTTCAGGGTCCCTTCTCACGCAACCCCAGTAGGGGGACGCATTTCAAACTTCACCCAGGCTTGGGAAGGGATCACATCAGACAGATGGGTGCTGTCAACAGTATCCACAGGATATTGTATAGAGCTACTGCAGCGTCCCCGGAACCATCCTCCACGACAAAGAGTACACTCCTTAGAACATCAGAAGATTCTCCACCAGGAGATCGCCATTCTTCTACAAAAGGACGCGATAGAACTCGTCCCGGGACACCAGGTAAACAAGGGTATTTATTCAACTTACTTCCTTGTGACAAAGAAAGACTTGACAATGCGCCCAGTATTGGACTTACGGCTTGCCAACAAGTATGTCAAGCCCCAAAAATTTCGTAATACCACGCTACAAGAGGTAATCCCCCTCCTAAAAAAGGGGGATTACATGGCAACCTTGGATATGAAAGATGCTTATTTTCATATTTCCATGTTCCCAGCGCACAGAAAGTACTTGCGCTTCAAGGTGGACAGTCGCCACTACCAATTCAAGGTACTGCCCTTCGGGATAGCTTCAGCACCAAGGGTATTCACCAAGGTACTGGCGGTGGCGGCTGCACACCTACGCAGGGAGGCAATCCCAGTGTACCCTTATCTGGACGACTGGCTCATAACGGGGGAAACCCCAGGAATTTGCAGGACAAACATTCAAAGGACTATCAACCTCCTACACAAGTTAGGCCTCTCAATCAACGAGAAGAAGTCAAGCCTGGTGCCAAGCACCTCAAAACAATTCCTAGGAGAAATCCTAGACACCCGGGAGGGGTTGACCTTTCCTTCCGAAGAAAGAATTCGGAATATACTACTGCAAATTCCGCATTATCAGTCCGGTCAACAAATAACGGTACGCAAAGCAATGCGTTTACTGGGCATGATGACGTCATGCATTTACCTGGTCCCCCACGCACGCCTAAGCATGCGTCTCATGCAGGAATGGTTGGCGAAACAGTGGTCTCAGGCAAGTGGTCAGTGGGACGATCTAGTGGTCATTTCGCCAACACTGGTACAAAGCCTTCACTGGTGGACAAGAGAGAATCTCGCACAGGGGAAACCCTTTTATGATCCCGAAGTACAGGCCGTAGTCACTACAGATGCATGTCTGACGGGGTGGGGAGCTCACCATCTCCATCACACAGCTCAGGGTCTCTGGTCTCACTCAGTGGCCAAGAACCACATCAACCTGCTAGAGCTTCTGGCAGTATTCAGAGCGCTTCAGGCATTCGAGCCCCATCTACTAAACCTGTCAGGGCAAATCCGGACGGACAGCACTACAGCCATGTTCTACCTGAACAAGCAAGGAGGGACTCGCTCGCCAAATCTGTCCAAGCTTGCCCAGAAAATCTGGATATGGGCACTCGGACGGAACATCTTCCTGTCATCACAACATGTTCCAGGGGAGCTCAATTCCCTAGCGGATGCTCTGAGCAGAGACTCCCTCCCAGAGGAACACAAATGGGTTCTTCACAGAGAGGTCATAGAAGATCTCTTCTCTCAGTGGGGTTTACCCACTATAGACTTATTCGCCACAAGCGAAAACAAACAATGCCCAGGATTTGCATCCAGGTTCTCCCAACCAGACTCCCAGGGGAACGCCCTGTGGATGAACTGGTCAGGGATGTTTGGGTACGCTTTTCCACCAACTCCTCTCATCAGGAAAGTGGTGAACAAGATGAACAGGGAATCGATGACGCTCGTCCTATGTGGGCAAGACAACCGTGGTTCCCACACCTACGCAGGATGGCGGTGTGCGAGCCCATCAAACTTCCAGCCTGGTACAACCTACTGTCCCAGCACCAAGGTCAAACAGTGCACCAGCAACCCAACTCAATGAACCTGGCAGCATGGCTCCTGAGGTCATAGAGTTTGGACACCTCAATTTGCCACAGAGGTGTATGGACATCCTAAAGGAATCTAGGAAACCAAACACAAGGCACTGTTACTTTGACAAGTGGAAAAGGTTTGTTATCTGGTGCCAGAGTAAACAAATCAACCCGGTTGATTGCACTCCTTCCACTATTGTTACATACATGCTCCACCTGCTAGATGCAGGATTGGTTTTTAACTCACTGAAAGTACACCTGGCAGCCCTCTCGGCTTACACCACTTCACATAGCAAGGTTTCGTGGTGGAAAGTACCAGTAGTTAAAGCCTTCATGGAAGGAGTAAAGAGACTTCACCCTCCTATTTCAAACCCACCACCAGGGTGGGACCTTAATGTGGTGCTAGCCAAGCTCATGGGCCCCCCTTTCGAACCCATGCATAAAAGCAGTCTCAAACACCTGACTTATAAAACGGCCTTCTTAGTAGCTATTACTTCTATAAGAAGGGTCAGTGAAATTCAGGCTCTGTCAGTGCAGGATCCCTTCTTTACCGTCAATAAAGACAAACTGGTTTTACGCACACACCCTAGGTTCTCACCTAAATTTATATCAAAATTCCATGTAAACCAGTTCATCGAGCTTCCGGCTTTCTTCCAGAACCCGCAAAGCTCGGCTGAGGTGAAACTACACACCCTAGATGTGCGTAGAGCGGTCCTCTACTATGTAAATAAAACAAGACCGCTAAGGAAAACAGATCAACTGTTTGTCTCCGTAGCTACAGGCAGAGAGGGGGATCGCGTCTCGAAAGGTGCCATCTCGAAGTGGATTATTAACTGTATCCAGCTGTGTTACTCACTCTCTGAAAAGACTCTGCCTTTTACGCCAAGGGCCCACTCTACTAGAGGCATTGGGGCCACTCTTGCTTTCATTGCAAATGTACCCCTTGACACCATTTGCAAAGCAGCTACTTGGAGCTCTATTCACACTTTTACTCAGCATTACTGCATTGACACCCATTCCAAGGCAGATACACAAGTGGGACAAGCGGTTCTAAGACACTTATTTGCTCATGACCCTTCTTACATCCCACCTCCTTCTTCTGGTACTGCTCGCTAATCTATGCACAGCATGTGATCTAAGCAGATTCCACAAGCCTCAGAAGGGATACATTACTCACCGTAATCGTATTTCTGATGCTTGTATCTGCTTAGATTCACATGCGACCCACCCTTCCTCCCCTCCGAGAGAAGGCGCATGATTGCTTGTAGTCTTACCTTTCTGTCTATCTGCTTGGACTATCTGTACTCACGCTACTCCTCATGCTACCTCATGTCAGGAAAAAATACAATCTGAGGATCCTAGACGCGTGAGGGATCTTGGGTACAGTGGACGTCACACTAGGGATAGTATTACTGGCACGCCCAGTGTCGACGGCAATTTTAGAATTTCGAAAAACAAACTGTAATACTTTGCAGCTTCCACTAGATGTCGGCCTATGCACAGCATGTGAATCTAAGCAGATACAAGCATCAGAAATACGATTACGGTGAATAATGTATCCCAGCGCACTTTCTCTTTTTCCATGGCATTTCATTAAAAGAATATTTTGGACGTTTGAAGGACTGCTGGTCTTTTGTAACTCTGGGTCCAGTGTGGAATCACCACGTGGGTTCATTTTCTGGAGTGCACTCCGAAAGCCTTATACTGTGGTACGAGGCAACTTTATATATATATTTCTGAGGCTTGTGGAATCTGCTTAGATCACATGCTGTGCATAGGCCGACATCTAGTGGAAGCTGCGGAGTATTACAGTTTGTTTTTCGAAACTCGAAAATGGGCGTCGACACAGGCGTGCCAGTAATACTATCCCTAGTGTGACGTCCACTGTACCCAAGATCCCTCACGCGTCTGGGATCCTCAGATTGTTTTTTTCCGCCATACTGGTCGGAAGCATCTTGCGGAGTCCCCTGGCCTTAGCCATACTTTTGCTATTATTGCAATTTAAAATTATTTATTGACATCCTTCCCCACCCCAACGTCGACCATCGACACTCGACGACGGCTGGAGAAGACATCGACCGTCGGCTGCTGCACGACGGATCTGGGCCTCGGAAGGCCGCTGGCCTCGGCCCGGGCCTAGTAGGTCGCTGGCCTCGGCCCTGCAAGTAGGGAGAGTGGGGGGTGGTACATACTCTTCACTCTTGGTATATAGGTACACCTTATATATTTCCTACACTTACCAGCCCGCTGCCTCAAGGTGCGTATGGAGGGTACCCCTTTCCAATTCTGCCCCAAGTGCAACCGCAAATACCCTTGGGTCGACAGGCACGCCACGTGCAATCTCTGCTTGCCGAGGGACCACCCCGAAGCGAACTGCAGAGCGTGTAGTAGGTTTAAACCTAAAACACTTAAGGACCGTTCGACAAAGCGTTGGGCCCACCACGCCAGGCAGGCAGCCATGGCAGCGGAGGGCGCCTTCAGCGATGGCAGCGACGCCGTACTTTCGGACGGCGAGGGCATTACGGCGTCGAAAGACTGCCGAGCGCAGGTCCCCGACCTCGGAAGGTTGTCCGGCAGGGCGGCTATGGGGAAGACCCCCGGCGACGCAAGCGCTACACCTACACACACTAAGCACACTAAGTCCAACCGAACCTCGACGACGTCGACTTCTCGGAAAGAGGCACGGATAGAACGGTCCGACTCGGTGTCCTCTGGGCGCTCTCGATCGAGATCGCCTCATGACGCAAGGCAATCATCCACTCTTGCCAAGAGTGCCTTGCTCCCTAGATTAACGGAAGTTCGATCGTCGGAAGACGAAGACGACTTCCACCCCCAGGCCGCGCTCCAAGAGACCGAGAGCGCAGTTAACACCAGCGAGGCCCCACGCTCGAAACAAGATACCTCTCCCGACCCTCGGCGCCAGGCGTCGAAAGTCTCTGGGGCCTCCAAGGGGCAGGGAAAACATTTTTCCACGCACGGGGAGGGAGGGAAACAGCGGAAAGCTCAGCCTTCCACTCCTGTAAGACCATCCTTCCACCCCAAGCAGACAGATAAACATAAATCTACTGGGACATCAACATCCAGCAAGGGTACCCTTGATAAATCCTCTAAGTTGCCTACTAAAGTCATACCCTGTTCCAAAGAATGGTCCAGTGAGGACATAGACAGGGTCATGTCAAGGATGTCTTCCTTAGCGGATTTTTATGACAAAAACCCAGAACATTTCCTTTCGTATGACCCTCAAGGGCCCACACCCTCAGGCTCCTCTGATCCTATCCCCCTAAGTAAAAAGGCCCGGGTCGAAAGACCTGACCCCTTCGAGGTGCAGCCTTACTCTACTCCATACTCTACTCCACACCCCAGATACCAAGGACAACCTTTCCCTGAAGGGGACCAGGAGTTTTCAATTATGGAGGAACGAACCGGGTCTGAATACTATGCGGAGGATGAGGACCTGGAGGAGGTAGAAGATGAGCAGGAAATTTACAGAGTAGATTCCCCGGTAGAGAGCGAAGCCCCAGTTACCGACTCGCCAGTTGATAACCAACCCCTCCTTAATGAAGTTCTTGCTCGCGCAGCAGAACATTTTCACATCGACACCCACGGTGTACAGGAGGAAAGGGACTTCGCAGAAGAGTTGGTGGGAGAGAGGAGGCCGGTCGCTCAGACCATCCCTATCCTTAAATCCATCCAACGTAGAATAGATCCATCCCTGGTGAATCCTAACCTCACCAGAGCCGTCAACCCCAGAATCGAAAAACTTTTTCGGGCAGCCCAGTCTGACCCTCTTTATATAAGAGGTCATCTTAAACCAGACTCCCTAGTGGTTACCAACACTCGGAAGAGGGCTGGGACACCCTTATCGTCAGAAGCTCCTCCCGACAGGGAGAGCAAAAGACTGTACGGGTTTGGCAGGAAGGTAGCCTCAACGTCCGCCTACCAAGCAAGGATTGCAAACTCCACCACCCTGTTGGCAAGTTACAACTGTCATCAATGGGAAGAGGTCGCGGCGCTCATAGCCTCTGCTCCTGAACCGTTAAAGGGCCAGTTGGCTCGGATCTCGGCAGAAGGGAGAGCCGTGTCTGGTTGCATATTAAAAGCAACTTTCGACGCTGCAGACAACGCAGGAAGATTGATAGCAGAAGGTACTGTTATCAAGAGACATGCGTGGTTACGGCAGTCGGGGTTCAAAACAGAAACACAGGCTTCATTAATAGACAAGCCGGTGGAACCAGATCTATTGTTTGGGAAAGCGGTCGAAGACGCACTTAAGAATGCCAAGGACGAGTACGAGACTCTCAAATCCCTTCACAATGGAACAACAACCAGCAGTCTACCCAAAGTTACAGCAAAGGTAACTAGAGAGGTCGTGGAAGAGGCAGAGGCAGCCCCAACAAGGGAGGTGGCACGCCTCCGCCAAAGCAGTGACGCTCAGTTCAGGGTCCCTTCTCACACAACCCCAGTAGGGGGACGCATTTCCAACTTCACCCAGGCTTGGGAAGGGATCACCTCAGACAGATGGGTGCTGTCAACAGTGTCCACAGGATATTGTATAGAATTACTGCAGCGTCCCCGGAACCACCCTCCACGACAAAGAATACACTCCTTAGAACATCAGAAGATCCTTCTCGAGGAGATCGCCATTCTGCTAGAAAAGGACGCGATAGAACTCGTCCCAGGACACCAGGTAAACAAGGGTATCTATTCAACTTACTTCCTTGTGCCAAAGAAAGATTTGACAATGCGCCCAGTATTGGACCTACGGCCTGCCAACAAGTATGTCAAGCCCCAAAAATTCCGTATGACCACGCTACAAGAGGTAATCCCCCTCCTAAAAAAGGGGGACTACATGGCTACCTTGGATATGAAAGATGCTTATTTTCATATTTCCATGCTCCCGGCGCACAAAAAATACTTGCGCTTCAAAGTGGACAGTCGCCACTACCAATTCAAGGTACTGCCCTTCGGGATAGCTTCAGCACCAAGGGTATTCACCAAGGTACTGGCGGTGGCAGCTGCACACCTACGCAGGGAGGCAATCCCAGTGTACCCTTATCTGGACGACTGGCTCATAACGGGGGAAACCCCAAGAATTTGCAGGTCAAACATTCAGAGGACTATCGACCTCCTCCACGAGTTAGGCTTCTCTATCAACGAGAAGAAGTCAAGTCTGGTGCCAAGCACCTCAAAACAGTTCCTAGGAGCAATCCTAGATACTCAGAAAGGGTTGACCTTCCCCTCGGAAGAGAGAATTCGGAATATACTACTGCAAATTCCACATTATCAGTCAGGTCAACAAATAACGGTACGCAAAGCAATGCGGTTACTGGGCATGATGGCGTCATGCATTTACCTGGTCCCCCACGCGCGTCTGCGCATGCGTCCCATGCAGGAATGGTTAGCGAAACAGTGGTCTCAGGCAAGTGGTCAGTGGGACGATCTAGTGGTCGTTTCGCCAACACTCGTACAGAGCTTACACTGGTGGACAAAAGAGAATCTCGCAAGGGGAAAACCCTTTTACGATCCCGAAGTACAAGCAGTGGTAACTACAGATGCTTGCCTGACTGGGTGGGGAGCTCACCATCTCCACCACACAGCTCAGGGTCTCTGGTCTCACTCAGTAGCCAAGAACCACATCAACCTGCTAGAGCTTCTGGCAGTATTCCGAGCGCTTCGGTCGTTCGAGCCCCATCTACTAAACTTGTCGGTGCAGATCCGGACGCACAGCACGACAGCCATGTTCTATCTGAACAAACAAGGAGGGACTCGTTCGCCAAATCTGTCCAAGCTTGCCCAGAAAATCTGGATATGGGCACTCAGACGGAACATCTTCCTATCAGCACAACATGTTCCAGGGGAGCTCAATTCCCTAGCGGATGCCCTAAGCAGAGACTCCCTTCCAGAAGAACACGAATGGGTCCTTCACAGAGAGATCGTAGAAGATCTCTTCTCTCAGTGGGGTTTCCCCACTATAGACCTATTCGCCACAAGCGAAAACAAACAATGCCCAGGATTTGCATCCAGGTTCCCCCAGCCAGACTCCCAAGGGAACGCCCTGTGGATGAACTGGTCAGGGATGTTTGCGTACGCTTTTCCACCAACCCCTCTCATCAGAAAGGTGGTGTACAAGATGAACAAGGAATCAATGACGCTCATCCTAGTTGCTCCCATGTGGGCGAGACAACCGTGGTTTCCACACCTACGCAGGATGGCGCTGTGCGAGCCCATCAAACTCCCAGCCTGGTACAACCTACTGTCCCAGCAACAAGGTCTAACAGTGCACCAGGAACCCAACTCAATGAACCTGGCAGCATGGCTCCTGAGGTCATAGAGTTTGGGCATCTCAATTTACCACAGAGGTGTATGGACATCCTAAAAGAATCCAGGAAACCAAACACAAGGCACTGTTACTTTGACAAGTGGAAGAGATTCGTTATTTGGTGCCAGAATAAACAAATCAACCCAGTTGATTGCACTCCTTCCAACGTGGTAACATACATGCTCCACCTGCTGGACGCAGGTTTGGTTTTTAACTCTCTGAAAGTACACCTGGCAGCCCTCTCGGCTTACACCACATCCCATAACAAAGTATCGTGGTGGAAAGTACCAGTAGTTAAAGCCTTCATGGAAGGAGTAAAGAGACTTCACCCTCCTATTTCGAACCCACCGCCAGGATGGGACCTCAATGTGGTGCTAGCTAAGCTCATGGGCCCCCCTTTCGAACCCATGCATAAAAGTAGTCTCAAACACCTGACTTATAAAACGGCCTTCTTAGTAGCCATTACCTTCATAAGAAGGGTCAGTGAAATTCAGGCTCTGGCAGTGCAGGATCCTTTCTTTATTATCCACAAAGACAAACTGGTTTTACGCACACACCCTAGGTTCTCACCTAAATTCATACCTAAATTCCATGTAAACCAGTCCATCGAGCTTCCGGCTTTCTTCCAGAACCCGCAAAGCTCGGCTGAGGTGAAACTACACACCCTTGATGTGCGTAGGGCGGTCCTCTACTATGTAAATAAAACCAGACCGCTAAGAAAAACAGATCAACTGTTTGTCTCCGTAGCTACAGGCAGAGAGGGGGATCGCGTCTCTAAAGGCGCGATCTCGAAGTGGATTATCAACTGTATACAGCTGTGTTACTCTCTTTCTGGAAAAACTCTGCCTTTTACGCCAAGGGCCCATTCTACTAGAGGCATTGGTGCCACTCTGGCTTTCATTGCAAATGTTCCCCTCGACACCATTTGCAAAGCAGCTACTTGGAGCTCTATTCACACTTTTACTCAGCATTACTGCATTGACACTCATTCCAAGACCGATACACAAGTGGGACAAGCGGTTCTAAGACACCTGTTTGCTCATGACCCTTCTCACATCCCACCTCCTTCTTCGGGTACTGCTCGCTAATCTATGCACAGCATGTGATCTAAGCAGATTCCACAAGCCTCAGAAGGGATACATTACTCACCGTAATCGTATTTCTGATGCTTGTATCTGCTTAGATTCACATGCAACCCACCCTTCCTCCCCTCCGAGAGAAGGCGCATGATTGCTTGTAGTCTTACCTTTCTGTCTATCTGCTTGGATTATCTGTACTCGCGCTACTCCTCATGCTTCCTCATGTCAGAAAAAATACAATCTGAGGATCCCAGACGCGTGAGGGATCTTGGGTACAGTGGACATCACACTAGGGATAGTATTACTGGCACGCCTGTGTCGACGCCCATTTTCGAGTTTCGAAAAACAAACTGTAATACTCCGCAGCTTCCACTAGATGTCGGCCTATGCACAGCATGTGAATCTAAGCAGATACAAGCATCAGAAATACGATTACGGTGAGTAATGTATCATATATATATATATATATATATATATATATATATATATATATATATATCCCTAGTCGCCCAAATCCAACAGGCTGTGTAGCCTGACCTATATTCAAGTCCCAATGTCTTAGACTGCGGCACCCTAGGTGCCACGGTCAAATGTTACTTATCTGCGCCATCTTTCCTTCTGGATACCCGATTCTTGGGGGCAGCTCTGCATGTCCAGCCATTCTGTAGCATCCTCCGGGGTATCAAAAAACAATGTTCTGTTCTTATGGAACACTTTGTTTTGCCGTGTAGATCAGCATGTACTTATAGCCTACTTCCAGCAATCTTCTATTCACTGCCCCAAAGTTCATGTGTCAGCGTTGCACCTGCAGGGTGTAATCCGGGTATGCTGTTATGTTTGCGGACGCCTTTTGTATTGTTCCACCCTTCCGGAAGTGCTCAAGGATTTTTTCCTGGTCCTGATAGTTCAGGATCTTGGCTATCACCGGCCTGGGAGGGGTTCCCAGTGGTGGCTTCCTCATCAGGGCCCTGTGTGCCCGTTCCACAGCAAACCCCTGGGTCAGCACTCCTCTGGTTATCTCTTGCAGCAGCATTGATTTGATGTACTCCGTGGGGTTGGGTCCCTCAGCTCCTTCAAGCAATCCTAGGATATGTATATTGTTCCTCCGGGCCGGTCCTTCCGCCTCCTCCGCCCTGCTTTCCAGGTTGCCCACGTGTTGTTCTAGGGAATGGAGCTCGGATTTGTGGGCTGCACATGCGGCTGCATTCTGGGCCACTTCCTTTTCTAGGTCGCCTGTGATTCACCTCCTCTTGTACTGCCCCGACTTTGAGCTCCAGTGCCGCCTTCAGTTCGTTCATGGCCAATCCCAGTTTGGTTTCCCAAGCCACTTTCAAGTCAGCAATTGTAGCAAGGATCTCCTGGTCTTTGCCCGTGGTGTCTAAGCCCCCAGAGGGGGTTCTATCCTTGTTCCTGGCCCCTTCTGCCCCTGGCAATGTTCTGGCATATTTGTCGAGCATGGGTTGCTTGCCCTTCGCTCTGGGCAGTTTGTTGGTCATCTTGATGTTTCCGAGCTTGTGTGTGCGAGCCCCATGGCGTGTGGTCTCTGGCCTCCGTTGAGTTAGACCCTGGTTAGTAGAGGGGCCTGGGCGGGCTATATTAGGGGTCTTCTTGAGCTGCTGAATCTGCTCCTAGAGTGGGTTGTGTCCTCCCACGTGATTGTACTCTGGCGATTCCTTTTCCACCCAGCTGTGAGCCCCAGCCCCCGTTGATCTAGGTCCGTGGGCACACACCCCAGTGCCTATGAGTTTCCCGGGTGTAAATGCTGGCCCAACGTGTTTTGGCCGAGAACCCCGCCGGGTCACGGGTGCAGCCTGCTCATGGATGGAATTTTGCAGAGCTCTCTGCCAGGCGCGCCCCTCTCTACCCCACTTTCCACCTCCTGCATAGGCCAGGGGGTGTCTCCTTCCCTTGGCCTCTGTGACCTCTGCTCACAGCCCTTAGTCCTGAGGGACACGGTGCCAGTCCCTCAATGTCTTCCATCTCCAGGCCACGCCTTTGTTCTGGGCGCGTTACCAGTGTCTCCACGTTTCTCAGCGCTGCTCCTGGTCCTTCTGGTGGGGCTGGTCGCCTTCCCTGGTGTGGGCCACAATACGTGTGCCTCCTATTGTGGTCTATGGTCGTGCCCGCTCTCCGTTGCTTCCGGGCGAGTGACTGTTCCATTTTCCATTTGTATGCGCATTAGTGTGTCGTGCTGCAGTGATCAGGTGTATTGCGCCTCAATACAGTGGCCTTGGATACATGTGTATCTACTACTGCCCGTTCCTTCTGGCAGTTGCGCGTCCGGGTGTGCGTACATGGCAGTTCGCTCGCACCAGGGCCAGTGATATTGGAGAAAATGTATCACTCCGATCAGGCTCAGCATGTTCCTTCCTCCCTCCGATCACCCCATGCTGCAGGCAGTCTCCGTGCCTAACTTTTCACTGGCTCTGCGGTTCACGGGGCTGCAGCCTCGCACAGCTGTACCTGCCTCGGGCCCCGGTCAGGGTGCCGAGCTCTGCTCTTATTTTGCTCGCTCGGTCTTTGTGCAATCTGCTTCAGGCCCCTCCGCCTTCAGTCTTCGGGGAGTCCAGTGGTCCGCTCTCGGGCCATTGACGCATTTGTTCCCCGGCTCGTCAAGCGGCGGTCATTTTCCTTTGTTTGCCGCAAGCTCCAGCCAAACTTAAACAGGCTCGACAGCGTTATTAATCCCGTCGGACCGTGTCTCGTTTCCCCCACGCGTGCTCCACAGCTTCCCCTGCACGGGCCTCTGCGTTTTGGGCCATATGATTCGGTTAATGCACGGTTTTTCTTCAGGATTCTATGCGGATCTGCGGGAGCTCTAGCCGGACGCGTCCTCATACATGGTCTCTTAGCCACGCCCCCTGTTCCTTTCCGTAGTTAACGCTACTCAGACAGGATATTAGTTAGGATATAGTTGGCGGCCACTGGAGTTCACAGACTTCACGTCCGCATAGCCCAACCCCCCCATCAAGGTAATTTTGAAATCCTACGTATTAGCCTTAATGGTCTCCATAAGGTCTTTGGTATATTGCTGCCTGCTGAATATTTTTTAGCTATCAGGTGATCGCGTTTACCTATGTGAGCTCTGAGTCTGATGTAGCCCCTGTTTTTTTCTGTTTTTTTCCCTGGCCCGGGTGAGCAAATATTAAAGAAATACTGTGAACCAGGGACGGACCTGACTGGCACCACCCCACCATGCCAGACCAGCTGCTTTGGTGGGGGGCTAGGCACACTGCAAATGAAAAGGTTATGTGAGAAACCTGAAGGTGTCTCACCCGCTGGTCCCCAGGATCTATCTTCCAGGTGGCCAGGACACAGCCGTCGCTTTTCGATCCAGTTCCTGGGGGTGGACCAGTGCCAGAGCATCACCTGGATGAGGGGGTCTTCAGGGAGTGGAAGTGGGACACTGGATAGCGAGATGTGGTATCCCCTTCCCTGTACACCTTTACCCCATCCTACCAGGTAGGATACTTAGGAACTCAACCTCCCCCCCACCCCTTTTCCAACACAAACACTTTCTCACAGACAGCTCACTATGAGAGAAAACAAACTAACAACCGAGCCTTATACCCGACGTGTCCCAATACAATGGTCAGGCAGTGTCAGGCAATTACAGAGCATTACACACACCTGACTTTCATCACACGTCCCCACATGGATAAAAGGCAGAGCACGAAAGCGCACTCTGAGCAAGGCAAAGCATAGGAGGAAGCAGCAGTTCCAAGATGGCAGTTTAATACAAGGCGAAAGACAGCAAGACCGAAGAGGATTGCAAGGAGGGAAGTTCCCTTGACCTTTGCACCGAAAGACCGTAACTCTCATGAGCCTTCGAGAATAGGAACCGGAAGACCCGGAATCAAAGCTGAAGAATCCTGCATTGTATGTCGGAGGTACCCGGGTCTCTCCCACGTCGATAGTCAAGGCGGGGAGAATCTTTTGCCGCCATGGTACTGTCCTTGGCTCCTACAACAAATCAGCCTCAGTGAAAGCAGCACAGCCGGTGAGTTGGGGAGACTAATACAGACTGGTCTGTGTTGAAGTCAAGGTTGCAAGCAGCAACATTGTATGGAGAAAACTGAAGAGAACAGTGTATTAAGCATATGTGGCAAGTGACGTGAATATAACTAAAACAGCAGATGAGTGACTGAACTTAGAAGCGAAGATATGATACCATAGATAGTGGTCTGCCATCAGGTGGCTGCTCATTCGAAGAGTCTCTGTTAGGTATCCAACTGAAAGGTGGCAAATGTTAAAAGGACAGGAATTGTGAAATCGAAGTGGTCCTGCAATGGGTCAAGCTAAACCCTGTGCACATTCGAAAGTCTTCGATAGTTGATGTTAATTGAAATTGGCCTGAGCCCGGCCGAGGGAGACTAATTGTGTTACAAGGTATTTGAGCCCGGCTGAGGGGGTTGTGGGGTGAATAGTGAATCACGTAAATTGAATACTTGTGAAAATCTGAAAGAGGAAAATAACTTATCGTTACTTGCTTGCATCTGGCCCTCTGAATGAAATAAACAAAGAGACCTGATCACAGAAGGCCCTGATGCTAATGATTGAAATGTATCCTCGTGCTAGAGTAGCCAGAGACTGTGCTAAGCTCAAGTGAACCGTCTTGTCCCGTGCTGAAAACGTGTGGAAGGGAGGCCAACGGCCTCAACATCCTGACATAACATTTTGTGAACACTTCTTTCTTTTTTCGTAACACTGTTTCCCACACTATTTGTATTTAGAGGTAAGGATTGGCAATAGGTTTATTAGTATAGGCCCTTTTATTTTGACAAAACACCATTAGGACTGCGTTATTATTTGAGGGTCCTAGCGGCTCCCATCTTTAGATTTAGGATTAGATAGGCGTTTATCAAACCCTTTTTGAAGTTCAATAAACATCCTTGAACGGTGGTCATTTGCGTCTGTTTTACTGCCGATAACATGCCTTACTTACAGTTAGTAACTCAGAAGATGGGCCACAATACTGCGTTCCAGATGTTAATAAGGCAGAGTACACCTCACAGATGCTTATGTAAAACACATCACTTCTCTGCTGCCATTTCCCATGAGAGTGGACCCCTTTCATTTTTCCCCCTTCACTCGCTGTGCTAAATACGGTTCAATGTGTTAATATCACTGCAAAAATATCACCATACAAAAATATTGCCATATTTTTGTGCCGATATTAAGGCATGGAACCTGCGGGGGAAAAAAGGAGCGGGGAACACCCCTGCAATTCCCGCTCCCAAAAACCCCAAAAATTATCCGCCCCAAAAATATTGCCTATGGCCGTTCCAAACGTCCATGTATACGGCGATATTTTTAGTGGGGATGCAAGGATGAGGCAGACAGCAGCTGGCTTGAAGGAACTTAAAATCGCCTTTATTCAGGATCAAAATTAAAATAAAACAAATGATGGCTCAAGGTTCTTGAATAGCCTTCTTTCTTCTTCTGTGATAAGGATGTACAATGAAAAGGTGACGCCTAGTCCTCGTATGCCCAGAGCGTCTCAGGTGCAGTTCTCTCTCTCTCTCTCTCTCTCTCTTCCCCGGTGTTCTGCAAGAGAATCGGAAAAACACACTCAGTCCTTCATCAGTTTCACCCTTATATAGGGGTTGGGGCTGTTTGGACCAATCAGGGCTGCTCTGGGCTCTTTTTCTATAAATATTCCCCCAAGCCCCGCCCCCTTTCTCTTTGCCCGTGGTTCGCCATCCAGCCTCTCCCGTCAACATCGGAGATTTGCAGGGTCCCGCTGTCTCCCTGCAGGACGATGTGACCACTCCTTCCGGAGCGTTGTTGTTCAAGCAGGCAGGTGAGTAACGTGTGGGAAATGAGGACCGGGACATGTTCATTACTGCGACTGCATCTGTTACTTGCTTTTGTTTGTTTGTGGGGAAATCCGCATGGCTCATGGCTGAATGGGAGACGGGAGCGTGCGTGAGACCGTGACCCCCTGCCCGACGCTCACTCTGGTTGGAGCCTGCGGTCACACGTGACGGCTCCCCATTAGCTGCGTCCTCCTCGGAAAATGATTCGCCGTGAATGAAGGGAGCGGGAACGGCCGGGTCCTCACTGTTTGTTTCTGCTATTAGTTCGGCTCCATGCGACAAGGGAGCGGGAACCGCCGGGTTATCACTGCCTGTCTCCTTGGCTCCAAGTGACGTTGGGTTAAGCCCGGGAAGGTGGCGCCACTGTTCCCTCTCTCGGTGGCTTCCCGGCTGCCTTCATCCCTCACGGAGGTGATTCCACCTTTTCTCCCCTTCTTCCTGTTCCTGTTTCACATTAAATACACACTTTTAAACTCCTTCTTGTGTCTTGTGGTCTCTCTATATTTTATTTGGTCCCTCAATTTCATTATTAACCTCTAGCAGGGCCTTATTTGGGCCGAGGGTTACACTGAGCTCACAAAGGCTGCCTTTCCAAAATCAATTATTTTCCATATCTGTGTGTGGCCACAAAAATAGAAGGGAGACTGGTCTTACATGATTGAGAGGCTGTCAAATATTTGAAGGGTGCATGGGTTTTGATTTGAAGTTTGTGTTTGCCCCCAGCCCTGTGAATGTGTACCTGTGAGGACCCCAAAGCATTTGTTAAATTTACTACCTGGAAATGCTCCTTTCCCCCTGAGGGTGCTGGAAGCTCTGATTCTTTAATTTTGATAGGCCTGAAAGCAAAGCTATGATACTTTTTGACCAGCGTCAATCTTCTTTGGCTATCCTTCACCGTGATCCAGGAGGCACAGATGGATCCTCCTCCTCTGTAGCTGTGGTGTGCTCTCTTTACGCTTCTGGCTGTGTTACACATCTAGGACTTGGGTGCAAAATGTTGTTGCTTGAGACCCAAAAGTGTTGCAGGTCCTTTGTGATGACAGTAGCATCTTCTCAGGCTTGGCTGATAATGTCCTTCCTTTTGAGGGATCCTCAGCAATCGTGTCCTGCAGGTTAAGGTCCAGATCTGAACCTTTTCCTACCTTTCCAGAATGGTCACCATTGTGCTAAAATGCCAATGCTTTTCCTTTGTTCACCAACATGAGGGTTTTCACCCGTTTGTTCAACTTCAGTTCAGTAGTTGTCTTTCCACCCCAGGGACCCTGCCTGCAAACCGTAACCATAGAAAAACTGACGACCGAACTCATGGCATTGCCTGCTTCCAAATTCTTCACTTGCCTCTGCAATCTTACTTTGTTGGCCTCATCTTGGTCTGATCTCTACCTGCTCCTGCGAACGTGGTAATTTTGAACCATTTTAAGTCCATCACTGGGAGCTGCCCGTTGTTTCTGCCTCGTTCTCTATGCGCAAACCTTGATTGATAACTCTACAGAGCTATTCCAGAATATCTAAATCTCTTGCTAAGAATTGTTGAGCACATTTTTAAATTGTGTTTAGTGACCTTTGCAAAGGCACTCACTCTCTACAACACTTTATTTCTGGTTTGAGTTCTTAACTTTATTGTCGCTATTTTGGCCCTCGTCAATGGGACCCCTTTTGGTGAATTTGTAACAGACATCCAGGTTAAGAACCCTAGTAATGAAATTCGGCGCTCTGGTTTCCATGCAAACAGCATACTGATGGATATTTGATGTGTGGCCCGATCTTTTGGTGTCAGTCCCAAACTTAGTGAAAAAAACTCCTCTTCCGTAATGATTGGCAAAAAAGAATTGATAGGATGAGATCCTATTCCCTCTAGAACAGCTTGACCTCGATTGATAAACCGGTTGGCACACTATCAAAGTATCTTGACAGAATCCCGAATCCTTATTGGCGTCTGCAATTTCTCTGTTTCAGGCTTAATATAGCGCAGACTGGGGAGATTGCAGTGGTAGGCGCAGGTGGTTGATCCAGCCCAACATGGTTGTTCAATATGCCAGGAGGTGGGTGTCACACAGACCATAGAGCACCTAATCTCTTGATTGCAGAGCTTTTCACGATTGTAGAATCAACTACTTCAGTAGATTTGTCCATAATATTTCTTGGTTAAACACAAAGGACTTTTGGGATCGGGTGGTCAGGAGGTGAGCTTAACAATTGCTGCACCAAGTTCTTAGGCTCTGCAGGATTAATCCCTATTAAAGAGACATGATTTTAAGTCAAAATTGGGAAAGGAGCTTATATTTGTCTCAGATCAAGTCAAATGACTTTCTTGTTTAATTGTGTACTTAACTCCAGTATTTTAGATGAGATTATTATACAATTAAGATTGAATGCGCCCCCTTTTGGGGGGGTTAGGCCCAATGATGTGTAATCCACTCTACCGGGGTTTCTACTTTATTTGTATCCTGTTTTTATTTGTATTTTAGTCAATATTTGTTTCTATTGCTAACTATTGAGTTTTCACTGATCTTATCATTTTCGTATTTGTATCGATTTGCACATTGTTTATGATGTGCTTTCTTTTATGTAAGGCTAATTTTGTTTGGTCAATACATAATTAAAAAAAAACAAAACAAAGAAATGGTCTATTTTTTGTAGGGTAGAAATTACAGGTTGCAAGGTGCTAGCTAGCCATAAAGTCACTCTGTCAATTCTACACACACGTATGTTCTCTCTCTCTCTCTCTCTCTCTCTCTCTCTCTCTCTCTTTCTCTCTTTCTCTCTTTCTCTCTTTCTCTCTTTCTCTCTTTCTCTCTTTCTCTCTTTCTCTCTTTCTCTCTTTCTCTCTTTCTCTCTTTCTCTTTCTCTCTTTCTCTTTCTCTTTCTCTCTCTCTCTTTCTCTTTCTCTTTCTCTCTCTCTCTTTCTCTCTCTCTCTCTCTCTCTCTCTCAAAAGTCACTAGCCATTACTTAGTGGCAAGTGCACATTTTCAGCACTGTTTATTGTATGCACAACCCACTAATCTATTCTGAGAGCCTTCCATTATTTTGCGCATGTTTAGAGTGTACTTGTGCCAGCCTCTTTCCCCCTCCGCCCTCTGAGAGTGAAGCCTTGACTATTCCGGAGTCAGGAAGAACTGAAGGGAAACCCTGCCTACCTCTAACCGGTTGGTTCAAGTTCTCAAAAGTGTAACCTTTTCAAAATCTCCCTTACATTGGCAATATATTGGTGTCCGGGTATGGTAGGTTTGTCTAACAAGGAATGGACATGGAATTTGTCAACCAAACTAATTATATTAAGTTTTTCCACCCTCAAATAAAAGATTAGTCATACTGCATATACTTGGGTTATCAAATTTGGAATATACTACCTTGGTGAAACTGGGATTATACTACCTCGCCAAACAGGAAATACACTGGGATTGTGATAACTATTCATTCAAAGGGGGGGGGGGGGGGTATTCTGAGATTCTCAATATCTGGGGCTAATGAGATTGTGCAGTTTGGACCTGTACTTGGATTGTGCAAACTGGGACTATACTGGTGTTATTTAACAGTAAAGTGGGAGTTAGTTTGTTCATTATAATGGCGTCTTCTGTGTTAATCAGACTGTTTTCTTGGATTATATCATGCAATTTCCAATGTGGCTAAGTGCCCTCATCAATAGCGAGACAATGCAATAAGAGTACTTTCTACCATATCCATGGACTTGTGACTGAGCTTGCAGCCCTCCAGGGTGGAGTAAGAACAGAGACCAATGATTGAGGCTGCGGCCTGAGGGCAGATAAGAGAGGCCAAAGGATGTTCTGAGGGAGATATTGTGTTGAGTATTCAGAGGAAGCTATAGAGACTCCAACAAGGCCGGCTGTGGCATAGATGGCAAAGGTCAGACACCAAACACCTATTCAGTATCAGAGACCAGAATTGGAGATGCCCCAGCAGGCATGAGAATGTGGCTCCCCAGAGGAGGAACATCATGCATCAAATGACTCTTGGGTCAGTGCTCTTTTCTCCCCCTCAACTTCCAGGAACTCTGATCTCACCGGGAGGAATCCTCTGAGAACGTTACTGGTGACGCCACTGACCGTATGCATGACACAATTAAGGACATGAAGATAGCACAGGAGCACAGAGAGAGGAGGGGACTGAGTAGATGGCCAAAAGAACCTTCTTATGCTTGTGAATCTGTTCAGAACTACATGCTGTCCATATAGTCTGACATCCAGCAGCAATCGCAGCGTTTTGCATCTTTTTTTCAAAGATCGAAAAGGGACATCGACCTGGTCGTGTCTGTAACATTGTCTCTACCTTGGCGTGTAGTGTACCCATGATCCATCTCGCGGCAAGGTCCTCCCAGATGGGATTTTTCTGCCATACTGGTCAGCAGCTTTCATGCGGGGCTTGTGTTAACACAATCTATTGCTGTTTTCTTCATGTCTTCGACGCATCATTTCGATGATTTCATCGACCCTTTTCCTGTTTGCTGCCCTGCAAATCTCCCATTGAATTCTCGATGGCTGGTGACCGCCTTCACCATCAGGCTTCAGCCTTTGCAGTAGGTAGAGTGGGGACCCTTAGTATTAACATTTCTCTTTAGAGACATTTTTTTTTCTTTCCTCTCCTTTTTTCCTTTGTCTGGCTGCATTTTTTCCACTTCATGATGTAGAGGACTCCATTTAAATTTGACCTTCCGGCAATAGGAAGTTTCTATCGAGCACACTCTTTTTTTTAATTTTTTTTTTATAACTCTGTTTATTGATTTTAAACAACATAACATAAAAAAACGTACATGAATAAGACATGGATCAGCGGTATACATTTTGAAGGCAATTAACCATAACAACAGGGCCCGCGGGGCCAAGGACCGTAAGACATCAATAGGACAAGGCAGGCAAACAATGCTAGCAGCGTTACCGATGTACCCCCGCCCGCAGGGCTCATTGAGCATCCAGCCATTTACCCCATATTTTTTTGAATTTGCGGGGACAGCCCCTTGCATTATAGATCCGGCGCTCTAAGGTTGCGCACCTGTCCAGCTCATTACTCCACAGGTTCAGGCTCAGTGGATCGGCAGATCCCCAATTGGCCACGATAAGTCTTTTGCCTCCCCCCAACGCAATTGCCAAAAACATTTTCTCATATTTGGACAGGTCTACTTCACCCCCAATGCCCAAAAGTACCATCTTGGGGTCCCTAGGGATTGGTGTCACCAGAGCGGCTGAGATTGTGTTGACACAGCCCACCCAGAAGGCCTGTATCGCCTGACAGTCCCATATCGTATGGTAGAAGGTCGCGGGTTCAGTTTTGCATCGAACACATGTCCCGTCTTCTATTCCGCCCCATCTGGCCATTGTAGTGCGTGAGTGGTATGAACGATGGAGGATCCTCAGCTGTATTAGTCTGAGCTTGGATTCTATACCGATTTCTCTGGGGGACATTAACACCTCCACCCAATGTTCAGGTTCCAAGGGGCCCAGATCCCTTTCCCACTTTGCCTTTAGCCCGTCGAGTTGTGCATCCCGGAATGAGTTAAGGGCCTGATAGAGAGTGGAAGTGACCCTAGAAGAGATGTGCTGTGGGAGAATATTGGTCTCGATGGGAGAGCAGGGGGTACAACCGTCGTGTCAGGGAATTGGGTGCGGATGGCGTGGGACAGTTGCGCATGCCGAAACCTGTCGATGGGTGCCAGGTCGAATTGTTCGCACATGGTCTCAAAGCTCAGGAGGCGACCCTCTTGTATCACGTGTGCTAATGTGTGTATTCCTTTTGCCAGCCAGTGACCGAAGGAGCCCATTTTTACTAGTTCTGGGAGGAGCGCATTGTGCCATATGGGTTGCGACAGTGTTGGCTGTCCTTCCCAGCCGATTAGTTTGTGTGCGGCCCGCCAAGCGCGCCGGATGTGGTGGGTCATTTTGGGCAGCACCGGGAGTTGATCGTGGGTGACATAGAGGATTTGGAGCGGTGTTAGCGGGGACATGGTCTCTAGCTCTATACAGGTATGTGGCAGTGTGGGGTCCACATGCATCCAGTCATTCACTACTCCTATCTGTGTGGCCAGGTAATAGGTGTGTATGCAGGGTAAACTGATGCCTCCCTCCCACACCGATCTCTGGAGCGTGTCAAGGGCGATCCTGGATTGTTTCCCGCCCCATAGCAGTGTGCGCAGGTTCTTGTCAATGAGTGCGAAGGTTTCTCGGGGGATGGGGAATGGGGCGTTCTGGAGGACATACAACAGTCTGGGAAGGATCATCATTTTGAATAGTGCGGCCCGGCCCAGTAGCGATAGGGAAGAGATTGCCAATGGGGGGTGTCTCTGTTAAACCGCTCTATTACTGGTTGTATATTAAGTCGGGGGAACCCATCAAGCGTCGGGTCGAGCCGTATACCCAGGTATTTGAGTTCCCTGATAGAGACATGATATGGACAGGTCTCCGGGATCGCAGACTTGCCACCCTGAATCGGGAAGAAAATGGTTTTGGCATCATTAACCTTTAGGCCTGCAAAGTGCTGATATTCCCTGAGTATGAGGGAGACCACCAGGCACGAGATACTCGGGTTACTGAGGTATATGAGCAGGTCATCCGCATAGAGTGAAAGGCGGTCTTCTCCTCCTCCCGGCCAAACGAAACCGGTCCAGTTGGTGTAAGCTCTAAGCTCAATCGCTAGTGGCTCGATGGCCAGGAGGAAGAGGAGTGGAGACAGCGGGCATCCCTGTCTCGTGCCCTGGCCCAGGGGGAATGATTTGAAGGACCTGCTGTTCACCCTCACCGTGGCCTCCGGGGCTGCATATAGAAGTTTTACCCAGGATATAAATGTCTGCCCCAGGTTCATCCTAGCCATGATCTCCCACAAGGCATCCCACCCCACAGAGTCAAACGCCTTTTCGAAGTCCACCGCCAGGAGGGCGAGTGGGGCTGGTATTTCCTTTGCCCTGGACAGCGCCAATTGGACTCTGCGTAAGTTCATCCGAGTTGATTTATTGGGCATAAAACCACATTGGTCTGGGTGGACGGGGGTCTCAATCACTTGCAATAGTCTGTTAGCGAGTGTTTTGGCGAGAACCTTCGCTTCGCCATTGATCAAGGATATCGGACGATAGGAGGCGCATTCCACCGGGGGTTTCCCAGGCTTATGTATGACAACTATGCATGCCTTCCTGAGGTCTGGGGGGGAAGTACTCCTAGTTCCCTGCTGCCTAGAAACATGCTGTGCATGTGGGTAGGTAGCGTGCTACCGAGGCATTTCCACGTATCTGTTGGGAATCCATTGGGGCCCAGAGTTTTCCCGTGTTGGAGTTGTGCCAGTGCATCTTGCACCTCGGTGTCAGTGATGTCAGCATTCAGGAGATCAGATTGGTGCTGCGGGAGTATCGGAATCTTGATGTGGTCGAGGTATCGAGAGGGTTCGACTGATGGGTTCCCAATGGGTGGGGTAAAAAGATTTTTGTAATAGGTGGCGAATGCCTCGACAATATCAGAGTCTTCTGTCAATAATGTCCCATCCGGAGATCTGATTGCCCTTACGTGTCCCCTGCTCTGCACGCGTCTCTCCAACCAGGCCAAAGTCTTGTTAGCTTTGTCGCCCCTGTCATATATTTGGCTTCGGACTAATTGGTGAGCAGTTCGTGCATTGTCTAGGGACAGGTTACTGAGGGCGTCTTGCGCCGTGAGCATCGCTTCCTTTGCTTCTTGGGTGTTTTGTATAAGGATTTGTCGCTCACACTCCAAGACGCGTGCTTCTGCTTCCCTGACCTTTTGGACTTGGCGTTGTTGGTAGGCGGAAACCGTGGAAATAACCTCCCCTCGTAGGACTGTTTTGTATGCCTCCCAGATCGAAATCGGGCAGTTCACCGAGCCCTCATTAAGTTCAAAATATTCCGTTGTCCTCTTTTCTAGCTCCTCCGCAATTTCAGGAAGACAGAGATGGTATGTATTTAGGCGCCAATTACGATCCGGGCGGCAGGAGGGGTTCTTGAGAGTTAAAAGAAGCAGGGAGTGGTCCGAAATTCCTCTCGCGAGGAATGCAGCATCGAGAAGCCTGTGGGTTATGTTGCGGGGGATGAAGGCGTAATCGATCCTGGAGAATAATTTGTGGACACCTGAGTAGAAGGAGAAACCCTGCCTCGTCTCCATGAAGTGTGCGCCATGCGTCCACCTTTCCTGAGGTCTCGGCGAACGTGGCGAGCGGCGTGAAGGTGGGGCGTGTTCCAGCTCTCCTATAGGTTCTGTCGACTGTGATGTCCATTACTTTGTTAAAGTCCCCTCCGAGCACCCACATATCAGCCTCCTCCTCCAGAAGCAAGCTCTGTAGCTCGGCGAGCAGTTCTTTCGTCAGCGTGGGGGGGGCATAGATTGCTGCCAGGCCCCATGTCTCGCCCCAGATGTCCGCCAGCATCAGTAGATAGCGGCCCGGGGGTCTGCCCTGATCTTCCTAACCTGGAGAGGGACTCTCTTGTGGACGAGTATCATTGTGCCCCTAGCTCCTTTCGTGAATCCGGCATGGTAGACATTCGAGTAATTAGATCTTTTGAAAAAGTTGGTGTTTGTGCCTATCAAGTGCGTTTCATTTAAGAGGGCAATGTCCGGTGAATGTCGGTTTAGGTACTGGAGCACCAGTCTCCGCTTTATGCTGGAGACGAGGCCATTGACGTTCCAGGACAGTATTGTCACCTTATTGGAGTTTATCCTGTCTGTGTGAGTCTATTTGTTGGGGTATCTGGGAGGATTAGTGGCAGTTGCATTTTTCCCGGGGGCGTATGTCATTTTCCTCTCGGGGGGGGACATCCGGGGGCTGCCTCGCACTGGAGTGCCTGAAGACTGGCTGATACTTGTGTCTCTGGTCCTGGCCCAAAACAGTGTTTGTTTGCCTTGCCTGCTCTTGTCGGTTTCCAGTTTTCTTTTCTCGTGATTCCGTTTCCTCGACTCCCCAAAACTCCCCCCCCCCCCAACTGGGAGCACCTGTCGCCCAAACATTGAACTTATAACTTGGTGAACTTAAACTTCGTCGGGATGATCCGACCTAGGGTGGTAGCTCCTGTGGAGTTACCTGGACTGTGCCTGAAACTGCGATGCCCAGGCGGTGGCGGCCGCAGTGGTGTAGTTTCAATGGTGTCCCGTAGCGAATTCAGTGCTGTGATGCCCAGGCCTCATCCGTTCTCTGTGGTATTCCTGGAGGGACGCCTTGGTGATTCTGTTTCGGGGTCTGTCGGAGTGAGAGGTGGTGAGTTCTGCCCGGGTTTGCGAACGGACGGTCCAGAGGGCGAGCGTCGGGCCGCGGGCCCATTGAGGATCTGTGCTTCGAGCCAATCCCATGCTTCTTTGGGGTTGTGGAATAGGTGTGTCGTACCCTCATGGTGGACCTTGAGCAGCGCCGGGAAGAATAGGGCGAACTTAATTGACAGAGAGTGAAGTTTCTTCTTAACAGAGTCAAACAACTGGCGGGCCTTCTGGACCTCTTTAGTATAGTCCGGGTAAAACCCCACTTTGTAGCCGTTGTATGTGATTGGGCCGGAGGCCCGTGCCATCTGGAGGATGGCGTCTCGGTCCCGGTAATTAAGAAGGCGTGCAATTATAGTTCTGGGCGGAGCTCCTGGGGTAGGTCGCCCAGTGGGTACCCTATGTGCTCTTTCAATAGAGAAGAATTTCGACAGTTTCTTGGGGGCAAAGATGTGAGTCAGCCAGTCTTCTAGGAAAAGTTCGACACTGGGGCCTTCCTCTTTCTCCGGGATCCCGAGAATCCAGAGGTTATTGCGTTGTGCCCTGCCCTCACTGTCTTCGGCTCGGTATTCGAGTTGGTTGACCTTTTGGGCAATTATGGCGAGTTGTTGTTCCAACTGGCGGACGTTATCTTCTGTGTCTGACACTCTTTGTTCCGCTTCTCTGACCCTAGACGATAGGTTGCGGAGATCCTGGCGTAGGAGAGATACTTCCGTGGTTTCTAGCGATGTTCTCGAGTCCCCAATTGCCTTCATTAGGTCATTCAAGGAGAGTTGGGGGACCTGAGTTTCTACTCCGACACTTGCTTCTGCCAAGCTTTGTGTCTCCTGGCGAGGGGGGGGGCCCTCCACTGTGTACAGGTCCATTTTACTCTGCAGGGTCTGCCTCTTGGCCTTGTCCTTGCCCATGGTCGAGTCGGTAATTAGTATGAAGATTTGGGCCCGAGTGGGTCGTGTGGGTGCCCCACGGGGATTGACGTGGAAACCAGGGTGAGGTGGGCTTGCCGGGCATCTATCTTCCACCACTTTGTCTTCGCTCCCGGGCCTCGGCGGGTCTATGTGGATCGGTGTTTGTCGATCCCCTGTTCTGGCTGGTCTGGTGCACCTGTTGGAGGATCAGGAGTCCGTTGGGGGGGGGGTGTTCGTGGTTGCTCCCCTGTGGGAAGGAGCGTAGTCTCTGTGGGTATGGGCCTTTCCACGAAAGCTGACGGATGTGTGGGGAGGAGGGAGGGGGGCAGCGTGGGCGGGACTCAGCCCTGTGTTGTTGGTGCCCCGTGGGGGTCGTTCTGCTGCGTGTCTACCCTAGTTGCGGTCGTTGCACCGCAAGGGAGAAGAGTCTGAGGGGGCCCACCGTGGGCAGGTGGCTCCGTTGTTCGTGGGGAGAGGTGCCTCCCGCGGCCGCACTTCAAGTACGGCTCCGCTGTACGTAGGCCACGTGGGGAGAGCCGTATTATTGTTGTCCCAAGTGTGTAAGGGGCCACGGGGGGGAGATATGGCGATTCCCCCACCTCATTCACTCTCGTACCTGGTTACTGCTGGGCACGTGTGCAGCGTAAATTCCATCCACAGGGGAGCCCAGCACACGGTCCTTCCTGTCATGCTGCAGCTCGACCCCGCGTGTTGGCGTCTCGCTGATGGGGGGGGGGCGGATGTCCATGGGGGGGGCATGGGTCAACAGGCAGGTTGGCGTCCAAGATCGTGGAGGGAGTATGGCGCGTTATTCCGCCCGCCTCTTAACGCTGTTTCCTGGGTCCGCTCGCTCGCAGCGCTGTCGGAGGCAGGATAGGTGCCGTCTCGGATGGCCTCAGTTGCTACGGTTCGCATCCTCCGTAGATTTCACCGGGGTTAGATGCAGGGAACCGCCGTTGGCTCTCCGGCTCTGTCGGTGGGTAACTGCCGGGCCCTGCAGTCAGCCTGGCCGAGCGTGTGCCCCCTGTCCCCGCTTTCGGAATCACCAGTGTCCGCCGTGCCGCGCAGGGGGGGAGGGCTGGGCGGTCGCTTCACCCGCACCACAATGGCCGTGGATCGCTGCCTGACGAATTCAGGTCGATTCTTGCATCCCCTGCACCGATTCACCTCAGGGACGTGGCGACTGCTTCCCTGTTGTGTCCGCCGCCTCCTATGTGCCACTGGGGTGTTCCTTTCTAGCAAAAGAGGGATAAATTGTAGGATATTTGCCGCGGCCGCCAGGAGCTGGTGCGGTTAGGTCCGCATGCGTCGCGCGCGCATGCGCAGTCCTCGAGAACACTCTTAAAGAGTGTAATAACTGCTGCAAGGTTTGTCTACTCCTTAAGCCTTAGACGCTTATGGAAAGCCCCACGAGTGGTGGACGGCGTGCACCATGCAGGCCGAGTCCCATAGCCCACCTGCGCTGTCGCCTCGGATGAGGATCCCTCCAGCAGCCACGGCCTCAGTTCGGAGGCTGAAGACATCATTGTGGAGTCGGCTGACTCCCATGTGCCCGTCCACAGACCCATGGGCATGCTGAATGCACTGCTATGGGCAGACCAGCCACTGGTGACAGGCACATACATTCTCACACCACCAAGGCTAAACGCACTACCCCTCGGCTTCCTTGGACAATACCTTAGTAGAGGCCTACAGCACCCGCTGGCCTGTCCAAGTTTCGGCAAGGCCTGGTGAACCTGATGGTTCCCGGCACACTGCACTTCAGCCTTCGAGTGTGGTGCATGATACCAAGTCTTCCGCTTCCTAGGGTGCTTACCCTAATGTTTCGGTGCCTGTTCCCAACACATCGAAAGACACATCGAAACGCACTTCTTTGAGTAAAACTCACCCTAAATGTGGGCAAAACACACAAGTCTTTCCCCACTGGGACTCCCATGGTTCTGGTCCCCAGTCCCCCCCTCCTTTACTTCCAGGTTATACCCAGGCCTCCTCCTCCATTGTCACAGTCCTTGCAAAGGCCTGAAGGCCATATTCAGGAAGATTTAGCTTTCCCACTTCCAGAAACTCCAACTACCTTCTCCTGGACTAGGGAAAGGTTTGAGGAGTTTATGGACAAGGTCTCTGAGTTCATTGTTTTTCAGCAAGATTTGACAAGTTTGTTCATAAGAAAACTAATTCCTTTGAGGACGACTTCTTCAGTGGTGTGCAGAGGGGTCTGGTACAAGACTGACTTCAGAATATTCCTGAACCAGCTACATCACAGCTGCTTGTGATTGTGCGGGAGGGACGTCAGGTCTTGCAAAATATTCTAAAAAAACACACTTGACGCCGCTGAGACGGCTGGCACAGTGTTTGCAGAAGGGACTCTTTCAAAACGCCATGCTTGACTGAAGAACTCTGGTTTTAAACCCGAGATGCAAGCCTCACTCATCAATAAGCCCATCTCAGAGTCGGTTCTCTTTGGAAAGGCGATGTAAGACACTCTGGAGACAGCAAAGAAGGAGCATGAGAGCCACTAAAATCTCTCAACTAGATTTCCAGCAGGCCGTACGTGCAGCACAGGGTTTTTTAATACTTGCCGCTCCTTTCGGGGTCAATCTTTCTCTTGAACAGCTCAGGGTTCCTATAGTACAGGAGGCTCATGCTGGTACTCTGGCCAAAGAGTGTCCAATGCTCATCAGGCCCTTCAGCAGCGGGAGTTTCGGTGTGGAAAAGGAGGGGTGGGAATGCAACCTCCAGAGGCTCCATTGCCCCTGCCAGCAAATGACTCTCCTTTTTCGGGTTGCCTCCCATGCAGCTCAAGTAGGAGGTTGGCTAACATTCTTCACCCAGGCATGGGAGGGGATCACTTCACACAAGTGGGTGCTCCAAAACAGTAGGCAAAGGTTATTGCATCGAGTTTCTCTGAACACCTCAACCATCCGCCAAAGAACAAGACGACTGTCTCCAGACCATCTCCTCATCCTTCAGGCAGATGTGGAGGCCTTGCTGCAAAAGGGAACGATAGAACTCATCCCAGATAATCAGATAAACTAGGGTATCTATTCAATATACCTCCTTGTACCCAAAAAGGACCCAACCATGCGCCCTCTATTAGAACTGCGCCCTGCAAACAAGTATGCCAATCCTCAGTGGTTCAGGATGACAACTCTGCAGGTGTTAATTTCACTGCTAAAGCATGGGGATTACATGGCCACCTTGGATATGAAAGATTCATACTTTCATATTTCAATTTTGGCAGCGCACAGAAAGTACCTTGGCTTCAAGACGGAGAACATTTGCTATCAGTTCAAAGTACTGCCCTTCGGCATTGCCTCCGGCTGAGGGGTTGGCTCTGGCAGTGGTGGCTTCTCACTTGCACAGACAGTCTGATCTGGTGTACCCTAATCTAGTCGACTGCCTCATAACAGGAGACGCATGTTAGGGAGAATTCTCTGTTTAGGCTGAATTTCCTAACCTAGTGTCCCCAGCAGCTTTGCTGGATATCTGGAGTTTGTTTTATTTCTCCTACCAAGAGTGAGACTCTTTTTCTCCCACTCTTGGACATGATTTGTGGTGTTCCTTTGACTGTTAATGTGTTTTATGAGCTATGGGGTCCTTTACTCCGTAGGGTCTCATGTGTTTTTACTATGTGTGTTACACAGCACCCTCCGTGCAGTGACACAGGGGTGTCATAGTGACACCCCACCATAGACTCCATACCCTGGGACTGACTACTGTCTCCCAGGGCATGTAAAGTCACCATTGGCTTTACTATTCCCAAATTATGAACAGAAACCAGTACAAACCATCATATTGTGGACGTACTGGTCGGGGCAATTCGATTGCCCCGGGGTCTGTTAGTCGAGGGGGCACGTCTCTGTGTTTTGGCTGGTGGCAGTGGATACTACTTTTTATATTCGACCGCGAATATATCTCTATGGGATTTTCCCATTGTTCGAGGCTACCAACTTTAATTATTTAATTCTCATAGCCTCGAACATACCGCCGGTTTATTTATTTAATATTAATTCGCCGGTTGGTATTTTTTGCCAGGACTCGATTCTAAACTGGCTTTTGTGTTCTCTTCTGTGACTCCAACCCAAGTCGAGCCCTTTGTTCCACTTTTTGGCGGGCTTCTCCACAGGAGCCTCCAAAAGTGGTGCCACTCTGTCTAGGTACCACAGGGGGTGTGGGAGGGAATTTAGGCACCCTGGACTGAGTTACCTTGGTAACTCAAGTCGCACTCTTGTGTGATTGGCCCTTAGCATGTTTGATTGACAGCTAGGCTGAGTGAATGGGGTTGTGCTGCATAAAAGCAGGGCTTTTGGGACTGGAACTTCAGAAGTCGCCACAGGACCGGAGAATCCGACGAGGGAGAAGTTGAGCCGACCTGCTACGACGACACCACCGGTGGAGCCCTGCGGAACCGACTCACTACTTCCCGACGACAGAGAAGATATCCCGGCTGGAGAGTCTGCTTTCCCTGACTGGTGGGCACAACCAGTTTACCTTCTTTTCCTCGCATCCCAACACGTCTTGTGGTCGAATTGCCCGTGCCAAGCACCCCGGCAACCGGATAGCCACTTACCACTGGACCGCGAATAAAAGGACCGCTCCTTTTTGACCTGAAAACTCCGCGGCTGGTTTCTTCTCTGGCAGTGCAATTGACTCCTGTCTTCCTCCCCGACGAGATCCTCTCTTCCCCCGGACGAAGCACCGACTTGCATCCGCTGCCAGGAACAACTGCCCCGCTGGAGTATTCTCACCACTTTAAGGTAACGTGTCCACCAGGCCTCCCTTTCTAAAGATTGCTACAAGGTAATAATAATCCCTTAACCTTCTGGACTGGGCTGGCCGCCTTGACCATCTAACTGGTCCCTTTCTTTTGGTCCAACTCTTTCTGAACCTTTTCGAGACTTTTGTGCACTTTTCAACCGTGTGACCTTGGACACATTTCGTTCTGATCCTCTTAAAGTGGATCCGGCTTCTGAACTCTAACTTCACGGTTTGACTCTGCCTTCCTCTCTTGCTGTGTTCTTTTGAAAGTGTTGGGATTTATTTCAATTTATGCTCTGCCTTTCTCTCCCGAATTATTAGAGTGCCATCTACGTTAAGCGCTCACCGCTGTCTGAAAATAAGTGGGGCTTTACTTAAGACTTGTCTTATATTCTTTTAAGGGAGTGTATATCTTTTAGTGACCGTGTTTTTGAACTGCTTAATATTAGTGCCTGTGTGTTTTATTAGATGTGGTTTTAAATAAATAATTATATCTCTTTTACACCAAGCTCTGGTCAGTGTTTGCTTGTTCTACTGTGTTCTTTTGACCTATTGTGAATACTCTGTATACTGCCTAACTCTTCTTGAGGGAAGTCTGACTGCTCAGCCACAGCTACCAAGTGAATCTGTGTGGTACAGACTGCTACCAAGTGGGTTTACTGCCAAACACCTGTAGTCTTAAATCTTTTGCAGTGGTCCCAGAGGGAACTGCACAGGTTTCTGCCTAACAACGCACATCAGGCATGTCTGGAGAACACCCAGAAGATTGTAGACCTACTCTCTCAACTGGTGTTCTCCATCAACTCAACGAAAAGTAATCAAGTCTAGTCCCCAGCCAAGTAAAATAATTTCTGGGGGCTCTAATTCGAAGAGAAGACTAGCTTGTCTCCCCCTCTAATGAGAGGGTCCAAAGCATGTTGTTCCAGATCCCTCAGTATGTAGCCGGTCATCGTATAACCGTACAGAGAGCCATGCGTCTATTAGGAATGATGGCATCTTGCATTTTCCTGGTTCGACATGCCCGTCTGCGCATACATCCTATGCAAAGAGTGGCTCTCGAGCCAATGGTGTCAGGCCAGTGGGACGATCTAGTGGTTGTCTCGAAAGCCCTCATTCTACCACTGCAGTGGTGGACGAAGGACAACCTTCTGAAGGGGAAATCATTCACCAACCCGGCAGTAGAGGCCACTCTCACCCCAGATACATCCCTGTCTCTGTGGGAGATCAGCTTCTCCACCAGACAGCACACAGCACATGCTCATGATCTGTAGTGAACAAACACATCAATCTGCTTGAGCTACTAGCAGTGTTAAAAGCCCTGGAATCATTTCAACAACTACTACAAAGGAAGACAGTTCTTGTCCTAATAGACAGCACCACTGCCATGTTTTACATAAACAGGAGGGTACTCGCTCTCCAGGGCTGTCCACAATGCCACAACGTATTTGGGACTGGGCACTCAAGCACAAAATGTTCCTCCTTTCACAACACGTTCCAGGGGAACACAATCTTTTTGCAGATGTGCTCAGCAGAGACGTTCAGCTACCTGTCGAGCACGAGTGGCATTAACACAAACACATTTTGGACAATGTCTTTGCAGAAAGGGGGCAATCCAGACATCAACCTCTTTGCAACGCTGGAGAATGCTCAAATACACGACTAAGCCTTCAGGTATCCACAAAAGATGTCCAAGCGGAATGGCCTCTGGATCAAATGCTCAGGAAGGTTTGCTTATGCTTTCCCCCACCCAACTCCTCCCCTCAGCAGGATAATTCACAAGATGCTCCAGGATCTAGTTACACTAATTCTGATAGCACCAATGTGGGCTTGTCAACCGTGGTTCTCACATCTCATGAGAATGTCACTTTGCCCTCCGGTGAAACTGCCTTGCCCCTACAACATGCTGTCCTAGGATCAGGGGACAACTAGTGCACCCATGCCCTCAAACTCTCAATTTAGCAGCATGACTCCTGAAGTCAGAGAGTTTGGGCATCTCCATCTGCCTCAAAGATGTATGGACATTCTGAAAGAGGCACAAAAACCAAACACTAGACACAGTTATTCCAGTAAATGGAGACGTTTTGTTATTTGGTATGGTACTCGTGACATCAACCCTAATGAATGTTTACCCACACACAGTGTTTTATCTAACTCGCCTCTTGGACTCTGGACTAGTTTTTAACTCACTGCTGTTAGTCTCTGTCACTACTCACGGTTTGTTGCAGCAGAACGTGATGACTCTAGGGAGAATCACAAGGCATCCAGAGTCTATGGAAAACAGACTGTGTACCCAATGGTCTAAGCCCTCTTGAAACCCTTTGTGGGGACGAAAACCTGGTGATGAGGTTTGAATGTAGCCTTGTAGTTCTTATTGAGGACTGCTGGAATTTGTAGTCCAAGGGAAGGCAGGTATCCCAAGAGTAGGAGGTTGTGGGAAAAGAATCCAGGAGTTTGTAATCCAGAAGAGGATATTTGTAATCCAAGGTAATGATGGTGATCAAAAGGAACATTCAATGCAGAATAGTAACGGGTACTATTATCGGGATTTTCCAAAGAAGAGGGAGGTCTAAGGAAAGGAAGTAAGGAGGAAGAGGACAGAAGAGAGAAATAACTGAGAAGTGCTGGAGAAAGGAAAATAAAAAAGTAAGGTAGTAGAAGGGAGCTGGAATTGTGAGGGCGCAGAAGTGAAAAGGAATAAGAAGGTAAGAAAAAGGCAATCAATGACAGGCGGCCAGCAAAGGAAGATGGGGAATGGAAACCTGCAAGGACAGGGCTGCGGAAGCCAAGAATAAGGAGAGAAGAGTGTCTGAAGAACGAATCGAGCACAACTGTCTCAGAGAAAACAGAATTACGTGGAGTGGAACTGGACAATGACCGCAGCCAAGAAGTGGCGAGAAAATGCAAGAGCATAAACGTAGCAATGCGCCGGCTGGATTGATTTCATGAGAGATATAGTATCAGCGTTCCGACGCCATCTTGAGAAAGACTAGAATGCTCGTCAATGTTATGAATGGCATGTAGCAACTTCCATCTTGAGTGATGTTCATATCGGAAGGGATGGCACTTCCTCCATGTATTCCATAATGAACGAGCAGTTTGATTCCCAACAACTGCCCTCTCTGCTTACACCACCTCTCAAAGCAAGATTTCCTGATGGAAAGGCTCAGTAATCGAGGCTTTCATGGAAGGGGTGTAAAGACTTCACATACCTATTCCTAATCCAAGTCCCGGATGGGACTTGAATGTTGTCCCATTTATGGGGCCTCCTTTTGAGCCAATGCACAAAGCTAGCCTTAAGGCTCTTACCTATAAGAATACTTTTCTGGTGGCTTTTCTTTCTATTAGGAGAGATAGTGAAGTGCAGGCTCTCTCAGTTCAAGAACCATTTATTACTATTCATATGGACAAAGTGGTTTTACGCACACATCCATGCTTTGCACCTAAATTAATCTCCAAGTTCCATGTAAACCAGTCCATTGAACTTCCACCTTTCTTTCAGAATCGCACTTACTCAGCTGAAAGGAGCCTCCCTACACTAGATGTTAGGAGAGCAGTGGTGTGTTACCTTATCAAGACAAAACCAATCCGAAAGACTGCTCCATTCTTTTTTTTCTCTGTTGCCACAATTTGAGAAGGGGACCCTGTCTGAGTCTGCAATCTCTGAATGGATTGTTAAATGTATCCAGATGTGTTACTCTCTGTCCAAGATAGATTTACCCTTTGCGCCTAGAGCACATTCTACTCAAGGCACAGGAGCTACTATAGCTTTCATTGCAAATGTTCTTCTACATTCTATTTGCAAAGCACCTACCTGGAGTTCTGTTTACACGTTATTACTTCTTAGATACACATTCTAAGACTGATTCTCAGGTGGGTCAGGCAGCGTTAAGACATCTCTTCACTGCCATTCCTTCTCACATCCCACCACCATCTCCTGGTTCTGCTCGCTATTCTATGCACAGCATGTGATTCTAAGCAGATTTACAAGCATCAGAAGACCTACATTACTCACCGTAATCCTATTGCTGGTGCTTGTATCTGCTTAGATTCACATGCGGCCACCCTTCATTCCCTCTTGGAGCTGAAGGTACATGGACATCTTACACCTTCTTTTCTTTTGTACTCTCCCATTCTCTTCAGGCTCCCTCATGGCAGAAGAAAAACAACCGCGGGGACCTCGACTTGTGATAGATCATGGGTACACTACACGTCACGGTAGGGAGAGTGTTACAGATAGGGCAAAGTCAACGTCCCTTTTTGATCTTCCAAAAAGAATGATGCAATACTCTGCGATTACCACTAGATGTTGGACTATATGCACAGCATGTGAATCTAAGCAGATACTAGCACCAGAAATACGATTAGTGAGTAATGTATGTCTTATACCAGACTCCACACAGGCTGTTGGATAGTGAGAAGGTTCCCAGGCGACAAATCCCTGCAACATGAGTGAAGGAGTTGCTTGGGAGGTGGAAGACTACTGGCAAGTACGTGTAGAACATCTTTTATGTGGAGGGAGGAGGCTGGCTAGAACCGGAAGGTTGACATTCTTAGAGTCATTAGGTGTTAAGAGAAAACTGCATTCTGGAACTTGCAATCTAAGTTTCAAGAGCCATTAAGGAACAGTACAGAGAACATTGACAAACCGATCATCAAGAAAAACCTTGCCTGCTGGGTCTTGAATGCAATGGTCATTGTGAAACTGTAAAGAGAACCTAGATCACAAAATGTGCTTTCATCACTAACCCATGGGTGAGTAATAATTTCCTCTTGTGAGTAAGAAGTGGTGCACTGTGTGCCTATTGAAATGACATTTGTGCCAGGGGCAAGTAACATTATGCTAGTTTGCACCTGGAATTTCTTCTCCTGGAGAAACTATGCTACGTGTGGAAGGTTGAAGATGAAGCTTTCTAAGACTTTTTAAATTTAGCAACATTGTTGATAAACAAGAATAAGTTGAGTACAACCTGACAAAACATTTGTAATGTAAATGAAAGGTTTGAGCACTCTACGTTTGACACTCGTAACATTATTGAATCTGCACACCAAGCCGGGAGTATACAGGGGTTGTCACAAGTTTGCGCCGGTGACTTACTTTTATGTCTGGCATTAATTTCTGGTTGTAGAGCCAGCTCAGCGACCAGATTTACCCTGGTCTTGTCTCTGGCCTATGTGAAGGACTTGCATAAGTGGTAAGACTTATGCAGGGGGCCACAATTGTATTGATTCTAATTCCAATGCTTACACTAGTGTCCATGTGGTCTTGTCATGAAAGTTAGGCATATTTAGCCATTGTCTGAGGATACCGTTTGAAATTATGTTGCAATGGCCAAACGGTACTATATTGGTGCTAGCATAAAGACAGGAATTCTGTGGTTGTTAAAATGAACAACATAATCAGAACTGTGCATTGTGCTGTTCTTGCCTAAGCGAATACCAGCACAAATGTGGCCATTGTGGCATTGCATCCACTGATTCAAATTCTAATATTACTCCAGTGTGAAACCCAGCCACACATCGTTATGTCACTGACACTAAAAGCAGCATTAATCCCAGTCACTGCTTCTGGGCTACTCCATTTAAAAGTGGGCCCTTCTAAACTTGTCTGCTTACAGCCTGGCTGGTGTAAGTTGGGCCTGGCATTTCTTTCCCTAGCCATTCTGCAAGGGGGACAGACTTTACTGCTGTGTCCACCATGGGCAGCAGCCTCATACCACATTCCTAGACCACTGTTCGCGTCCCTTCTTTCTGGCAACAGAAGTTAACTTGCTGGTAGATGGTGCCTGGGGACAGGCAATGGTGGTCTAAATTAAAATATTGCATATCAGTCATGACTGAAACTATAAAAATATGCAAAGGGACGATGTACTGCAAATCCACTACAATGTGACAACTGCCCATAATGGAAAGTACATCTGCAAAGTCCCCATTGTGGATCTTTTTGCACAACATACTTGTGTGCGCTGTGTAACCTCCAAACCTCAAGGTGAGGCAAAAGTCCAATGTAAAAGGTAAATTGAACCTCTCTACAAAAGGCAGCGGAGGCAGGACAGTCGGGCTGGTCTCCAGAGGGAGAAGGGGCTGGTAGGTAAGCCCTGTAATTTCGCCCAGTTTACCAAAGGAAATACCCCACAATGGTATACTGAAAAATATGCACTTTATTATAATTACACATGGAATCTCAATCGTGACCAATAAGTACTATAGGTTAAACACGCCACATAGTCAAGACACAGTAATATATATAAATCGCAATGTTCAGTTAAGGCCTAACCTATATCTAACACTGAAATGCAAATCTACAATCTGATGATAGAACAAGCACATTAAGGCTAAGGAGTGGGAAGAAAAGGGATCTCTGGCAACAGTAACATACATTAAAGTAATACTGATCAGAACCTCATGTGCCAACACTGAGAACAGTCCCAGTAATCCTAAACCTCTAGGACCCAGTACAAATCTCACAGTAAATGTAGGACCCGAAGGGAGGAAAAAGCCTGTGCACTTCAGGACACGAAACCATAGGTCACCAAATGTCAGAATCTGTTTAGGCTTCAAGCACCAACTCATTACACTCCTAGGAAAATAGATACAGTAATAAGTTATTCATTATAACCAAGCATTTCTAATAGGCAGGATCATAATAGAAGATTTTAAGATCCATATAAAATCATTGGAATATGCACACATTTCAAATATGCACCCATTTCAGTATTTGGCCTACAACCCAAGGTTGTCCCATGAAGTGTCGCTGGGGAGGAAAATAACCCCTAAAGTCTTTCAGGTCAGTTAAAAGTTCCCCTTGGGAATCAACAGGACCGAGTCAGGAGAGCCGTCGTTATGGGTGAAAAGGAATGTCGGTACAATTTCTACCCCACAGGTGTGGAGACGACAGCATCCAATCCCAGGGTACTCAAGAGGAGACCCTTCTGAAGAGCTCCAGTGCCAGAGACCCAGTAGCCCCAGAAAGAGATGCAGCCAAGCAGGATTCATGTCAATACAACCGAAGGGCAGAACGTGCTACAAGGGGACCTGCAGAGACCTGCCATTTCTGCGGGAAAGTAACTAAAGCCACCAACTTAGGGCCCTAAGGTCTAAGTATTTAATTGTCATGGTTCTGAAAAATAGTTCAGAAGAGGTGAAACAACCCTGTGAGTACAACTCCTCTTTTGCGGGTTCAGTTTAGGATCTGTATACTATAACAAATCAAGCAATATCGTCACTGGTTCTCTGGAGGAAAGTTTCTCTTACGTGGCCAGGGAAAGACAGAAGCTACCTGACTCCGACCCTGGGGTTGGCTGTCTGCCGGAGGTCGACGTAGGGGAAGACAAACTCCATAGAGGCAGACAATCATTGGATTAAAATACTCTTGCAGTCACAACTCCTAATGGCACTTATGTGCCCATGCAACATACCTACATGGCTCATTGTGATGTAGTTAAAGAATTTCCAGATTTTCTCAGGCAACCACCTTGCCCCCACCCTCTTTTTTCTATTTTTTTTTCTAAGAGACCAAACCAAAGGAAGCTAACCGCTTAATGGCTGTAAGCAGCTGAAGCCTCATGGAACAAAAGGCGACACAGCTTAGGGCTATCTGGCTAACGGCACATTCGTAGAGTCAGTAGACCGAAAAGGAAGGAGAAGGGAAGACGCGAGGAACACCAAAAACGCCCGGCAAACCCAGAGAAAGTGAATAGGTTACCGGAGCAGTGAATGCCATATCGCACTAACAGCACGAGAGAGTCAAAATGATATCTGTAAAGAAAGATATTTCTTTAAAGATACTCCCACTCCTCCTACCAGCTCTTACCTCTAGTGCCTTCAACTCTGACCCAAATACGCTAGTTGAAACATTCAATAAAACCATGTCCAATGCCTTGGATACGATTGCCCCTATGAAACTACGCAAAAGCAAACAAGAATCGCACCTCAACACATGGTTTACCCCCCCATCTTAAAGAACTACGAACCCAAAAACGTTAACTCCAAGCTATCTGGAGGTATACAGCTTCAGCTGAGAATAAAACTTTACTCACCAATTTCGCAAATAAATACAAGAAGGAAATAATCCAAACCAAAAAAGACACATTCAATGAGAGAATTAGTAAAGCTAACTCGAATTCCAAAGAACTCTTCTCCATCCTCCGCGAAATGGAAAACCTGATTGCTCCTATAGACAACATTCCTAAAGACAAACAATGGTGTACAAACATCCAAAATGCTCTAGCAAATAAAATAATAACCCTACAAACTAAAATCGCTAAGAAAAAAGCCTCCTTGAATTCCACATTTACACATACCACCACCCCAACAGATACACCTAGTTCAGATACACTAAACAACTGCAAACTTTTCAGGCTTACTAACATTTCCATTTTGGAAACTGAAAAGGTCATATCCTCTCTGAAACCATCAAATTGCCAAGGTGACAGTTGCCCGGCACAAGTTATCAAGGACGCAGCTAGAGACTTAGCACCCTTCATCGTTAAGCTAATTAATGCCTCCTTTAGAACTAGCACGGTACCTATCAACCTCAAAGAATCCTGGGTACTGCCTCTCCTCAAAAAACAGACCCTTGACCCAGCTATCCCCACCAATTATAGGCCCATTACCACGGTCCCATTCCTCCTGAAAATTATTGATAGAGTAACCTACCTCCAGATCCAAAACTACCTGGAGAAAAACCAACTACTAGGATCACGCCAATCTGGGTTCAGACCACAACACGGTACTGAAACTGCCCTAATTGACCTTAAGACACAAATCGACGAGTTGAAGGATAAAGGTAATACAGCTATGCTCCTCTTCCTTGACTTATCGGCGGCCTTCGACCTAGTGGACCATGCAGTGTTATGCAAGCATCTAGCATCTGCCGCCCATTTCTCAAGCGAAGCTATAGCCTGGGTACAATCCTTCCTAGCCAACTGTACGATGAGTGTTCTCCCCTGTAGCTTCAGCGGACCCAATGCAAATCACCTGTGGTGTCCCACAAGGTTCATGCGTCTCCCCTACAATGTACAATATTTTCACTAAGCCACTGTTCGACAAACTTGACAGATTGGGGGTAACCTATACTAACTACGCGGATGACACGCAGATCCTCATACCACTGTCTGGCAACTTAGTCAAAGACACTACGCTAGTAAACAAGATTTACCTCCTCATTCAGGCATGGATGGCCTCTCACGGCCTCTGCCTGAATGACGACAAAACAGAGATACTGATCCTGGGATCCGACTCTAACTTAAAAAAACTCAGCCCCAGCTATACTGCCTTTAATATTGATGGCAACATAATCAAGGTGGTAACCGAAGTAAAAACATTAGGTTTTTACCTTGACTCCACTTTATCTCTTAAGAAACAAGTTAACTCCTTGGCTTCATCAACAGCTTACACCTGCAAATTAATCAGGGCCTGTAGGCCCTATCTCTCTCTCTCCAAAACCAACTGTATCACTCTAGCTAACGCTTTAGTAATGTCCAAGCTAGACTACTGTAATGCCCTATATGCAGGTGCCAATAAAACTGTCATAAACAAATTGCAAATACTGCAGAATAATGCTCTCAGAGCAGCCTTGGACATACCCCGTAGAGTGCATATATCTAATATCAGGAAAGACCATCACTGGCTAAAAATAAGTGATAGAATCCTCCTCAAGACGGTATCTCTCACCCACAAAGGACTGAACAACACTGCAGCCCCATATATCTCGGCCAGACTGACTAGAAAATCGTGCAGTCACCATACTAGAGCTTCCAACCATCTTGCACTAGAAATCCCCAGATTCAGACTAACAAAAGCAGGTGGAGCAAGCTTCCCTGTTAGAGCTGCCCGTGCCTGGAATGCTCTCCCTACTGCGTTGAGAGCCGATCAACCCTATTCCAGATTCAGATGCAACGTGAAAAACTGGCTCTGGACAAAGGACGCCCACTAAACTGTCCCATGCACTAGGTACTGTATTATGGTATGGATCCACTATGTTACTCATGAAACCTGTACTATAGACTTTCACACCACTACCTGTGTGTTGTGAAGTACCCACATTTCTTATCTCTACTGTAAATACTGTAATCATTGTAATAACTTGTAATGTATCCTATGTATGTACCACTATATGTACCCAAATTCAAGTATTCTTGTTACTGTTGCGCCCGGCTACCCCAGGGTTGGGAACGCATTATCAAATAATAAACTAAACTAAACTGATTTGGTCGCAAGCAAATGTTAAGACTGGGTCGGCCACTCAATTTTTCAGAAGAGGAATAATTGTAAATGTGAACTTTAATGAAAAAGGGTCAGTGACCCGATATTGGAAAACATTATCACTTGGATGAAAGAGTAATTGGAAAACGGAAAAGCCCTCACAGGTTAGTGAACTAGGCAAACAATGGGACTCGCACACATACAGGAAGTTAAAGCGAAACAGTGGTGTGACAACCTGGCAGGAGAGTAAACCTGAAATTGTGAAACAGTGACAAATGGATATAAAAGAGAAGAAGCATCCCCCTTTTAAGGATCAGTGCGAAAGTCGCAACTACCCTGGCAGGAGAGTACACCACATAGATAAAGAGGCTAATGGAAGTACAAAGTGTGAGAAACGGACCATTTAAGAGAATTGTGTATTTAAAGGAAGCTCAAGGGAAGATTCATCCCCCTTGGGCAACCTTGAACTGTGATAAAGTTTAACTACCAGAAGAAATCTAGTGCATAGTGCATAGCTTACAGAAATTCTCTTGTACACATTATATTGAGTTTACAGTGTAAGGGCCAGTTTAGGGTTTTTGGACACAGGACGGAGCACGCTCTTTTGTTTAACATCCTGACACAGACGATCCTTAGTATTGTTGAGGCAGGGAACCCCCTTTTAGGATTAGGGATAGATGGGATTTCCCTAAAGCCTCTTATTATTTTGATAAATAAGTCTATAGCAAGCACCAAACATGCCACTGTGTCAGTCTTACTCTTGATCGCTTACAGTACCCAGGAAAATTAACCCCAGACCAATGGCGATCCAAACAGCCAAAAAGAAGAATAATCCACCTTCCCAGGAGTGGGACCCACCTGCCAGTGAAAGCAACTATTAGGAACAATTTTCTTTTTTCTGCTTTCCCTTCATAGACCTCTGTGGAACCCCCAACCTTTTACTATTTTGAAAAATACCTGACTTTGAAAGCAAGTAAAGTGATTCTGCTTTACTTACTTTGCTTAGCTCATCTGTTTTGGGGTACTATTCAGTCCCTATTGCTACTGGTGCAGGAGCGGACTCTACCCCATTACAAAATTCCTTGTTTGTTTTACACTGCATACATCCCCTTACAATTAAGTGCGGTAGGGATACTTTGTATCCCTTTCTCTTTTCTTTTTTGGTAACTTTGTGGTTACTTGCATGTTGTGTCCTGTATGGGCTGGTGGCATTGGATATTTTTCTGTGTTTTTTTTGCATTTTATAAACTGTTTTTCAATTTTACCACGTAATGCTTTTTAGAGTACAATGTACCGAAACATGACTATTTTGGCCTTCCTACTACCCTCTCTGGGGCATTTATGGCAAGCCCTTTCCTGGGTATATGTTTGTGGCCTGATATGGGGTCTGGGACTGTCCAAGTCCATAACCCGGTCAAACTGTCTGTTGCTGTGCGGAAGTGGGGGCCACAGGCTGTCCATGATTGAACAGTCCCTGCCAGTTTGAATGGTGCAGATCCTAACTATTGGTGGGCTCGAGTGCAACCCCATTCGAATCTGGGATAAAAAGGTTACTCCTGCAGCCTGTTGTTGGTGCCACGACCGCTACGAAGAAGGGCATCCTGCTGACAACCTGCAACTCATCGTTGCAGCCTACCAGCATTGTCTTCCACTCTCCCAATAAAGCCCTGCTCCTTTTTGGTGATCTCCACAAGGCCCTCATTTTTGCTTTGACCACTGGACCAGTGGAAACAACCTGTCCCAACTCCTGCTCAAGGATCATTGAAATTCTTCATAAGTGTCCTAGGACCACCCTGCGGACTGACTCAGTCCCACCTGGGACTACCTCACTGCCTTGGTCGCCTTCCGGAGTTGGGACATCGCAGACCCATGATTTGTGAAACAAGAGGTCTCTCCCTGCATTTGCAGCTCTCCAGCACAAAGAGGGGATTTGCAGATTCAGCTTCTTAATTTCTGCCATGAAGACCATCTTCCAATGTTTGATCATGATGGTCATTGCTGTCTCCCACCTGCATTGTCCTGGGGGGGTCCTTGAAGGTCGTCGAGGACATGGGGGTCCTTTCTTCATGGTATGAGGGTCTTCTGCTGTCCACTGACAAAAACAGTCTCACAGAGCACGGAACCGCAAACTTACCGGACCTAAAAAACCAAACCAGCATGACCAGTGGACCCAAGCCATGTCTTAAGTGGGCCCAGCGGATTCAGGAACCCTAGAAGTGGTCCCTTTCTAAATCTGAAAACACAGGGTGAGTTAAACTACCTGTCTCTACCCTCTCTAACTCCATAGAGTTTAACAGGTGTAACCCTATCTCTCCCTATGCCTGAATGTGATTGATTGAGTTCTGGTCATGGATACCGCAGGCCTTCCCCAAAGGTGATGAGATTGTGAAAGGACCTCCTAGGAACTTTACTTATTTTTGTCCTTACCTCTGAAGGCTCTTACAGCTGCCTGTTGGCTTTGCCAAAATTTGTTCAGATTACTTAAGACCCTTAACCTTCCGCAGAAGGGTTCATTTGGGACTTCTGACTTTAAGAGAACTAGGTTGCATCCCTTTTAGCAAGGGAAAGGCTTTTAAAGTGTAGGGCCTTGTGCTTTTATTGCCTTCATTTTACATACTTCTTCTCAAATTGGTTTAATGCTGATCTTTTTAGTTTTTCTTCACTAGCTTTGCTATACTATAGTGTTATATAGTCTGAGTTTACTGTGTTATTGTTGGTGCTCTGTAGGTATGGTTAGTAATTTTACTTGCCTGTGATTTTTGATTAATGAGTTGTCCAAGGCCTAAATAAATATAATTATTTGTATACATTCTGTTGAATTTGTATTAAGATTGCCCTGTGTATTATGATATACAGCATTTTTATAGCGCCTAATTAATGCCATTGATATGGCCTCAAAGCGCTGTGAGGTGAACACCCTTGGAGTACCGAAGTCCAGGGTATGCAAATTGAATGGACTATTTTTAGAATGTGTGTATGCATTTTAGCCAAAACAAAGGTATGGGGGAGTGGCTAAGTCCCTGCTAGAAACCCTTGGAAATCTCGTTAGTGGAAGGGTGCTGTTATAGACGTCACGAGAGTAGGCGAGTCAGGGAGACTGATTATGTGCCCAGCAGGACCAAACTTTTTTCGTGGGACTCGGCTGCTTTCTAATTGCACAGGTGATGTGCAATATGAAGTTGAGTAGTGAATTTTTGTATATGTTTGTGGGTGGGAGGTGGTGCCCCAGGAGGGATAAGGCTATTTTTCATTGCGATGGAATGCAATACATACCAGAGAATCACTATCCGTGTGGAAAAAGATGCAGAGTAGTGGTACAAACAGCAAGATTCAAAATGCAAGCCCACACCACTATCTCTGTGGAAAAGATGCAGAGCAGTGGCACAAAACAGCAAGCTTCAAAATGCAAGCTCACACCACTACTAAAACACAGAAAACCTACCTGATGGTCGCAGCAGACAGGGTTCGGCTTGGCAGGGTTTGGCTCGTCCTGGGTGAACAGGTGATGGAGGTGCCCTTAGCCGGCTGCCCTTAGCCGGCTGCCCTGAAGAAACATTTCCTGCTACAGGGAGCCAATCCAAGCTCTAGCAGGCGTGTCGATCGGGTGCAAAGGGCTATGAGGCTGGGGAGGGAGTGGGCAGGTGAGAAGGAGCTCACGAGGCGCTTGATAAAGAAGAATCCAACAGGAGCGGTACAGGGGCAAGGAAGGAGGGGCACCAATCCTGCTCTAAGAAGACGAGCAGTGGTAGTGGCGAGAGCAGGGCCTGGGCAAGGCTTGCTGTAGTGCAGACTATGGGCTGAATGCACAATGGAAAATAGATTAGGTGGGCACAAGGTGCTTTTAACTCACTTGTGGCTTCTGGTCCCTCTGAGCACTTCTAATAAAATGCATTGTGTGCTGTGACAAAGGCCTTTCCTTTACTTTCCGAGCCTCTTCGCAGTTCGGGGTCATGTGACCCTTCGAGCAATCAATCTAGCTGTAAGAGAGTGGACAGTGGAAGTGGGAGAGTAAAAGTGTTTTGATTGCAAAACACATATTTTTGTACCTAGTTATTCAAGCACATTAAGCAAAGCATTTTTACCTCTTAAAATCAGGCAAGAATAGTTTCAGACTGTGGCATGTCTTGTACTACTACTCCAAACCTATCAATTGAGCTGTGTGGGTGGGGTAAACACTTTGTGTTGGTTTCCCTTTTTTTGTACTCCCCATTTTTCTTTTTTTGGAGTAGTTGCCTATTTTCAGTGTATAAAAGTGGTTGATAAACCCCCTTATCTGTAGGGCTGAGTTCAAGACAATTCTCATCATTCCAGCTATACAATTCAGAAGCTAATCTCAAATGTATACTATTTCACAGATGTATAGGTTCCAAATTCCTCCAGTCCCTATAGTGTACTTTTTGTGCTCAATCTTGTAAACCTTATGCTCCCTTTTGATATTGTTTTTTCACTTTCCTGACTTTGAGGAAGTGAAACATGTTTGCTCCACTTACCTTGCTAAACTCACCCATTTTGGTACACTGATCAGTCCCTATGTCAATCACCACAGGAAAACTGTTCTCCATTGTAGGGATTCAGCACTTTGTGGTTACTTGCATGATATATCCATGATGGGCCGGTGGCAGTGGTTATTTTATTTTTCTAGTGTCGTGCACTTCTTTATTTTACCACTTAATGCCATATGAAGTACATTACTGTATAAAATAGCTGTGCCACCAAATGTTCTTTAGACCTTCCTGGGGTGGCCCGATTTTCCTTATATGGTGTAAGCCCTTTCCTGGGTAAAGGCGCAGCTCTCACGGGCAAAGTGACGGTCTGTGTGTGGCCAAATGTTGAGGCTGGGCGTGTCTGGAACTAGTTCACATCTGACGGGTGTGTGTTGCTGGGCAGACGCAGTGGCCAAAGGCTATCCATGATTGGACAGTCCCTGCCAGCTTGAATTGTGCAGATCCATGGCATTGGTGGGATAGGAGCAGTTCCAGTTCGGATCCTAATAAAAGGAGGACTCCTGAAACAGTTCTTGTTCTTCAGATCACCGTTGGAGCCAAGACCCCTAGAGCAGGTCATTGAAGACCACAGATCACCAGCAGCCGTTTCTTCTGTGTGCTGGACTGAACCAGTCTCCGCCCCCACACTCATCCATGTCTAAGCAGTACTGCTCATTCACACTACCTTCAGTCTGGCTAGACATTAGTTTAGTTTCTTTATTTGTACCGCGCACCAAACCCTCAGGTAACAGGGTGCCAAGCTTAAAAGTGTTACAGACCGTTTAGACAACAACAATCGGCCATGGTTACATAGGGGTCGAGAAATGAGTGAATCAGATACAATATTGGGCTGCTAATATTACAGAAGACAAAGCGAATAAGCAAGCATGTGAATGTAGCTGATCATTCCTATTTCTTACCGAAGAGCCAACTCTTTACTTTGGCTCTAAAGGTCCAAAAAGAAGGTTCCATTCTAAGACTGAGGAGTAGGGCATTCCACTGTTTGGCAGCTAACACCAAGAAGCTCGCTCCCCCCGCTCTTTTTATTCGGAATTTGGGAACGGCAAGGCAGTGTGAGTACGCGGCTCTAATTGGTCTAGTTTGTTGGCGATGGTTGACTTTATCTGCTAAGTATTTGGGGGCGGAATTAGAAGGACACTTGTGGGTGATAATGAGCGTGCGAAGGGCAATACTATCTTGTACTGGTAACCAGTGGGCTTCTTGTCTGAAACTAGTGATGTGCGTAGATCTCGGTATGCTTAATGCTGATCCTAAGGCATTATTTTGAAGGACCTGGAGTTTGTTGAGGTTCCTTTCTGAGGTGCCTAAGTAGAGGGTGTTAAAGTAGTCAATCTTGGACAACACAAGTGCCGTGGCTAAGGTAATGCAGCTACTGTGAGAGAAAAGACTTGCAGGCGTTAATTAGCTTGTTGATATAGGCCGTGGAGGAGGCAGTGGCATTCACATTCTTCTTGAGCGAGAGGGTAGAATCTAAGTGTACCCCCAAGGTTTTAATTTCTTTGGCCACTTTGATACGGTTTCCATCAATGTTGATGGATGCATAACGGTGGTCTGGTTTGTTAAGGCGGGTTCGGGTGCCGAAGATCAAGAGCTTGGTTTTTTGTTGTTGTTGAGGCAAAGGCTGTGGTCTGCCATCCACACCTGGATTTCCAAGTATATCTCGTTAATCCGTTTAGAAACATCTTCATAGCACGCTGAGAGCGTGATGTTCTCATCAATCTGGGTGTAATTCGTTTGTGACACTCAGGTTATCAAGACGGCCAAAAAGGAGCTTAGTAAAGATGCTGTAAAGAATTGGTGAGACGCACAAGCCTTGCGGTACGCCGCAATGGATGGGAATTGGGTCTGCTGAGGCAGCTGGAGCGAAGACCCTATTGGTGCGGTTGGACAGGAAAGATTGTATCCAGGAAGATGCGTTGCTGGAAAAGGCAACTACTGTAGACAGATGATCAGTGAGGATTTGATGATCGACAAGATCGAATGCTGCCGATAAGTCTAACAGCAGGAGCATGGCAAGCTTACCATTGTCCTTAGCCTCATCCATTTGGATTTTAAGGTCCAGGAGGGCTGTTTCCGTTCCATGTCTTGGCCTGAAGCCCGATTGCCTAAGGCCCAATAAATTGTGATCCTCCAGGTGTTTCTGGATTTGAAGATGGGCCACACTGTCTAGGATCTTTAGGATGTAAGGAACAATGGTGATGGGCCTGTAGTTAGGAGTATTGGGGTCTAGGTTAGGTTTTTTCAATAGGGGCATGTCCCATGCCTCTTTCAGATTGTTAGGTACCTGCTGATCTCGAAGGAAGCCTTCATTAAGCCTGAGATGAATGGGGCCAAGCCCTTGGCGCCTTCTTGAATGATTGCCGCTGGACAAAGATCTCCTTGCATCTGGAGGGTTTGAGGCTTTTAATGATCTTTTCCACTTCTTTGGCGAGACCGGTGCGAAGGAGAAGAGTGGGCAGTTGGGGGTGCTGCCATTCTTGGCTAGGCTGTTCTCTTTTTGCTCAATTTTAGATTGGAGCATAGCAATTTTGTCTGCAAGTACTTTCTGTGTATTCGCACACCAAGCTGTGTCTCTCACACAGGTTTCCAAAGGTGGTGTTGGGGTCTCGAGTTCCCTGAAAATACTGAAAAACTCGTCAGTTTTGGATTTGGCAATGAGAATTAGTTTGTCATGGGTTTCCTTATTTGCATTATGGATAGCGGATTTGTAGGAAGAGGCAGCTGAGGTGAATAGCGCTTTGTTAGTGGGGTAGGCGATTTTCTCCAAGTGGATTCTGCCGCTCTTTTGGCATTCCGGAGTATTTTTAGTTCAGGGGTAAACCATTTCTTAAGGTGGGCTATTAGTTTAGCTTTGGATAATTTAATGGGGGCTATGCTGTTCACAGCAAACTCCACTGTGTTCTTGTTGAGGTTGGCGCGCTTGTTTGCGTTCAGGTCCTTGTAGTTGGCTGGGTCCAGTATGTCCTGAATCGGTGACCGTAGGCTTTGGAGCGTTAATTAGTGTCTATCCCAGCGTACCAGAATAGGGCTGATTCTGAAAATCCATCCCACCAAACAGCAAAGAAGGTGCCTAGAAGACAGTGTAACCCAGCAAAGTAGATTCACCTGGTTAGGAGTACAAAGGCAGCCAGCTGAAGAACGGGGTCATATGGTGAAGACCACAGTGCAGGAGGCCCAAGCGAACAGTGGATGCAGGGTGTTTGTGTCCCAACACCTTTCTGGTCAACTACAGCTTACTCCACAAAGACTGCTAAACAACAATATTGCCAAAGAACAAGAGACAATTGTGTGGCGTGGCCATTTTAGGGCATTAGCCAATTTAGTATCCCAATGGTAAAAATATAATTACTGCTACCAGCTTGTCTTTATGCACATGTAACCAGAAATCCCAAGTGGAAACGACTAGGGTGATACAAAAGTATCCCCACTGCACTGCATTGTAAGATCCAGTGTTCAAGCACAACATGTTAAAAGGCAAAAGGGAAACACAGTTTCCCAGTACTGATAGCCTAAAGGACTGATCAGTTTCCACTGAACTAAAATATGCAAAAGGCCATGTGGAGACTTCCCTGTAAAGGAAGGACAGGTTTAAAAACAAAAATTAAAAGGTTTGGCGGTCCATAGAAAGTTGCTAAAAGAAAAATGGTATGAATCATGTTGCCTAACTAATACAGAATAGTAAGTGCCTAAGCGACTCGTCACAGCCTCCCTGACACCATCTTTCAAGATTTGCGCAGTGAACAGGGCAAGGTTACTTGCCCAGAAAAGTGCAAGGCACCCGTCAAGTCAGAATTTAATGTGTGGGGCTCCCTTTGCCAACTTGAATAGTTCTCTAGCGTCCATCCTCTACAGAGGTTTCCAGGACCGCTGCAGTTCATTTTTAATGGGCTGCTATTGGTAGTTCATATAGCCACCTTGACATGGATGCTCTCAGTAACACAGTTTTGTCTCTTTGAGTTCACACATGGAAAGCACATAGGGGAGTTAGGTGATGGCAGCTATCCATTTTAGCTTTGGCTACGCCACTTTGTATCCTTTTTTAACGCGTCGACAGCACTTGCTCCCTGAACAGGAGAAAAGGGGGACTACCTGCGTAAGTCCTACACTCCAAACATTTTGCTTTTGCTCTGGGCCATGAGGCACTGTCAATGGGGACATTCTGCCTAAGGTCGGTACTCCCAGAGCTCAAAGGCACCCCTCTAAGTCTTGTACACGATTCAGACTGGATGAAGGTCTCAGACCTTATGTCAATCCACATCTGTATGTGGGTATGTGCCCACGAAGGTGGAGCTTGGCAGACCAATACTTTGATTGGTTTGCTCGGCCAATCCCCTACATGTATATTCCTAGGAACCCTGGGCCATTCTAGAAATGTGTACCTTTTAAATTGCTTGGGATTACTCTCCTGAACACCCTGAAGGTTGGTTGAATCAATGACTGGATCTGTCTGAAGGGAATACTCTGCCTCAATGTGCTGGAATCCTGATTCAGGCTCTTCGTCGTCTTACATACGTCAATAATCATTCCAGAATGATCACCATTGTGCCAACTTGCTTCTGCATTTTCTTTGTCCACCATCATAAGGGTCATCACCCATGGCTTTTCTGATTTGCTTTTATCGTTTAGGTCGTCCTTCCACCACCTTCTCGCACTTCCCTGACGTTTTCTGGGCCAGGGGGGACTTGCTGGACCTGAAGCATAAGACACTGCTGCCTGGCTGAAACCACAGGGGCCACCTGAGTGGACCCTGCTGCTCAAAACATGCGTGCTCTTTTGTGAGACATAATGGGACAGACTGCAGGAGCTGCTTTTTTCGTGGGGCAATCCTGCTTCTTGTTCTGCAGCCCTTTCTCCTCACTGACAAATCCCTGATACCTGCTTAAAAGATCATCCTTGCATTTCCCTGCTAGTGCAACAATGGTCTTTGTCCAGTACTTGATGAATCACCTTGATGCAGGTTTGTATCCAAAGTGACTTTTCCACCCATTTCTTCTGCACTTCCACAATCTCTTCAAATGGCCTGGGTGAACTTCTCATCGTCTTCTGACTTCAGACCCATCAGTGGTTCGAGACAGACATGGTATCAAGCAGTTAGACACATGAGATCCAGTTGGAAAACATTTTTTTGTTGTTGATTCGATCAAAATCTGATCTTTCAAATTAAATTCATTTTACAAATCAACAAAATACAAATCCATTAAAATATGAATTATGCAAAATACAAATATTACAATTCATCACTTCCTAAAATTTCTTAATAAAAAAAATCTAAAAATCACTAGACCAGTTCATATTCCTTATACATCAGGTTAATTAAAAAAAAAGAGAAATGAAAGAAGAAAAAACAGTAGAGCGATTCTTAGATCTTACTTTCAGGGCACTTCAAGAAGCCTAACATTTCCAACATTCTTATTATCTCTGTTGTTAAAAATACCTTGTGCCCGGCAATGATTCTGCACCAAATATCCTCCAAGGAGGCATACACATTTACAAGTCCCACATTTTTATTCAATTTTGTCAGGATGGATATAGCGCCTAACCTGCCCTAACTCTAAGCGGTGACTTCCCTCAACTGATGTCATCTAGGGTTCAATGTCAAATAATGTCTGTCACAACCTATACTTGCCCTAATTCTATTACTAACAATGTGCGGGGAAAGTCCAAAGAAATGTGTTTGCAAAGATCATATGATAAAGTCTTTTAGGAGCTTCTTAGAAAACTCCCTTCCCCAAGTTTCAAACACTCTGGAAATAAAGTTCTTCAAGGTTTCAGAAATCTCTTCTAATAAATGTCACAATACTTCTTTCCCCAAGTTCAGGACACTTAGGGTGTAAAGTTGCAGATCACTATTATAATATTCTGAGTAGTTCACAATTCTTATAATTCTGTTTACGGAATTTCTCTAATAAGTTATTCTCAGAGCTTCTTACTCTGCTCCCTTCCCCTATTTTCATGACTCTTATAGGTTTCAAGTTCTTCAGGGTTTCTCAAATATTATTTCAAAAGTGACTTTTCAACTCACAGTTCTAGTTATCCTCGGTTATTCTGTGTTTCACAATCTTCCTGCTTGGTTTCCTCAAAAGTCGTAAACAAAATATCCAGCTAGTTTCTTAGGTTTTTCTTGCCTGGACTCAGAAAGCAGCCCTCTTCTCCCTTACTACTGTTCACAATACCTTTTAGACTTGGGGTTCCCTTCTCTTATTTGTATTTGTTTTATTTGTATTGCGCAACCCGGCCCGTGGGTATCAGGGCGCATATCTTGAAGGTACATAGGTTACATAAGTTACACGTAGGTGAACATTTCTTGGTGGTTCATAGGTTACAAGTAAGACGTATGCAGTTTACAGGGTATCATACAGTTACAAGAGGTATTATACAGTTGCAAGATACAGAGGAGCGCTAAGCTCAATTATGAAAGTTAGCACAAGGATAATAGGTGCAGTGAGAATAATATTAGGTAATGTGTTTCAAGTGAGAAGGAGAGGAAGACAAGACATACAAGGAGTGGCAGTGAAGTCAGGGAAGCCATTTTCCGGAGTGGGTCGAATGTATTATGTGTGAGAGGCAGCTAGGTCTTGCTCAAGGAGCCATTTCATGACCTTATGCTTGAAAGAGTGGAAGGAAGTCTCAATTCTCAGTGTATTTGGGAGAGTGTTCCATAATTTGGCTGCCAAGACTGGGAAACTGGACCCCTCTGATTTTTGCAGCTTAAATCTGGGTATGCACAGAGAGTGAACTTGGGTAGATCTCAGAGGACGAGTAGTTGTGTGAATAGAGAAGCGGCTGGCTAGGTATTCAGGGGTGCGGTTTGCCTGCCACTTACGAGCAAGAGTTTTGAGAGAGATTCTTTGGGCAACAGGGAGCCGATGGAGGCTCCATCTAGTGTCAGATATGTGTAATTTCCTCAGAAGGTTGAGGGCAACCCTGATGGCATGGTTCTGAGTTACCTATAGTTTGTTGATGTTCCTTTGACTGGTTCCAAGGTAGAGAGCATTGGAGCAGTCTATTCCTAGACATTATGAGGATTCTGGCAAGAATGATGCAGTTTGTAGCGGTGAGAAAGGGTCTACATGCTGTTATAAGTTTGCACATATAAGGTGCAGCTGAGGCCACCGCATTGGTTTGTCTAGTAAGTGATAAGATGGAATCAAGATAGATACCAAGAGTTTTTGTGTCATTGGACACCTTGATGAAGTTCCCATCAATATTGAATGCCTTAAAGGCTGAGTCCAATTTGTTAAGTCTGAAATGCTAGCCTAGGATAAGCAGCTCAGTCTTTTTGTCATTCAAGCAGAGCCCATGGTGAGCCATCCAGGCCTGGATGACCGTATAGATATTATTAAGAGCTTTTGAGTCGATCACATAGTCACCAGTGATAGGGATGAGTATCTGGGTGTCATCCGCGTAATTAGTGTAGGTGACACCCAGAGAGTCAAAGATATCAGAGTGGCTTCGTAAACATGTTGTAAAGAGTGGGGGAAACGCAGGACCCTTGTGGGACCCCGCACGGTAGTGGTGATGGTTCAGCAGAAGCTGTGGGTGAGAAGACCCTCATAGTTCTACTTGCCAGAAATGATTTGATTCAGGAGGTGGCTTTGTTTGAGAAGTGGGCAGCAGTTTTGAGGTGATGGCAGATAATTTGGTGGTCAACCAAATCAAAAGCTGCCGAGAGGTCGAGCAGGAGTAGAAGGGCCAGCTTGCCCTTATCTTTTAAGTCCTCAATTTCGTTTTTAAGTTGATAAGAGCAGTTTCTGTTCCGTGTCTAGGTCGGAAGTCCGATTGGCGAAGAACCAGGAGATTATTAGATTCTAAATAAGCTTGTATTTGAAGATAGGCTGCACGGTCCAGGATTTTCAGTAAAAAGGGCATGGTGGTGATGGGTCTATAATTGGAGGAGTTGTTGGGATCGAGGGTGGGTTTTTTGATTAGAGGAATGACCCATGAGTCCTTGAGATTGTCAGGGACAATGCCGGATTTTAATTAATCATTAATGAAGGAGGTAATGAAGGGGGCTAGTTTGTGAGCGGCCTCTTTAATGACCGGAGCCGGGCAGGCATCGCCTTGACATTTAGATGGTTTCATCTTTTTGATTATATTTTCCACTTCCCAATTGGATAGTGGTGAGAAATTATTTGACAGAATGTGCAGATGCAGAGATATTGTTGGCGAAGGAGTTAGACGTGGGGTCTAACGGTAGGCTACATTTTCTACATTTTTTGGTGTTAATTTTGGCCTGCAAGGTGGATATTTTCTCAAGGAGTGCTTTTTGGATATTAGAACACCATGTGGTGTCAGTGTTGCATTTGTCGGTCGGGGCTATCGGAAATTCAAGTTCTTTAAGGATCTTGAAGAGCTCTTTAGTGTTAGATTCGGCCTGCAAGATACGCTTATTGTAAATATCTTTTTTTTTCTAGGAATATCGCCTATTTATAGATGGTTGATGCAGTGATAAAGGTTTCTTTGTTAGTGTCTGTTGGACGGCCTTTCTAGTGAGCATCTGCGTTTCTTTTGGCTTTGCGTAGATCCTAGTTGAGTAATCCATGAGTTAATGTGTGCACAGGGTTTTGATTTTCGCAGTTTAAGTGGGGCTATAGAGTTTACTGCCTTCAGTATAGTTTGATTGTAGATGTCTACTAAGACTGTAGGGTCAGAGCAGGACGTTGAGGCGTTGTTAAGAAGGGGAAGGATCATTGGGAGTAGTTTCTCCATAGAGATGTCCTCCCTATTCCGGGTGTGAATAGAAGATGCAATGTTCGATTTGGGACTCTGGGGGTTGGATTTGATAATGAAGGTTATTTTGTGGTGATCCGACTAAATGCATGGTGTGACAGATCCTAGATTAATAGTGCAGTTCAGATAATTGAGCCAATCCAAGGTTCTTCCTTTGATGTGAGTGGGCTCTTGGATATGGTGGGTGAATCCTAGGTCTGTTAGGGAGTTAGCTAAGTCAAGCGATTTAAGGTCATTTGGATCTTGATGCCCAGATTAAGGTCACCAAGTAATATCATTTGGGGAGTTGGGCTTGGTTTTGGCGGTTAAGAGGGATGATATATCCTCAGCAAAAGTGGAGATAGGACCTGGTGGCCTGTAGATAAGGTACATTGTAGCTGTTTGATTGGGTGATATCGGCAATTTGACTGTTAGTAGCTCAGCGGAGTCAATCTGCAGGTTCGGGATTGGTCTAAATTCAAGAGATCTTTTGAAAATAAAGGCTAAATCCAAGGTTCTTCCTTTGATGTGAGTGGGCTCTTGGATATGGTGGGTGAATCCTAGGTCTGTTAGGGAGTTAGCTAAGTCAAGCGATTTAAGGTCATTTGGATCTTGATGCCCAGATTAAGGTCACCAAGTAATATCATTTGGGGAGTTGGGCTTGGTTTTGGCGGTTAAGAGGGATGATATATCCTCAGCAAAAGTGGAGATAGGACCTGGTGGCCTGTAGATAAGGTACATTGTAGCTGTTTGATTGGGTGATATCGGCAATTTGACTGTTAGTAGCTCAGCGGAGTCAATCTGCAGGTTCGGGATTGGTCTAAATTCAAGAGATCTTTTGAAAATAAAGGCTATGCCTCCACCTTTAGATTGGAGGGAGTCTCTGTCACATCTAATGATGGCGTAATTATCAGGTATTGCCAAGGATAAAGTTGGACCCGATGCTGCATGTAGCCATGTTTCGGTAATGGCTAAGAAGTCAAGGTCTTCAGTTACAATAAAATCGGCGATGTCAAGCGCATGTGCTGGGATCGATCTGGCATTGATAAGGGCACCTTTGATCAGGGTGTCTTTTGCATGGTTTGAGTTATTGTCATGGAAGGTCAAGGTGTTTTTAGTAGTTGTGGACAGAGTCGAGATACTTGTGTTTGTAAGTACTGAAGTGTGATGGGAACGGGGTGTACGTGGCGATTTAAGGATGAGTCTTGAACCTAATCTTAGGTTCCTAAGGTGGAGAGCGCAGGGTTGGTTTGGCATAGGTTTGGTCGTAAAGTGTTCGATCCATAGGGCTGGGTTTTCAAGTACTGATTGCTGCCAGCCATACTGATTACAGGCTCAGTGATTGGAGAGTGTGTTGCAGATATGGATGGGAAAGAAGGAGGGCAGATCCGGTGAGCTCTAATATTCAGTGTATACCATGTGAGTATAATGGTGAGGAGCAGCAGTGGAAGTGTGCGATAAGACCAGTATGCACGGTGCATTGTGGGGAGCAGACTGCTAGGCGTATAGCTAAGTCAATAGGATCCTGTGCAACAACAGGTAACGGTAGACAATGTTATTGAGTAGGAGGTTAAATAGGAGGGATGCACAGCTCTAACATAGGGTCAATGGATATATGAGAGACTAGTTAAATGTGTATATATCGCCTACCTAAGGTGTGGTGGTGCGAAGGTGTATGTACTATTGAATGGGTAAATATTAGATTTTAGCAAGTGAGGTGCTGGGGTCTAGTAGGGTACAAGGGCTAATCCAGCAATAGGGAAGCAGGGCCTAGCAACAGGATACATGGGCTAATCCAGCAATAGTGCAGTATGGCCTAACAGTAAGGTACACAGGTTAATCCATCTATAGCTATAGTGCAGTAGGTACACCTTAGGTATAGCTGTTGCACATTTTCACAATCTCGTCTGGGGTTCCCTTCCCCTTCTTTATATTCAGCTTTCCTGTTTCCCGGGTCTCGGCGTAGTTGCTGGGCCCTTCGATCCACCCACTACAGGTAACGCCACCTGGGATCTTGCCAGTACACTTATTCACTCCTTTCACTTGCACTTTACTTGCTTTGGCCCTTTTCACAGTGTTCCTTTTTTCAGTACAATATTCACACCTCATTCCATATTCACTCAGTTTACTTGGGCTTTACTCGCTCTGGCCCTTTTCACAATGTCAGAATAGTGTTCTGTCTCCCTTGGTTGCCAGCGCCACTTTGCTCACACTTCATTCGTCGCACAGCTCCCCTCTGAACCACTCGGAAACTAAGTATCAACTTTTATTCACTCCGATTGTCTTGCCGCACACAGTTCATTCACTCCGAACACTGAATAACTTTCTATCTTTATCATGCTTTCACTCTGACGCTTTACTTTCATAACAGTTACTTGATACTTTGTATTCAGCCCCGGTTTCATACCGTGGGTCTCTTTCTCTGCTTTAGACTCACCGGCAATGAAGTCTTCTCGCGGTTTAGTCCATTTACTTCTGAACAATGCAGTTTGAGGTTAGGTTCTCACCACTTGCCTCTCAGACACTCCTGGCCCTGCCAAGAGAACAAGCACTTCTCATTAACACGAGGGAATGATGGTCCTTCCTTCTCACAACTTTGGCTCCCTGGAGACACGCTCCCTCGCCTCTTCATCCCAGAGCTTCTGCTCTACCACGGGATAGCGGTCCGGCCTGCCAGGCTTCTGTAGCCAGTTTTCTCTTCTCGATATTGCTCTTCTCCAAACTGCCAGTTGCTCGCAAGTCAGGGATCCCCTGCTGGACGCAGCCTCCCTGTTGCTGTGTCTCCTACTGCTGCTCACTGTGTTGTGTAAAGCCCCTCCTTTTATACACCTAAGACTGGTCAACGGGCTGCAGGTGTGAGGTCAGTTGAAAGTCTGCCCGACTCTACATTATCCAATTAATGGGACATGCCTGTCCTTTAGTCTTGGTTGAGTTGAATCTTAAAGGGGCAGTCTGTCTTTTCAGCTTTTGAAAGTGAAGTGTATGTTTTTTAATAGGGCTGAGATTATAATAGCCTATAAAGGCAGAGGGTTTGTAGGGGAGGTTGGGTCCAGAAAAAGAGGGAGTACCTTAAGTAGTTGAAGGGTATTTTAGTTTTTAATTCTTCTCTTATGGGATAATATGAATTTGTTTTCCTTTAAGAGGTCTTTCTTAGGCATCCCTCTCTAATGTCTTCCCCTACTCGGGGTTAGTGTTCCCTCGGAAACCTGATTAATGGAGTATTTAATCCTTTTCCTACACCGTGAGTGGGTAAGACCCCCTTGAGCTGGAAGAATGACAATAACCCATAAAGATGGAATCTTGGTTTTTCCTAGATTTTCGTGAATTCTGTGTCTCGCTTTCTGGAGCCCTCTTCTCAGCCCCCAAAGACTCTCCACTCAGATGATCCGCCCTCGCTTGTCCACCCCCATGGTTGGGATCCACAAGCGATGGCCCTCCCCATGCCACCTGAATGGAAGATCCCCAGGGACTGCCTGGGAGAACACCTTCAGCTTTCTCACAGTGGTCACATCCTCCTGGGGCTTTGCCTGTAAGTCTTGCATCCAACGCTGTGACCTTAACACTTGCTGCAACTGGCATTTGCTACACCACTTTAATCTTTCTTCGCCGTGCATGTATGGTCTTAAGGGGTCCACTAGCCGCTACATATGTTATGTTATCCAATTTTATAAAGCGCTCGTGCGTGCGAGGGCATCTTGGTGCTGGGGAAGAGCATTCCACAGTTTACCAGCAGCGGTAGAAAAAGCCTGGCCACCCACTCAAGAAAGATGGAACCTAGGGATCACCACCAAACAGGTGTTGGCAGAGCAAAGATCTCGGCCTGGGCAATAGTTGCCACATTTGCCCAAAATATACACTGCTCCCTGCTGATAAAAAGCTTGATGAACTAAGCAAATATATTTGAGTTCAATACGCCTGGCCACTGGGAGCCAGTGCCGAGAGCGAAGGACTGGCGAAGCATGAGTACCATAGGGAGAATTTGTAGTAATTGGAACTGCTAAATTTTGCAACACCTAGAGGCGATGTAGAAGTCCCATTGGTTGAGCCAGTAACAAGGCATGGCAATAATGCAACCAGCTAAGCATAAGAGCAGCCACTACTGGAGGACGAAGGGGACTATGTAGAAAAGGAAGAACACTCCGAAGAATCCTCAGATGAAAATGGCTAGCTTTACAAATTTCACCTACCCGTGGATCCATAGAAAGGGCAACCCCCAGGGTTTTCACCACCATCATTGGGAGATGAAAACTACCAAGTGTAGGGGGAGTCCAAAGGGTAGAAATAGGAGGAGAACCCACCACCAAGACCTCTGTCTTGTCCCCATTAAGTTTCAGCCAATTGCTGTTCATCCACTCCCCACAGCCGTCAGGCACTGATGCAGGCACAGCGACACTTCAACCCGGTTAAGCTCGACATGAACCAGAATTTGGGTGTCGTCGGCATAAGAGTAGCACCGGAGGCCAAAGGGTTAACTCCTCTGTATCATCTGCAACTCACAGGTTATACTCACCAGATTTTAAACTATTTTAAAATACTATAAGTTTACTTACATGGTGGTTTTTCTTCAAATAGGTTTAGAAAGGATGTTCCCATTTTTAAGAAATGGTTTGTATTTGTATAACTTATCGGTGCATTTAAGTCACTTGCACTCGCCCAAAAAACTTTAGGTCTCTAAACTAGCAAAATGATCTAACCCGAGTGTGTAAGTGTGCGATACTGACTAACTAGATCTCTTTTAGAAATCTTAAATTATTGGCACAGTATGCCCATGGCTTCCACACATATAAAGTGGGTGCCCCTTGTGGGAAATCTGAGGGCATTCTCGCATTTATCCCTTTTAAGACCCCCTCTCAAATGACTGAGAAAAGGGTGAAGCTACCAGATCCTGACCCGTGGTTAAATCTATTAGGGAGGATTGTCAGAGTAGAGTCTTTGGGAATCAGGGAGGGAGTACCTGCTGACAAGACATGGGATTCCCCTTCTCCTAACACGAACGTATCCTCCCGTCCCTCTAATCTTATAAACTATTGTGAGACCCAATCTTTTCCTTCCCTGTCAATCTCATTTACTGAGGATACCACCGTGAAAGAACTAGAACCACCAAACCCTTATCATCGTAGTAATAAAACCAGGAGGAGAAATCTTGGCACGTCAATCTCTGACCATCTTGAACAATATTGTAACATTGAGAAGGGGAAGAGACAAATACCATCTTCCTGTCATAAGGACACCCCCAGAACTAAGACAAGGTATCCCCCTTCCTCTGACAGTAACCTATCCAATCCCCCCACACCCTCCAGAGGTTATATTAAAGCACACAGTCCTCATTTCCTCAGGTACCACTCAAGTACTGTGACGAAGAAGAGGAAGTCAAGAGAAGTACCACTTTCCTATGATTAACACCACTATGGTACTGAGAGGAAGAAGATGCACACTAACATACTCAACTATTAACAAGGCCAGGCAATTGAAATCAACCATGCCCACCCATCAATCAAGTCTTCAGGAGAGTATAAAAGGGACACAGTCATTTAGCAAGTGGAACTAGTTGGGAGGAAAGCTGTGGAGCTGTGCCTGCCCAGAGCCAGCTGGGGAAATCCAGGACACTGAGGGCTTGCACGAGGGAGTGCGCTATAACAGCGTGGCTAGAAGCCTACCACTACAGTTGAGAGAAAAGGTCTGAAAAACGTAGCAAGGAGGTGTGCTAATCCCTTTTTATGTTAATGCTAATTTCTTGTTCACCTGTACGGAGTCAGAAGGCCAGGAGTGTCTGAGGGGCAGGTGGTAGGACCCTGACCTGCGACTATAAGGAACACCTCGAGGGGCAAGTGATGTGACAGCACAGGGGGGTTTGAGCAAGATACAATCGTAACTCTCAACCGCATATAGTGAAAGAGGCGTCTGGTGAAACTGACAAAGAGGATTCTGCTGATATAAAATAACTGAGTGGTCGTGTACAGGAGTACTTGTTGACGAAAGACTCTATAACTGAACAGACCTTCCAGGATATTGCGAAATTTTGCGGGACATTTTGTATTAGCTGGAGGGTGCCTGATTGCCGCATTGTAGGAAAGAGGCAGAGTGCAAGGCTACAAGAGAGCCGGAGTGTCATGATTATATATCTTTTGTATTCATTTAATTGGAAGAGTCCCAGATGTCTCTGGCTTGGCAGAACAGTTTTTGTTTGGCTACATTTTTGGTTTAATGTGCATGCCTATTTAATAGTATTAACTTAATTGATCATTATCAGTTGTAATGCTGAAACTATTCCCTTTCTATGTTCTCAAATCCCCCAAACACCCACACACCTCTCATCAACACACATCACACATATCACCAACTCCCCATTACAACTTGCATTCCTGAACCTCTCACTCTGTCATACAAATACTTACGTGTTATATCACACTGTCAAGTCACAATTTGCACTCCCCAGCCCCTGCCAAACTCCAAATCATACTTCCAACTTACACCTTACGTTCTACAATTCCTTCCCGCAATATACAGTCCTTCATTCTTTTGTGCTGCTTCTGCATCTTGCATCCTTTCTCACATTCTATCGCACTCTTCACTTATCCTTTTTCCCAATCTGCAGCTCACTGCCTCTTTCCGGCCAACCGCTTCCTCTCTGCTTTCTGGCTGACTACTCCCCCTGACCACACGCTCCCTCTACTTTCTGTACCTCCGCTCACTCACAGATTTCTGGCCCATCTCATCACTGCTTCCTCTGCTCTCTTGTGCAATGCTTCTTACTTTGAAGCACTTCTATCCCTCTGCTTTCTTGCCTATCACGTCACATCTCACCCATCACTCTCCCTCTCTCTCCTTTCACTCTCATAGTGTGACAATTTTTAAAAAATGTAGATTTTGACCCAGATCCTCAAGAAATGGGGAATTTAAAAATAGAGTCGAGGATATGCTATTTTTAGATAACCCATTTTTGGAAATGAACAGGTAACCTTATTATCAAAAGTGACCTGTGCATTTCCACGGGTTTGAGTTGTAGTGCAATTTGTGCGCTGGCCAGCTGCCTTGAATAGGGTTCTGGGTTGTTTGACCGAAGTGTAATTATTTGCGACGAAATTGACCGTAGTCAATTTTGGCGCAAATAGATTTGCACTTCAGCCAAACAACCCAAAATGTACCTTTCACCACCACCCCACTCCCTCCCCTACTTAACTGCTTGGTCTCTGTCGCTTCCCCTGCAACCCTGCAGTGTCAGATCTGTCTCTCTAACGCAGGTTGGATCCGATGCTCCAGATTCCCTTTTTTATTTTTTTCAGACCCCCACCTCAAATTTTGAGGAAGCGGGGGACACCCCTGCCATTCCCAAGCACAAAAAAACTGAACATGGAGAGCGGGTGCCACCCCCGCAATCCCCGCTTCACATGTTCAGTATTTATAAAAATCGATCGAATGGTACTGGCGAAATAGGCCTAATTGTACCATTCGATCGATTGTTGGCGGTCAAAATGGGGGAGTACCTTGAATAGAAGCGCTCTCCCGACAGTGTTCTGCAAGCTCCCAGCGCCTTTTACAGTGACAGGCCCTTCAGGGGCCTGCCACTGTAAAATGTGCCCAAAAAATGCATTTCTATCCTTTTTGAGGAACAGAAATGCAAGCGACATAGCAGCGGTTCATACCTTAAAAAAATGCATGACAGGGTCAAGAAAGACCCTGTCATGCAGTGGCACCCCCATCTCCTGTGCGTGTAGGGTCGCCTACAATTTCTGCACATTTAAAAGTGCATCTTGCTTGGAAATTTAGGATGTGCTTTTAAATTGGCAGAAATGCCCCCTGATTTGCTCAAGGAGGTGAAAAAGGCATCTGAATGGGCGCGCATGTAAAATCCACAAAGGACACCTCAATGGGCACATTTCAATAAAATGTGCCCATTGAGGTGTCCCTTGGTCTGCTCTTTTTTTTGTGTGCGCAAGTAATGAGATGTGTTAGCGCATTTCATTTGTTGCGTTAAAATGTTTTGAGAATCTGGCACCCTGAGTATTTTTTTTTTTAAACAGTAGTTTTTGCAGTTTTTTGCAAAAACTATAGTTTTTGCACAAAACTACCGTTTTTGCAGCATTTTGCGGGATCGCAAAATCGCTATAAGCTGGAAGGTCTGACTGAATAGGAATCACTTGTGATTAAAGGGGAGCTGTGCACAGCAATGAAAACCGAGGAAAATGGAGATCCCAAAAAGGAAGAGCTATGCGAAAACCGAAGTGGGAGCAACATTCCCTAAAGTTAAAGGGAAAGGGACTGTCCATTAAGCCAAGAGTGTTGAGAAGCATCCGGGAGGCTGATCCAGTAGGGCTGCAGAGACCCCACAAGAAGGACAGGAGAGCTCAAGCAAAGGAAGACACCTGGTTGCGTGATATATTTTATTTGTATTGCGCCCATACACAAGTGTTTCAGAGCGTGACGAGGCAAGGGAGGGTAAACGAGGGAGGACAAAACAGTGATTTTACTAGGCCCAGTGACATTGAGAACGTGCAAGTGCAGGGGAGAGGGAAGGGGGAACGTGCGAGGGACAGGGGCGAGCGGAAAGTGCTGAACACGTGATAGGACAACAGCAGGTAGTGCAGCCAGCAGGTGGTAAGTGCAAGAATTAAGGTGTAGACAACGGGTGTCTAAGTGCTGGAAGGGGACTGTAGGGTTGCAGATACAGACCCAAGTGCAGGGTTGCCAGGAGGCAGTGCAGGTGTGTGGCTGGGAGGGAAGGGATCTGGGCCCGAAATCAGAGGGTAACTAGGTGCCCGGTGCCAAAGCAGACAGATCAGCAGGGGAGATGAAGAGCAAAGGAAGAAGCAAAGAGGAAGCTATTAAGGTGCTTCCGGAAGCGGAGATGGTTCTCCTCAAGTTTCAAAGAGGCAGGGATGCTGTTCCAGTGGGAGGCCCCAGCTGAGGAAAGGGATCTACCCACACATCATTGCTTGGAGAAGTGACTGACCCTGAGGGAATTGGAGGTGAAGGAGCGAAGAGCTCAGCTCGAGTAGGTATTTATTTACAGAGGGAGATTTTGAAGGTATTGTCGACCCAGGTCCCAGAAAGCCTTGTGGGCAATGCCAAGGGTCTTGAATTTAATCCTTGCAGCCACTGGGAGCCAGTGGAGAGATTTCAGGGCTGGAGAGATACGATCCCAGGTCTTCAGGCCAAGGACAAGCCTCGCAGTCCTGTTCTAGATGAGCTGCAGAGGGTGGAGAGTGTTTGCAGGCAGATTTAGAAAGAGGCTGTTGCAGTAGTCCAGCCTAGAGAGAACCAGAGCTCTGGAGACAGTGAGCTTCTGGGGGAAGGAGAGGAAAGGAAGAATACTTCTGAGGAGTTGCAGTTGGTAGTTAGATGTTTTTGAGACATCAGAGATGTGAGGAGAAAAGGAAAGTGTGGAATCGCAATTTACCCTGAGGCTCGCAAGTGGGAGCAGGGAGAGCGCCAAGAGAGGCTGGCCAAAGAGTAACGGGAAAGGAAGGTGCAGGTGTGCTGATGAGAAGGATCTCTGTCTTACTGGCATTGAGGCATAGGTCGTTGGTGACGCACCACTCTTGGATTGCAGACAGACAGTTGAAGATGAGGGAGGGAGAAGAGGTGGTAGAAGGGAGCCTGAAAACAAGTTGGGTGTCATCCGCATAGCACTGAAAGTTTGAGCAGAGCACAGCCATGCAGTGGGCGAGTGGTGCCAGGTATTGGTGGAAAAGCCAGGGAGAAAGGTTTGACCCCTGGGGAACACCACAGGTAGAAAGTGATATAGAGGAAAGGAAGGACCGAAGTTGGACCTGGGAGGGTCGGTTGGAGAGGAAGGTCAGCCAGGCCAGGGCCAGTAGGAGCAGGGAAAGGGCCAGAGGGCCTGTAATGGGTGGACTGTGAGGTTTGACAACTGCGCCGTGACAAGCGAAGCGCTAGCTATGGAAAAGAGCTGCATGAAGTACTAAACCTGAAAGTCAAAGGAACCTGGTCTAAAGTGGGAAATGAAGTCCCACCAGGAACCAAGGGAAGAGTGACATTTTTCTACTAGGACTTTTTAAATTGACCTTTGATACTTAACAGGAGGCAACATTGAACCAGTTGTGCATTTGTAAGTTGGCGAACAATTTAAGAGGGTCTGGCTCGGGCGAAGGAAGCCTGAGGGACCCGTTGTAGAGGTGCGCCCTGACAAGGAAAAGGTACTGTGAACTTTTGTCAAGCCAAATTTGAGTTGCTGCGTAAATCCTGAGAACCTGTGGAACTTTCTAAACCAGAGTGCTTTGTACTTGGGTAAGGAAGCTGCAGAGGAGCTCCATTGTTATGCTAGCTTTACTTTGAACATTACCTGAGTGTCTTGTACTTGGGGAAGGGGGCTACGCAAGAGCTCCATTGTTACATTAACTTTACTTTGAACACTATTAAGTTGGCCAAATCCCTTACACCCTATTATTCTGTAGAAGTGAGGGCAAATATAGGTTTTGACACAGACATTATTTTGTTTTGGACTGACAGACTTGGACTTCCCTTAGTTTTCTTTCCATTAAGGAACATTCTCACCTTAGTTGGGTCCAGTACGGTGTTATGCCATCCTGACCATTGAAAATAAAGGTTTCAAAATCGAATTTATCTGTCTGTGTCATCTCTTGATACCATGCCTGTCTCACACCCTAAAACTGCATTGTTAGTAGGACTAGCATCGGCACGCAGGATTAATGAAATTCTGCCACTGGGGGCCTCAGAACCCTATTTGGTTTTTCCCAAAGAAAAAGTAGTTCTTCAAACTCCTCCAAAATGCTTACCAAAAATAATACCCTCATTTCATATAAATGAGATTATTCTACCGACTTTCGTCCCTAATCCTCAATCGGATGCAGAGAAGGCACTACACTATTTGGATTTAAGAAGACTGCTTAACTTCTATCTCAGCAGGACTAAGCCATTTTTTAAATCAGAAGCTTTACTGGTTACTTTTGGGGCTACTTCCCCAGGCACCCCAGAATCCAAAGCATCAATAGCTAGCTAGATGGATGGTGTCTATTACATAGTCCTTCTAGCTATTGAATAAGCCATGCCCATCAAATATTCATGCTCATGTAGTCGGGGAAAAGGCTTTTGCTGTGGTGTTTCAGAGAAAAGTACTCTGGGAGGTTATAAGCAAGGCTGCTTTTTGCAAACATTATTTTTTAGATGTTGGTGCCAGATCTGATGTGGCCTTTGGCCAGGCAGTCTTGAGCAATTTATTTGCTCAATAAAAAATTGGCTATTCTTTCTCCCATAGAGCTAAATCTGTTGTAATCGCCCATACATATGGAGGCAAGAGGACGGACGTAGCAGGAAAGGGAACTATGGACTAATAGTACGTTAGTCACTGCAGTAAATAACATTTAATATTTTGAAGAAGACTTGTCCCCGCAGATCCCAGTTCTCCCTCCAAATTGCCCCCTAGCTTGGCTGGGTCACAATACAACTACTTGAACTATCCATTTTGCAAAGTTACTCATTTTACATGTTTCTTTTCCTTTTAATCATTTGCAGCGAAGATGGGTCTATTTAATTAATAAGATCTGTGGTCTGGGGTAAACATTTAAAACTACTAACCAGCCATAGTCACCTGCCCCCTCAAGTAAATGTCAACCAGTAGTCCATTATCACTAGCCACTGGCTAGTGGTGAGTGTATATTTTTAGGCTGATTGTGGACATTTTCTAATAGACAGTATGTTTACTGTACCTTTTAACCAGCCGCTGTTCACTTGAGTGGTGACTTTGCTTCTCTGTTGCATATCTGTTAGATCCCTCTCAAAACCCATAGAGAAATGGAAACATTCCAGGACAGTGGATCGAGATAGCCTTGCCACAGCTCCCAGATGAGTTATTGAACTGTAGTAAACGCATGCACAATCCATCCCGATATTGTTTTTTTATGACCACTTACATTATACGCTGGAGCCATGCATTCTACTAGGATTTGACAAACCTTCCTCCTTTGAAATGAATCTTCAAAAAAATGAAACATGAGCACATAACTATTGGGGGGGAGAGAGGTCATGGCAGCTAAACCTTCAGTACTTTGCTCAGGTTCCACACACCCTCCTTACTACTCCTTGAATTTGGTTGGGTGATGGGAGGGCTAAGGTCAGCAGTGTGAGTGGGTTTTCTTTGTGCCTGAATTTGGGATCGCAGTTGTGATTGATTTTTGCAGGCTGCCTTTGATAGATAGCAAAACATTGGCTTTGTTTTGTTCTTGTACTTTGGCAGGTTTTCTTTTGATAATGGGACAGGGGCAAAAGCTTCTGTTAAATTGAGCTTTTCCTTTATTTCATGTTGGTTTCAATTGTGTTTGCTTGCAGTGCTGCCTATGATGCCATCCTTGAAAGAAATGTTGCAATAAAGAAGCTGAGCCGCCCATTTCAGAATCAGACGCATGCAAAACGGGCATATCGTGAGCTGGTGCTGATGAAATGCGTAAACCATAAGAACGTAAGTGCTGCTCTTCCTGTAATTCCTTTCTTTCAGCAACAAGAGCTTGCATGATGGGCTGTGTGCACTTGTTGTTTGGTACTTCTAGTTAATGATTACTGACATTATGGAGTGTGTCGCAGAGCGACCTCGTTTGAGCTGCAGTGCAAGGGGATGAAAGATTTTCAGTTTTACGCTTTACCCACTTTCAAGTTGGGTCTGAATGCAGCAGGGAATGGACAGAGTAGTTGGTGAACAAGTCAATAGCGCAGCATAGAGTGGCTACTTGTATCTCAAGGAGGTTTTAGGGCATTTGTGGTTGGTGGTAATGCGCATGTATCATTTATTTGCAGCAAGAGGTTCCGCAAAATTTGTATGCTGCTATACTACACCTTAGCCTAAGGTAGGATCGCTGTGGTACTGTTCTATTCTCTGCAAAGATTTGGTGTTAGTGCCATAATACTATGTACCTTCAACGGCAGCTTTGTCATGCATTGCGTTGCACTGACATTTTGCTATATTGAGGCTGAAGGTGCATTCAACCCCTTTGGAGGAGCACGGCATATGCTTTTTTTGTTCAGTTGTGAGGATTTTGCCAAAGCATCTGGAAGAGGAACTTACCTAGGAAGACAAAAGGTTCTGCTCCTGTGCTCTACAACCTGACAGCAGAACACCGCCATAATGGGCATGCTCCTTCCCTCACTCTATGACCAGAGGGAATCACACTAGTCATCCCTTACCTTTAAACAGCATTCACAGTCGAGGTTACTCACCTTCAGGTGTCTGGGTCTCCTCTGAATTTCACTTTCAAGATATGTTACCAGCTCAACTCATGACTGGGACCTCCAACAGACTTACAGTAGATTGTGTATACAATGAATGGCTGTTTTAAAAAACCAAGTTGCAATCTCTGCTACGGGAAGTAGATCTACTGATCTGGTCGCGGGTGCTTCTCCACTGTTCACTCCGTCATCGTCCAAGGATATTGTACCTCTCAGAACTATTATCCAAACTACGGAAAACCCACAAAGCCAGCAACCTCCTGTACTCCTATTTCCAATTGTCTAACTGACTGATGCTAACGAGTTTGGTCTTTCTTCTGTGTCTGTTGCCGGCTCGAGAACATTTCCTACAGTGGCCAGTTCCAAAGGGGAAGGGTAGTGGCGAATCTGATGGCACAACGATGCTTTGGGACAATAGTCTGTCCTGCCAGCTTCTTTGCAGCGGGAAAATAATTCGACCAAATGGTAGGAGGGCAGTAGAACATACCATGAGGCCTGAATTTATGTTGATGATAATTAGTCCAGGATTCAAGGGACAGGCTGGGTCATAAGCAAATTAAGTTCCTGAGTTAGTTCAGTCACTGGAGCCAAAACGAGTCCAAGGGATAGACCGGATCCTACATAGATCAAACTTAGTTCCAAGCCATACACAATCAACAGAGATTGGGCAGACTCAAGAGCAGATTGGGATCAAACATGGTCAACTGACCTTATAGACACTATCTTTTTGTGCTTGGTGGCAGTTCTGTTCTGGCAGCGGGCACTGCTGGGGCCTGTAATTCCACAACCACCAGGCTGGCCACCTTGGCTGGTACGGGCCAGAACCGTGACAGTACTGCACTCTTGGGTTGAGGGGCACCAAGTGCACACCCTTCACAACTGGATGCAAATTTAACAGCTCCTTTTGTCTCCGTCCAGTTGTTTGTCACTTAGCTTTGCCACATGGAATACCAGCAGAGGGCGACGGAGTGTTCCTGGTGTGAGGTTATTGGTGATTCCTGTGATTCCTGGCGGTCCTGCAATGTGTTTTCACTGTTTGTGCATTGGAGGCGGAGCAAGAACATAAAATCCCCCTCCGGACATGGAGCGTCGCGGAGTGTTCCTGGTGTTCGTGGCAGGCTGTGCGGGCCGCTGCAATTATGGAGAGAGCCGCCGTGAAAGCATCTGGACTAAAACATCTGACCCCATCTATGATCATGACAAGGGCTCAGCTGCGCCGATGCAATTCGGTTCTGACCCTCCCAGCCTGCGCAGCCGGTGAGAGAGGATCTATGAACAGATTCGCTCTGCACCCTCCAAGTAAGTGCGAGAACAAAGTTCGGATTAACTGGGGGTAGCGTCACATTGCAATCAAATGATAATGGAGCTGTGACTCATAATAATGTGGTACAAGGGTAGAGGGAGTGTCCTGGTTCACTTCTACTATTCGCTCAACAGGGGGCCCAACAGGGGTCACTCCCTGCAACCCGGCCACTAGGTCAACTCCCCGGAAGTTGCAGGACGAGGTGGGGTTTGGCCGAGGAAAAGGATCCCACTTGAAGTTTAGCCAGGAAAAAGACCATGAAAATCATCTTGAAAAGCTGATAAACTTAAGAGGAATTCAGGATCATAACATAGACCTGAGGACGAAGCTTAACTTACCGGTTGCGGTGCCAGTATGTCAACTGATCAGCTTAACTTCAACGTGTCCTCCTGATGCTGGCGCACCCATCCTTGGAAGGCACTTTTCACCGGCACTGGTCGGGGAGACCTGGAGGTGGCTGCGGGAAACCTGCTGGTCATCACGCAGAGAGAGGAGAATTCAAGACAAGGGCGGACCAATAGCACTACGTGCATTGGAGTGGCAAGCGGCCGAATGCCAAATAAAAAAGCACGGAATTCAACTAAAAATATATTAACATAGTTCTAAAAGCCTAACTGAAACAAAAGAAACACCTGATGCAACATGCTAGGGGGGAAAAAGGGTTAACGGATTGAATGAATAAGAGGCAGAAGTTGTGCCCACCCATAAAAAAACAGGAAGACCAGAAAAGCGAAAAGTGTTTATTCTAACATAAACTGCTCGGAAGGTGAAAGTACAAGTGATGAGGTATTTGCACAAAATGAAGGCCAGGCATTAGAAATAATATTTCAAGAGAACCCGGAAGCCGTAATTTCTCCCCGAAGAGATGAATTGTGGGTATCGCCGCACCAACGCGATTCTCTAGCTTTGGCGGATAAGGTAATTAAAGACCTAAGACAACTAAATGCCAAAGTGAGTGTCAACATACAGGGCATACACCAAAGCGAAACTCTTGATGCACTTAAAAACCAGCCTGAAAATAGAGGAATGACCAGAGAATCAAAAGAACTAAAGTGAAATGAGGACAGCTCACGAAGTATTGTCTCTGATGACCAAAGACACTACCGCAAAAGGGCAAGGATGGATTCCAGCCCTCACTTGCACATTCTCTGTTCGCAAAAAAGACACCCTGAAGAAAAAAAACTATTACAAATGTAGACAATCAGAGCCCGTCCAAGGACAGAAACTGGGAGGGAAAAACAGATTTACCTGCGCCTCGAGACTCGTCTGACAAATCCTCATCTGACTCATCTTTTATTCAAAGAGACTTCCCTAAAGTGAGAAGAGCTGTACCTGCCCATCATCGCAAAAAGTAGCACATGGGATCTCAGTGGGCCAGGAGTTGAAAGAGATGGTGGAGACGGTGCTAAATTACTTAAGGCTAAACATCATGTCCTCAATAGTAATTGCATTAGCACCTCTTACAAAGATGTATGAACAGTTTTATGAAAACCACAGAGATCAAAATATCTTGCTTGCTCTAATGAGTTAAAAATTGACTAAAATGGAAATGGACATGAACATGGCCATTCGTGAATAAGAAATCCAAAATGAAAAACAAAAAAATGATATAGCGGGTGAAGTGATCAAAGATCTCTCGATAAACAATAGCAAAGACAAGAGATTACTGGCAGAGGTCGCAAGGGAGGCCTTAGCAATTTTAAATCAACAGCAAGTAGCTAATTGATAAAAACTGTATGAGGCAGAAGGCCAAAATAGCCCCACAAAAAAGAGACACATAGGACCCCAAATAGACCTCAGAGGGGAGGTGACTATCGAGGAGATATTTTGTCAATTAAACATTTGGTGAAAGTGCCTCCTCATAAAGAGCTACGAATCTGGCTGAAACAAACAAAAATCAAGGAAAAATACAAATAATGAATGGAACAAGAGAGAGGAGAATACATAGTGAAGATCACCAAGAAGGATTAGTGGAAGCCACTCCCTCAACCTCTTAGAATGCCGAAGGCCAAAGTACAGACCCTAATCTCGAGTTAAGAAAGATCTAAATCTCTAGGTAAAATCCAAAGAAGCATATGCAATATTTGAAAAAGGGAAAAAATATATGCCATGCAATAAAAGAAAATTGGCAAAACTGCAAGTTTCTAAGGAACCTCAAGTCCTTAAATGTGACGATACAAACAAACCTCCCAAAATAAGGACATTGTAGAACGAGATATCCAAAAAACAAAACAACCTACAGATATGTATTAATGCGATTCCAAAAAAATATATATATATAAGACAGACAAGCCGGAGAGTGAGGAAATATCAGAGGAAGAACTCCTAAATCTCTCCACTTACGAAATAGAAGACGAGGAGGAATACAATGAAAATGATTGGTTACGGGATGACCATATAGTAGAAGGCCCGGAGGCACGAGTAGAGGAGACTCACAACAAGAAAAGAGAAATTCCACCTTACCCTCAAGGTACATCTGCCAGAGTATGTATTTTTTGAAACCCCGGAATAGACGCACTCGCTAGAAACCAATGGAGAAACCTGAAGAGAATGTAGTCTTGAAAAATTTATGACAATTGAGGAACAAAGAGAATAAAATCATATGAAACAGAAGTTCAAAAAGAAAATTCAAATCCAACAACCAATAGGTGCCAAGAGAGAGCAGGCGGCCTCTGGTACGAATAAAAAAAGGGTGGAAAAAAGCTAAAATCCCCAACAATAGATGGGAGAGCGAGAACAGGAAGGAGTCTTTTAAAACCAGGGGGACCGATTCAAGAAAGTTGGAGTAAGGAAAGAAAAGTGAATGTGGAAATTTCAACTATGATGGAAAAAGCAGCTATCTCATACTTGAAAGATGTATCCGAGAACAGGATGGTTTAATACTAAACAGATATAATGTGATGAAACTCTTGAATCATGTTCCTCACCTGAAGTCAATTGTGACGAGTGACTTGAAGATTGTTGAATTCATAGAAGAAAATGTTCTGAATAGGGTGCAAATCCATCTATACTCTCCATCATAGCCGAGATTCTGCTAGAAAGTCAAGAGGAACTGAACGCCCTTGGATTTGACCTAAGAGCGCCAAACACATCCAGGAGCTCACATTGGGCCAGAAACTAAAAGTAAAATGCACTTAGATCATGGAAAACAAAGTTCATTTAACTGGTCTCCTGTGGAAGTAAGTATCAAGAGTAAAATGTCAATAGAAGATGAGAATGTAGAAGGCGATCCAGGCGAGACTCAGGAAGGTGGAGAGGTGAGCCCAAAAAAGCGAATAAAAATAACATTTACATGTAATCAAAGGAATAAGAAAGAACTGAGCGGCCCCCAACTTGGACGCAATAAATAAAAAGAATGATGAGAGCTGGGCCTGGATGGCAAGAGCCCTGAACTCGACAAATTTAAGTTAGTGCCATGTCTCAAAGGGAGCCAAGCTTCATTGTGGAACCTGGAACACAAGGGGACAAACACACTTATTTGAGGGATCCTCAAAATTGCTGAAAGAACTGGACCTTGTGTATCTACAAGAAAAATGGTTGGCAACACCACCTTGTGTGGAAGGATATGAAATTGCTTTTAATCCTGCAATCCTAAACAAAAAGGGCTGCCCGATGTCGGGCCTAATGACACTAATTAAATGAAAAAGTGGGTTCAGGATAATAAAAACAAACAATCCCACCCTTTACTTTCAAGTCACTTGCATAAAATCTCAAGAAGTTCCACAAAAAATCCAGGTATCCACATAATAAATATATACTGGCATCACCAAGCAGCAGGCGGAATATCCTTTGCAGAAGACTTATGTGACATCATTGACGAGTTAATGGTGAACAACACTCAACCGAAAATTATATTTTGTGGAGACTTTAATCTAGAAATACTCACAAAATTGGGGAATTTATCGTACAATCAAAAGCAAAAAAGATTAACAAAGTCATAACGGCCAGGATGGAAGTTGGATGTAAGAAACATGAGTCTCCTAAACAGAAACATCGTAGGGGACATCCCGCCAAAAGTAACATGGGAAAGAGGGGCACAAAGTTCGATCTTGGACTACTTGCACAACACATAACATCTTTAAAAGTTGAAAAAACAGGAGAAAGTGACCATAACTTGGTAAAAATGACCCTGGAAACATAAGTTCCAGCAGTGGCATTAATTTGGAATTATCTAGTGGAGCTAGAACTGAGTCGAAAAAGACAACGGGGAAAATAAAGAACATAACAAAAGACCTAAATAACAAACACCTTGAGGAGGACTGACTTAATTACGACCTCACATTGCAAAAATACAAACAAAGGAAAAATTGAGGTGGGAAGCCAAGTTTTAAAAGGCATAAATATGATCCAACTATCGTAGCAAATAAAAGGGAGCTACGTTAGAATATGAGGGCAATAGGAAATGCGAAGTTGCCAGAAAATAGAATTGAGAATAAGTTGTTAAAGAAACGTATAACAACTGGATACGCAGTCACAGCCACATATTCGATCAGCAGGATGCAGAAAAAATTATGTTGACGTTAAAAAACAAAAACACAAGAACATTTTGGTCCATAATAAATGACATGGAAGCACCCCAAGGGGTTTATAGTGATTATTTCGAAACAAAAGTTTCGAAAACAAAAGCTGTGACATGCTATATTTAACATGCAAAGTGCATTTCTTTCGAAACCAATTCGTCGACAATAGTCATGGATTGGTTTCAATTGAAATACACTTTCACATGAGTAGCATTTCAATGCCTTTTTTTGTAACTTTGAAAAGTTACATGGAGCTGTCCAGTGCTGTAATTTCAGCATTGGACAGCTCCATGTAACGTTTCAAAGTTTTAGTGTATATTGGGGGGGTTACCCCGAGGCCCCCACGCCACCCTCCAACCCTAACCCAAGCCCCAACTCTAACCCTAACCCATGTCGACGGCAATTTCACATTTTTTTCAACGAAATTGTCATTTCGAAAGAATGGCATTTCAGCAAAAAGAAATTCGAAAGTTTGCCATTCGAAACTTTTGAGGTCGAAAAAATGACAGGGCACCCCCCCCAAGGATCGTTTCTGACAAACATGGTAACAGAAGAGCAGTGGGTTGACCACTACTCAACCCTATTCAAAAAAGCAGGGCTCGAGCGAAGACCCAATATTTCCATTGCTAAAAAGTTGGGACATAAAAACTTCGAAGGACGACATATTGCAAACCATTAAGAAAACAGTGCATCCCGGGCCGCTGGTCCTGACGGGATAGCAAATAAAATGCTAAAGGAAAACTCAAACGAATGGGCAGACTTTTGTGTGACTCTCTTCGAAAAAATAAGGAAAGAAACAAAAATTCCGACATCATGGAAGACAGCACTAATTGTGCCTATCTTTAAAAAGGGGCAAAGAAGTGACCCTAAAAACTACAGGCTGATAGCCCTGCTCGACGTGGTGGGGAAAGTATACGCCACCCACATTTTGAACCATCTAACTTCATGGATTAAGCTCTCTGGGTCATTTGATTGCAGACAGTCCGGTTTTGTAAGAGGAGTTGGTTGTGGGCTAAATTTGATAATGCTAAATTCAATAAAGATGGAGACCATAAGGAAAGGAACAACAGTTTACTTGGCATTTGTCAACCTAGCCCACGCATTTGATGGAGTCGTCAAAGAGCTCCTCTGGTCGAAGATAGCAGGAATTAACTGTCCTCTGTTTGCTAATGGCAAACAAAGATCTGCATACCAACACAAGTGTCAAGATGGACCAAAGGTGAAGCCTACCAGGCCCCATAAAAACATTGAGAGGGGTAAAGCAAGGCTGTCCCCTAGGCTCAACTCTCTTCAATCTGTTAATCTCAGACGTAGGTGAGGCAATGGAGGAAGTCTTTTCGTTCCCACCAAAAATAAATGGTAAGCACATCAGCTTGATGATCTACGCAGACGGCCTCGTCCTCTTAGATAGGACCCCTATAGGTCTCCAGCGAAAAAACTAACAGCATTAAAAAAATATCTAGACAGAAAATGGGCTGGAAATAAAAAAAAGTCTCCTGCTAAAAAATCTGAAGGGCGGGAATAAAACAAAGCGGAATATCCGATGGAAATTGTGAACAGAAACACTAAATTGTGTAAATCGGGTATCATACCTAGAAGTCGTAATAAGTGCCAATATCACGGACGAACCAATGGCTCAAAACATAAAGACAAAGTGCAGAGCCTTGGTAGTGCAGGAGCGGTCCTGCACAAAAAATTTGGGAATTTTTCCCTAAAGCCTGTGCTTAACTTTTACAAGGCAAAAGTAATTCCAGCAGTAATTCACAGTGCAGAAGCCATGTTTGGATGCTCGCACACGCTTTGGTCCCAATGTGAAAATATATTCTGGAACAGAATATTACAAATTCCTCAAAGGATCCCCACTGCATGCATACGGTACGAACTAGGGCTAAATTCAATTGATGCGCGAGTGATATGTAATTTGTTAGCTCTGTACAGAAAAGTCCAAGTAGCGGATAACTCACCGCAATTTAAAATCCTAAACTCAGGAGCCTCAACCAATTCTAATCAAGTCATTGAGGAATGGAATTTTTTTTTTAAAATAATCCTCATTCAGTTAAGGACGGATAAAGACACATTAGAAAAAAATCCAAACGCAGTGAAGAAAAAACTTTGGGAAAGCGATTGGATAGAAACAGAACTGAGAGCACGACATGCATGTATGAGTGAATATGGGATGGAGAGTAAGACACTCGATGAATTGCCAAAGTATCTAAAGACATTCACATGCAAAATTAGAAGAAAAATCTTCGTCAAGTTCAGACTGAACCTGTTTTAAACCCGGGAGCTAGAAAGTAGGAGGAAGAGGAAAGGCGAAGTAATAAATGCTAGATGTCGGTTCTGTCACAATGAAGAGGAGACGCTAAAGCATTTAGTGATCTTCTGCCCTAGGCTCAGAGACCTAAGAACGAAAATAATGTGAGAAGATTTGAAAAAGCGCGCAGTACTGAGTGGGGACTCGTGGTGGAAAAAGATGTTGGAAGGCGAGAACAAGAAGTGGACCTTTGCTTTGACATTCTTCTTAGAAGAACTGAACCTCCTTCTGAGTAAGAACATGGACTGAAGGCAGACAAATGATATAAACTTGCAAAAGCCTGATTCACTTTAGTGCTCTTTGTACCCCTTGTGATTGATTCATGAGAAAGTTTTATGTGACGATGTGGAATGTAAACTCCAAAAGTTTATTTTTTATTTTTTTAAGTTTGCAATAAAAAGGAATAGCATATGGCCAACAGAAAAGCATTGGGCTTAAACTGAGCGCTACTGTGCTTTCTGTGGATACTGCTCAACACTTCTTTGTTTAACTATAACTGCAGTCTTTCTTTTTGGATTATCCCAATGACTAAAATTGGGTTTTGCTTCCATTTTAAAATTCTATCCAAAACACAACTGACTATTTCTGAACATTTAAGTGAACATTTTGTGAAAAAGCTACTCCGCTGTAAAGTACTGCATATCTGTTTCTGCTAAAGCTGCATGTGCATGTGTATAGTGACGGTTTTTGAAGGTATCTTCAATTCTTCCCATGGGGGAGCCCTTTCCCATGAGGCTAGGGAGGTGCAGCTGCTACCCAATAGGCTCCCTTATGCGGGGTGGACCTCTGGGGACAAGTACGATCACCTAGGGTACAGCCCGTTCAGCAATGTCACTCCCAAACATTCCCTAAACTTCCCCCATTCAGAGCCATTTCATTGGGCGTAAACCCATGTATTTTTGTAACACATGAATATAGTTAAAGCAGAAAGTACTAGGATGAAGAAGAGCACAGAAGACATGAAGATCACTGACTGTGCTAGCACTGGTACAAGGTGGCCCGAATGAGGCATGAAGATCAAGTTGTTAAAAAAAACGAAGGACTTTGACAATCCACCAGGTCGGGACGGACAACATTGTATAAAAAGAGACGATGGACTAACAAACTTGTCAAGCCCAGCCGGGAGAGCCAACGGGTGAGGAGACCAGCAGGCGTTTCAAACCCTGTCGGCAGACCGGAGATGCAGAAGAGAGGAGAAAGCCTGCGAGGGTCTGAAGGAGTTCTCTGCAGCTCCAGCTGGAGCGGACCCGAGCACGAAGCAGGAGATGAGAGCCAAGCAGCCAACCCTGGTCTGCTGAAGCAAAAGAGAGAAGCCAGAAGAATCTGAGAGACGAACCCCAGTCCCCGAAAGTCCCAGTGGCATACTGAAACCCCACAGAAGGTAACTGGAGGTACGAGAGACCCTGTAGGGCATACAGGGCTAGGGGGTAGAAGTGAGATGGGTCGGAGAACCGAACAACTGCAAACCAAGCATCTGAGGAAAGCTTCCTCCTCGCAGTGGCAGCAATAAACCCATTGACCACCAGAGAAGGGTCTGGGACCCCAACAAAATGCAACTGAGCAACCTAGAACTGCCTTGTCGGACTGGTTGCAATAAGCCCACTGACCAACAGAGAATGGTCTGGGACCCCAACATAAGTGAACTGGGCATTCAAGGAGAACTTCCTTGTCAGAGTGGCCAAGATAAGTCTGTTGACCACCAAAGAAAGATTTGGGACTTTGCTAATACTGATGCAGGGTGGCAAAATATACATCAGGTTGAAAGAAGCGAAAAAGAACTGTTCAAACACCAGGAGAAGGGAGTCATTCTCCTGGAGAAGAAGGCAAAGCCTTTGGAACATACGCTAGGAACAACAGGGGAACACCAGGGGAAGGGTGGGTTCATTCCCCCTGACCTTATTGTGAACTCTACAGACCAATATCGGGAGAAGGGAGTCATTCTCCTGGTCCAGAACATGGAATTGTGCAAAGACTGTTTGGTACCTGCAAGCGAGGGGAAGGGAGTCATTCCACCTGGCATCCTTTTTGCAAGAGAACATTCTTTTAAACACAACCCAAGTATCAGGAGAAGGGAGACATTCTCCTGAAGATGGAACTTTCTGTTGAATTATTCTTTACCTAAGGGATAGAAGTAGGTTGTGACATAGGATGGTGGAGTTTGATTTTGGCAGACATTGACAGATCCTTTAGTATTAGTTTTGAGGCAGAGAAATCCCTCATAAATTATGGGGTTCTCCAGCATGGGGTCTGCCATGGATTCACATGTTCATGTATATTCCCCCGTCATCAGGCTGGGGTTCCTCGGTAAATAAAAAATCAGTTTGAGTTTCGTTTATAAACTGTCTTTCTTAGTAGTAACCAATCACTGGTCTCTGGGTCATACTGCCCCCAGCCAATGACTGCCCTCTCCCTAAGCCCCTCCCCTGGCAGCGATCCTCAGATTTTTACAGCACCTTCAAGTGTTGGGAGTCCTCGTGCATCAGCTCTCAAGCTTTTACTGCGTTTTGCGATTTTTCAAAGAGTTTAATCTCATTTTCTCGGTCAGTCGAGCCTCAAACTCCACCGTTTCTACTTCCGATCAACGGGGACCCGTTTCGGAATTTTCTACGCCCCTCAAGAACTAAGTTTTCCTCGAGTTACGCTTCTTGGAGGATTCCAGAAGACCTTGAGGCCTACCCCGTGGACATGGCCCAGGACAAAGGAAGGTTGACACCCGGATCCAAGCTGTTGAGGAACTGCCCTGGATGCGGATTGCAGAATGTCTTCAAGGAGGACGAGCATTCTAGATGCCTCTACTGCCTTCACGAAGACAAAACGCACGTGGAGAAGGACTGTGCGTTTTGCAAGAACATGTCGGAACGGACCATGAAGGATCGGCGTATCTGCCTCACCAACTGGCTGGAAGGGAAGAGCCCAGCAGTATGTGAGAAGAAGACGCGGTCCGAGCGGTCTTCTAAGTCCTTCGAGGGCGCTCCGGTGACGGGGGCCCAACAAAAGGCTAAGCACCGCGAGTCTGCGGGCACCGGGAGTGCCGGAAGGTCGGGCTCCTCGGCTGCCAGGCAGGGCGCGCTTTCACCGACGCCATCAACCACCAGCCAACGCTCTGGCTCGGGGAAGAGGAAATCGGAGAACCCGGGTAGGCTTCTGGAGAAGCCCCGGTCGATCCTGACGGAAACAGCCGAGGGGGAGCGAGGCGGTGACCCTCCTCCAAGGTGAAGGCCTCAAGCGTGCCTAAAGTCGTGAAGGCCTTGATTCACCCGGCTCAGGCCTCTATCGAGGGAGTCGTGGCGGCCCTGGCGAAGCCTTTGGAGGCTACCTCAGTGGAGGCTACCTCAGTGGAGGCTACCTCGGGGCCCAGAGTTTCCCCGCCACCGCGGAGGGAATACTCTTTTCAGCCCATTGATAAGACCCCTGTGAGAACCCCGGTGGAAAAGGAGGGGGGGGGCGGTGGCCATCACGGACACGGATTCAGCCTCTGAAGAGGAGCTGGCTGGAGTCATGAAGATCCTCAACAAGAAGTGCAAGGAGGTCCGGTCCCACGGGAGGGATCCCGACGAGGCGGATTTAGAGAGCGATGGTGGTGCCGAAGAGGTTCCCGTGGAGGCGGAGGATTCCACTCCCCAACCGTTGCAGCCGGTACCCGAGCCTCAGGACAACTCGGGAGCCATCTTGATGGCGATCCAAGCCTTATGTACGGAGATGAGGACGAGGTTGCCCTTACCCCCAACGAACGATCCAGCGGAACCTGGCACGTCGGGGAGCCCTCCAAGCAAGTGGAGGAGAGTTCATCCACCTCCGCCCTTCCAGCCTTTGCGGCCCTCGCAGCCTTCATCTCCTTCCCCTGATCCTAGGGATGACACAGGAACAGATGGCCACGACGGGGACGGATGACGAAGGTGGTGACGACGGGATGGGCCTTCCATCACCACCTCCCCGGGCCTCCCCGCCCGACGAAATTGCCTCCTTTCACGCCATGATTGCCAGGGCATCCAAGCTCTTCAAGCTCTGCCGCGAAGAAAAGAAGGAAGGTTTCCTCTATCAACGGCGTGAGGCCAAAAGGAAGACGGTCCTCTCGGTCCCGTTACTTGACGACATCTGGGACGAGGGGCTGTTGCTCCTGAAGAACCGGTCCACGACCCCTGCCAAGAGAGACCGGTACGAGAAGAAGTACCGGGTCCCGGATTCCGCCCCTCTGTGCCTTAGGGCGCAGCCGACCCCGGATTCGGTCGTTTCGGCGGCAGCCAAGAAGAAGGTCAGCAGGGGCTACGACTTCGACTTCAACCTCCCCCCGGACGGCGAGGGGAAGAAACTGGACGCCATGGGGCGACGGGTCATCTCGTCGGTGGCAACGACGATTAAGGCAGCCAATGCCCTAGCGATTGTGGCCCGCTACGACAGGGAGCTTTGGTATAAGATAGCTCCTCTGCTGGACTCCCGGACGACAAGAGGGCGGAGGCCCTGGAGATCCTGCAGGAAGGGCGAGGTGGCGTTGGACCACGCCATTACAGTGGCCACGGACTTTGCTGACACCGGTTTCCGCCAGTTGGGCAATGGTGTTTGTCTTCGACGGCGCGGTTGGCTCAAGGCGACCGATTTCCGCCAGGATGTGCAAACCAGGGTTTTGGACATGCCCTTCGATGAGAACAACCTACTTGGCAAGACAGTGGACGAGTCACTGCAGGCCATCAAGGCCGACGCGGAGACGGCCCGGGCCTTGGGGGTTTTGCAGCAACGACGGCCACCCTTTCGGAACTCTGGAGGCAAGCAAGGTGCCTCCAAAGGATTCGGCGGTGGCTCCTCAACGTACCACCAGGCGGCCCGCTCCTCATCGCAGGAGGCCTACAGAGGATGCAGCAAGTCAGGAGGATCTCGTCGTCGTCGCCAAGGAGGCCAAGGCGGCAAGGCCACTGCCAAGCAGGACTGAACCGGCCGTAGCGTCGGGCCCCCACCTGAGCACCCCGGTGGGAGGCCGGCTGGCGAAGTTCGTCAGTGTGTGGCAGTCCATCTCCACCGACCGATGGTTGCTGGATGCCCTGGCCCGCGGGCACACTCTCGAGTTTCTAAAGAAGTGCCCCCGCATTCCACCCGTGGCCAGGAAGGAAAACCACGTCCCTCAACTGCTGCCGGAAGTTAGGGCGATGCTGAAGAAGGGAGCCATCTAGCTCGTCCCAAAGAAGCTCCGGAGTGTACTCACGGTACTTCCTCGTAAGAAAGAAAACCGGCGGTTGGCGACCCATCCTGGACCTTTGTCGTTTAAACAAGTACATCAAGGCCCAGTTGTTCCGGATGGTCACCCTCCAGCATATGCTGGGGCAGCTGGAGGAGGGCGACTTCCTATCGTCGCTGTACTTTGAGGATGCCTACTTTCACATCCCCATTCTAAAAAGACATCGAAAGTTTCTCAGATTCGTAGTCCAAGGACGGCACTACCAATTCAAGACCCTTCCATAAGGATTGAAGTCGGCGCCCAGGGTATTCACAAAGTGCCTAGCACCAGTGGCGGCATGGCTGCGCCTGCAGGGGGGATCTACGTCTACCCCTACCTGGACGATTGGCTCATCCGAGCAAAGACAAGAGAAATCGCCGTCGGGCACACAGCGAAAACCGTCCAACTGCTCACGGATCTGGGTTTCTCCATCAACTTCACAAAATCCCACCTGGTTCCGTCGCAGGTCGCACTGTTTCTGGTAGCCAAGCTCAACACTGTAGCGCGACTAGCCTCCCCGTTGGAGGAAAGAACGAAGGCCATCATGGGCAAGGTGCAGCGGGGCTGTTGGCCATGGATGTGGCCAGGGTGAGGTCCATCAAGTCCCTTTTCGGCATGATGTCCTCATGCATCTACCTAGTACGCCTGTGCAGACTGCGGAGGCGGCCACTGCAAGAGTTCCTCGACGCCCGGTGGATGCAAGCGACGGGCAGCTTCAAAGACAGGATCCCGCTCAACGAGACCTTCCGCCAAGCGATCCGGTGGTGGGGCACCCGTGTGCATGTGGCAGCAGGTGCGGACTTCCAGACCCTGACGCATCAAGGGCAAGGTGGTGAGGATCTTCAGACATCACCACCACGATATTCTACATCCAGAAGCAGGGGGGCACCAGATCCCCAGCCCTATTCAAGAAGGCCCAGGATCTGTGGCACTGGGCCGTCGCCCAGCGGATGTTTCTGGTGCCCTTCCACCTGGCAGGAATAACGAACACCATCGCAGACTCGCTCAGCAGGGAGCTGCGCTCGTGCCACGAGTGGGAGCTGCGGCAGGATCAAGTAGATCGGCTATTCCAACGATGGGGCAGTCCCCAGATCGACCTATTCGCGATGGCGGCGAACACCAGGTGCCAGAGATTTGCCAGCAGGTTTTCCCAGCCGGGGAGCATGGGCGATGCCTTCTCATTCCCCTGGGATGGCCTGTTACTGTACGCGTTCCCGCCGTTGCCGTTGTTGCTGCTACTCATCAACCAACTCAAGAGGTCCTGGTGCAGGATGATCCTCGTCGCACCTGCATGGCCGAGACAGATCTGGTTCCCGGGCCTTCTGGACTTGTCAGCGCCCCCCCCCAGTCAAGCTGCCGACGGACGTAGATGATCTCGCCAGAGAAGGAGGCGCCATCCTCCATCACGAACCAAGGTCACTGAACTTGCAGGCCTGGCTCCTGCAGCACTAGAGTTTGGAGGGTATGATATCCCAGCGGACTGCAAGGAGGTGCTTGCAAAGGCCAGGGCGTCCTCAACTCTCAAGTGCTACAGACATAAGTGGAAGAGGTTTTCTTTCTGGTGCAGCGCACAGAAGGTTAACCCTCTATGGATTACGGCCCCTCAAGTGCTGCCGTACTTATTGTCGTTGGCCAAGGCGGGGCTGGCCCATGCCTCCATCAAAATCCATCTGGAGGCTATCTCCCTCTACACCAGAACTCCGGGGCACTCATCCCTGTGTTCCCATCGGCTAATGAAGGAGTTCATGAAGGGACTGTTCCGATCGTTCCCGCCGGTGAAGGCTCTGGCCCCGGCGTGGTAGCTCAACGTGGTGCTGGCCAGGCTCATGGGGCCGCCATTCGAGCCTCTGCATTCTGCACCGTTGAAGTTCCTGTCGTGGAAAACAGTGTTTCTTGTGGCCATCACCTCTGCACGAGTGGGAGAGATCCAGGCCCTCTCCTGTAAACCTCCATACCTGACTTTCCACGAGACGAGTGTGGTGCTGAGGACGCACCCCTCCTTCATGCCCAAGGTGCCGTCCGACTTCCATCCCAACGAGCCCTTGGTGTTACCTGTTTTCTTCCCGTCGCCTTCGTCGCCGGCCGAGAGGACTTTGCACTCGCTTGACTTCGCACTCGCTGGATGTAGCTAGAGCGCTGAAGTTCTACGTGGACCGCACAAAGTTTTTTCAGAAGACATCACAGCTGTTTGTGAACTTTGGACCTGTGAACCAAGGGAAGGCCCTCTCAAAGGCTTCCATTTCTTGATGGCTCTCCGGCTGCATCATGCACTGTCACCGGTTGGCAAACCGACCGTTGCCCGGCCGTCCGAGAGCCCATTCAACCAGAGCGATCGCTGCTACCACGGCGTTCCTATCTGGTGTCCCCCTACTGGACATCTGCAGGGCTGCTACGTGGAGGTCGACACACACCTTCACGAAATTCTACTGCGTCGACCGGGATTCCAGGGAGGAGTCCAGAGTCGGCCAAGCAGTGCTGCGCAACCTGTTCACCTGAAGGTGGGCCTGGTGAGGAGGTAAGAGATGCTTAATGTTGAGCCTTGCCACCTCCCATGGTTGTGCATGTGTGTACTGCTATGTATTCTTGTTTCTGATGTTTGTTGATCTGCTTAGAATCACATGCTGTGCATAGGTCCGACATCCAGTGGTCACTGCGGAGTATTGCATTTTGTTTTTCGTAGTCGAAAAGGGGACGTCGACAAGGCGTGTCTGAAACACTATCCTTATAGTGATGTGCATTGTACCCACAATCCCTCACGCGTCGAGGTCCCTCAGATTGTTTTTTTCCGCCCAGCTTCTGGTCGCCTTCACGCGGAGCTCCTCGAGAGACATTGCAACTCCTCGACCTTTGGTCGTTTTTTCTCATAATATTAATAATCCCTCCCTCGACGCAGTTGTAAGCTGTTCTCCGCCGAAAAGAATCTTCGACGAAGGGTCGAGCGGAGGAAATCCTTTGCGCTGCCGAACACGTGGCCTGGCCTCGCAGGCCATATACAGTAGGGAGAGTGGGGTTGTGGGACATCTCTGGGTCTTTTCTGAGAATGCCTTTCCCTTTCCCCTTCCTTTCCCTTGGGGTGCTTATCGCGATTTATTGCCTCGGCTATGGAGAGGACACCCTTTAGGTTTTGCCCGCTTTGCAAAGGCAAATTTACTTGGAAGGACAAGCATTCACGGTGTAACCGCTGCTTGCCCCTCGATCACAAGGAGGAAGGTTGCGCGGCTTGTCGGCTTCTTAAGCCTAAAACTCTAAAAGACCGTAGGGTTAAAAGGTGGGCGGCCTACGCTATGTCGAAGGCCGAAGGTTCACCCGCCGCTGTTACCACCGACAGTGACGAGGAACGCGATAACACGACCTCCGCTACGGAAGTCGAAACCCCCTCTAAGGAACGCTTGCGCGCTTCGTCGTCTGTCCCCGGCCCCGACGGGCTCGGCTCACGCCCTGCTTATGGGGATGAACACCCCGGCGACACTGACGCACACAAAGACTCAAATAAGCACACAACCCACGGCTCTTCTTCGTCTAAGACGAAAAGAGCTTCGGCGCCCAAGGAGACGCAGGTTCCACCGGCGGCCTCCTCGGACCGTTCGGGTTCGAAGCCCCTCTCGCAACCGCAGCCGCGACCAGCGACTGGGCTTTCGGCAAATAAGGGCGCCGCCCCAAAACCATCGGCCGGCGCGCATCAACAGAAGGCGCATACCGCCGTAGAACGTTCGACACCCATAGCGTCGAAAACGCAAGCTTCCGCCGACAAACGAGTCGCCGACAAACGAGTCGCCGAAAGCTTGGCGAGGATCGCTGTAGCCGACGTCCAGAAGCGTACGCCGAAGAACACGTCGAGCGATACGCATAAGTCGAAAGACACGCCGAAAAAGCCCGAAGAAAAGCAGGGACTACCCCCTTCAGTCGGGGGGTCACCCAGCACACCTGAAGGTTTTTCGGAGGGCGACGGGACACTTTCCTCGACGCTTTGGGAGAGGTCGAGCCGTTTCCAGTTAGATGACTCTATTTTTCCCCCGCCAGACCGCTCTGGGGTACCCCATGAAACCATGGAAAGACTCCACCTCTGTATGGAGAGGATGGAAAGGTTTATGAATAGCCAGACCTCTCAAACTCCCAAGAGGACTAGAGAAGGGCCTCAGGAGGACCCTCAGACTTCCATAACGTATACGACCTCACTGGGGAGGAAGAATACTTGGAGGAGGAGGATGATTTCATGGACGATCAAGAAGGACAGAACCAGGAGGAATGTCTGGAAGACAGGCCAGACATTATAGAAGAAGGCTTCCGAGAAGAGAAGAAGGACCTTCGCACCCCTGGCAATCCCCATCAGTGTATTCCGACACTGATGTCCTAAACCTAAATCCTCCAGACAATTCACCGGTTAGGAACACGTCTCCAATTGACGATCAGCCCACTTTCAATGCACTGTTGCGCAGAGCAGCAGCACATTTCGAACTGGACACTGGGGAGCTCTCTCCAGAATTAGACTTTGTGGAAAAAGTAATTAAAGAGAAACCCCCGGTCAGCCAGACCATTCCCCTCCTAGCTTCAGTGAAGAGAAGAATCATCCCTTCGCTGGCCACTCCCGCATTGATCAGAGGGGTCAATCCGAGAATTGAAAAACTTTTCACTCCTTCTCCCTCAGACCCGCTCTACATTAGGGGACATTCCATTCCGGATTCCCTAGTAGTATCTAATACTAGAAAGAGGGCAGGGGTACCACTTTCCACCAGTGAGGCACCCCCTGACAAGGAGGGCAAAAGGCTATATGCCCTTGCAAAAAGAGTTACTTCCTCGGCTGCCTTCTCAGCAAGAATTGCGAACAACAATTCTTTGCTTGCTAGCTATGCAGACGCGCAGTGGGCCAAACTGCGCAAGGACGCCGAGGAAGCATGGGAGCCTTTACGTACACGCCTACTTTCAACTATTGGCGAAGGAACCCAGGTGAACCAGAGCATTGTAAAAAACTCTCTGGACGCGGCAGAAACAGCGGGACGTTCCCTGGTGCAGGGAATACTCCTAAAACGCCATGTATGGCTGCGCAACTCAGGGTTTAAACTGGAGACACAGGCGTCTTTAATAAATAAACCTGTGGAAGACTTTAACCTCTTCGGAAAAGCGGTGGATGAAGCTCTAGAGATGGCGAAAAAAGAGTTCGATACTATCAAGACTCTTGACCAAATCTCTAAGCCCACTACCAGACGCGGCTATGGCAACAAACGCTTTTTTCGTGGCCAACGCCAACAACAACAACAAAGTCAGCATCAACAATACCCTGCCACCAATTACCAGACCAATAGTGGCCATTACAGCCAAAGAGGCCAACGCCGGGGTAAAGGGAGAGGTCGGGGATCCACCCCCAGAGGCTCCCAAGCCCCCAACAACTCCAAGTGACGCGAAGATTCGCGTCCCCTCCCATGCAACACTGGTCGGGGGCCGGATAACATCCTTTCTTCCTGCATGGGAGGAGATAACGTCAGACCGTTGGGTACTTTCCACCGTAGCCCACGGATACTGTATCGAATTCAACAGTTCCCCATCCTACAGACCCCCGAGGGGACGTCGCATGACACCGGAACATCTTGCCATCCTTCTCCAAGAAGTACTACAACTGATGGAAAAAGGAGCCATAGAGGTCGTGCCTCTATCTCAGGTAACGGAAGGTATTTATTCAGTGTACTTCCTTGTACCCAAAAAGGATCTAACCATGCGCCCTGTATTAGATCTGCGCCCAGCGAACAAGTTTATCAAACCCCAAAAGTTTCGTATGGTAACCTTACAGGAAGTGATCCCACTGCTTTCTCAGGGAGATTACATGACAACATTGGACATGAAAGATGCATACTTTCATATTTTAATGTTGCCAGCGCACAGAAAATACCTCAGGTTCATGATAGAGGGCAAACACTACCAGTTCAAAGTGCTACCCTTCGGCATAGCATCAGCACCAAGGGTATTCACGAAGGTGCTGGCAGTGGCAGCGGCCCACCTGCGCAGGTTGTCCATCCCAGTTTACCCTTACCTCGACGACTGGCTCATAACAGGGGATTCTTACGAAACATGCTTCTCCAAAACCCAAAAGACGGTAGACCTTTTGTTCCAGTTGGGCTTCTCCATCAACGAAAAGAAGTCCAGTTTAGACCCCAGTCAAATCAAGCAATTCCTAGGGGCTCTAATTCAAACAAAGGACGGCCTCGTCGTCCCCTCCAAAGAGAGGGTCCAAAACATGCTGTTTCAAATCCCTCAATATGTGACCGGTCGAGAGGTGACGGTACGCAAAGCAATGCGCTTGCTAGGAATGATGGCGTCGTGTATTTATTTGGTACCTCACGCGCGCCTGCGCATGCGCCCAATGCAAGAGTGGCTCAACAGCCAGTGGTGTCAGGCCAGCGGACTATGGGAGGATCTAGTTGTGGTCTCGCAAGCCTTGGTTCTCTCGCTACGGTGGTGGACAAAGGAAAACATGGAAAAAGGGAAACCCTTTGCCACACCCGCGGCGGAAGCCACTCTAACCACAGACGCATCCCTCACAGGATGGGGGGCGCACCTAGCCCATCAGACTGCTCACGGAGTGTGGACAACGAACATAGCATCCAAACACATAAATCTACTGGAGCTACTAGCTGTGTTCAAGGCGCTAAGAGCCTTCCAGGAACACCTACAAGGCAAAACAGTAATGGTCCTTACAGACAGCACTACAGCCATGTACTACATCAACAAGCAAGGGGGCACCCACTCTCCAGGCCTGTCCAAATTGGCCCAGAATATATGGAAGTGGGCTCTCAAACAGGACATGTTCCTACTATCACTACATGTACCCGGGGAACTCAATCTGCTGGCAGACAGTCTCAGCAGAGATTTCCCCCTGCCCGAAGAGTACGAATGGCGCCTGCACGAAGCATAGGCCGACTTCCATTGGTTGATGCAGAGTATTACTTGATTTGTTTTTGATTTTGAAAAGGGACGTAGACCAGGCATGTCTGTAATACTATCCCTATCATCATGTGTGCTTTACCCCTGATCCCTCACGCATCTAGGTCCTCAGATTGTTTTTTTCTTCCCTCCTTCGGGTTGGTCGCACTTCGCTGAGTTTGTTGTACCATTGCACATGCTCGAGTTTCGAGCGTTACTTTAATTGTAATTCGAATAACCTTTTTTCGTGGTCCTTGATTCAGCGCTCGATGAACTGCAGACATCGGCGCTCGAAAGGCCACAGTTACAGACTTCCCCACACTCTCCCTACTGTGAAGGCTGAAGACACTTGCACATCTGTAGTTGAAAGCAATGTCTCCACACCTTTTCCCATTTATGGTTATCTCTCTGTCCCTCCACCTTCTTATCATGGAAAACACCTTTCAAATACTGTCTTATGTGTAGCAAAAAGTTACCTTGGAAAAACACACACAAGGTGGGTAATTATTGCCTCCCTAGAGACCACCGGGAAGAGTGATGCCAGTCGTGTAGGCTCTTTAAGCTAAAGCCATTAAAAGATCGGCGATTGAAATGCTGGGCGGCTTTCGCAATGCAAGCTGAGGCATCGTCGGTATCCCCCGCCTGGGAAGAGGAATCTGAACCGGAACAGGACTGTGTCTGCATCCCTTTTGGATGCGGAAGATGATTCACATTGGGAAACAAAGTTTCTGAGGGCCGGTCCCAGGTCTGAAAGGCAGATGCCATGTGCTGCTATGGAGGCTCACTCCGACGACAAGGCTACACATCCAGTTGGGACGCTGAGCAAACACAAACTCCTCTCTTGGGATAAACTCTCTTTGCCCACAAAGACAGTTTTGATACATTTGTCAAATGTCAAAGTCTTCAGTGGAGAAGGGTTCCTCAGCGCCTTGCGATTCGGCGTCGTGAAAGACATCTTTGAGTTTCACACCCTTGACGCATGCTCCAAAGACTGCCTTTATGTCAACTGTTTCTGCACATAAGGATTTTCAAGATTTACATAAAACAAAATCACAGGCGGTGAAAAAATCAATTTGACATATGTGGAAAAAACAGTCAACATGCACAGAAGGTTCCTCCACTGAGGTTGCACGAACACTGGTGCAGGATAAAGAGTGAGTCTGTCCATCACTACACTCACAAGTGGGTCAGGGGGTTGGATCAAGCAAGCATTTGAAGTCACTAAGGATAGGTACGCCTCCTTTATGGATTTCTATTTTGTAATAAACATCCTTTCAAACTACAATACCTTTTTTTAGATGGGGAAACTCCTTTAAACAGGGAAAGGACAGAGCCCACAGCCCCATATCAGGGACCAGTGGAAATTGAGATTTTTAGTGATGTGTATCAAGATGATTTTGCTGAAGACAATGCAGGTACTGATTTAGGAGATGACCTAGTACCCTCTGCGGATATTGATCCCGTTTCATCACCGCCTATGAACGCCAATTTCTTATATATTCTGCTTGAAAGAGCTGCACGTTGTCCAGCGAGGTGTCTTAAATGGATTCACATACAATTAATGTTCCCTGTCGCCAGGCTGGGAATCCTCAGTAAAATGTTTTAAGCTAAAGGAAACTGTATTCTCGCATGTATAGCCTATTGCTGTCACTTTGGGTCATACTTCCCCCAGCCAATGACATTCGTCCTCCTTAGCTTCACCCCTGGTGGCCATCTTTAGATTTTTACTGTGCATTTTCATGTTGGAAGTCCTTGAGTATTTTGTCTATTTTGCCTATTTTTCATAGTTTTTTTTTCTTCCAAATTTCTTCAGTCCGTCACCGCTGTGACTTGTCAGCAGTGGGGATTCATTGGCGGTCTCAATCCCACCGTCTGTTGGATCTTTGCGTCGTGTGAGGCCACAGACCGGGTTTTGGCCCTAGTTCACATGCCATGTCGGAGGCCGAGAAGAAGAGCCTCTTCAAGGTCTGTTACAGATAGGCTCAGAAGAACGTCTTCAGCGAAGAACGCCACCAGAAGGGCATTTACTGTCTGCATCCGGGCCACAACGTGAAAGGATGCCCCATCTGCTCATCTTTCTTCACTAAGACGAGTAACGATTGCAATCGGAGACTGGTCTCATGGCTAGAGGGAGGCTAAGGCCTCTGACTTGATGTCTGTGCGCAGTCATGCCTTTGCCGGTGCTCTCAGGGCCAAGATCGTACTCCCTCGGGCAAGAGGTTGCGATCCTTTGAGGATGCTTCTAAAGTGAAGGTATCTAAAAAGTTGAAGTCGTCGAATGCTCCGACTTCCTCATCGACTAGCACTGCAGCGTTTTAGTCGTCTGGATCAGCTTTGGGCATGAAGGGAATTGCGTCTTCAGAGGGCTGTAGATGTTCATAGTCATCGACAACGTCATCTTCGACGACCACAAAGACTTCCTCGTCAACAACACTAAGACCTTTAATCAAAATCGGCATTGTGAATGAAAACTCGGTCAGCGACACCATCTGCCAGGCTGGCCGTACTGGTTTTTGTCAAGTCGACTACTGCGTGCACCATCTCGACTGTCACGACTGCTATCTCAAGGATAGCTTTGCCACCTCCAGTTTTTTTTTCTACCAAAGCCCACAAGGGCCCTTCAACTACCTGACACCACTGAGGGGCCTCCCAAGGTTGTGGCTCCAGCCCGTGTCTCTGCTCCAGCCATCCTGTTGGAGGAGGAAGAAGTCGGTGTGATTGGCCTGCCTCCACAGCTGGCCCCACGGCCTGCACAGCCACTTCAGCCTGTTCACCCTACGTGCCCTTGCCTCCTGTACCAATCTTAATGCCTCAGGCTCAGAGAGATACATTGCCAACAGATGTTTCTTTGGAAATGCTGTCAACTCTCCACACTCTGAGATGTGGTCTAGGATTTAGCAGCGCCTACCGCCTGTGGTTCTTGGTCCTCCTGTGATTCTGGGCCCAACTCCTATGGCCGAACCACTAAGACTGTCTTGGCTCCAGCTGGCGGCGCCTTCTCCAGTGCTTGCGATCCCAGTCCACCTCCTGTTCTACGGCCCTATATTGGGTCAGATTTGGTCCTCACGGGAACTGATACTAATACAGACGGATCTATGTATCCGACGGATCCGACCGCGGCTGATTTTGCCACCCACCAACCCGGATACAGTTGGTACTCCGGGCACGGATCAATTTGATGACTGTCCCTGCATACGGTGAGCCACCAGATGTAGACCTACCATAAAGGAACTCTTCCCCCGGATGAGGTGGGATCTTTACAGGCTGGTTCTGGAGGAAAAGGAGAGATTCCTTTTCCAGCGCTGTGAATCCTCCAGAATGACCTTGGTCTTGGTCCCGCTTCTGGATGACGTCTGGGAGGATGGACTGGTGGTGATGCAGAAACCCTTTTCTGCGCGTCCTAAAAAGGAGAGGCTGCAAAAGAAATTTAGGGTCCCGGATATGGCCTCAGAGGCCACCCAACACCGGACTCTGTAGTCTTGACTGCTACCAGGAAGAGATAGTCTAATCCTTCATCCTATTGCTCAGTCCCACCTGAGCTGGAGGGAAGGCAGCTGGATGGGGTTGGAAAGCACACAAACACCACTGCTGCTTCTACAGTCAAGGCCGCCAATGCAATAGCCATCCTTGCACGCTACGACAGAGAACTCTGGGACAAGTTGGGACCCATCCTTTATTTCCTGCCAGATGACAAAGCAAATACCATGACCATCTTTCAAGAAGGGGAAGTGGCATCTGATCATGAAATCATGGTCTCCCTTGGCATTGTTGACTCCGGTTTCAAGCATATCGGCAACAGGGTAACAATGCGCCATCAAGGTTTGCTGACATTTCAGGCAAGACGTCCAAGCAAAGGTGGTAATCGTGCCTTTTGACGTGGATAACCTTTTCGGCAAGGCAGTGGACAAGTCTCTTCTTGCCATCAAGACTGACACAGAGACAGAACACTCTCTGGTCATGCTGCACCAGAGGAAGCAGAACCTTTGCTCCCAGAAAGGGAAGGTCGCTCCCGAACTTCCAAGGTGCTCAGCCTTTCCTACCGTTGGCCCTCCAGCTCCACTGCTCAAGAGGCGTATATAGGCCATTCCCAGGCCTGCAGAGGATGTACCCAGCGTCTTCTGCAAAACCACCATGGCGCAGATGCCAAAAGGAAGCCTGACCAGGCCCAACCCCCGAACCCCAACTTAAGGACCTCAGTGGGAGGCTGGCTATCTCAGTTTGTCAACATTTGGCGCAAGAGCTCCACGGACAAATGGGTGCTCGTCGTCCTCCAACAGGGACACTGGTGTTCCAAGACAAGTGCCCTTGCATTCCTCCCATGATAAGACAAGAACAGCATGGAGCCCAACTCGTCAAGGAGGTTCAGGCCATCCTTCTGAAAGGGGTAATAGGGCCGGTCCCTCAGCGCCTCCAGGGCTCTGGAGTATACTGCAGATACTTTCTGATTCTCAAGAAGTCAGGCGGGTTGAGGCCCATCCTGGACTTGCGTCATCTCAACAAATTCCTAACATTCAGAAGTTCAGGATGGTCACGTTATAGCATGTGCTCTGCTAGCTGGAAGAGGGAGATTTCCTGGCGACGCTGGATCTGGAGGATGCATATTTCCTCATCCCCATTCACCCAAAACATTGGAAGTCCCAAAGTTTTTCGGTTCAAGGAAAACATTACCAATTCAAGGCGTTACCTTTCGGCCTCAAATCGGCCTGAGTGTTCACCAAATGCCTAGCTCCAGTGGCAGCGTTACTTCAGGGGAAGGTACTGTACGTCTACCTCTACCTGGACGATTGGCTGGCCTCATCTCGTTCTCACGCCGAGGAGGTACAAAATACAGCCGAGACGGTCCAACATACAGCCGAGATGGTCCAGACTCTAACCTCTCTGATTCTCCATAAACTATCCCAAATCCTGCATGGTGCGATCCCAAGACTCTTTGTTCCGGGGGGCTCAACTCAATAGTCTTGTGTCTGGCTGCCCCATCGGATGGAAGGGTATGTGCCATCCTACGGATGGTCCAAAGGATATCCTCCATCAGAGTGGCGACAGTCTGGTCCATCAAATCCCTGTTGTAGATGATGTCCTGGTGCATCCATCTGGTCCCTCATTGCCGACTGCAAATGACACCACTTCAGGAGTTCCTGGAAGCCAGGTGGAAGCAGATCTCTGGCTCTTGGAATGACAGGATCACCCTCAATCAGGTTTTCCAACCAGCCTGACACTGGTGGGCCATTAACCTTCAAATCTCGCAAGGAGCTCCCTTCAGGAACCCTGCACATCAGGAGACTGTCACAACCAACACTTACTTCACTGGAAGGTTGGAGCGCCCACACAGGCCAACTCTGCTAGAGGCCTATGGCTCCCAGAGGAGAAAGCGTTGCATATCAACGTGCTGGAACTATGTGCAGTTTTATGGGCTCTGAAGTCTTTCAAGCCTCAGCTCTAGGGAAAGGTGGTCAGGGTCTTCACAGACAACACAACCACCATGTATTATATCAAGAAGCAGGGCAGGACGAGGTTGCCTGTCCTCCCTCTGGAGGCACAGAACCTGTGATACTGGGTCATTGCTCACTGGAAGTTTCTAGTTCCGTTCCACCTGGCAGGTGTTTAAAATACCATCACAGACTCTCTCAGCCAAGAGGTCCGGTCCTGCCACGAGTGGGAACTCCAGTAAGGTCAAGCTTCTCAGATCTTCAGTGAGTGGGGATAGCCTCAGATCGAACGGTTTGCGACCACAGCCAATACCAATTGCCAGCGGTTTGCCTGCAGGTATCCTCGGGCAAGGAGTCTGGGGGATTCCTGCTTACTCCTGTGGGAACGCCTATTCCTTTACGCATTCCCACCGATTCTGCTGCTCCTACGTGTGATCACACAAACTATCCCGCTCCAAGATGATGCTCATTGCACCGCCGTGGCTCAGACAGATCTGGTATCCAGACGTGCATCACCTGTCATTGGTTCCGGCCATCAAGCTGCCTTCACATCTGGACCTGCTATCCAGGGAAGGTGGGGGCAATCTTGCACCACGACCAAGTGTCCCTGAGCCTGTCAGCCTGGCTCCTGTAGCCTTAGAATTTTGACATTTCTTGCTGCCTTTGGAATGCAAGGTGATTGTAGCCAAGGCCAGGGCTCCCTCCACACTTACATGCTACAAACACAAGTAGAAGCGCTTTACAGTGTGGTGCCAGTCACAGAAGATCTCTCCACAGCGTTGCAACTTCCGTCTTACCTGCTGTCACTGTTTAAGGCCGACCTTGCCCATGCATCCATGAAGTTTCACTTAGCTGCGATATCCCGGTATACCCGGGCTCCTGGCAAGCTCTCCCTGTTGTCTCACAGGCTTGTGAAAGAGTTCCTCAAGGACCTCTTCAGAACATTCCCTCTGGTGAAGGCTCCTGCCCTGGTGTGGGAGTTGACTGTGGTCCTATCCAAACTGATGGATGCTCCGTTTGAGCCTATGCATCAGACATCTTGGAAGTTCCCCTTGCGGGAGACTGCCTTCCTAGTGGCAATCACCTCAGCAGGCATGTTGGAGAGATCCAGGCTCTATCCTGTAAGCCTCTATATTTCTCTTTTTACAAATCCAAGGTGGTTCTACAAACTCATCCGTCCTATATGCCAAAGGTCCCGTCTGACTTTCATTTAAACTAAACTTTGTCCTTATCAGTTTTCTTTGCAAACCCTTCTACGCCTGCTGAAAAGTCCTTTCATTCGCTGGACGTGGCACGTACCTTGAAGTTCTATGTTGCACGCACAAAGGACTTTTGAAAGACTTCTCGGCTTTTTGTAAACTTTGGACCTGTGGGTCATAGAGAAGGCCCTGTCAAAAGTGTCCACCTCCAGATGCCTCTCTGACTTCATCATGCATTGTCATCAGTTGGCCAACAGGCAGTTGCCAGGCAGGCCCATGGCCCATTCCTCCAGAGCAATCGCATCTATGACAGTGTTCCTCTCTTGTGTTCCCCTGCTGGATATCTGTGAATCCATGTAGGATACCCATGCTGGAGAAGGAACAAGATACTTAACCTGTAACTCTTGATCTCCAGCATGGGTCTTAACTGGATTCACACGCAAACCCTCCCTCATTCACCTCTGTGGCTCTTCTTGGGTCCTACTGCCACTTTACGTGCGCGACCAAATCTGAAGATGGCCACCAGGGCTGGAGCTAAGGAAGAGGAGTGTCATTGGTTGGGGCAGTATGACTGAAAGTGACAGCAATAGGCTATACAAGCTACAATGAAGTATTTTATTTATTTATTGTGCGGTATAGTTTAATAAACTCTTCACACAGAAAAAATTATCAGAATACAACACAAGTAAATACAAGCATGAAAAAAAAACATCACAGGTCATCAAATACAATACATCCATTCCTCAACAATGGGCAATATACCCATCTGACTTTACATTCATAAATAAAAACAATTCATCAATTCATTACGCATTGTACAATTAAAACATCAAACAGTTAAAACCCTTCATAAAAATAGGATAGGCCATCTCTAAAAGCAATCTCATAGTAATTATACAAATTTATATTGAAAGTACTAAATTCATCATTTCAATCATTTTTACCTTTTAATGGTAACCAGCATCTGTCTTAACTCTCAATTCAGCACTGCTTTAGTCAAGGTAATTGTTCAGGGAACAGTATCAACAAGAATCTCGTAGTCGCAATCATTAATGGGATTGGGGGAACCACCAACAGTTTATGCCATAATCTTACAAGACCACCCTTTTCTTTGTCCAGAACTTCCCCTAAGACATTCATAGGAATTGTGTTTAAAATAGGTCACCAGAGTAAAATATGTTCATTTGTTTCAATTTCACACGTACGATACCGACAGTCTATCTTGTCTTGGGATACCGTCTCTGGCTCCTTTAACTTCAGATGTTTCAATTAAGTTTAATTTCAAAAGTAGCCAAGTACGACGTATCCTCTTACTTGAGTATTTTTAGGAGAATTCTGTTCATGGGCGCATAGGCTTTAATATCATTTATAAAATGCTTGTATATCTTGTAGGATGATAACCGTTGTCTGTTGTCAATCCAATGCTGTATAAACAGACATTTCTTTACTTCATCCGGCCTCTGTATTAACATTTCCTCTGAAATATTGCCTCTAGCCATAATAGCTAGGCACCTCTGTTCCAACACTATAGAAATCAACAAATCCCCAGTCTCATCACACGCTGTAATTCAATAAATTGAGACCCCAAAGATGAAACCAGACAGCACTTGTAGAGTCTTCCAGTCAATTCTAGCCTGGATAGATAGAAGGCCCCTAATATGTCTTAGCGCAGAAAATGGAGTTCCTTGTGGTAGCGCTTGAATAAAACGCCACAGAATACCTTCAATTCAGGCCCAAGGCTCCTCCTTCTTGGGAGCCACTTCAGCACCGTGGATTACCGTCGGGATAATTTTTTGATGGTAAACTGGTAGCAAGGAAAAGCGACCATACTTCTTATCCACTTGCTTTATGTGTGTGATGGAATAAGTTGGTGCCGCCTTACTAGACATTATTTGTTTTGCAGTTTTCAAGTTCCTACTAAAGTTATTACCCAGGTATTTAAAATTTGCTCCAATCTTTGACTCTTCGCAGACCATACAAAACATTTCCTAGTAGGATTCCACAGTTTATTGAGCACCAGTGTTTTAGATATCGTGTAAAGCTAAACTGCTTCATTTTACCGAGGATTCCCAGCCTGACTGGGAATATTCATAGCATGTGATTCCATGTAAGACCCATGCTGGAGCACAAGAGTTACAGGTAAGTAACTTGTTTCTTATTTTAAAATTGACACACACGTGTCAGAAGAGGACACAGATTTTGTGGATGATTTCCTTAACGAAAATAAGCAGGTCTGCCAGTACACACCGCTTCTAAAGTCTGTCAAGAGATGGTTGGAGCTGTCTCTAGCTACACCAAGGCTAACGAAGCCTGTTAAGCCACACATTGAAAACAAAATTAAACTGGCCCCTCTGTTCATCAGGGGTAATTTAAAGCTGGATTCCCTAGTTGTCACTACAATGCGTAAAAAGGGCAGGCACACCTTTAGCATCGTCTGAAACCCCACCTGACAAGGAAAACAAAAAATATATGCTTTTGGCAAAAAAGTTGCTACCTCGGCAGCCTACCAAATGCGTATAGCTTACAATACTGCTCTTATGGCTTGTTATAATAGAGCCCAGTTAATAACACTCCAGAGCCCCCGAAATCATAAATGCTGAAAGCGCTAGCAGAAGGCATGCAAACCTCTAATGCATTCCCCAGAAACACCCTAGAGGCCGCAAAAACAACGGTTGAGTGATTGCGGGAGGAACCCTGATCAAGAGTCATGCTTGGCTTCGAAACGTAGGTTTTAGGGTAGAAACACAAGCAATTTTATTAAATATGTTTATAGGAAACAATGGGCCTCATTACACGGATGGCGGAGAACCATGGCGCTATTAGCGCCATGGTTCATGCCGGTAAAATACCGGCACCGCCTTGGCGGAAAGGGGAATTACCGCCCCATTCCAAGGTTGGCGGGGCGGTAATTCCCCCTTCCACCATTGCCCTTCCCCATTCCCATTTTTGCCCCATGGGGCATAATGGGAATGGGGAAGGCGCTAATTACGGTATCGCAAATTGCGGTACGGTAATTAGCTCCCTGGGTCCCTTTGCGGGTTGGTTTTTAACACCTGCAAAAAGCAGGCGTTAAATTCCCCAACCCGCAAAGGGACCTCGTAGTAAGGCGGTAACGATTTACCGGTACCGGTAAAATACCGGTACCGGTAAACCCTTACCGCCATCCGTGTAATGAGGCCCAATGTCTTGTTTGGGAAAGCAGTTGATGAGGCATTGGAAGCTGCTAAAAAAGATCCTGAAACTATAAAGACATTAAACCAGATTACAAATCTCCCCTTTCAAAGGGGATCACAGTCCAACCGCTGTGTTTTTCACGGCCACGGATACTCAACCAGCACAAGCAACCTACTCTACGGGGACAGGTTAATCTACATGGTTTAACACCCAAGGACAGGGAACGACCACTCACCCCTCACCAGACAATTTCGCCAAGTATGCCCATCTGGACATCCTCTCGGAGCTGGCTGTACTTCCACTGCTGCTGCTCCTGGAACTGAAGTGCCAAGGAGAGGAACATCAGATTGTGTGCGTTGATTTTAAGTCGGACCAAGCACAAGGAAGATCCTCCAGACTTCCCTGGTGCCTGACTGACCAAGACTGAGCCACCTCAACAGAGTGCTGGACCCCAGGAGCAAGGAAAGTTTGAAGTGTTATCCGAGAACCGCAGTGTTGCTATTTACTGTCAGACGCGAGGAGTCGAAAAGTGCGAAGTGCCACTGAATTGAAGTTTGCCCTTTGCTGTCGCCGACCGTCCAATTGTGTTGCAGGAGCTCCAGATGTCCTCCCTCTTGTCCCCACGACTGAGGCCCAGGAACAAAACGATCTGCAGAGCCACACATGAACAGAAGCCAGCTGGAACCATTTCTTCTCACCAAAGGTACTGTACAGTCTAAGAGAACATACCTCTTTTCTTGTAGTCGTACTTGTCTCAGTCGAGACTTGTCTTGGTTGCTTCTGTAGAGTTGCTTGCATCTTCTACATCTCACAAGTCTCCCATCTTGTGGCCCTACTTGATTCTACTTTTTCTACAAAGACTTCTAAAACATTGTGCAAGATTTTTACTAACTTGCAAGAAGTGCTTCAGCTCACCTAAACGTTTGCCCAATTGACTTTGGCTGGCCTGGCTCCCTGAATGACTCTTCTCTCCTCTGATTGTGTGTTTAACCTTCCGTCCAGGAAAGGGTTAACTTACTTTGCATTTGGGCGTTCAAAAGTATTTACCTGCTTAAGAATATTTGTGTGATCTCTTGTCTTATTCTAAAACCTCTCTTCTTTGACACCAACTTTAGTATTGCTCTAAATGTACCAGTGATATATTAATGCCCACAGTGTCCTAAATATTTAAGTCACCTGAGGGTGTAGGAAGGGCCTTTGTGCCATCCCAAATGTGTACTTGCTGATTTAGAGAAACTAAGAGTTTGTATTGTGAGGTGTATTTGTGTGTTACTGTTATATTGCCCCTTCTGAAGAAGGCTTATTCAAACTGACTGTTAAATAAATTAATAATTGTTTAATCAAGAAACCCTGTGTGTAAGTGTGTATGTGGATACTTGTCACTGTGAATCTCTGTATATCTCCCCTACTGCTCACATTGACACCTCTTGAGATGTGCCACACTACCAACCTGTGTAGTACAGACTTATACCAAAGGTTGGGTTCCTATTGTGAGGAGGTTAAGGTTATTGTAGTGCACACAAAGGGTACTGCATACAATCTTGCCTAACACTTGTCTTAAGCCAACTCATGGGAACACCCTTTGAGCTAATGCATAAAGCAAGCCTCAACGATCTCTCGTACATGACTGTTTTCCTAGTTGTGATTGCGTCTATTCAGAGAGTAAGTGAGCTTCAAGCCTTATCTGTGTCAGAACCTTTTGTCACATTACATAAAAGCAAGGTGGTCTTAAGAACGCATCCACGCTTCTCATTAAAGTACATTTCGAATGGATTGTGTCCTCCCAAGTACATTTTGAATGGATTGTGTCCTCCCATGTATTCCTTATCTTTAGATATCTTCCCTTCCAGCGACCGCTGCTTTGGAAAATCTTTTTTGACAGAGGGCGCTGTGCGTTGATGCGATCCCCTTCGATGACACCATCGAAAAGGTGCTGGTGGGACGAGTCGAGAGGCGACACTCCACAGAGGGAAGAGGTCTAAGAAACGCTCTAGAAAGATGAAAAAAGGCACCATAGATCGCCTTCCTCATGTCCTGATTCCTTGCCGGAAAGGAAAATATCCTTCCCAAGTAAATCAGCGACTCCAGCCGAATGGGAGGTATTCAGGCAGAAAATGCTTGAGATCTTCGAGAAGGCAGGCCCCGGCCACTTCGAAAGAGAAGACAAAAAGTAATGTTCCTGTCGCGCTGACGAGGAGAACTCTAAGGCCAAATCATGCGCACCCTCGAGCCTGGAAGACAAGCCATCAACCCCTTGAGAACTGTTGAGATCGCAACTTGGCTAGTCGTCCGTCAAAGACTCCATCGAGTCGGGGTCGAGTCCTTCAAGGACTCCATACATGCTCATAGTGTTGAAGCCTGTGACGCCATTAGCTTCGAAGTCATCGACTCCATCAGCGTCAAAGTCATCAACGCCATTAGCGTTGAAACCTTTGATTCCATCGAAGGAATTAGAGAAGACCTTTAAACCGCTCCATATAAAGGATTTCTGTAAGTTCTTGCCCTCCATTTATGAAGAACTTGAGCCATCTGACCAGGATACACCGTCCTAATGTTCCCGAGGCCCTCATTTCGTAAGAATCCAGAATGAAGGACCTCTATGAAAATGTACAATCAGCAAGTGGCATTGATACATCGCCAGAGCTCGAATTTGGCAAGCCATACCCGGAAGAGCACACAGATGCTTCCTATAGACAGTTAATGTCTAGGATAATTGAATTCTTGGAATGGGGCTGGCCTGCTCCTCCATTTGAACAGGACGATCTTACTGATATTTTGGATAAGGGACCACAAAAGAACCACAAAAAGACCCTGTATTATATGTTTTGACTTTTGTTTTCCGCCTTGCCTAAATAACAGGTGGCATGGGTTCAAATTGATCGTTAATAAGGGTTGTTCCCCATTTTATTCTTACCCTCATAAATGGTAAATAGTTCTTCGAGCTTAAATGACACTGAGCCTCCTTGGTCAATTGTGTTTGGTCACAAAAGAATGTTGGTTAACAGGCTTGACATAACCACACAAGGTTATCTTGCAGAAAGTTTAGAGAAATTGCTCCCTACTTGTATCAATATTCTGTTTGTTCCATACAAAAACTGTGTGAATGTGAACAAAGTCATATTTAATCAAAATAGCAATTATACAGATTGATCAGTTTGTAAAGTGACAATAAAACAAAAATAAAATAGTATGACATTACAATGATCCAGAAAAGCGTTATTGATTATAGACATCAACAATCCTGATTACATAAAATCAACAACGCTACAGTATCACAAAACTGTTTTGCCTATAGACAAAGAAATCTCTGTCCATATACAGTACTTGAAATGGTGATCCAACAGCTAGTGGTCCACAGAATGGGGGTATTTAGTAAATCTAGTCACACTCCTACTGTGACGCTACACCTCAGTATGTATTCGAAAGGTCCACCTCGGTATGTATTTGAAAAGTCCTCCTCAGTATGTATTTGAAAAGTCCTCCTCAGTATGTATTCGAAAGGGCCACCTCAGTATATAATCAAAAGCCCCACCGGTTATGTAATAGAATTCCAGTGTTATCTTGCTGTCTTGACAAATATTTGTGTAGATTACCCCCTTTTTTGACAATATAACAAGATTGGCATTCCATCAGGACATTTTATTTCAAGACATATGATTCCCTGTGCTTGGTTTCTATTCGGCCCACTTTTCCGTTTAATCCTAGGACAACCGATATTTGCAGCCCTCTGCTCGGCTATCCATCAACCCCCTTTGGGACCAGCTGGTCTGCCACAGAAAAACTGGTATAGCTAGGTTTATTAAGATGATCAACTAACCAGTTTTCTTGAAAAGAAATATGGAAACCTTCCACAAACTAGTGTCAGTCTTGGCTCTCCAGGTTTTTATTTTGTTCTGCTATGTTCCACAGCACCATCTTGCAGGTCATTACTACATCATGCAGATGAATTGCTGTAGGAATTAAGGAGTTAACACAAGGGGGTTCATTTCGGCAGTCATTACAATCCAATGCCGGTTGGTAAAGGATGAGAACAGTTATAGAATATTTACTAGGTTATCTTTTCTTGTCGCATTTACAGAGACCCAAAGGCAATTATTACACGTTAAGCCTTTGTGGTAAGAGTGTTTGAGGCAGATATATAAACCTGCAGGGAAAAAGACAACCAATTGCCATGGGGCCCTCCACCAAGTTTGGGTTTTTTCAGCTGTATTTTAATGACCTCTTTCTCTTTATTAAAAGGTCCTGCAATCTTTGAGCATCTGTGAAGTTATCCCAAGTTATGGATAAGCAGTCTTTGTTATAGCAGATCCGTAAACCTATTTTGTTAAATAGGGGTGTCCTTATTTTCAACATTATTTTTTCAAGTTTTGGGATGTTAGTCATCACAAGGGAATTCGAAGATACATAATCAAGTGGTTCTTGAGTCAAATCAGTATTTGATTCTACTTGAGGGGCTACTCTGGATCGGATCTTGTTTTAATGCTAAGGGAGCAAGAACAATTTATGGGTGGGGCACTAACCTGTTTTAAGGAACTGTTTGGGTGAGCTGTCCTTTTCGATCTCATATTTTCTATTGGCTGTTCCTTTTGGGATTATCAATGACCTCCAGGAGGGGAGCGAAAGTATTACCATTAGTGTGAACATTTGGCCCTTGCTTTGTGACCGCACCAATAGTGCAACCCATAGGGTGTCATATTTGACGAGGAGAGGTTTTTTCTAACTTGTTTTCTGGCAATGCACCAAGCGTGGTACCACTTCCACTTCCATATTACCATGCTGACCTTCATTTCATTCATTCTGTTAGCACGAGTTTGGAATTTTCCTTTTAGGCTATTCCTATAATTACGAATTTTGTAGCAGATTTTGGAAAACGAAATTATCATTTACATTCGCAATGACAGAAATGGCTATACAGGTTTTTAGAATACACAAGATTGCTGTTCCTATTAGGAGAATCTGTGTGAGGATGTTGTTTTGTAATACTGGGGGGGCCTATGCTGCAGTTGGAGCTAAGTTGCTGGACATCTAGTTTGGTGAAGTCTACTAGTTAGCGCGTTGGTTCTGGCGACTGTATCGCAAACTTTATTCGCCGGTATATTAATTAGTGGAGAAAACCTGTTTGAAAGCAGCACTTCAGCAATTTTCACCAAAGATTCCTCCATCCATACAGCGACTGCTTCTAAGCTTCCCCCTGTGCCAACATGCAAGTTTAATCATGGGATATGAATTTCCTTAGGTACCTTAACATTTTGATTTCCCCACCCCCTTCTTGGTGAGCCCTACAGGGTTTCTTATAACAAGAGAAGTTATCAGGGTCTTGGAGCTACGGTGGTGAAACATATTGGTGAATAGATTTAGGGATACTGTCTGGCTTCTTAAAATTTAGTTTTGGCTGCTTTAAAAAATGTTAAATTCACTGTATTCATGGCAAGTTTTGTTGCATCCTTACCATTTCATTTGATATCAATATCATTCAATAAAATGTCAGTCTTTTGAATAAGTCATTTGCCTCCTTAATAGGAATCACAGCAGGATTTATTTTTTTCATTTGATCAGGATACATTAAATCAGAGCTTGATTTTCTTTTTGCAGCCATTGTGCTTAGATAAGCGTTGTCCAGTCAAATCCAAGTCCACATTTTGGTGCAAGGCATGAGACCAACCTAGAAACCAGGAAAATGTACAGTTGTAGCGCCACGCCAGACTGGCGTGTGTGGCAACCTTAGTCTGACACAAAACCCTCCTTCAATTTATGGTTATGTAGTCACCACAAAGGCTACCTATACAGATGCTCTTCTCCGGCATTGGGAAGGGGCCCCAATACTCTGCTTGTAGAAAATGATGCTTGGCCGTTATCGCAAATGGAAGCAGAAGCATGCTGAAACAACCGAGGGTACTCCGCTGAGCAGCCAGATCACACTATGTGCACTTTGCACTGTTCATGCAATCGGCCCTCTTTGCAGTTTCTTTCAGTCTAGGACTTTCGTTGGGTGACCATGTGTCCTAAGGCCTTCCCTTCTGCTCCTCCTTCCCTCCTGCCGGTAACAAGTAGATCTCTCCAAAATGTTTCAAATACCAGATTACAACCAACACACCTACGCCAAAAGGTGCAAGGTACCAGCAAAGAGATGCAAATAGATGCTGTTAAGATGGATTTCTAGGATCTGGCATGGTGGACCGATTGAGTCCACCCTAGTTATAGTTAATGGGGGAACTCAGAGAGGTTTGCCAAAACCCAATCGAGGTAAACGTGGAGATCATTCATGGCTATTCACGGGAGTGCGAGAGTGATATCAGGGATCCACAATGTGTCCACACAGTGAAGCACAGAATTGAATTCAGAGAGGAATGCATACAAACATAATGTTTATTCTAGGCCTTAAACACGCACTTAAAAATAAAACAAGCAGGTGATACTCTCACACAATACTCAATAATACACATACATACGTTCACTATAGGTTCTTAAAATGCATTCAAGTGATGCAGTAAATATTGAACCAAGCGACAAGTGATATTCCCTAACGTCAGCAGCCCATTTCCTGAGAGGAATGTGGCCTTATTCCTAAAAGTCACAGGAGCCACAATGCTTCTCTGCAAAATGTATCTGTAGCAGTTACGTTACTTGTGTTGGTGATTGTTGAAAATAGATGCAACAAAGTTACTAGGTTAGTGGATATGTGCTCTTATCTTTCATATAGTACCACCCAGGTTCAACGACCAAAAGGCAGTGGAAACGAATGTCAGGATAGAAAAACTTGGTCTCAGTGTTATCCTATGGCGTGCAGGGCGGAGACAAATGCTTTGCATTTACTACTTAGTGGGGGTATTGTTCCAACTTATATCCCAGGGAGGGGTCGACCGGTTTCAGCGACATCTACTCATTATTAGTCGCCTTCGTCAGCACCAGATTGGCAGGGTACACCCAGCACTACTATGCATCATGCTTCGTGTGTACAGGGATTGTCGTTTTATTTTTGTTATCACTTTCCCTTCTCTGGATTAATTTTCTGAGGTGCAATAACTTCCCTTTGGCTGTTGTAAAGTTTCAAGTGCTATCTAGCTCTGAGATGAAATGGGCTTGTCGCCGTGTGTACTCGTTATTTACCTGTTCCACAGCCTGGAACAATCGCAGTATCTACTACGTCTGATAAGAAGAGGGAAAGTTGATAACAAAATATATTCGAGGCCTGGTAACAGGAAGTATGATGCACAGACGAAGTATGATGCAGAATAGATGTAGTTGAAACCGGCTGACCCATATAGGGGATATCATAAATTGGAGGACCCACTCATTTTTTCAGGGAAAGAAACAACCTTCCTGTTTTTTTTATTTTTTTTGTACATGGGTTATAGAGACCCCAAAGGGTACTGCAAACAATGGCAAATAAAAGTTGTATGTGGATGCCTCAATGCCATTTTCTACTTTAAGAAACATTGTTTTTTAAATCTATATAGAATGTAGTCACTTTTTCTTCACTTCACTTAAGGCATGGTATGGGGTGTCTCTGTTTCCATAATTGTGTTTCACCACTAGTTGTTTACGAAGTTTGTTGTAGACCAAAATGAAGGTGGAGGGATATGCATAGTGTGTTGTGCAAGGTAGGCAAGTGGAAAAAAAGAAAAAAAACGACAAAAGTAAAAAGTGTGTTCCAATGTTGTGCTTGATTTGTTCTAGTTCCATACACTATCATAGATAGGCGGCCCACCACAGTCATCTACGGCACAGTATAGATAACCTTAGGGATAGCTAGCTCCCTCTGTCATCTTTGTAAGTGAGCACTGGCGCACTGGATGTTTGGAAGAAATGGTTTGTCTGGGGGTTACCTGTCCATTTTTGTGTTAATAGTGATGTGAGCTGGGGGGCATGTCCTGTTAGCTCTTTTTTGGCCCTCCTCTGTATAATACTTACCCATTGTAAAGACACACGATCAAAGCAGCCAACATTAACATGAAAAGTCTATCCCTAGCCCTTGAGCCATTGTCCTACAAGATTCACTTTGTATGGAAGCAGTTTGACTTATTTAGGGGGAGTTTAAGACTAAATAGAAAGTTCTCCCATAGGCTAAGGTAGGACAAAGTCAAATAGGCATGTGCACTTGTTTTAAGAATAGTTAATAATTAACTATGTACTTCCAGGTTCCTTGAAAAGGGGTGACAAAGCAAAAACAAAGAGGTGATGGCTGGAAGGTTTAGAATGAATCTTAACCACTGGCATTGCTCTGGGCACCCTCCAGACCATCGTTCTTCGCCTGCCAAGCCATTACAGAAGGGAAAAGACCATATGCAAATCAGGCTTGGTCCCACCCCAAAAGGGGCAGTGCAGCCCGAACTGCTAGGTCACATCCCTTCTGCACGAGACCACAAGCATCCTCAAACATGTTTTGGCCGTGTTGGGCCTCATCAGTGAGGAGTAGCTTGGGTCTCTGGATCTGGCTTGGGTCCATCGTTCTTCGCCTGCCGAGGATGTGACCTATCATTTCAGGCTGGACTGCCCTTTTTGGGGTGGGACCAAGCCTGATTTGCATATGGTCTTTCCCCTTCTGTAATGGCTTAGCAGACGAAGAACGATGGTCTGGAGGGTGCCCAGAGCAATGCAAGTGGTTAAGATTCATTCTAAACCTTCCAGCCATCACCTCTTTGTTTTTTACTTGAAAAGGGGGCCAGCTACTCATCTGGGCATTCACGTGGACACAACAGCCGATTCCTATGCCCAGGTCTCACCAAAGACAAGGCAGATAGCTGCAGGTAAAGATTTTACAGGTTAGTGGGGGGAAAGGGGCAGACAAGCAAGCCTTTGGAGGCCTCTGTGTGGAAGATTAAGAACTACTGGTCAGTAAAGAGTTTGAGAAAACTACTCATGCTTAGGTTTGCAGTAAAGGAAGCACAGGGGTCGTGGTGTAGAGATGAGTTGCTGAACTTCAGGATCCCAGCAAAGGAAGACCTTTGGCTGGGAGGCTGAAATTCGCCAGGAAGGCTCTTTATTCCACAAGCTGGTGCCCACCAAAGTTCTGTGTGCAAACTTGAAACAGCGATGGCTCTAGTGAGGCAGCCCACTGGAGAGCTGGACAGTCCACCTGGGGGTTGGCCCAGGGGCACTTCCAAAGGCTCAGGATGGCTGGATGCTCCAACACGTTGAGACTGGTTGGTTGCACCAGTCATGGGTTTGAAGCACCGCACCTGGCCTTTGCTAATCAGGTAGTCCAACAGGGCTTCACCGGGCCAGACACAGGAAGGGATGCCAGGCCTCTTCAGTAGTTTTTCTGTTCTTCTATGAGGAATGTTTTGCTCCAACGCTGATCTGAAGAAATGGCTGTAGGAGTCCTCTTAACCAAAATCCTGTCAAGCGCTCCAATGGTATGGATCTTCACCAGTCCAACAACAAGTAGTTGTCCAATCAGGGACAACTATGTGTTTCACTCATGCCTCCACACCCAGACTCTCTGGCATCACAGATGTGGAGTGGGACCAGACAGTCCCACCCACTTACTGGGTCACACCAAACACAAACGCATCACTAGACCACAAAAGCAGCAGCTTTCCCGGGCAAGTGAATAACCTTGTAGCCCGTCGGTCCGTCAAAAGAACGACCGCTCGGGAGAAGCCCATCAAACTGAGCAGTTGCCAATTCAGAACTCTTTTTTTTTTTTGTTCTCTTCTTCCCACCCTGCCGACCCACTGTCATACACAGGAGGGGAGTCGGGTCAGAACCCTGAGGGCGGGAAGCAATACACAGGAGGGGAGCCGGGTCAGGGCCCCGAGGATGGGAATTGATCAGAGGATGCAAGGCCCTTACCGTGGGATGACGCCTCTTCCCAGAAGCTGACGCCTGGCCCGGATCCAGGGCCTGAGAACTTCGGTGGCCGCTGTGAATAGCGGCGGGGAGAGAGTGAAGCTACTGCCGACTGGCATTGGCTAGGGAAGAAGGGGGGGAGATCGTGTCTCGGCTCATCCCGGAGGCAGGAAGGCGAAGCAATGGCGGCCATGGCAAAGATAATGATTCCTAGTGGCGGGGCATACCTTAAGACACTTGGCTGTAATCCGACTACTGATTGGGCATCGGGACACTTCTACAAAAATCTTCCGGCCTAATCCCTAATCCTTAATGTTATGTTATGTTACAACATTTCTATAGCGCCAAAGCCCTCGGGCATCTAAGCGCTCCTTCACAAGCAGAAAAGGATCAGTGAAGTTGAACCGAAGATTTAGATGATAAGTGCCATTTTCAGGAGTGTTCGGAAAGCCAAGAGATTGCTTTCTTCTCCGAGTGCCAATGGTAGGTTGTTCATGCCTCGGATGTAAGCACTGGAAAGGAGCGTCCATTTCCACGAGCTCTCTTAGTCCTTGCCACCTGTAGAAGCTGGGTGGAGGGTGAGCGAAGATTTTTTGTGGGCTGGTATGCAGTGATCTTGTCCTTTAGGTAGTTTGGGGCTGTCCCATAGATGCATTTATGGCACGGGGTCAGCATTTTAAAGGAGATCCTAGCAGATCTGGGTAGCCAGTGTAGTTTCTTTCTGGCAAGAGAAGTAGGTTCATACCTTTTCATGCCGTAGATTATGCGAACAGATGCATTCTGGATTTTCTGCAATCTGAGGACCTCTTCTCTACTAGCACCCCCCAATAGGGCCTTGCAGTAGTCCAGGCGTGGTAAAATAACAGCCCTTACTAACTTGGCTCGATTATTTTGGGAGATTAATGGGGCGACTTGTCTCAATACTCGCAGATGGTATTGGGTTTTCTTTTCAATAGCATCTACTTGAGCTCCTGCGTCTAAGGAGGCCTCCAGGTATGCACCCAGAGTTTTTACCTTGTTGACTACTTTAATAGGGCTATCCTCAACCAAGAAATTAGAAAAGTTATGGACTAATGCTTCTCTAGATTTTTTGGACCCATAAATCATGAGCTCCATTTTCCCGACGTTAAGGCATAGCCAGTTTGTAGTCATCCAATTCTTTATCAATTTATCAATTTATAGATTTCATTTAGTCTATACTGATCTTCCTGGTAATCTCCTGATAGCTCCATAGACAGCTGGAAGTCATCTGCATAATTTGTGAAAAAGAAGCCCAACTTTTCTAGTTCTCTACAAAGAGGGACAATATAAATATTGAAGAGCAGGGGTGACAAACATGCTCCCTGAGGGACACCACACATGATGGTTTCTACTTCAGAGAACGCGTCTCCCCAGTGTACCCTGGATCTTCTACCCTCCAAAAAAGATCTGACCCAATTTATGGTCACAGTAGCCAGACCTCCTGTATCTAGCAGCCTATTCAATAGTATCTTATGATCCAAAAGATCGAAGGCTGCACTAAGGTCTAACAAAATTAACAGGCCTGGTCTACTCCTTTCCACTAAAGTTAACATGCTGGTTTGGAGGTCCACCAAGGCACTCTCTGTGCCGTGAAAACGACGAAAGCCTGACTGTCTTTCGTGTAACCGACCTGTATTTTCAATATGAAGTTGAAGGTGGGTTGTGGCAACCTTGTCGACCAACTTCAAAAAGAATAGAGTGTTGGTGATAGGCCGAAAGTTGGTAGCATCTTTAGGGTCTAAGCCTGCCTTTTTCAAAACGGGGGCGACTGGCACTGTTTTAATGGCCTGTGGAACCGTGCACTGTCTAAAAGAGGCATTTACAAATCTACATAAGAATGGAGCAAAAATGCTTACATGGTCCAAGATTATCTTTGAAGGTATGAGGTCCCCTAGGATCGGACGGATGTGGACGACATGAAAGGGAAGAGGCAAGAGGAGGGACCACATGAGAGAGAGCACCCGGTTGAAGGAAGACCACCTGAGAGGGGGTACCAACCAGCCAAGCTGCGAGGTCGGGAGAGCACAATCCAGCTAATTAACAGTCTTGGAACCCCGGAAGACAGCATTAAGAGAGACATGGACGAAAGGACTATGGCTGACACCGCTTACATGAGTATAGGATACGTGGAAAGAGGTCGTTCCAGCGAACAGAAAAACCAGAACGGAGGCGATTGGGCCGTCCTTCCCGAACAACCGCTGGTTTACCGGGGCAGGGTTCAGCTATGAGTACAGCATGGACCGTGGCAAGCCGAACACCTTCACAGGCAGAAGCCTGTTTTCCACGCGGTTCCTTTCACAACACGGTCGAGGCCGTACCCAGTGACACGGAAGGCAGAGACCCGCTTCCGAGTTCACCGCCAACACTCACCTTCAGAAAGCATCACAGAGACCTCGAGGGTACCAGACCTCTTCAAGACGGGGGTTCCTCGCGGGGACCCGGACTTGGCGGGCCGGGCAGGCAACCCCCCTTCAAACCAAGAGAAAGGGGGCGGGGCTTACAGGGATATTTATAGAGAACCAAGCCAAGTCCGTGCTGATTGGCTACCTAGACCCCAACCCCTATATAAGGTAAAAAAAAATGATGGACGGCGCGTCTCTTTGCCATTCTCTTCTAGAACTTCGAGAGAGAGAGAGCTGCGCCTGAGACGCTGTGGGCTTACGAGGACTAGCGGCAAGGTCGAGAAGCCACATCCATATTCCAAGAAAAAGAAGCATTCTTGAATTCTTTTTTTTTTTTAATTCCTGTATCCTGAATAAAGGTTTTGCTTAAGTTCCACTCCTGGCTGCCTGTCCCTCATTCACAGTCTTCAATTTCAGTGACTGGGATCTCAGGGAATTTATATCCTGTATGGGTTGTTTTCCTTTCTTCATTTATAGGTAATGTGTAATCCATCAAGTGATTAGTTTCAACATTCTCTGAGATGAGGGAATTAATGCTTAGGGTTTGATTTTGTAATTCTCTCCTAATTTTATCTTGAGCACATGTCAATTTATTTGTAAAGGCTTTCTGTGTTCTAATACAATCCTCTTTAGTGGGTGTGATAGTATGATTTCGAACTTCTGGTTTCTCCCAGGACCTAAAGAGACGGAAAAGTTCCTTGGTGTCATTGTCTGCTGATTCAATTTGATCATTATAATAGGCCCGCTTGGCTTCCATGATTGCTTCTTTATATGCTTTCTCATGTAATTTCCAGGTGGCCCTTTTATTTGAATTTTAATCTTTAAGCCAGGTACGTTCTGCGCGTCTTTTGCTAGCCTTTAATTCGTTTAGCTCTGATGTAAACCATTTTTGTTGGTCCACGGATTTTCTACTAGTTTTAGACTTCAATGGAGCCACATCATCCAGTAAGTTTATCATTCGTGTGCTGTATTGCTCCACAAGTATGTCAGGATGGTCTGATTCACTAGTTTTGGACATAAGGGAGTTCATGTATTCAGATAGATTATCTGTGGTGAGTGCCGTGTCATTTCTATGTATGGTTTTGTGCAATGGCTCACGTTTGGTCTTATTAGAATGCGGAAGCAATATTTTACTAGAGGCAAACAGGTGGTCGGACCAAATTCATGGTGAGTTAGTGATCCCTGATAATGTAATGTTATAGCTAGCCATCCAATCCAAAACGTTCCCTTTAATATGTGTTGGATCATTGTTATGCGTTGTCTGTCTTCCCCTGTCCCCCCTCCCTTGCCACGTCGCGCCTTGAAACACTTGTGTATAGGCGCGTTATAAATGCCATATCATATCATATCATATATCATATCATTGGGTGATGCCTCCTGTGGGGACATCTAGCGTGCAATATTGGAGAGGCTGGGAATGAATGGCGAATCGTACCGACTTCGCCTGAGACCAAACTGCGGGCTGTAGAAACCCAGAGGCAGCTGTACTAAAGAATCGAGGATCTCACCAAGTGGCTGAAATATACCAGGACCCCCTGGGCTGAGATCACTGAAATGATTCAGTTGGAACAATTTGTTGAGGCCGTCCTGGGACCTATCCAACAATGGGTAAGGCAGCATCACTGGCCCTGCCTGTCAGAAGCTATAAATATCTCCACTGCCTATCCGAAGGCCGGACCTGCCCAGCCGGTGGGAGGAGGGGGGCTTGGGGAAAGGCAAAAGGCCCCTCCTAGAAGATGGACCCCTGGGTGGCAAACAATCCTGAGATCAGATTCCCGTAATTAAATGGGAGTCCCGGTGCAGAGACAGCTGCAGTGCTATGAGTGTGGAGAGTGGGGGGCACATTGCCCAGTTTTGTCGCCGGAAGTTGAATCCAGAATCTATGGAGGTTGGAGTCATCCAGCCCCAGGAGTTTAGACAACAAAGTCCTCCCTACACCGTCGAAGTAACCGTGGATGGGAAACCCAAGCATGCCTTACTGAACAGCGGGAGTCGGCAGACGGCCATCACACCGGAAGTAAGTGGAAACAACGAAAGCGATGGACCTCCCATTGCTATTAAGTGTGTAAATGGGGATACCAAAATCTATCCGTCCAGGGTTATAGATTTGAGGATTGAGAATCGACATGTAGCTGTCTGGGCCACCATCAAGCCTTCCCTGTCCTCCCCGGCGTTGTTGGGTTCTGATTTTCTTATGTTTCCGGACTGTGTTGCACTGAGAGAATGGCTGAAGGATGCCCCCTTCTGTCAAGAAGATCTAAAGGAAGACCTTCCCCAGATGAGGGTACGTAAACAAGTCTCAGAAGAGAAAAGGAAATGGAGCTGCCCCCTGGCCTGAATTGTGTGATTGACTGGTTACCCAAAGGGAGGGAAGCATCCTTTCAAGCCACAGGGCAAAGTGACCCCACCCTGAAAAGATCCTGCACACAGGCTCTAGACCCCAGAGATATACCGACCGCTACCGGCCCGAGGTTCAAGGAGAAGAAGGGGCTGTATTATCGGATCACTCAGGACGACCAGTCCAAGGTGTTGGAACAGCTACTGGTCCCCCAGGACTTTAGATAATTGGGGATTCAGCTAGCCCATGATGAACCCACAAGCACTGTCAGGGGTGTCCTGTGTCTCAAAAAAGCAGCCCATATGTCCCCCCAAAAGCCCCAATGCAGCAAATGCCCCTGATAAAGGAGCCCTTTCATTGCATAGGGATGGACATTGTAGGTTGTCTTGACCCTAACAGTCGAGGATATCAGTATCTGCTTGTGGTGGTGTACTACGCCACTCGATACCCTGAGGCGTTCCCTATGAGAGGCACGTCGGCCGCCCAAGTATGTGATGTACTCATTCTGTTTTTTGCCATGGTAGCAATACCACAGGAGATTGTTTCCGATCAGGGACGAAACTTTATGTCCAACATTATGAAAAGAATCTGTCATCAGTTGAAGATAAGACAGTTATGGACCGCCATATACCATCATCAAATTGATGGACTCATCAAACAATACAACAAAACTCTGATACAAATGATCAAATGAGTCACAGCCTCAACAGGAAGGAATTGGGACTATGCCGTACCGTGGATTCTAGTGGTCTTAAGGGACACCCCGCAATCATCTATGGGGTTTTCTCCCTTTGAGCTTTTGTACGGTCACCGGCCCCAAACCATCCTAGACACTATTAAGGAAGACTGGGAAGAGGGAAGACCAGGGAGAGGCGTTCCTCTCAGACTATGTAACACAACTCGGTCTCATCTGACCTCATTGAGTGAACTTGCTACCACCAATTTGGGATAATTCCCCAGATGAGAACAATGCCACCATAACTGCCATAGTCTTATGACAACCTTTCATGCCGGAGATCGGGTGGTGGTTTTGCTGCCTTCTAATAACAAAATGTTAGCCCAATGGAGAGGGCCTTATACTATCAAAGCGGTCTTGGGTCCGGTGAATTATCTGGTTCAGCAACCCGACCGCCAAGAGAAGGAACAGAACTATCATGTCAGCTTTTTGAAGGAATGGGCCGAACCGGTGACACTAATGTCCCTGGTCCTAAATACTGAAGAAGAGCACCTGGAACTCTGTCCCTTTAAAGCGGCATATGGCCTAGACGAGATACAGTGGGGTGAGCACTTAACCCCTCAAGAAATAAACATGGTACTAGAGACATAAGGTGCCCTGGCCCACATCTTCTCCAATTTACCCGGACGGACAACTGTTATTGACCACTCCATTGATAGTGTACCAGGGAAAATAATACAGCTACAACCCATTCCGAATACCGGAAGCTAAGAGAAACGAGATCCAAGACGAAATCGAGGATATGTTACGACAGAGCATCATTGAACTCTCGACCAGTCTCTGGTGCTGTGCTTTCTGGTCGTATTAATACCGTATTTCTACCTGCTTCATTTTCATTCCTTCCCCCTGCCTCCCCCCCTTTTACACCCTCTGCTCCACCACTCCAGACGGATGCCCCATGTCCAGTCACTCTGCCTCAAAAAACCTTCAAAGGCAGCAGTTGTCTCCACCTGGTGACCCTCAACTCACGCTCAGCCATCAAACACTCTGCTGACATCTGCCTTCTCCTTGAAGACACTGACCTGGACATACTTGCACTCACCAAAACTTGGTTCAATGCCAGCTCATTTACTTCCTTTGACTCACTCCTCCCGGACAGCTTTAAGATCACCTCAAAGCCTCGACCCCACCGTGCTGGCGGTGGGGTTTACTTCATCTTCCCAGAATGGATTCCTTCCACCATCCTACCCACTGAGCACTATTCGTCCTTTCAGAGCCTAGTATGCAAATTGGTGATTCCTCCTTCCTCCACCCTGAACATTGCTACCATCTACCAGCCCCCTGGCACTTCATCTCTGTTCCTCTGAGTGGGCAGACTTCTGTTCCTCCCTACTCTCTACCACCTCCAACCGGCTACTACTAGGTGACTTCAACATCCACCTACACTCCCCTTGCACAGTAACCACCCTCTTCACTGACCTATGCTCCCCTCTATCCCTCTCCAGTCTTCCTTTTGTCCCTACCCATCCTGCTGGACACATGCTATATGCCATCATCCGCTCCAACCTCACCCTCTCTAATCCCTTGGTCACCCCTCTCTCCTGGTCTGACCACTCTCTCTTCACCTCCCACTTGGGTCCCTATGACCCATTGACAACTCCTCATAAAGCTCTGCCAAACTCGTTCATGAACATCCGTCCGATGAAATGAGTGTCAGCAGCTGCCTTCGCTTCCACCTTCATTCCCCCTGACACACCCAACACAGAAGCTACCGCTGATTCTGCCCTCAGCAACCTCTATCTATCCATCACCAACACCCTTGACATCCTTGCCCCAGTCATGAGGATCCGCCTGAAACCTGCCTCCAAGCGTAACACTTGGTACGACTCTGATCTTGCAGACCAAAAACTTAAGTGCAGCGCTGCTGAACGGAAGTGGCACACTTCAGGCTTCCCCTCTGACAAACTGCCCTGCCGCCTGATCCAGATACACTACGGACTCTCCATCTGTGCCAAAAAAATAGTTCACATTCAGGCACTAGTGTCCAATGGGTCCGATAACCCGGCTGAACTCTTCAAAATCTGCAGGGAACTTGCCAGCCCATCCGCAGCATCTTCTGCCCCTACTCCTTCACAGGCCCTCTGCAATGCACTCGCCTCTCATTTCACTTCCAAAACCCAGGACATACTGAACAGCCTTGTCACGCACTCTTCCAACGCTGCCCACCGCCAATGCTACCACTCACCCTCCTCCTTCCTCTCCTGTCTCCCCTGAAGAAGTCACCAGAGTTGTCAACTCCATGAATGTCTCCTCCTAACAGGTTGCCCCATGCTCCCCCAGAACCATTAAGGAACATGTTGCCTGTCTCGCCCCTGCTCTTGCTCATCTCTGCAACCACTCCTTTGCTACTGGTTCTTTTCCATCTTCCCTCAAGCACTCCATTGTACAACCCCTCTTTAAAAAAAACTCTCTGCAGACCCTTCCTGCCCAGCCAGCTACCGCCCCATTTCCATCACACCCTTCCTGGGACAACTGCTCGAGAAGCTGGCCCTCCCCCAACTCAATTCTCATAGTGAACTTGTTGACGGCCTACGTGACCACCAGTCTGGATTCTGAGCTTCCAGAGGCACAGAAACTGCTCTTCTGAACACACACGAAGAACTGCTCTCACCTCTCGACTCCAACTCCCATGCTGTCCTCATCCTTCTTGATCTCTCTTCTGCATTTGACACAGTGAACCATTCCATCCTCATAAAAAGGCTCCATGACACCCTTAGCATCTCGAAGTGGGCATTGGACTGGTTTACCTCCTTCCTAACTGACCGTTGCTCCAAAACCATTCTGGGCCCTTTCTCTTCCCCTACTTCCTCCTCGACCTGTGGCATCCCCGAGGGCTCCATTCTTTCACCCTGGCTCTTAAACATATACCTTTCTCTACTGGCACAACTCATTTCCTCTTTCTCCCCCAACTTCCAGTGCTACGCTGAAGATACACAACTTTTCTTCATATCTCCCACTGACGCCCTGGCACCCTCCTTCATCCCTGACTGCCTCTCTGCCATCCAGGCCTGGTGCACTGCTAATGACGTCTGCCTCAATGCCAGCAAAACAGAGATTCTCCCTATTGGGTCCCCGGCACCCTACTTTTTCCCGGCACTCTGGCCTTCCAGGATATGTGTTATCCCAAGGAACTGAAGTCAACCTCTATCCGGTGGCTTTCATGAGTCGCAAACTGCTGCCACATGAACTACCATATTTCACTTTTGAAAAAGAATGCTTGGCAATCAAATGGGTTGTGGAGTCCCTGCGTTATTATTTTTGGGGTTGTGTGTTTAGGATCTTCATGGACCATGCCCCCTTGCAGTGGTTGGCCATCCAGAAAGACTCGAACCATTGGGTCCTGAGGTGGTTCCTTACTTTGCAGCCATACATATTCCGAACTCTGCACTGACCGGCCGCGTTTCAGCTGGTGCTGGATTATCTGTCTAGATCGGTTGATCGGCCCGAACGGCTGGATCCTTCTGTGGGGGTTTGGCGCTGGTTGGTCCATGAAAAGAATGGCTGCCGGGGTCGGCCGATTGGAATGAGGAGTTGCTGATTCAGAATCCTTTTTCCGATAGGCCCTGCAGTCGTTCTTTTGATGCAACGACCAGCTACAAACCTAATATGGGATTTCCTAACCTGGCAAGACAGGAAAAAGGCCAAACAACAATATCATCAAGGAGAAAGTATAAATCTTGTGGTGTTGCCATTTTCATACAGAAAAACTCTTAAGATTGGTATATTTACAGATGCCTCCACCAAAACAGTGAAGGGCTACATCTCCCCTCCTGTTAAAATACATCTCAACCCGTCTTCTGTCAGTTGTTATAAAGTGAAATACACAAAGCATGTGTGGAGAAAATTGTGGATGTCATGTGCACGCTAACCTCCTCCACCCATATACAATATCTACAAACAAACCCATCTACAAAACCTTCTCTCCACCATGGGCAACTGTGTACACAAATCACACATGGGAAAAACCCTAGCAAATTAAACTTTATAAACAATGCACATATTACTACAGTGGCTAAAATAGCAACCTTTTATAAGTGTGATCTGTGAACCACTACCTTGTTTGTCTTCTTTCTTGTCAGGGATAGGAAAGGCCATATATGGTCATGCTTCATTGCACACTCTGTCCAGAGCCCTGGAAGGGTGGCTGCGTGCATGAAACTGGGGAAGATTGGTTTAGGGCCTCAGGCACCCTAATCCACAGTCTCCTCTTGACTGTTATCAAGAGTGTCTTTGAGCCAGTCATCCAGGATTGGATAATGTCAGAGTCTGAATGGTGTATGCTTCCTGATAGTGGGCCTGGGGATCCACCTCCAGCCCATTTGAATGTGGGTATTGTTTGGAGCCTTTATTTAGTTGAACCAAAGGAACTCTAATCCAAAGCACAAAGAGGAATTTGAAGATGCCGAGACTGCTGCTGAAATGGCCATGGGCCGAGCCAATACCCTTAAAGAGAAGACTTCTGCCTTTCTTAAACCATTTGTGACAACTGGTTTGCCATCTTTCTCTTTTGACACAGTTTGGAAGGTCTGCTCATCCTGAGAACCTGGACACTGAACTGCTTGCTTTGCCGTGCATCATCGCCAAGGGGCTCTTTGTGGCTCTGCTTGCTGATCCATGGGGTTTGGCTCCATGAATGTCCCCACTTTGAACTTTTTTTGTACTTTGTTTGTGATGTAATTGACTCCATGCGCTTCCTTCTTGTAACCAGAAGCACTGTAACCAATCTCTTAAGCTTAAATGCCTACATACCTCTGGCTTTTGTGCGCTAAACAAATAAATAAATCTAAGCCTCTAGGCTGAGTTGACTTACTGGAGTCCTTTGTCCTCTCCTTATGCCTCTAGATCCTGGTTGTGCCTCCCAAAGACTGCTTTCTGCTAGCTGCATTACATGCCCTTCTTCAGCGTCATGGGACTGCAAGAAGAGGTCTTCCTTTGCTGGGATCCAGAAGTTCAGCAACTCATCTCTACACCATGACATCTGTGCCTCCTTTACTGCAAACCTAAGCACAAGTAGTTTCCCCAAACTTTTTTTCTGACTGGGAGTTGTTAATCTTCCACGTAGAGTCCCTCCAAGGCTTGCTTGCCCTTCCCCCCCTTACCTGTAAAATCTTTACCTACAGCCATCTGTGCTTTGCCTTTGGTGAGACCCGGGCATAGGAATCGGCTGTTGGGTCCCCCTGACTGCCCAGATAAGTGGCTGGCCCCCTTTTCAGGCAACCTGGAAGTACATTCTTAACTATTCTTTAAACAGGGGCACATGCCTATTGACTTTGTCCTACGTTAGCCTATGGGAGAACTTTTTGTTTAGTCTTAAACCTCCCCTAAATAAGTAAAACTGCTTACATACTAGTGAATCTTGTTGGACAAGGGTTAGGGCTGTGGGTAGACTTTTCATGTTAGTGTTGGCTGCTTTGATCTTGTGGCTTTATAATGTGTAAGCATTATACAGAGGAAGGCAAAAAAGGACCTGCCCTCCAGCTCACATCACTATTAACCCAAAAATGGACAGGTAACCCGCAAACCTACTGTTTCTTCAAAACATCTGGTGCTCCAGTGGTCACTTACAAAGAGGACAGCGAACTAGCCATCCCTAAGGTTATCTATACTGTGCCGTAGATGATGGTGATTGGCCACCTTGTCTATGATAGTACATAGAACAAGAACAAATCAAGCACAGCATTGGAATACCCTTTTTTCGTTTTGTCTATTTCTTTTCTTTTTTTTCTATTTCCTACCTAGCACAACACACTATGCATATCCATCCACCTTCATTTTTGTCTACAACAAACGTCCTAAACGAACCAGTGGTGAAACACAACGATCATGGAAACGGAGACCCATACCATGCCTCATGTGAAGTGGAAAAAAATGTGACTCTAAATTCTATATACATTTTTTAAAAAAATGTCATAAAGGGGAAAACGGCATTGAGGCATCCAACTTGTATTTGCCCTTGTTTTCAGTTTTGTTTGTTTGTTTGTTTATTTATATAGCGCTCCAGACCCAGGAGTAAAAGGGTGCTTAAGGACAGGTTACAAAAGTACAATATATATAGAATTTACATTTATACATTTTGTAGAAGTAATATACAATATATACAGTCAGAGGTAGTTAGAGCATACAATTAAACAGTTGAGTGGTATGTACAGTATATACAGAAATCGTGGTCTTGGTCCGACTTGGGATTGGTTTTATCCAGTAGCCAACCAATGACTAGTTTCCTGAACAGTTGGAAGGATGCGGTCGATTTGATATTCAACGGCAGGGTATTCCAAAGTTGAGGGGCGAGGACCGTGAAGCTTGAGCCGCCGGCTCTTTTAGTGGTAAATCTGGACACAGTAAGGCAAAGAGTGTTGGAGGATCTAGTGATTCTAGTGTTCGGCTTCAAAGTGAATTTGTTGGTGAGATGGGGGGGGGCTAGGTGGTTTAAGGCTTTGTAGGTAAGGCAAAGAATTTTTAGGTCAATTCTTTGTTGAATGGAGAGCCATTTGCAAGACATTCTGATGGGGGAGATGTGCTCTCTCCTAGGAATGTTTAGTGCTGCTCGCAGTGCATTGTTTTGGAGAACCTGAAGTTTATTGATTATACCTTGGTTGGCACCTAGGTAAAGGCTATTGCAATAGTCAAGCTTAGATTGTATGAGAGCCCTGGCCAGTGTGAGGCAGCTGTTAGTGGATAAAAAAGGTCTGCAGGCTCTAATTAGTTTCTGTTAGACGATCCTCTGCACACCAGAACACTGCTAACATCTCCACAACACCTTCCTCGGGTTCCCACACGACTCCCTCCAGGGTTCGAGACTCATGTGATTTGGTTTACCGAAAGGACCGAAAGTTCCGTACCAGGTACAATTTACGGGCTCGGTTGCAGCCCTTCCTGCATTGGCAGTTGCCATGGAGAACATACAGCAGAAGGGGAGGCGGAACACCTCCGCGTCGATCGTTCATTTGCTCACGTGATTCAGAGCAGCGTTTCCCACGTGACCTTGGTGGACGTCACATGACCCCGAAGCGCACAGTATATAAAGCCTGATGCACGGAGCACTCATCGCTTCTCAGCTGTCTTCAGACCCTGTTTGGCGCTACGTTTGATAACACTACTGGTTTACCTTGATCTTGGAACTCTCACTTGGACTCCCTCGGATTATCCTTTTGTACCTTTGCTTGGAACTGCTTACCTATTGCTGAATCTCGACACGACCCCCACCTGTCTTCGGATCATCCTTTGGTACTTTGTTGAACTTCTACGCCATTGCCCTTTTGGGAATTCAAGTTACGCCTTCAGCTCTACAGGTGGCTTATCCTGTATCCACGCTTGTCTGCGTTCCCTCTTGTTCTGGGGACCGCCTCTCATCTGAGTCTCGAACCTCCCTACTAGGTTTCCCGGGTTTTCCAAACACCGGATAGGTAAGACTATTCAGATCCTTTGGTTCTTGTGTTATATTGTATTTGCCTGGTACTTAACCTCGTTCTTTTTGCAGCAGCATCGGTGTTCCAGAGGTTCCGTGGATCCGGGAAGTAACATCTCCCACCTGTGGCCCCAAAGGTCGCACAGCGGGTTTCTTTTGGTTCCCCTGTGCGTCACTTGGGGACGGAGGTCTCAACGGTCTACACGACACTCAAGTCAGAACAGTTTCCCAGTGTAGGCGGTAGTTGAGGCGGTCATGTTGACTTGTTTAGAAAGGTTTGTATTGGCATCAAGATAGAAGCCTAGGGTTTTCACATTTTTAACGACGGGGATGGTGTTACCATTGATGATGATATTGGTGTAGTCAGGGCTGAGTTTCTGTAAGTTATTGGGTGATCCGACTAGGAGGAGCTCCGTCTTCTCATCATTCAGGCAGAGGCCGTGTGTGGCCATCCATGCCTGAATGATGGAGAAGATTTCGTTAATCCAGGTGACGTCGACATTGTAGTTGCCAGAGATGGTGAGGAGTATCTGGGTGTCATCCGCGTAGTTGGTGTAGGTGACACCCAGATGGTCCATTTTGTCAAAGAGAGGTTTTGTAAAAATGTTGTATAGGGTGGGGGAACACAAGATCCTTGTGGGACACCACAAGTAATGGGAATAGGGTCTGCTGCAGCCGCAGGTGAAAAGACCCTCATGGTTCTGTTGGCTAAGAAGGATTTTATCCACATGACAGCTGAAGAGGAGAAATGGGCAGCAGATGAGAGGTGGTTGCAGAGTATTTTGTGGTCGACCAGGTCGAAGGCTGCTAAGAGGTCTAGAAGGAGCAGGATGGCCGCTTTACCTTTGTCTTTGATGTCATCAATCTGACTTTTGAGGTCAACAAGGGCAGTTTCTGTTCCATGTTGAGGTCGAAAGCATTGATGCAACCCTAACAGTTGATTGGACTCTAAGTAATCCTGAATTTCCAAGTAGGCAACTCTAGGATTTTTTGCAGGAAGGGGACCGTAGTGATAGGCCTGTCATTAGTGGGAATGGCTGGGTCTAAGGATTGTTTTTTTAGGAGAGGGAGAACCCATGACTGTTTTAAATTGTTAGGTAATAGAGTTGGTGGAGAAGGATAGGTTTAAAAGTTTGTAGATGAAGGGGGATAGGTCTCTCGCTGCATCTTTGATGATCTGTGCAGGGCAGCTGTCCCCTTTGCAATTATAAGGTTTGAGGGATGCTATAATTTTTTGGACTTCCGGTATAGTGACCTTTTTGAATGTGAAGCCAGAGGTGGTATTGGTAGGGGTGGATATGCTGGGGGTGGAGGAGTTACGATTGGAGAGTTGTAGTCGTCTGGCCTCAATTTTGGTTTGAAGGCCAATGATTTTGTTGGCAAGGGCATTTTGGATGCTACTGTACCAAAGTTTGTGTTTCACACAGGTGTCTGTCGGTGGGTTGGGATTTTCTAATTCCTTCAGAATGGTGAAGAGTTCTTTGGCAGAGGATCCTGCCTTGTCTATTTTCATATTGTAAGCTTCCTTCTTAGTACAGATTATCTCTTTTTTGTAAAGGGAGGAGATGGTCGTGAGACTAGGTTTATTTTCAGCTGATGGGGTTGTTTTCCATATGGTTTCCATCTTGGCTTTCTTTTTTCTAAGACGTTTGAGTTCAGGTGTGTACCAAGAGTTCAGATGCGCTCTAGGTTTACCTTTACGGAACTTTAGTGGGGCCACGGGGTCAATGGCGTTAGTCATGACGTCATTGTAGGTGCTGACTAGGAGGACTCGGTACCCTTCGGGGTCTCTAAACCCCATATATACAATAAAATACAGGAAGGTTGTTTCCTTTCCTGAAAAATTGAGTGGGGGGGGGGGTATTACTCCAACTTTTGATATCACCTGCATGGGTCAGTCGTTTTCAGCGACATCTACTCTGCATAATACTTCTGTGCATCATACTTCCTGTTTACAGGGCTCAACGTTTTTTTTTGTTATCACCTTTCCCTCTTCTTATCAGATGCAGTAGATACTGCGATCAATCGTGGCTGTGGAACAGGTAAATAACGAGCACACACGGCGACAAGCCCGTTTTAACTTGGAGCTCGATAGCACTTGAAACCTTACAACAACCAAAGGGAAGTAATTACACCCCAGAAAATGAACCCATGGGAGGGAAAGTGATAACAAAAATAAAATGACGACCCCTGTATGCAGGAGGTATGGTGCACAGTAGTGCTTGGTGCACCCTGCCAATCTGGTGCTGATGAAGGTGCGGCTAATAATGAGTAGATGCCGCTGAAACTGGTTGACCCATACAGGGGATATAATAAGTTGGAGCAATACCCCCACTCTTTATTTTTTTCAGGAAAAGATTATATATAATCTTTTTACATCTATTTTGAATTTAGTCACATTTTTTCACTTCACGTAAGTCATGGTATGGTCTCTCTACTGTGATTGTGTTTCACCACTAGTTACCGGCTCAGGAGGTTTTATCGTAGACAAAAATGAAGGTGGAGGGATATGCTTAGTGTTGTGGAAGGTAGGAACAAAAAGAAGAAAATAGACGAAACTAAAAAAGTGTGTTCCAATGCTGTGCTTGATTGTTTCTTGTTCTTTTTCTATCCACTATCATAGATAGGTGGCCCATCACCGTCATCTAGGGCAAGCTATAGATAACCTTAGGGATAGTTAGTTCTCCGTCTTCCTTGCAACTAAGCATGGTGGGCCAGGCATTTGGAAGAACCAGTATGTTTGTGAATTATAATGTATAAGGCCTGTAATATTTTAATCTTTGTTTTTCTGTCCCCTTTTCAACAGAATAAAATCTTGTGATGCAATTATAGAACTTAAAATGTGTGTGGTATCCACATTGGACACCTTATTGTTTTTATGAATATAGAATTGGTGCTACTTATATTATGGTTTAGCTTAATGCACATTATTCTTGTTAAATGGTATTTTTCAGTGTATACTGTTTGTGCACTTTTGTCCTTGGTCTCTGTTGTGAGTCATCAGTACTTTAGAGAAGTGTCTTCCTCTCAAGATTGAAGCCTAACTGATCAGTCACGACTATCCGTGAGAGTAATGTGTGGTGAAACCTGGGTTGCTCTCGAACCTCTATGCACAAGCAGTTGGTGTAGAAAACCCCTCCTAATATGCGTAACACTTAACCCTAACATCCGATTGCACCTGCCTAGATCCCTCAAAGTCACATATTTTCTACTGATCATGCATACCCAGAATTATATACATGCCACAGATCCACAAATCCACTGATGGCCTGGGGCTAGAGATTAAGGCACAGCCTGATCCTGGTGGCTATACTTTCCTTTTACACTGTGCAAAAGGAAAGACGCAATTTATGAAATATTTTTGAATATTGTTGATAACATGCACACAAAAAAATGTCACAAATGAGACTATTGGATCGTTGCTTTACTTTGCATTGCCATTTTCTTTTCTTTCTGTAGCAGACTTTTTCCAAGTAAAATTGTACATGCAATATTTGCTTAGACAAAGTAATACTTAGCTGTTTGTGTACAGTACTGTGGGTTGTGTTAATGCTGCATTAAGTAGACACCCAGACTCGTTGTATGCCTGTACAATGATGGTGTTTATTTGTTCAGTATACATGGGTCACAATTTCAAATTGCAAGCTGCTAGCCAGCCATAAAAAAATCACTTGTCGCCTCCATTTTAAACGTACACAAAGCACATCATTTCTCACCCGCCATTAGTCTTTTGTCACTAGCCACTGGTGAGTGCAAATTTTGAACCCTCAGTAAATATTTGCCCTAATAGATTTGGCTTCTCTTGTGAATGAGTGAAATATCACCAGCCTCGTAGGTAGACCACTTGACCAGCTTATGTAATATTTAGAGGCTTATTGATATATATTTTTAGGGTGGGCAAAATATGAAAACCTATTTCATTGCTCTTGTGGGTTTCTTTTTCATTTCTAAATTGTGAGAAGTGTTGTACATGCAGAGATACTGCTTTTATTAGCACATATGGCAACTGTTATTGTCCTGAAACTTAAACTATTAGTGCATTTATGTGCATATTATTGTCCCCTATAAATCAAGGATGTTTCCACTATTCCAGTTTTTGTGAATCTCAGCATAACATTGTACAATGTATTTTCCGATTTGCATTAATATATATTGGTTGTGAAACCAAAGTAATGTAATTTATATTGGATTTGTATAGCAAGGCTCTGGTATTTGCCCCACCTTGTGGTGCCCACGTTTTTCTTGTGAGATTGCTAAATTCCTGAACTGTGGTGGCCAGCCATGTTATGCATCTGAGGGTCGGTTGGGTAGTTGAAAATCTTACAGCAATTGCAAACACCTTTTAGATCTTGGTTCTGTTAGGGGGTGGACCAGGTAGTGGTTCGGCAACCTAAATGGCCTGCTTTTCACCTTGCAGTCTGTATTTGATGAGATGATAAAGGCTCATGCTTTGTCTGCGGGTGTCCGGTATGAGTTAGGATGCCACTAAATCAACCCTCCAACCCCTCCGCACCCTGAACTCCTCGCATTGGTGTGGTGGTGCGCGTGAGTGGGATAATAGGATGCATTTGGAATGGGGAACGTGGAAAGGGTGGCATGTGGTTCTACCTAGTTGGTGCCTGTATTATGGCGTTTTTCTCAGTGCTCATTCAGTTGAGTTCTTCTAGTGGTCCTAGTCATGGCAAATGTCTGTTGGGGTCAGTGAGCGGATGGTCCTGGCATAGGTTTGGGAACACAACTGCCTTCTCGAGCACCTTCCAGTCCAGGTTTGTGAGGGGCAGGCCAGACTGGGTGGGGTTTAAAGGCCTACTCATCTCTTGTCAGGGTGTATTGAGCACCTTGGGACCATGAAAATGGCAGAGGTGCGTGGCATGAATCACAACGTAACTGAGTCTTGTGTTTTTCCTTTTAGAGAAAAATGCTAGGATACCTGTGAACATTCTCACTTTGTAATGGGTGGCGAGGCAGAGATGTGGGGGAATTGAGACAGAGGATGAAAGATTTAATGAATGAAGGGGAACAAGGTGATGGCAGATAGAAGATGAGATATGGTAGGGAGAGAGGGAGGAACAGTGGGGTGTGAAGTGGAGTGCAGGTAGTGAAGAAGAACAAATAGAAGGAGCAGATAGAATGGGGATGGGAGATATGTCGACAGAGGTAGGAGCGGAGGAAAAGTGAGGAGGGCAGAAAAAAGGAGCAAATGAGCGAACGGGTGAGGGGTAGAGAAGGATGGTATGCAGAGGTGGAGTTTGAAGGAGGTGATGGTACTGCAGGTTTGGCGAGAGGGAGTGAATAAGTCCTCCCCCACTTCTTGCCTGCCCAGACACACTAGAGCCTGGAGGGACACCCAACGGTTCCCGCCAAAGGAAAAACACACACACAGACCTCTTGCTCCCAGAATGGTAGAAGAAGGGCTATGAAAGAACAACCATGATCGAAATGGCAAAAAAAGAAAGGAGCCACCATGTTAAAACATAGGTGACCCTATTGTGCACAACTGAAACGGCAAAGACAATCTGCGGTAGAAAATAGCGCAATAGTTGGTAGAGCACGTCCACTGCATTCAGCCATAACTATAGTGATGTCTGTGACAAGAAAGTCACAGGAGCAGAAAGAAGGGGGATACTAGGTAACCCCTTAGCACTCCACATAGGGTGGTGTGTGATAATCTGTCATGGTATAGAGTTTTAGGAAGGATACAAAGAATCACTCTATCCTTAAGAACTGTAGTTAAAAAGGAAAAGGAATTAATTTCAAAGGATAACCTAAAGGGTTCCGAGCAACACTGCACATAAGGTGATGTGTGCTGCAAAAGTTAAACACAGATGCCTTTAAGGAGATATGGAGGAAAGCAGACTCTGTTGTAAAGATAAAACGCAGAGAACAGACTCCAAAAGTCAGAGCAAATAAGAATGAAGTGGAAAAGGATTCCATTATTCAGAATAGAAAGAAAAAGGTCCAGAGGTTCAGCAAAAAGTGCTCGGCGGGGGGGTGGGAGGGGATAAAGGGGGGTGAGAGACGGAAGGCTTCAAGTTTATTCCTGGCCTGCGGCATCCCAGGGTCCCCAACAGGCTTTGGTTGTTGATGAGTAAAGCTAGGGGTGGCATCGGTAATTGCACTAAAATGAATGTGGTTTCTATGGATTTTATACTATACTATACTATAGTATGTAGAGTTTTAAGCAGTTTTGGAATACATCATTTTAATGAGAGAAAACAAATAGCCTTGTCTGGAGGGAACAAGCATGTGGTGTTCATTTTTGAAAAATTGCCTATGATTTTGATTGTTTGTCACAGCTTCCAGTGTTCTCACACTTGCCTTTTGTAGCAATTTGCTTGGAGGCAGATGATGTGGCACTTTGTATTAACAGTTTATATTCTAAATACTGCCTCCAAACTCATGTTTCCTTTTATTTTTTGTTTTTTACTTCAGTGGGGATGATTCCTTTGAATTATTAGTTAATGGCTCAAAACTGAGCATTTAACCCACATAAACAATATCAAGTTATTTATCTCATATCGCCGTTCAGCCCAACAAGATCAATATTTTAATTTTGGTTCATATTGCCCAGCCCTACTTTTTTGCAGTATTCACATTTTAGGGAGGGTAGCTGCCTTCTAGTAATTCTCTTCAAAGAAGGCTTGAGTTTGTGCTGCAAACACCTTGTTTACTTTATGCTGATATAGACTTGTTCAAGGACACATCTGCTGTTCTAATATGGTTTCTGTGATCCTTATAGATCATTGGCCTCCTGAGTGTGTTCACTCCACAGAAGTCCTTGGAAGAGTTTCAAGATTTGTAAGTATTCCTGGCTCTTCTTCCAGCATCTGGTAATGTGCTCTAGTGTCTATTTAAAATGTTTTGAAGCATCTATTTTCCTCACTTGATTTGTCTTCTGTCTAAATATTGAGCTACAGGAGAACCCATTAATAGTCTGTTTGTATAAGAATGTGTGTCCAGTTTCTTGGCACTTCAACTCCCTGCTGCTCCTGCAAGCTCATCACATCCCAGTAAAGCGAAACCCACATTGTCTTGAAGGGTCTCTTGTTCTATATTCTGGTCAACAGCTGGCTTGTTTTAGCTCTTTGCTTACTTGCTTTTGACTCCTGCCTCCCATCAACTATTGGTCTCTTGCTTACTGTATCCAGGTAACAATGGTCCTCTTGCGTACTGTGTATCAGCTCAGAAAGTTCACTTGCTTCCTATCCCATAGCATTCCATTCATTTCTTGTTCCTTCACCAGCAATCCTTTTGCTTTTTCTAACGTTCTGGTAGGCCTCTCATTGTTTGTGTGTTGGCCCAGATGGACCTCTGGCACCCTCTTCGCTATCACTGGTTGTCTGTTGGCTGTTTGCTTTCAAGATTTGTACAGCTCTACCTAATTCCTCAACTTAAGTAATTTGCGTTACACTGCATCCAAAATTACTACTTTCCCTCTTCCTCTGCTCCCAGATGTCCTATTTCTATCACTCTTTGTCTGCATCTCAGGGACCCCAAACAGATTACAGCAAGTGGTGCATCTTTCTTGTGCGTTTATAGCATCTAGAGCCATGAACCAATTGTTCAAGGACCACAGGATTTTGCCCCGCACCTATCAACACTCAGCCAAGCCGCTCAACAATGCCCTCATTTTAGCAACCTTGATTACTTCAATCTCCTTCAACACTTTCTAAATACTCTTACCATCAATCCCCTTTCCTCCATAATGTATAGGACAGCACTGGAACCTTTTTGGCCTAAAAAAAAGCTCATTACCCATTTAAATTTGAAGTGTGCAGGGGTGTGGCTGTAGTGCATGATCAGGCTACACTAGACCCGTCCTCTGCCTCAACTCAGTTCTCTTTTCCGCATCAATGGGAATGGACCTGCCCCAATGCGAGCATATATCCATTCACTAAGCAATTGTATTTACCCATGTTTTCAACTCCTAACCGGCCTTTAATACATTGCTCCCCCAATGCATGGCCGTCCTGAGTATCTTCAGCAGGTGTCCCATGTCAGGGGTCCTTCCCGGCCTCAGGTCCACACACGCTCTGTTTAAAGTGCTTGGGATCCGACCACCAGTGGATCCTATGAAGTGTGCAACGCCCTGACTCTGAGGTCACTAAAAAGTGGCGTGTGATTTAAAAAAAAAAAGAAAATGTCAAGAGCTCCACTGGCTCATTTAAAGTCCTCTGTGTGACCGAAGTCAAAACTGGACAAGAGTAAGTCACCGTTTTTCCAAGGCACCCAGGCAAGGGGACTTCTTCCTGGAGAGTTGGTCCAGAGGATCCTCATGCCGGCACCCGTTGCAAAGCTCAGACCTACCAATCAGGACTACATTGTCTCCCTACATGGGACTTGCTAAAGCTGTTAATCCTATTATGACTTCAACTAGTGTTATTTCCTCCTTTTATTTGGCTCCAGGCAATGCAGGATTTGGTCAGCGCACTATAATCCAAGAAGGACACACCCTTTTTCACTGTGATGACGTACATAACCCTCAGAGAAACTGTGAATGGAGAGGGGACCCCTACGCAGGGAGGAGGCGGATTCCTACGCAGAGGCGAGCGTCGAGCATGCGGCAGAGTAGAGAGCAAGCCTAAAGCTAGCTGGACTGGCAGCCCGTTCGACCTAGAAGTCAAGATCTGGGAAAGAGGATGAGACTGGGGAAGGACCTGTTTCTTCTGGTGGCGTCTGGGGAAACTGTGGTGGGTCAGAGCCTGGGAACCGCTGCTGAGATCAGATCGCTGAGGTGAGCTTAGGTCCCCAATCTCTATGCTCGAAGGATTTTTGCTGTGGAGATGAGTGGCAACTGGGATGCGAACACTCAAACGGAAAACCTACCACCCAGTGGTACTGACATTTGAAGTAAGGCTGCGAGAGCCAACGAGGGAGCCTGGGCAACCTGAGCGGTCAAGTGACTTCTGTATATCAGAACAAGAGCAAAATGAACACTTTGCTTTAAGGTTGAGAGAGCCAGCAAGGTTACAGGATCCTGAAAAACCAGAGCAGGCAAGCAGCCTCTGCATATCAGAACGAGAAATGTACGAACACTTAGAATTAAGGTTGGGAGACAATGCTGTTACAGGGACCTGCGAAACCCGAGTGGGCAAACGCCCTATGTGAATTACGTTGAGTGTGAAGAAACAAGTTTGCTCGAGGGACGTCGGACTTCGGGGAGTCAAAGGGCCGCAACATTGTTGTAAAAAGAACTGTGTTAAAGGGAACCTGGAGAGGTTCTGAAGAAACCTTAGTTTCCTGGGAAAATGGAACTATACAGAGGATACTTTCTTTTGTGTTAGTAAAGTCTACAGGAAATCTATGAACTATTTTATATTTTGTCTAACTTGAATTTAACAACGGGCTACCCAGTGATTGGGCAAGGCAGAAGCCAAAGATAGTGGCCATTTCTCCAGCCTCTTTTAGTTTACTTTTTTTCAGCAGTGGTAGGGTCAGATTAGTTGGATAAGATTTGTTCTAAGGACTGTTTTTCTTTTGACGGCCACCATTAGTTTTAGTTTTTAGGCAGGGAACTTCCATCATAAAGCCACCAATACTCCTGGAGTTCGCTTCGAGGTCTGCAACCTTACCGAGCTGCAACTGGAGGGCCATCGGAGACTCTGCATCAAGGCTCTATACCGGCCTCCAGCTTCCCGCACTCTTGGCACCACTGTCGAGACTGACAAAATGGCAGTAAGTCAAACCTGTGCCTTTAACAGAGGAGACCCACTCTTTGTACGATTCTTCCACCTCAGAAGTGGCTGCACAAACGGTGAACAAGTACAGACACTCTTCGCAGACTTTGCAATTTCTAATGAGGCAAGGAATTTTTTCAACGGTGGATTGGTCACTGGTTCAATTAACTTGGTGCACATTCTACCCTTCATCTGTATCCCTAGATACTGAGAGGCTTGGGCATATCGGTCCAGACAGGGGCCTTGGTGGCACGTTCGTTTACACCTACAGCTGCGGCATAAACCACAACTCCTCAATCTTCGTAGGCAGATGGAGGAGACATTCTTTGATTGTTTCATGGGGCTTGTGAAATCTCAAGCATCTGAAATGCATCCTCAAGGACTTGATAAAAGATCTTGTTCCTCACTACTTCCACCTCAGCCAGTGCCCGCTCTGCTGGTCCTGCAGCCTCTAGTTCTGATGCTCCCAACAACAGCTACCTAAGGGTCCCATGCCTCTACAAACTCTGCAAGCCCCAGCAATGCCTCAGAATATTCTAGGGCAACCAGACCAATGCCCTCTTCCTTTGACATCAGTAATTCAATTCAACAAGACACTGATGAAAAGGCTGAGGTGAATACACTGGCTTCAGCCAATTCCTTCCATGACCATGTGGAAGGGCTGGAACAATTTTTGGGGGCACCTTCCTTCAGCAGGAACATCTCTAGGTGGAAGTCCTGGCAGACATATTGACACTCCCAGCATCCAATCACTCAGGAAGTCCACTTCAAAAGGATGTCACAGCACTTGCAGAGAAAGTGTTTCCAAAACCACAGTCTGCCCCCCCAATTAATAAAATATTGGATGCCAGGTTCAGAGAAAGAGGAGTATCCAGGCTTACCTCATCAGCCGCATTCCTAAGTGGCTGTAGCAGCGTCTCTATATATTCTAAGGCTATGGCAACCTCATCAGCAGCTTACTCGTTTCTACCTAGGAAGGGAAAGCTTTTCGAATCTCTTAGTAAAAAGGTGTCTCTAACTACAGGCCTGCATCTCAAGCAGGCTGGTGCTATTTTGTTAACAGCCAACCAAAAACTATGGATGAGAAATGGCAAACTGTTTCCCTGACCTTCCATCAGACCAGCAAGCTGTATTTCGAGCATCCTTTCTGCAGCAAAGCCAATGGCACAGAGCCGTCTTGTATTTTCCAGAACTCACATTGACACAGCCAGTAGAGGCATTGCTATTGGCATGGAAATGTGTCCTTCAGCATGAATGCATGCAACTAAATTCGACAATATGGATGTTAAAGCAGTAATCTAGATCGTCCCTTCAACAGTATAAAACCTTTTAATTCGTCTAACAATGAAGAATTGATAAATAAAAAGGCCATTTCTCAAACAGCCAAGTAGCTGACATTTAAAGCGATGACAAAACAGCTTACTCACTCAATCCAGAGTAGATCAGAAGTCAAGGTCCTTCAGACTGTTTATAGGGTTTTCAAGAAATGCTGGCCAGACAACTAGAGATCCCCCTGTATGCATATGCGCAAGCAGCAGTGTACAGCCTTAAAGGGCTTTCTCCCCCCCCTTTCTCAAAGGCCTTTACCCCAAGATATTATGAAGGTTGTGCCTGGGTCTACAGCAAGCTGGTGGGAGACGGACTTGCATGGCATACGAGACAGTGGCATCACCGCTTCAGATATTCTTGGCTTTGTTTAGTTTCCAAGGGTTTTCAGCTTAATCTTGAACCTCCTCTCCTGTAGATGGGTTCCCCAGCTGCGCTCTGCGACATTGCTGATAAAAGATCAAGCAGTATAACAAGTTCTGCATTCAAACAAGGGCAATGGTTTTTACTCCAGGATTTTTGCAATACCAAAAAAGAACCAGGAAGGGCTTTGAGTAGTGTTGGATTTCTTACCAGAATCTTTCCCTTCCCTTACCAGAATTCAATATGGTGATGATGGCAAATATTGCTGTTGCTCTCAGCCACATCGGAAATTCCTTTGCTTTACGGTCATCAGGAAATCTTTTCAATACAAGGTTCTCCCATTTGGTCTCAATTCAGAACCCCATGTCTTCAAGAAGGATTAGAGGCACATCAACAGAAGAGGTGATGCACACATCAAATACTAATGGAAGTACTTCACAATCTGTGGTTCTCCATCAAGCTCAAGAAGTAGTATATAACACCTTCAGACTTTACTCTTCCTTGAAGTCAAGGGACACTCTGAGTGAAGTAGTGTTCACCACCCAGGACAGATTTGGGCACCTTATCCAAGCTGGCCACTGTTTTTTCAGCAGACAGACCACATCGTTGTGGTGGTATAAACACCTTGTAGGCCTTGAGTGATTGCCTCCATCTTCTTATCGTCAGGAAGGAACTCCAGAATCGGCCCTAGCTTGTACCACGATTCCCCGTCGTACCTGGCCAGAATCGCCAGAGCGCTGGCCCCCTTGATAGTGTACGCCTTGGTGTAAATCACCTTCTTCCCATGGCGTCCATCCTTTTCCCCTCGCTATCCGGAGGGACTGAAGACGACGAGGACGGGATGGACGATGACGGTTTCATAGCGGCCACCGAATCCAGCGATGGCTGCGACCCCAGACACTTGGGTGCAGAGGATTGGACCCTAGATTTCTTCTCCAGCCTATCCCGTTTGGTTGGAGCCATGCAAGGGTTCTTCATGAGGTCCAGGCCCTCTTCCCAAACATCGTCCAGAAGTGCCACTGCCATGATTGTCTTCCTATTGGCTTTGCGCATATGATACAAGAAGCCCTCCTTTGGTTTCCTCAGGTACCAGCTGGAATAGTTTGGAGGCTCTTGAGATCATTGAATGGAACAATCCCACCTCATCTGGTGGGGACACCCTATGTGGAGCATCCAACTGTGGAGATTCACTGTCCGCAGCGATGATATGTTCCTCATCAGCCGTCGGCGTGGCCGTATCCGCCCCCGTACCCATGTCTGGGTCTGTTGGGGGAGTAGGTACTGGACGTGGTGGCGGAGGTTGAAATGGGGGCGTCGGATTACGCTTCCTCTTCTTCACTGGAGGCTGATCGGGGACCTGGGGGCGGGGGGCCCACAGGTACTGGAGCCAGAGGAATCCTCACCTAGATCTCTGACACCAAGGTGTGTAGAGTCAACAGAATATCCAAGGAAATGTCCCCCGGTTGAGAAGGCAGAGCAGGAAAACTAGGCCTTGTGCCGTTGTCGCCGTCGTCCTCATCTTCATCATCCTTGTGGACCGTATTTAAATACTCTAGGTCTTCGTCTGTGGACGAGACCTCCATGGTTTGGGCGACAGCCTGGGAGGGCTGTTTCGGGGCCTCCTCACCCGCCACCCTTTTTCCCCCCTGAGGGTCTTGAACCAGGACCTAAGCCGTTTTCACCCCTTCTGGCGTGCCTGCAGACTTTGCTAAAGTCACTGCGGTAGTGTCATGCCTTGGGGGTAGGGACACCTTCTGAGTCGTGGGAGCTACCTTCGCAGGATCAGCACCCTTAGCTGTCACGGCAGTAGCAGTCGTCGAAGATATCGCTGACGGGGTCTTAGTCTGTGCCGATTGAGCATACTTGGGCTGTTCGACCTTCTTCTCCTACGTCTGTGGCTTCTTGTATTTCTCACGTAGTTTAGCCTGGGTAGATGACTTCCTCTTCGAAGAGGAGCTTGATTGACAGCTGGCAATGGAGGCGGAAAGTGATGTTGATCGCTCCCTATCCACATTGGGACCCGCTTCCGCGGCGAAACCGATGGACTCAGACTTGCTGCTCTTGACCTTATCTTGTGCCCCCACAGATGAATTGCCCTCAAAGTACTTAGAAGACCGCTCCTCGGACCGGTCGGCCCCGAGTGAGGCATGACCCTGCTCTGAGCACGAGTCAGAGGCCTTAGCTTTAAGACATGCCGCCAGCTTACTACGCCTGTCCTTCATTGTCTTCTTGAAGAAACCGAGGCATATCTCGCACTCTACCTCCTTGTGGTCCGGGTGCAGGCTGTAGAGGCATTGCAGGTGTTTGTCCTCCACAAACACATTGTGTAGCCCACATTTGGTGGAGTGCCTGAAGAGGGAACTTCCCTTCTCCTCCGTTTTGGTCAGAGGGTGCGAAGTAGGCCCAAAGGTCTTGTAGAATCTTCAACGATCTTCACCCTTGAGGGGCGCGGAACTTCACTGACACTGGATCCCTGCTGTCGGCAGATGAAGAAAAGAGCACACAGGCTTCTTTGAAGCAAAAAAAAGAAACTTTTCTGTCAAAAAGACGAAAAAACAGCTCAGAGCGCAAACTCGAGGACTCCCAACACTGAAGCGTGCAGTAAAAATCTGAAGATGGCTGCCAGAGAAGGGGCTTAGGGAGAGGACTGTCATTGGATGGGGGACAATATGACCCAGAGTACAGTGATTGGTTTAGAGGAGAATTCATTTTTAAGTGAAAGTGAAACTGTTTTTTTCTTTTACCGAGGATTTCCTGCTTGACGACTGTAAATCCATACCAGACCCATGCTGGAGAACAATAGTTACAGGTAAGTAACTTACACCTCCTGGTGGATGGAGGAGAACAGTGTCATGAGTGTAGGGCACTTTGCTATGCTCCACACTTAGTGATTGTCATGACCAATTCCTCCATGGAGGGTTGGGGACAACACCACACTGGGTATCCACACTGCCTACAAGATCCGGTCATATCAGGACAGCGGCAAGCAGATCGCCTTTCTAGACCTTAACTCAATTTGGCTGGCTCTGATGGACTCCTTACCTCTCGTCAGGAACTGAGTGTTATTAATCAGGAGAGACAGATCAGCTGCCATGTATTATGTCAACAGAGGGAGACCAGATCATCTCCCTTCTACAGACTGGTGATACATGACTGGAAGTGGGCACTGAGCATGTATCTCAGAGCTGTTCACATTTTGGGAGGCAGCAACACAGAAGCAAAAAGACTCTGCAGGTTGGGTATGAGCAGTCAGGAATGGGCGATATACCAGGAAGCCTTGACCCCCCCCCAGAGTTTTACAATTGGGGTCACCCAAACATCAATCATTCGCTTCAGAGGTGAGCACCACTTTGTAGGAAGTTCAAAGAAGATGGTCATTGAGGGACGTGTTCCGGATTCCTTGGAACAGTATGGTGTTATGTTTATGGTCTTTCCATCAAATTTTTTGCATCGAGGGACATTTCCATAACATTTTTTGCAATTAAATAAATTACCATCAAATGCATTTGTCATTCTTTTTCTTTTGGTGGGTCCCCCTCTTACCCCATGTTTTTTACCTTTTATAACCCACCACAACAAAAATTAACCCTTTACCCCAAAACATTTGATGCATATTCTTTTGTTGCAGACCCCTCCATGCAAATGCATTAGATGGAAAGGTATTTGATGCAAAGTCCAGATACCATGTTATGAGTTTCCTCCACCTCCCGTTCTGCAAAGGGGCATCAACAATTTCTGCTTGTCACCTGGCTGCACAATGATACTAATAGCTCCTCTATAGTCCGCCAGGATTTGGTATTCGGACCATATTAATCTATAGAGTTTAAGCCCCCTGCCCTTGGAAATGTCCTCTAACCACCTGCTGACCAGTATGGGAGTGCAATGGTTCATTCAGCTCTGGGCACCCTAGCCATAGTAGCCTGGTTCCTGAAGAATTGATACTGAGACAGCTAGTAGTATCAGGGTAACATTTCTGAATTATTCAAAAAGCAAGAAATCAATCCACCAAAGTTCAGTACAAGAGTAACTGGACCAGTTTAATCGCCTGGGCTAAGAATAGCAATATGTACCCCCTTGCTTGCTCATTGAAAGAGGTTCTGTCTTTTTCAGCACACTAAGAGTGCTCTGGTGTTCGTTTGTTAAGGATTTCAATCAGGCGACACGCACACCGTGGTCTTGGCCTAGTATGTAGCGCCTAACTGAGGTGCTTTTCTCCTTATTTATGTGGATTCAATTTTGGGATGGTACACCACTCATATCACACCCCCTTTTCAAATACCCCGGCTCACAATGGACCATGAACCAGGCTTAGTGGTCAAATGCAATATTTATTATTTATTTAAATTCAAAATAAATCACACACTTTTAATATAGAACAGCAATCACCAATGGAGTGATAGTTACAAAGGAGAATGTGAGCAATGCACTGGGTTTGACTTTTTAGGGGAGCATATACACAGCACAGCAGAATAGAAGAACTTTTGATTTAGGACAGATAGCACTCAAGTTAGGATTTCCCCGTGCAATATTCCCGCAACCCACCAAAGATCAAATCTGAGTGGATACTTTTTAGTTTTTGGATTTTGAGCAGTCAGCGGTTCGAGTCACTACACGACAGGGCGTCTGGCAGACAGCTGGGCAGTTCTGGTTACCGGGTAGCACTTCTGGACTGGCAATTCTGGTCACTGGATAATATAGGTCATGAGGGTAGCAGGATTGCAGCAGCATGCAGTGAGTGGCAGCAAACCAGACTGGATCAGGATGCCAAAGGTACCTCAGTTTTCCCCTTGTTAAAGGGTAATTTAGTGGGTTAATTTATATTGGAGGTCTTGCTGGGAATGGGATCAGCACTGCTTGGGTTTTGCAGTGGGCCCTGGAGTAGGATCAGCAATGCTTGGCCTTGTAGTTGGAGTCTGGATCAGGAAATGATGGGTACAGGAAAGCAGCGCAGGAAATCATGAAGAGTGTCTGCCTAGAGTCTTGTCAGGGACCCTTTATATAGAGCATAGTGACATCATTGACTATATTGCTGGGCCGGCTTAGCTAAGCATGCCTTTAAACAACTGGATTGGATAATCAATGTTGGTTGCCTCCCCTGTGTTTTACCCAGTTTATGAGGTTGTATTTTATGATGGAAAAAGACTTCCCACAGACCTTTTTGCCAAAAATCTGTCATCAGTATTTACACATTTGTACAATGGTGGCACCTTAATAAATTGCATAATCAGGTCACATATTTTATGTAAAGGACAGCCGTCCAATCCAGCAATCTGTGAGACATTATTTTGGACGGTTACTATTTTTTGATCATTTTAAGCATGAAAAGTTCACCCTAAAATTCCATAACTTAATACATATCTGGGGTTGATCATAAGGTATGTACGTATAAAAATGTACATTTGGGACATGTATACTTTTCTGGTAATCTGCAATATTTTGTTACTTCTGTTCCCTATGCATCAATGAAACCTATGACGTCCTAAAAGAAAGGCCATAAAATTATTTCTAAACAGTGAAATATTTAAATTTTCCAAAGTCCTGCTGCAGAGATAAGTGTTTACAGTTTTATTCATGAAATAGTCTTTAGAAGCAAATGGCAGTCCTTTGTCTTGCCCTGGACCATTTCAGCTGTCACCAACTGTAATGTCCTTCAAAGCAAGGTGGGGGTTTCTCCCTCGATTGAAGTTTTTATTGCCTCTTCACACCTCAGGCTTCCTTCCCTGGGAGCTTCACTGTCCGGGTCCCAGCAGAGACGAAGGTCTGTTCAACCCCGTAATTATCAGGGGGCTGTCAGTATCTGCTGAGAGAGAGCCCTCCTTTTGGTGCCCCCCGTCCAAGCAGAAACTTGTTTTTCAACTTGCAACTCCAGCCACCATTGTTTTACCCTTTAATTTCTGATCTTAGATCCAGCATTAAAGCAAGCTGGTTGCATAAAATAACCCATGTTATATAATCTCACCAGCAACAAACCCCTTCATATTGCCAAAAACTGGCAGCCTTTCATTTACCAGTGTACTGGTCCAACACACAGGCATTTGTTTTTCTTTAGTTTGCAAAAGCCATTTTTTTACACGTGGTGCAGCTGACCTTCCTTTTTAAACCCAACTTTTTATCTCCAGCAGATTCACACACTGTCTGCAGCTGTAGTTATTCGAATGGATTGTGTCCTCCCACGTATTACTCATCTTAGATGTATATTCGCAGCTTGCTGCTTCTTGGGAAAAAAAATTCACCAGAGGGCGCTTTGCTCGAGGCCGCGTAGTTTGGTCCCTCGAAGGCCAGCGCCGACGTCATCTGTCGTATAAAGGGCTTGAGCCACGCCCATTGGATTCAGTTCGGTTTTTCCAAGCTTCTGCTTCGTGTTTCGAAACAGCGTGTCAGTTTTTCTCATTAAAAATGTCTTCATCCTCAACTCCGACAACACCGAAGATGAGCTTTAAAAAGTGTCTGAAGTGCAGAAGAAAGATGTCCATTACAGATACTCACCGCAACTGCCTTTGGTGCCTTAGTCCTGACCATCGGGTCGACTAGTGCTGGTCATGTCAGGCCATGTCCAACAAGGCTCTTAAGGAACACCAAGGTAAGCTAGCGGTGGGAGAGGAGTCTTTCAAGTCAGCAAAAAGACTCGGGAGAGTCGAGAAGAAAATCTTGTCACGAGTCGAGGCGGTCGAGGTCGAAAAGTCGCTCGAGGAAGTCTTCTTCCTCTTCATCAAAAAAATCAAAAAAGTGACATCACAGATCTTCGTCCTCTTCTTTCTCCTCGCCTGACAGAAGGGTAATTTATTTGAGAAGGCGGCCCCAACCCCCTCAAAAAAGTTGCGTGAAGACCATGCCCCTGTCCACTCTAAAAGTGACAGAGGGAAATCTAAAATGACTCACTCTAAATCTGACAAAAAGTCGAGGGCCACCTCGGAGGATGATTCTCCAGCACCTCATGAAACAATACAGAAACCTTCGGTGCACAAATCGAGGTTGACGGAGGACAAAATGGCGTCCTCATCGTCGAAGTCGGGTATCAACTCGACGCGTCCTTGGATGACTTTGTCGAAGCCAAAGATGGCGTCGATACCTTCAGCCGCGACGTCGAAGCCTTGCTCGATGACCTTGGGGATTCTTTCGAGCATATCGAAGCCATCATCGATTCCATCAATGCCTTTGACGCCTTTGTTGGGGAAATCTTTTATACCGGTTCCCAAGATGACAACTATGGCTAAATCTAGATCTATGCTGCCACCTTTACCAGAAAATGTTTTCCACCCTCAGCCCACGCAGGAATTTTTTTTATCCATGTCTGCTATTTCAGAGGAACAAACCTCTGATGAGGAAATTACATCAGCTGGTGTTAGATTTGGGAAGCCCCAGGAGAACTAGTAGACACTAGGTCAAAAATGCCAGGCCTTTATGACTGCCTACAATCTGCCAGTGGCCTAGATACCTCACCTGAGGTAGAATTTGAAAGGCCTGACCCCACTGATCACGCTGAACCGGGGTATAGGAACCTCATGGGAAGAGTGATCGATTTTATGGGGTGGAAGTCAGTGTCTCCAAGGTATGACCAGGACGACATGACTGATATTATTGATGAACGACCTCAGAATGACCCAATCCTTCCTTTCCTTAAAGCTCTTCAAAAGAGATTTATGACAAATTGGGAGACACCTGAGTGTTTACCAGCTGTAAATAAGAAATTTGTGGGAAAGTACAGACCTTCTCTCTCAGATCCAGAGTATCTGTCTAAACTCCCTTCACCCGAAAGCTTGGTGATTCAGGCTGCGACTGCAAATAAGCAATTGGCTTATCCCTCCATGCCCCCTGACGAGGACGACAAAAAGATTGACGCCTGGGCGAGGAAAGTTTTCACTTCAGGTAGTATGGCCCTTATCTACTAATGTGACTTGTACATTAGCTAGATTTACTTGCACCCTATGGAGCTGCTTGGGTTGCCAGTGAATTCGTCGAAAAAAATTGGTCGACCAGACAAATGGTCGAATCAAATTGGTCGAAAACCATTTCGTCGAATTTTTTTTTTTTCTATTTTAACCCTTTTTTTTTTTTTTTTTTTGGGGGGGTCCCCCCCCCAACCCCCTTTTTTTCTCTAAAAACCCATTTTTTAACAAAACGAAAACCCAAAAATAAATATATAAATAAAAAAAAATTTTCGGCGAAATGGTTTTCGACCAAATTGCGTCGACCAAATTGCAGTCGACCAGTTTTTTTTCGACGAGTTGACTGGACACCGCTGCTTGGATGCAGCAGCTGGGGCAAACCGGATGTCCCAGAGGGTGAGGAGCGGGATGGTTTCCTGGCGATAGTAAGGGCTGGAAAGGAGGCTATGGAGGAGTGCCTCAAGTCAGGACTAGACACTGCAGAGAGTATAAGCAGGTCCATGGCATCTAGCGCTGTCTTGCATAGATTTGCATGGCTAAGGAAACCTGGCTTTGCATCTGATGTCCAGTCCAGATTACTTAAATTGCCCTTTGACGGCTTGAGGTTGTTTGGCAGTAAGGCAGACTTGAGCTTGGAGAGGGCAGGCCAGTCAGAGAGGCCAACAGAGAAAACCCTTTCGTGGTGGAAAAGGGAGGGGCGCTTGATCAGCCACAGCAGCGGCTGCTACCTCCTCAGCCACTGCTGCAGCCGCTGCAAAGCCACTTTGAGGTCTTAGCCCACAAAACCCCGGTGGGAGGCAGAATCACTCAGTATCTGGACAAATGGCGGGGCATTACATCAGATGCCTAGGCACTAGAGATAGTGACCCATGGTTACTGCCTTCCTTTTCATCAAAGACCTCAAGATCATCCACCGGGAGCCAACTCTGTAAAAATTCCAGACCTGCTCCTTCTGCAGGAGATTTTAACCCTGCAAGAGAAAGATGCAATAGAACATGTACCTGTAGCGGAGAGGAACAAGGGCTGGTACTCCCCCTATTTTCTCATCCACAAAAAGGACGGAGGATTGAGACCCATATTGGACTTGAGAAATTTGAACAAATTCCTCAGGAAGGACAAATTCAAGATGGTGACCCTTTCTCAGATCCTTCAGGCTCTTCAGGACTGGCTGGTTTCATTAGACCTTCAGGATACTTACTTTCGTGTGCCAATCCATCTCAAACACAGAAAGTACCTGAGGTTTGCAATTGGCGGATCTCACTATCAGTTTCGAGTTCTGCCATTTGGGCTGACCTCCGCCCCGAGGGTCTTCACCAAACTAATGGCGGTCGTGGCAGCGAGGCTCAGGAGGGAGGGGATTCACATCTACCCTTACCTGGACGACTGGCTAATCAGGGCAGGTTCACCCGAACAAGCCCAGGAACATCTAGCCATGACCTGTCACTTCCTACACAAGCTGGTCTTCTCCCTCAATTACAAGAAGTCGCAAATTATTCAGAGCCAAAGACTCTACACCACATTCTGCAGATGGTAGCAAAGTTTTAAAATGCCCAACATCTACCGGCGTTCGACTTCCTAAGGTTGCTAGGCCTCATGGCATGCTGCATTTTTCTGGTGCCAGATGCTCGACTGAGGATGAGATCCCGGTAATGGGCCCTCAGGACTCAATGGTCCCAGTTTTCCGGGGAGATGTCAGATCTTCTACGAGTCCCGTCCAAGGTGGCTCAAGATCTCCTATGGTGCGCTCGCAATGAGAATATCCTCAAGAAGGAACCTTTTTGGCAACCATGGCTGGAGATAACTGTAGTGACGGATGCCTCACTCACGGGGTGGGGAGCCCACACCAACAATCTGACAATCAGCGGTCGTTGGTCTCCATCGGAGTCCAAACTACACATCAACCTTTTGGAGCTGAGAGCAATCAGACTAGTGCTGTAGGCTTTTCTGCCCTCTGTACAGGGAAAGAATGCCTGATAATGACAGACAACACAGTGGCCATGTACTACCTCAACAAAAGAGGAGGTGTAGGATCACTTCCACTGTGCAGAGCCGCAATGCAGCTCTGGTTCTGGGCAATGCTAGAAGGAATCTCTCTATCGGCAGTTCATCTTGCTGGAGAGCTGAACACAGCGGCGGACACTCTCAGCAGGCAGAGCACAATCTCCCACGAGTGGGAGCTAGCTCAAGAAGGCCTTCAAGAGATCTTCACCCTATGGGGAACCCCTCAAGTAGATCTGTTCGCGACCGGGGCAAACCGGAATTGCGAACTGTATTGCTCAAGGGAATTTCCCCCGGGAGGAGCTCTAGGGGACGCGTTCGTAGTGGACTGGGTTTTTCCACTCATTTATGCGTTTCCTCCAGTCCCCGTGATTCCTCATGTAATCAGGGGATTGAGAAAGTTCAGGAGAACCATGATCCTAATTGCCCCGGACTGGGCCAGGAGGACGTGGTACTCGGACCTTCTGGACATGTCCATATGCCCTCCAATACGTCTTCCACAAAGAGAGGATCTTCTCTCGCAAGAGGAAGGTTGGGTTCTCCATCCAGAGGTCAAGACACTCAACCTTCATGCTTGGCTTCTGTGAGGTTGAGATATAAGAATTGGGACCTCCCGGATGACGTTATGGAGGATTTGCGTTCGGTTAGGCCAGCAAAAAAATCCTTATACCGGTGTCGTTGGAAGAAATTCAGTAACTGGTGCAGGGATAAGAATATGGATCCTTTTCAATGTACCACTTCCATGGTGCTTTCCTTTCTATTACATTTAGCCAACTCGGGGCTCCAAGTTGGAAGTATAAAAGGAGATTTGGCAGCGCTATCTATCTTCAAGCGCTCCTCAGAAGAAGTTTCATATTTTAAAATGCCTTTAGTTATCCAATTTCTTAAAGGGATAACAAATGTGTTCCCTCCTACACCTTTCCAAGATCCCATTTGGGATTTAAATTTGGTTTTAAAGTTTCTTATGTGTGCCCCTTTTGAGCCTTTACATTCTTGCCCTTTAAGGCTCCTAACTTTAAAAACTGTTTTACTAGTGGCTTTAACTTCAGCCCGGAGGGTGAGTGAGTTGCAGGCGCTCTCTTGTAAGCCCCCTCACACGATTTTCCACAAGGATAAAGTTATTTTAAAGGTCAAGCCTTTTTTCCTGCCTAAAATAGTTTCAGATTTCCATCTGTCACAGAAGATCACTTTACCTTACTTTTATCCTCCTCTGCATGCTAGTAAAGAGGATGAAAGGTTCCATAGACTAGACCCTAAAAGGGCTCTCAGCTTCTACATCTCTAGACTGGAAAGATTAAGACAAACTGATCAGTTATTTGTTAGGTACACTGGACACAAATTGGGCCTTAGTGTGTCCAAATAAACCATATCCAGATGGATAATTCTAGCAATAGCTGAATGTTACAAATTGGCTGGGAAAGCACCTCCAGATGGTTTGAAGGCTCATTCAACCGATATACACGCATTTCACCGCAGTATTTTTCATCGCAGGTTTTTTCATCGGCGTTTTTATTTAAAAAAAACTCATTTTTTTTTTTTCGTGGGGTTAAAAAATGAAATATATGGTTGTGGGTGTAAGGGAATAAAAAATAAAAAAAGGGGGGCTTGGGGAGTTAACCCCCCCCAAAAAAAAAAGGCGATGAAAAAACCCGTGATGAAAAATACAGCGGCGAAATAACATAGAAACATTCAAACAGGGGCATAGCAACTTCCACGGCTCTTCAGAGGGGTGTCCCAGTGCAGGAAATTTGTGCTGCGGCCACTTGGTCATCCATGCACACCTTTGTAGAATATTATTGTTTAGACTCCACTTCTTACCAAGGAGACCTTTTTAAAAACTCTGGTACTCCCTCCTCCAAATGACTACTGCTGCTGTGGGAGTCTATCTAAGATGAGGAATACGCGGGAGCACACAATCCATTCAAAGAACAAGTTACTTACCAAATGTAACGTTCTTTCGACTGGATGTTCCTCCCACGTATTCCTCATCGACCCTCCCAACCTACCCCTCCGTACAGTTTTTACGCTTTTTTGCACTTGTACTTCCTTAAGAGCCTGACATCTGTCGATACCTGATGCAACTGAGGCAACCATTAACATCGAAAAAACAGAACTGAATCCAACGGGCGCGGCTCAAGCCCTTTATACAACGGATGACGTCGACGGCGGCCTTTGATGGACCAAGCTATGCGGCCTCGAGCACAGCAGCATCTGGCGACATTTTTTTCCGAAGAAGCAAGCAAGAAGAAGAAGCAAGATACATCTAAGATGAGGAATATGTGGGAGGAACATCCAGTCGAAAGAACGTTACAGTTGAGAAGTAACTTGTTCTTCTCTTGAAGTGCTGGAGTTGGTCTGAAGCACGGATACATTGAAGCAGGCATGGCTCAGCTAGTTGGTCTCTCTCTGAGCAGAAGAGTTTTGGATACTATTGCAAAGCAAATGACCGCGTTTCCCATGTAAGTAAAAGTAAGGTTCCTGGTTGATTTCTTTTTTTTTTAAATTTGTTTTTTTAGTTTTGGTTTGCCTGGGCTTGTCAATTCAGAATCAATCATGCCTGGTTTTTCTGAGGCACAGTGCAACACACAGGGCTTGGTAGGTCTTATTAATCACAGTGGCTTTAATCAACAAGGGGGATTAGCCCCAAAACTCCCCCCCCCCCTTTTTTTTTTTTATTTGAAAAAGGGTTTCTTTTCACTGGAGATTTTGGCTTTTTGCAGCAAAGCAACGCTTCTTTTTCCACTTTCTTCCTTTTATTTATGTTGGAACGGTATCAGGTATTAATATCGCCACATATATGGTCGCTGTAAATAATATCGCCAGGAAAATGTCGTGGCAATATTATTTGAGTGACCATATATATGGCGACGGGGGCAAAAATAAATGTGGGGGTTGCGGGGGTGTCCCCCGCATGTTCCATGCAATAATCTCACCACAAAAAACGACCATTTTTCAGCGATATTTTTGCATGGCGATATTTTTGTGGCGACATTATTACATGGAACCCTTGGAACACACTGGCGATCTCTTTCAATGTGCCCCCTGGTTCCATCCTGCCCAATGTGAGCTTGGCAGGACGGTGCAGCCATTTCTGTTGTTGTTGCAATGCAGTTTTGAGCCATGGCACTAACAGGAGCCAGCACAACCCTTTTTTTTGTTCGTTTTTGCACAAATGCAGCTCAGTGATGTGGGGCAATGCTGTTGAGTGGGTCAATATATCCCACAGGTGGACATGTGCCACACATTTCTTGTGGCAATTGGAGAATACAGAAACTCTGAAGAAGTGGTGTTCTCTTCACGTAATCCTGCAGTTAATGGGCATTTACAGAGCTTGGCTAGACTACATTCTCCAGTTAGTTGCCCTAACCTGATGTGGGGCCTTAATGTAGTTTTCAGTGTTAGCAACCAAACCATTTGAACGACTGACTTCAACAGACATAAAATGGCTTACTTGGAAGACGTCACTACTGATAGCTTGAACATCAGCTTTCAGTGTGAGCGAAATACAGGCTTTAGCTGCTTTTGAACCATTTACAGTGGGAAGGTAGTACTCCAAAGTTGCTCCAGGTTCTTGCTGGAAGTCTTGTTGAGTTTCCATATTGTTCAGGAGATAGGCTGTCCAACATTCTTTCCTAATACACAATCCAATGCTGAGAAAACTCTGCATTGTCTGGATTTACGAGCGCTAACATTTCTTTGCAGAAGAACTTTCTTGTTGAAAGTCATATGCTCTTTTTGCCACATTTGGAGGTTCTTCGCCAGGCAATCGAGCCTCCAAAGCCAGGTGGAATAGTGTCTGGGATCCCAGAAGCGTACAAGCTTTGAGAGGGAGGAGTACAAAAAAAAATGATTATTGTCTAATGTACTCCTAGTCTATAGTCCCTGACCTCCACCCATGCCACTAATAAATTCAGCCAGGCAGTAGCCGTGCATCTGACGTGCAAAAGGGGCACGAGGTGAGGAGCCGGAATGCGTGACTAGCGTAGCCTAGTCAAGCCCATAGCTGCACCCTCGCACGCTTATAATTTACAGGGGAAATGCACAGTTCTTTGTGTGGCAAAAAGGTTCTGCTTCTCTTCGTATGCAGGGATGCCAATAAAATATGGAGGAAAGGGAACTATGGACTTGGAGTTCATTAGTCTCCACGGTGAGTAACTTTTTCTTTTATCCATGGAGATAGGCTTCAAAACCGCCCTCAATTTGATCTCCCCTATATGAACTCTCACTTCTCATAGACCACAAGAAAGGTAACTCTCAGTTAACAGTAACCTCTACAAATTAATATTTTCAAATCTATCCATGGCCTTGCCTTGCCATAACATGCATAAACGAGTGCAGCTAAATCCATCTGAGCTTAAAGGCGGCCCCACAATGCCCTGCTGTCATAGACCTCAGTTGTTTTTCTCCTCATTTAAGGATTTCTGAACACAGCCAGTCATTCAACACATTTTCCTGTTGAGTGTTGAGTACATCCTATTTTTCAGATTGTTAGAACATCACTTGATATTTCCACCAAGGTTTGATCATTCTGAATAAAGTCTGTTTTTACTGTCCAGTTTGTTTTTCTGGCCCTTCCTCTTATAGAACATGCCTGCCCTGCTTGCTAGGCAAGAAATTACGTCTTAAATGAAAATTAGCCTAATGTGTGCAATTTGGTGTCCGTCTGTGAAGACCATCAGATTGCAGCCAGCCAAATCTTCTAGTACATGCATTGCTATGAATTGAAGGCCAATGTAGGCACAAGGGTATCCTCTAGGCTTGTACTGCTGAGTTCCCAGTATATTACTATAGCTTCGGTTTGTAGCCCAAGGCACCGCTTACAAAAATTATTCAAGGGAGGGAAAATCTGCAACTCTGGCTTAGCTGCTCCTTGTCCCGACACCTCAATGCCCATGCTGAGGTTCTTTTGCAACTGTTTCCACACCACAAAGTCAAGGGGCCTGCCACTGTTGAGTCCATATATTTGTCTCGACTTAGCATTTAAGGCTCCGATACAAATGTTGCAAAGAATTGAAGTAGACCTCAAGGGTATATGAGTCATTGTCTGGATATCGACAGAGGATGTCAGCCTCCTTTGTAACAAGTGTCTCTTCCGCAGAGCAGCCCTTCCTATGCACCACTGTTGGACACTCTTGGAGGCTCCAATAGACCTTCTGATTCACCCAGGACCTTCAAAGAGGAAAATAGAGGAAATGCCCATTGACTGCCATCATAATAGCAGTGACAAGAAAATAACACCTTTCCAGAGCTTGAATCCCTTCTCTGCTAAAGCTACTTACACATCCAATGCCTATTTGCACTACTCGTCAACCACGTTTAACAGCAGAGCCCTTCCACACCTGCAGAATTTAATCATCCGTACAAAAAGTACTTTTCATCACAAGAACAACCTCACAAATTAAAGTTAATCTTCCAGGGACGTTGACGCCAAAGCCGTCGGCGCCCTCGACGCCTTTGGGGCCTTTTGGCCGGAATTTGCAGATGGAGGTCCCTAGTACTGTGGATCCTCCAAGGAAGGCTACTTCCAAGTCTCTGAGACCTGTTAAGGATTTCAGACCCTCTTCTGTCCCTAGGCAGGAGTTCTTTCTTCCTCTGGATAATATCTATGAGGATGAGGAGAGGTCAGATTTGTAATTTGACCCTTTTAAGCCTGATGTGGCTCCTGGGACAGTCAGTTGGAAGAGTTACGTCAATCTCTTCATGATTGCCAGTGGCTTGGACACTTCTCCTGAGGTGGAGTTTGGCAGGCCTGAGCCTGGGGCTCATGCTGAGTCCTCTTATAGGAGACTGATGGCTAGGGTCACTGAGTATCATGGTTGGTCTAGTCCTTCGGAAGCATTCGTTCAGGATGAATTAACAGATATTTTGGATCAAGGTCCGTCCTCTGACCCAGTGTTACCTTTTTATTTGTCGATGCAGAAAAGGGCGGCGGCTGCTTGGCAGACACCGGAATTTCTTCCGGCGGTTAACGAGTCGTTAACTAAAAAATATCGCCCTTCCAGTAGCGACCCTACCTATCATTTCACCCGACTCCCGAGAGTTTGGTGGTGCAGGCGGCTACGACCACCTCGTGGCAGGCAGCGTACCCTACCATCCCTACTGATAGGGACGACAAACACTTCGATGGTTAGGCACGCAAGGTGTTTTCTGCAGGGAGTATGGCACTGAAGTCGGCCAACTCCACTTGTGCCTTAGCAAGATTTTCACACACACTGTGGAATTGTGTTTCTCTAGCGGCTGAGCATATTCCCGAGGGGAAACAAAGGTATGGGTTCCTTGCTCTCGTGCAAGATGGCAAGGATGCCATGTGTGAATCCTTTCAGTCGGGATTGGACATGGCCGACAGTGTTAGCTGGACCATGTCTGCATGTCTATACGCAGATTTTTGTGGTTGCGGAAGTCAGGTTTTGCGCCAGATGTAAAAGCCCGTCTTCTGAACATGCCCTTTGATGGCGCGCATTTGTTTGGTAGCAAGGCTGCCGAGAGCCTTGAGAGGTTGCAGACCTCAAAAGCTGCGGCTAAATCTTTAAGTGCAGCTCTGCGTCAACCTCTGCCTTTTCATCCTAGGGGACAGCAGTGGAGGGGAGGTTCCTTTCGTTACTACTCCTCTTTTGATAGGATGCTAGGAGCCGCCAGTCAAAAGGGTCAACGTAAAAGTACCTGTGGTGGTCCAGGAAATAGAGGTGCCAAAGCCGATCAAGCAGCTGCCTCTTTGCCTTAAGGTGCTGCTGCAGCCGCTGCAAAACAACTATAAGGCCATGTGCCATTGTTTGTTCGCCGGTTGGGGGCAGACTGTCTCAGCATCTCGAAGAATGGCAATCTATTATTCTGGATGCGTGGGTTCTGGATACAATAGCCCATGGCTACTGCCTTCCCTTCCTAAAGCGGCCTCACGACAATCCACCGGGGACTGTCTCTTTGAAACTTCCAGATCCACTTGTTGTGCAGGAAATATGGCCCCTATAAGAGAAAGGCGCTATAGAACTGGTGCCTGTAGTGGAGAGGAACAAGGGATGGTATTCCCCATATTTTTTTATTCCAAAGAAAGACGGGGGATTGAGACCCATCTTGGACTTGCGTTGGTTGAACAAACTCCTCAGGAAGGACAAGTTTAAGATGGTCACTCTTTCTCAGGTCCTCCAGGCCCTTCGCCTTCAGGATTGGTTGGTGTCTTTGGCCAAAGCACAGAAAGTACCTGAGGTTTGCGGCTGGCAGCTCGCACTTTCAGTTTCGGGTCCTGCCATTCGGATTGAGCTCTGCTCCGAGGGTCTTCATCAAGCTAATGGTGGTGGTGGCTGTGTATCTCAGGCGAAGGGGGGAGTCATGTCTATGCCTACCTGGACGGGTGGCTGATCCGTGCGCGTTCTCCCGAGCAAGCGATGGATCATCTCAGTCTCACCTGCCTCTCCCTCAATTTCAAGAAGTCGCATCTGACACCTTCCCAACAGCTCCAGTACATCAGGGCTTTGTTGGACACGTCCTTGGGGAAGTGCTCGCCTCCCAAGGTGAGGTCTCATCACATTGTGCAGCTGGTGGACAAATTTCAACATGCCCAGCATCTCCCGGCTTTCGAATTCTTGCTCGCCCTCATGGCATCCTGCATTTTTCTGGTGCCAGAGGCCAGGTTGCGGATGAGACCTGCAATGGGTCCTCAAGATGCAGTGGTCACAATTCTCAGGCAAGATGTCAGATCCCGTTCAGATTCCACTCTAGGTCTCGCAGGATCTTCTGTGGTGGGCCAACAATGGGTACCTAATGAAGGGGGAGCCGTTTTGGCAACCGTGGCCAGAGGTGACAGTAGTGACGGACGCTTCCCTCACAGGATGGGGAGCTAATGCCGACAATCTGACAGCCAGCGGCCGTTGGTCTCTGTCAGAGTCCAAACTCCACATCAACCTGTTGGAGCTGAGGGCCACCAGGCTGGCCTGGAAGGCGTTTCTGCGGGTGAAGAATATCCTGATCATGACGGACAACACAGTGGCCATGCATTACCTCAACAAAAAGGGGAGGACGGATAGGGTCACTTCCGTTGTGCAGAGAGGCGATGCAGCTCTGGTTCTGGGCAATCCAGCAGGGAATATCCCTCTCGGCAGTACATCTGGCCGGGGAGGAGAATGCGGCGGCAGACGCTCTGAGCAGGCAGAGCACGGTCTCTCACAAGTGGAAGTTGGCTAAGGAAGTCCTTCTGGAGATCTTTGCCCTTTGTGGAACCCCACAAATGGATCTCTTCACGAACAGTACCAACCGGAAGTGCGAGAGAGTCTGCTCAAGGGAATATCCTCAGAGAGGAGCCTTGGCAGACTAATTCATTGTGGATTGGTCATTCCCACTTCTGTACGCGTTTTTTCCGGTCCCCGTCAATCCTCAAGTGTTAAGGAGGTTGCGAAGGTTTGGCTTCCACATGATCCTCATTGCTCTGGATTGGGCCAGGAGAGTGTGGTACCCGGACCTTCTAGAAATGTCCATTTGCCCTACACGCTGTCTTCATTACCGAGAGGATCATCTCTCGCGTGAGAGGGGTTAGGGTTCTCCATCCAGAGGTCAAGACTCTCAACATTCACGCTTGGTATCTGAAAGCTTGAGATAAAAGGATTGGGACCTCCCAGATGACGTGATGGAGGTGTTGCTTTCGGCCAGGCGGCTGGCAATCAAATCCCTGTACCGTTGCCGTAGGTTTTGCGTCTGGTGCAGAGGACAAGATGTCAATCCTTTTCAGTGTTCCATTCCCAGGGTTCTGTCTTTCTTGCTTTCTTTGGCCCACAGGGGCCTTCAAGTAGGTACCATTAAAGGTTAACTGGCAGCGCTGTCTATCTTCAAGCGCTCGTCTGAAGAATGTTCTTATTTTAAGATTCCTTTGATTTCCCAATTTATAAAAGGGCTCACTAATGTGTTCCCGCCGTCCCCGTTTCAGGTGCCAGTTTGGGATCTGAATTTGGTCTTGAAATTCCTGATGGGTGCTCCATTTGAAACCTTGCACTCTTGTCCTTTGAGACTGTTGTCTTTCAAGATGGTTTTCTTTGTTGCGGTTACATCCGCTCGCAGAGTGAGTGAATTACAGGCACTTTCATCTAAGCCGCCCTTTGTGTTCCACAAGGATAGGGTTGTACTGAAGGTACACCCTTCCTTTCTACCTAAGGTAGTGTCTGAGTTTCATTTAAGCCAGAAAGTGGTACTTCCTGCTTTATATCCTCCTCCTCATCCTGGTAAGGAAGAGGAGCGACTCCATAGGTTGGACTCTAGGAGAGCTCTGATCTTTTATATTTCTAAGATGTCCAGGGTCAGAGTGGACGATCAACTTTTTATGGGGTACGCTGGACACCGATTGGGCCAGGCTGTTACCAAACAGACCTTGTCCAGTTGGATTATCCTCACCATTACTGAACGTTACAGATTGGCAGGCAAGGACCCTCCTGAACGGTTGCAAGCTCATTCCACTAGGGGCGTGGCTACTTCCACAGCCCAGCAGCGGGGCGTTCCTATTAGGGATATTTGTGACTCAGCGACCTGGGTTTCTATCCACACCTTTGTCAAACATTACTCCCTGGATATGCTCCATGGTCAAGATATGGCCTTTGGTAAAGCGGTTCTTTTTTCTGCCATCTGATTGGGTGTTCTAAATTCTTTTCCCTCCTCCGTTTTCTGGTACTGCTTTTGGAGTCTGTAAAAGGTGTGGAATACAGTGGAGGACACATTCCATTCGAAGAACAAGTTACTTACCAACTGGTAACATACTGGTAACTGGATGTTCCTCCAACTTATTCCACATCGCCCTCCCAGCCTGAACCTCTGAAGAATTTCCTATGCTATTACAGCTTGAGTTCCATCAAGGCTATGCTCAGTCAAGCAGGCATTGTGTATGAGCATGTCACACGTTATGGAGGAAAAAACATAAACTGAGGCTGCGGGCGCCGGGAGTCCTATTTATAACATCCGGTGACGTCGAACCTCAACGGAGGCCTTCGAGGGACATCGACCCGACGTCAGCGACCCAGGACACCCTCTGCCGAAAAAATGTCAGAAGTAACACAGCTGTGGACATTACATAGATGTGGAATACGTTGTTGGAACATCCAGTCAAAAGAAGGTTACCAGTTGGTAAGTAACTTGTTCTTCTCATTAACATGAGGGAAGGTTGGTTCTTTCCACAACCTTCTCCTTCTCACAAATTTTACTCCCTGGAGGCACGGCTTCCTCGCCTCTTCACCCCAGAACCTCTGCTCTGCCACTCGTTAGAAGTCCGGCTAGGCTTTAGTCAGTTTTCTCTTGTTGGTATTGCTCTCCTCCAAACTGCCAGTTCTTCGCAAGTCAGGTATACTCTGCTGGACTCAGCTACGCAGACTCCCTGTTGCTGTGTCTCCAACTGCTGCTCACTATTTTGTGTGAAGCTCCTTATTTTATACACCTGGAGGTGCTCAACCAGCTGCAGGTGTGAGGTCAGTTCAAAGTCTGCCTGACCCTCGATTATCCAATTAATGGGACATCCTGTCCTTTAGTCTTGGTTGAGCTGAATCTTAAAGGGGCAGTCTGTCTTTTCAGCTCTTGTAAGTGAAGTGTATGTTTTTGAATAGTGCTGAGATTATAATAGTTTATAAAGACAGCAGATGGGTAGGGGTGTTCGGTTTCAGGAAAAGGGGGATACCATTTCTCTCCTGCCGGCACTCCATATCCAATCCCTGAAGACCCCTCACTCAGATGATCCTCCCTCGCTTGTCCACCCGCAGGGTCAGGATCCTAAAGCAATGGCCCTTCCCTGGCCATCTGCACAAAGGATCGCGGCGTTTAGGCATGGGAGTACTGTCTGGTATCTCACAGTAGATTCATAGTAAGCTACGCTTCCTTCTTTGTAAAATGTTGGACACAATGAAGGGGCAAGGGGGCCTAAAGTGGACCTCTTCACTTCCAATCTCAACAAGAAGTGAATTGTGCTTCTATTCCAAGAGATTTCCTCAGCGAGTAACTTTGTAGGGTGCATTGATTGTAGAGTGGAACTACAAATTCCTTTATTTGTTCCTGCCGATTTCTGTCATTCCTCTAGTTCTCAGAAGACTGCAAAAGTTTGGGTCCCCCATGAATTGATTGCTCCATACTGGTACCGGAGGATGTTGTTCCCACAACTTCTAGACCTGTATCTGTCTTCCTTTGCTCCTGATGATCGTTCACCTGCTCTCTCTCATTCATGCTATCCAAGTCTGATCAGCCCTAACCTTCATGCTTTGCTGCTGAGGAATCAGGAGACGGACCCGTCTGGCGATACACTGGATGCACTCCTTTCCGCCAGGAGAGGTCACAAAATCCATCGATGCCTGATGTAAGGAAGGCATGGTGTCAAACAGTTAGACAGACACAAGTTACCATAGTTCAAGGGTGTGTTTTAGAACTTCAATTGGGTTTGGAAAATGCCTATCTAACCCTAAATCTAAAGATGGAAGCAGGCTACGACCATTAAATAATAATAACGCAGTCCTAATCGAGTGTCAAAATAAAAGAGCCTATATTAATAAACCTATTGCCAAACCTTCCTTCTAAATACAAATAGTGTGGGAAACGATGTTATGCAAAAGAAACATGTTCAAGAAATGATATGTCAGAATATTCGAGCCTTTGGCTTCCCGTGCCCACATTTTCAGCACGAGAGAAGGCGGCACACTCGAGCTTAGCACAATCTCTGGCTTCTCTAGCACGATGGTGCAGTTCAAAACGTCAACATCATGGCCTTATGTGCCAAAATCTCTTTGCTATTCAAAGTCTCTTTTTCAGAGGCCTGAGTGCAATATGACAAACAACAAAGCTCCTTTCTCCTTAGGATTTCACACGTACACATTTTTGGGTGATTTTCTGTTCACCCCGGGTCTCCCTGTGCTGGGCTCAGACCCACCTTCTTAGGATTTCACATGTATACATTTTCAGGTGATTTTCTGTTATCCGCGGGTACCCCTCTGCCGGGCTCAGACACAATTTAACACAAAGCTTTCAATTGATCTCACTCTGCCAGGCTCGGACCATCTTTATCAACTTTGCCACAAATGTTCTTTGTTGTATCAACATCAAAGGTTTTCGATTGTGCACAGGGTTTTGCTTGACCCGTCGAAGGACCACTTCAATTCACAATTCTCTACACATCTTTCACTTTTCAACTTGATACCTTACAGAGAGCTTCGATTGAGCACCCACGTGATGCCGGACCACTCTGTCAAAGCTATTGTATCTTTGTTTCAAAGTTCAATCACTCATCAGAAGTTCAGCTTTATTTGTGTCTTGTATCACATGTCTTTCAAAAAATGTTAATTCTAGCAATGTTCGTTCCAGCGCTCGCCATACAATGTAACCACTTGCAACCTTGGCTTCAACACAGACCGGTCTTTTATCTCACTGACGCTGCTTTGTTCTTGGAGCCAAGAACAGCACCACAGTGTCTGGTAATTATGATTCTTGTCGCAGCAGGGCCCCGGGTATCTCTGACACACAATTCAGGTTTCTTCAGCTTGTTTTCCTGGTCTTACGCTTTTCAATCTCGAGGGCTCATGAAAGCAACTGTTCCTTGTCAAAAAGGTCAAGGGAACTTCCTTCCTTACAATCCCCTTCTGTTTCGCCATCTTTCTCCTGTTGTTAAACTGCCATCTTGGAACTTAAAATGTGCTATTTCCTCGTGTGCTTTGCCTCGCTCAGAGTGTGCTCTCGTTCTCCGCCTTTTATCCGTGTGGGGAAGTGTTAATGGAAGTCAGGTATGAGTGATGGTCAGTAATTTCCTAACCTTGCTTGACCTTTGTATTGGGACACGTCAGGTGTATGGCTTGGATGTTAGTCAGTTTTCTCTCATAGCGGGCTGTCTGTGAGAAAGTGTTAATGTTGTGAAAGGGGGAAGGGGGCTGGATTTCCGAAATATTCTACTTGGTAGGATGGGCTAAAGGTGTTTTAAGGAAGGGGATACCGCGTCTCACCATCCGGTGTCCCACTCTCGGAAGATCCCTCATCCAGGTGATCCTCCCGCACTGGTTGACCCCCAGGATGGTCGTGTCCTGGCCACCTGGATGACAGATCCCCGGGGACTAGTGCGGGAGGCACCTTCTTGTTTCTCACACTGCATTGGGCTTAAGTTTTTTGGGTTGGGACCGGGAGTTTGCATCCTTTGGTCTTCCCGCCATCCATAAAGCTGAAGGGATACTTGGCTGATATTCCAGTCTTTAATCGGAGCTCCGGATAGGGCCTCCTCTTAACTATCACCAAAGTTATCCCGTTTTTTTGAGGACTATCTAACCATTATCCCCAGAGCAGTTTATTGTTCCCGCATGTGATTTGACCGTTGATTTTAAATGTCTTATGGCGTCTCTGTTTGAGGCTTTACATTTGTGTTCTTTAAGATTGCTCATCTTTAAGGTGGTTGCTATAGCTTCTGCTAGTATTTCTGCTAGAAGGGTGAGTGAGCTCCAGGCTCTGGCTATGAAGCCTGCTACCTTGCTTTTTATTCAAGAAAAAGATGGCACAGAGAATGAGGTTCACCTTACTTCTCAAGGTCCTTCTTTTGTTTCAATCTTTCACAGAAAATCTATCTTTTTTTTTCATCCCTCTGCCTCCTATTTCTAAGGCAAAGGTGTGATTTCACTGACTGCACCCAAGATTGGTTTCAGCTATTGGGGCTCTCAGACATTGTAAAGGATGATAGGTTTTTTGTAGGTTATGCTGCTGCCTGAGCTGGCAGGGCTGTTATTAAGCAGACCCTATCTAAAGTTGATTATCCTCTATCTGAGAAGTACGATCTGCCTGGGCAAGAGGTGCCTGAGGATCTCTTTCAACAAGAGACCTGATGGCTACTTCTCCTCTGCTGACAGGTTGTCCCTCTTTGATCTATCAAGCACCTACATGGGCCTCCCTGCACACATTTGCAAAATAAATATTGCAAGGTTTCCTTGTTGTGTCAGAAAGCTCACTCTGTGGTGATTTCTCGCTCTCCTCTGGTGGAGAGTTCTTGCTCCTTTCCCTCTTCCAGGTTTCTGTACTGCTATCCAAGATGAGGAATATCTTGGATGAAGAAATCCATTAGAAGAACAAATAACTTACCTCTCAGTATGGCCTGCGGTCCTGTATCTGCTGAGGACAAGGGAAAAGGGGCAGGACTGTGCTAATGGGCTGTGGCTGGCTCTATATATTATGTCTCTGAAGTCCCATTCATTGTGATGGGTGCCCAACTATGTCGAGCAGAGCAGATGTGGAGCTGCACTGCAGCCCCCTGGTAGCTAAAAAAGAAATCCATTTGACAGCTGTCATTGGGTGAAAATATGTAAGCCGAGGAAAAAACAGCGTGGTAAGAAATGTGTTCTTGTGGAACACAATTGTTTATCCAGTGCACCTTTTGTAGGAGTGTTAGGAAAGATTTTGTTTTTGTAACTTTCCCTCCATAGCTTCCTACTTGGCCCCATTCGTTTTGATCCTGTTTTACTTTTTCAAGGGAAGTAAATCCTTCAGCTTCACTTCACGTTGTGCTGGGAGTGAGGTGGAGTGTCTTGTGTGGCTGCTGTGAGAAACACAAAGTTGTCTACCTAACTAGTCCCCAGGGATCGGTCATCCAGGTGGCCAGGACATGGCCATCGCTATTGGATCCACTTCCTGGGGGTGAACCAGTGATGGGAGGATCACCTGGATGGCGGGTCATCGGGGAGTGGGAGTGGGACACCGACGGGTAACATACAGTATCTCCCTTCTTCCAACACCTTTTCAACCCTGACCACCACATAGGAAATTCTGAAATGCTGCCCCCCCACCTTTTCCAACACAAACACCTTCACACACCAAAGACAACGTACTAACAACAGAGCCATTTACCTGACGTGTTCCAATAAAAGGGCCAGTCAAAGTCAGGCAATTAACCTGAATCACACACACCTGACGGCCCTTTCCCTTCCCCACAGGGATAAAAGGTGGAGCACGAGAGCACACTATGAGCAAGGTCGGCCCCACATCCAGGAAGGTAACTCAGCATGGCAGTTCAAAAGGAGGATTAAGACGGCGCATACCGAGAGTGTGACAAGGAGAGAAGCGACCTTACCCTTTCCGACCAAGGCCTGTGAAACCTCTGCAGAAGCAATTGTAAGACTGCAAACAATAGCCAGTGTGTGTTGCAGCAGATGTCAACGGTATACAATACCCTCCTCCGCTGATAACCAAGCCGGGGAGGGACGCTTGTCTTCGTGGTACCAACCTTGACTCCAAGAAGAAAGAAAGCCAAGTGGTTTATCACAGCCGGTGAGTCGAGGGGAGAGTCGATAAGAAACCAAACTGTGTTGAGCGAAAAGTAGCAAACGGCTAATTGAACTGTAAAAGCTTAAAAGAACTATTGACGAGGAAAGGGAAAAAACCAGCAACAGAGTAGTCCGGCACCACGTGGGTGCTCACTCAGGAATGTTTGGGCGATTACCCGATTGTTGAAACTACGATAACCAGGAGGCCTTGGGAAAGGAGAGAAGGGGGTCAAATGGTCATACAGGGGTCTTGTAAAATCCTCTGTACCGTTGAGTCTTGGACCGACAGATGATTGTGAAGTTAAGGGAAGTGAATCCCACACCGAAAGAATTGAATGAGTAAGGCACGATTGACAAGACCAATCATAGTCAAGAAAATAGGATATGCGAGAGTTCGTGTCTATCTCTCATCCATATTCTCTCCCAGATCCTGGACAAAGAACAGACATATCCACCGCGCATAGGGGAAGGGTATGTGAGAAACATGAAGGTGTCTCCCTACCTGAAGTTGTCTCCCTAACTTGCTCCCGGGGGATCTGTCATCCAGGTGGCCAGGACACGGCCATCACTATTGGATTCAGTTCCTGGGGGTGGACCAGTGAGGCAGGATCACCTGGATGGGGGGTCCTCGGGGAGTGGAAGTGGGACACTGACAGGTGAGACGGGGTATCCCCCTTCTTCCAACACCTTTTCCACCTCCGACCACATAGGATATTCCAAAACACTATCCCCTTCCCCTTTTCCAACACAAACACTTTCACACACCACAGACAACGGACTAACATCAGAGCCGTTTACCTGACGTGTCCCAATGCAAGGGCCAGGCAAAGTCAGGCAATTAACCTGAATCACACACACTGGATGGCCCTTTCCCTTTCCCACGGGGATAAAAGGTAGAGCACACTATAAGTAAGGCAGACCCCACGTCCAGGTTGTTAACTCAGCACAGCATTTCAAGAGGAAGAGAAAGACGGTGCATACCGAGAGGGTGACAAGGAGAGAAGCGACCTTGCCCTTTCCGACCAAGGCCCGTGAAACCTCAGCAGAAGGAATAGTAAGACTGCGAACAATGGCCAGCGTGTGTTGCAGCAGTTGTCAACGGTACACAAAAACCCTCCTTTGCTGATAACCAAGCTGGGGAGAGAGGCTTGTCTCCATGGTACTAACCTTGACACCGTGAAGAAAGAAAGCCAAGTGGTTAATCACAGCCGGTGAGTGGAGCGCAGAGTCAATAAGAAACCGAATTGTGCTGAACGAAAAGTAGCAAACGGCTAATTGAACTGTAAAAGCTTAAAATAACTAATGATAAGAATAGGGGGAAAGCCAGCAACAGAGGAGTCCGGCACCATGTGGGTGCATACGCAGGGAAACTATGGTCAATTAGCCGATAAACTACAATAACCAGAAGGCCTTGGGAAAGGCGCGAGGGGGTCAAAGTGGTAATACAGGGGTCTTGTATAATCCTCTGTACAGTCGAACGTCTTTGACCGACAGATGATTGTGAAGTTAAGGGAAGGTGAATCCATCACTAAAAGAATTGAATGAGAAAGGCACGATTGACAAGATTGGCAAGAGTGAAACCGACCGAGGGATATCCACAGTGAACTGTTTAAAAAGACATTAAGATCTGTGAAGGACCAAAAGAAGGTTGTGTTGAAAGCCATAGTGAACCCGGCGGAGGGAGGCTAACGATTGAGAAGGGTTTGAGCCCCCAAGAGGGAGACCCGGGGCTGGAAAAGGCAACACCCAAAGTATAAAAAGAGGGAAAGCCTTTTTGAGCGCATGACAAGCCAGAGGGAACCTGACAAAGAGAAGTGATATTCATGAGGGGTCTGAGCACGGAAGAATGGGAACCCAGGGGTGAGGAACTATCACCATAATACAGAGAAAACTTTTTGCTGAACTTTTGTTTTGATATTTTGAACCTGACAGACCCTCGAAAGTAGGAGAAGATAACTATCTAAGGTTCTGGTGTCAGTAAAGAATTTTCTAAGGGTATGCGCCCGGAAGAGGGGAATCCAGGGGCGCGAAAGACATCACCCAATGTATCTGTGAAAAATAACTATTTTCTTTATTATTTGACTACATCAGGCCCACAGCAGCAAGAGACTTTTGAAAAAGAGACTTAACAACTGAGTGACCTGATTGCTGAAAACTGAACTGTTAGCTTGTGCTGTTGTGCTGGGAAAGTTCGAGCGTGTGCTATGCTCCAAAATCCCACCTTGTCCCATGCTGAAAAACGCGGGAAAGGGAGACCTCAAGTACCGCATCCTGACTTATTATTTATGAACACTTCCCTCTTTCTTGAGAACATTATCACATACTACTTTTTGTATTTAATGTAAGGATTGGCAATAGGTTTTTCTTAGTATAGTCCCTTTTAATTTGACATGCCACCACTAGGACTGCCTTATTATTATTTGATGGTCGAAGCTTGCTTCCATCTTAGATTTAGGTTTAGATTAGGCGTTATTCCAACCTACCTTTGCGGTTTATTAAACACCCTTGAACTGTGGTCACTAGTGTCTGTCTTTACTGTTGCCACCATGAGCTCCTTACACTGAGGACACTGAATACTACAAGCTTTTGGATTTATTGAGAGAGCCATAACCTTTGGGAGCCGAGACTCTAGGCTCGATTGTTTCTTCCTGGAGCAATGCGACACTCTGTACGCTGGGCGTGCCCGTGTAAGTATAAATAAAGCCCGAAGACGCGCGTGTCAGTGCAAGCAGCCTGCTGCGAGTGTGGTGGAGTGTCTTGTGCCATCGGTGTCGGCGTGGGATACGCAAAATCACTAGGTAAACCCCCCCTCTTGTGAAAGAGAGCGAACATTGTTACAGCGCAATAAAAAAAATGAAACCTCTCACTATGAGCAAATCCACACTGCCCAGTGCCACTGCACGCCTGGCTCATCCCACAAAAAAAGAAGGCTTAGCTCTGATTAGTAAACCCATTCTTAATGATAAAGGAAAATCAAAAGCTAAAATAACAAAAAATCAGATATCAATCTGATATCACAAACTTTCTTTACTCTAAAAAACTGCCGGTAGCAGATCAAAAGTGGTCCATTTCGCTGATTGATATGTTGGAGCAATCTTTCTCACTCACCATTGATAACAACAATCCCCTCTTGAAAATGTGTTTCGGCTATCAGCATGCCTCTCTTGGGGGAGAAAAGGAGCTACCTTCACAAGATGGCGACGCTAATATAATTGATATAAACTTGTCCAATTCACCAGATTTAGCCGCATTGACATCTCCCTCTGGCTTTTCTACTCAGACCAGCACAATTGGCGGATGTGAGGGGAAAGCCTCTTATTATTATCCAAAGTCAAAGCGCTTTCAATGCTGATAACCACGATAAGAAAGATCAGCTAGATATTTAGTCCACGCTGGCCAAAGTAGTTGATTTGATTACAGTAAATTTAGGTAACTTGACGCATGCGATTACTACCACACGCAAAGCTGCAAGAGTGAAGACAATAAAAGCTGTCGGGACATCCTCAGTATTGGTGAGCATTGGGCCAATTTCACCATCTTTAGCCCAATTTCCCTTTATCCACTCTCCGCAGTCTGGCACTTTTATTGATAATTGGGACTATGAAGAGGTCTTTGTCATCGGAATCTGAGCTTGCAATTGTTGCCCACAAAAAGACTTATTTGGAAAAAAACGAGTAAAACAGTTAAACTGAGCCCCAATCATCCAAACCAATCTATACAAAAAAGGCTATGAGAGCTGACATTAAAACTAAAGGTGATTTGAATTCTCTCAAGATTTGAGAGGCGCAACAAAAGAAAAAACAGTCACAAATACTTTGGCGAATGGCTCCGTTCGACAGGTCCTATTAAATGGACCACAGGATCACTTTTTTCACCAGCAACCACCAGGTAGGATTGAGTCTCGAATACAAAGCCCCTATGCCTAAATTTGAACATGGCAAACTCATGTTGCTGCCTAAACCCAGCCAATTGTTACTGGTCAACCTATACAAACGGCAAACAATTTGAAAAGCCCACTACTAATACAGCCCTACCCGGACTGAAAACTGAAACTAGAGCTCTTTGTTTGTTGATGAAAAAATCCTTAATCACCCCCAGTGACGCACAAGAACTGGGCAAATGGGTTATTTTGGAAGAACTACACCCGACCAGCTACAACCCTGAATCGCTCCCGCCTACTGGCTGTCTTTAATCAGTTGCCATACTTAAACCTGATCAGTTAATCTGACGTATCCTGGATTGAACTACCCGGGATTGGCAACCCGAATAATTGGGTGCTGTAAGGAACTCATGGTGGCAACAGTAAAGACAGACACAAGCGATCATAGTTCAAGTGTGTTTATTAAACTGTAAATGCAGGGTGGAAAAATGCCTAAACTAAACCTAAATCTAAGATGGGGGCAAGCTTCAACCATCAAATAAAAAATAAGGCAGTCCTTTTGGCATCTTGTCAAAATAAAAAGGCCTATACTAAAAAAAAAACTATTGCCTATTCCTTCCAACTAATTACAGAAAGAGAGTGACATCGGCTTTCAATAAAGAAAGAAGTGTTCACAAATAAGTCAGGATGTGATTGCCAGGGGTCTCTCTTCCCCAGGTTTTGAGCACGGACAAGGAGGATCTCCTGAGCCCAGCACACACTCGAGCTTTCCCAGCATGAGCCGACAGTTTTGATCCAGCTATCGGGTTCTTTGATGGGGAAGTCTCTTTTCAATAAAAGTCTCTTGCCTTCGAGGGCCTGATGTATTCAACAACAAACATACAAACAAAGAGTTCCTTTCCAAATGGACTTTAGGTGATGGCGTTTCCCTGGATCTCCCTCGGCCAGTCTCGGACCCAACTGACAAGGGGGACAATTCACTTCCACTGGTCTTCCAATACTTCTTGCATTCACAAATCTTAATGTCTTTTTAAACAGTTCTTTGGGCTTCGTACCTTTTCCTTGGCATCCCTCTTTCGGGTTCACTCTTGCCAATCTTTGTAACACACTCTTCATGCGCTTTGTTTCATCAAGCAGGATTCATCTCTCCTTCCTTCCCAATAGTCTGTCGGTCAAAGACTTTCAACGGTACAGGGGATTTTACAAGACCCATGTATGACCACTTTGACCTCTTCTCGCCTCTTCCCAAGGGCTTCTGGTTACGGTAGTATCTACCATCGGGTAATCGCCAAGTTTTTCCTGCGTGAGAACCCACTTGGTGCCAGACTCCTCTGTTTCTGGTCCCCCCCCCCTCTTTCCTCAATAGTTATCTTTATGCTTTTCAAAGTTCAAATTAGCCGTTGGATATTTTTCGTTCGTTTCTTATCAACACTCTCCTTGTCTCACCGGCTGTGATGAACCGCTTGGCTTTCTTTCTTCTTGGAGTCAAGCGTCTCTCACCGGTTTGGTAATCAGCTGAGGAGGGTCTCATCTACAATTTGATATCTGCTGCAACACACGCTGGCTATTGTTTGCAGACTTATGATTCCTTCTGCAGAGCTTTCACAGGCCTTGGTCACTTCTCTCCTTGTCACTCTCTCGGTCTGCCCCGTCTTTCTCCGCCTCTTGCTGAGATAGCTCTCACTTTGTGCGGTCTGCCTTGCTCATCTTGTGCTCCACCTTTTATCCCTGTGGGGAAGGGAAAGGGCTGTCAGGTGTGTGTGATTCTGGTAAATTGCCTGAACCTTGTATTGGGACATGTCATGTCAACGGCTCTGATGTTAGTCCGTTGTATTTCGTGTTGTGCTTAAGTATTTGTGTGGGAAAAGGGTGGGGACAGTGTTTAGGAATATCCAACGTGGTAGGATGGGGAAAAGGTGCTGAAAGAAGGGGATACTGTGTCTCACCCGTCAGTGTCTCACTCCTGCTTCCCAAGAACCCCCCATCCAATTGATCCTCCCTCACTGGTCCACCCACAGGAACTTGATCCAATAGCGATGACCGTGTCCTGGCCACCTGGATGACCGATCCACAGGGACTAGCTAAGGAGACAACTTCAAGTTTCTCACACTGCTGATTGAATTGTCTTCCTGACTGACAGTGGCACTGCTAAAATCCCATGCTTCATCCCTTAGAGCATTAGGCTTGTCTCTCATCATCTGCCGCAAGGCAGAGAAATATCAGAGCACTGACTTGTATCCTGAAGCCAAAAAGAATGCTTCTGTTTATAAAAAATGAACAAAAATCCGGAAGAGCCACTCTGCGTGCTTTGCAAGCTAACAAGGATCTAGCAATGACGAGTGATCCAGCATCAGACTTTTGGCTACCCGAATGTACCACTAATAGGGCAAATTGACTTTACATCTCAGACCCCACACTAAAATGGACATCCTGGAATCGGTGTGGCTACCACTCCTTTCTCGCCCATCCAATTGGCTTAGGAACTATTATAGCAAGTGATGTGTTCATGTTACAAGAAACCTGGTGCACTCAATCTTTTGATGTAAATGTTTTTCAGATCATACACAATCATACAATTTCTATTGGTACTAATTTAACGCATTCACTGATACGTTTTCCGGAAAAAAATCAATCACTGTATGTGCTAAAGCACCCCTATATTGATTATAAATGTAAATTAACCTCCGGGAACCGTACAAACTAAACTCATAAATCGATGATATCATCATACAATGGCATGTAATATCCCTGTATGGTTTCATGTTTGTTGTGGCCGATTGCAATGCAAGAAACTTACATCACCCTTCCCCTCCTTGCCATATACCTGTCAGTGGTCTTGTTTTGTCAGTTCTCTTGATTTCATACATCTACCATTTGTAAATACTACTACAGACATGATGACCTTTATTTGGACAAATGGTGTCGTAATATCACACTTAGACTATGTTCTGGTTGATTCTGGGCTATTTTCAAGCTGTAGCCCGATTTAAAATTCCCTTTAACAATGTAAGAGATCACGCAGTCCTAAGATGGGACTTCTATCTTGACACCACTTGTACGAACATGACTAGACAGGTTAATGTCAGTGCTAAAATACAGGGTAATCAGCTTCGCTGGTCTGCAACGGGCATCGGGGACATGAATGATTCCTTGAAGAGAATATAGACTGCCCTGTTGACAGTGTAAGGAAGACATGGTATCAAACAGTAAGACAGACACAATTGATCACAGTTCAAGGGTTTTTATTGAACTTCAGTTGGGTTTGAAAAACGCCTATGTAATCCTAAATCTAAAGATGTGAGCAAGCTACGACCATCAAATAACGCAGTCCTAGTCGAGTCTGTCAAAATAAAAGGGCCTATACTAATAAACCTATTGCCTATCCTTACTTCTAAATAAAAATAGTGTGGGAAACAATGTTATGCAAAGGAAAAGTGTTCAAGAAATGATATGTCAGGATATTCAAGCCTTTGGCTTCCTTTCCTCACGTTTTCAACACAGGACAAGGTGGCACACTCGAGTTTAGCACACTCTTTGGCTTCTCTACCACGAGGATGCAGTTCAAAACTTCCACATCAGGGCTTTTTTTTCTGCTTTTTTCTTTGCCATTCAAAGTCTCTTATTTCAGAGAGGCCTGATGGCAACAGAACAAAAAGTTAATTTCTTCTTAAGATTTCACATATACAACTTCTCGTGCGATTTACTGTTCACCCCGGGTTCCCCTTCGCTGGGCTCAGACCCACTTTGACACAAAATTTTCAATTGGTCTCCCTCAGCCGGAGTCGGACCAAATTTTCACATGCAAAACTTCTTGGGTGATTTACTGTTCACCCTGGGCCCCCCTCCGCTGGGCTCAGACCCACACTAACACAAAACTTTCAATCTCCCTCCACCTGGCTCGGACCAATTTTCTCTACTTCATCAAAATTGAAGACTTTCGACTGTGCGCAGGGTTTTGCTTGACCCATCGCAGGGCCAGTTTGATTCGCAATTACTCGTTCTTTTCTTAATATAACCTTTTTCTCACTTTCGCCACTTCTGAGCTCAATACCTTACAGAGACCTTTGATTGAGCACCCATGCAGTGCCGGACCACTGTTTCAATGATACTGTGTCTTGCTTTTAAAGTTGAGTCACTAATCAGCAGTTCAACTTGCGTCTCTTATCACACGCGTTTTAACAATGTTCGTTCCAGCGCCCGCCATACAATGTTGCTGCTTGCAACCTTGACTTCAATGCAGACCGGTCTTGTATCGGTCTCCCCAACTCACTTGCTGTGTTGATTTCACTGACGCTGCTTTGTTCTTGGAGCCAAGGACGGTACTATGGCGGCTGGTGATTCTCCCCGCCTTGATTAGTAATGCGGGAGAGCCCCGTGTATCTCCGACACACAATGCAGGATTCTTCAGCCTGGTTTCCTGGTCCTACGCATTCTATTCTTGAGGTTTCTGGAAAGTACCAGTTCCTTGTTGAAAAGGTCAAGAGAACTTCCCTCCTTGAGATCCCCTTCTTCTCTCGTACAGCTGCCGTCTCAAAACTGCTTCCTTGTGTGTTTTGCCTCTCGTGCTCCACCTTTTATCCATATGGGGAAGCTTAATGAAAGTCAGGTGTGTGTGATGGCCAGTAATAGCATGACGTCGCCTGACCATTGTATTGGGACACAGGTTATACTGCTTGGGTGTTCGTCTGTTTTCTCTCATAGCAGGCTGTCCGTGAATGTGTGTTTGTGTTGTAAAAAGGGTGGGGGGATAGAGTTCCTAAATAGCTTGTGGAAAAAATAGTCCATAGGTGCCCCACTCTGAGAACGAAGTCTGCCCATTGACCTTTTGGAAGGGAACCCACTCGAGAGTCTGCAGGCACACTTTAGCTCAATGTGCCTTTCACAGATGGGAAATATCCATTTGCATATCAGTCTTTGTCACACCCACGTGGGCAGTCCAACACCGAAATGCTATGGCATTTCCCTTCTGAACAAGAGTACCAAGAGCAACCCCATACACGTGTTTCAGCCTTGTTGAGCCTTGCAAAGACTGATATGCAAATGGGTATTTCCCATCTGTGAAAGGTACAGTGAGCATAAGTGTGGCTGCGGACTTGGGAGTGGGTACCTTCCCATAGAACAGGCCATTTATGCTGTGTTCCTTCTCATAGAGGGGCGCCCATGACTATTTTTTGGTTTCCTAAATATCCTATCTGGCAAGATGGGGTAGAGGTGTTAAGGGAAGGGGATACTGCATCTCACCATCCAGTGTCCCACTCCCACTACCGGAAGACCTCTAACCCAGTTGATCCCGAACTGGTCCACCTCCAGGAACTGGATCCAAAAGTGATGTCCGTGTCCTGGCCACCTGGATGACAGATCCCCTAGGACTAGTGGGCGAGACAACTTCTGGTTTCTCACAACAGCAAATTGGGATCTAGAGCATATGATTCGATCTAGAATGAGAGATGTGTGTACAAGTGGCTAAAATATGGTCCACCATAAGGGCATTAAGGGCAAGACACCTTTTGACACTGCTGTAGCGCAGCAAAGGCGTTCTTGCCGGAAAGCTTGATCCCTAGTCAGAGGCCGTTCACATCTCAGTGACCATGAGAAACAAACCTGTATGAAAAAAATGTAGCCACCAGGTATAAAAACTGGATAAAGCAACATAAACATTCTATTAATAATTCAACTTCACTGCTCCTTTTGGTTGGCTTAAAACCCACTATACACACACATTTTGGTCACGCTTCAATGAACACAGAAAGTCCCTGTCCCCTGCCGAATTAAACCTGATATCTGAAGTGGCCTGGTTTGCTCATATCGACAAATTATATATTGAACTCATTCCCAGTTTTACACATGAGAATCTGGAAAACATAAAACCGCATCTTGCTGAATTGGACTTGGAGGAAGACACATTGATAAATAGTATAACTAAACTGAAGAGCTCTCGTGCTCCAGGCCCAGACGGCATACCAAATGTCATCATGAAGGCCCACCCTGAACTCTGGGCAAAAATATTAGCAAAACTAGATAAGCAGGTAGAGCTCTCTGGCTTAATACCTGCCAGCTGGTGCAAACCAGTGCTGGTATCGATTTTTAAAAGGGTGATAGACTGGACCCCTCAAATTACCGGCTTTTGGCTATGATGGATTCTAGCCAAGAGATCTCTGCAACAGTGCTATTAAGAAAACTCTCCAGCTGCACGGAAAAAACAAATTTGCTAAGCCTTTATCAGACAGGCTTTAGAAAAGCCTATAATACAGTCACCAATACGTGGGTGCTCTCCAATTTTTAATTGCAGACAATAGACAGAAATCAAAATCTGTGCTGTTATGTCGACTCCAGTAAAGCGTTTAACTTTATATCTCGGCCCTTGCTTTCGAGAAAACTAATGGGATGGGGGGATACACCCAACGCTGCTGTATTACATTTAACAGCTGGATACAGATACCTCTAACACAGTTTGTTTGATCCTAGCTGTTGTACAAACTGATTACCACCGCACCAATCCCGGCCTTAAACAAGGTTGCGTTGTCGCCCCTATACTTTATCATTCATACACTGCTGACTTGGCCAAAGTGCTTTGATGAATCCATAAGTTCCAACCAAAAATCAATGGTGAGCATATACTGTGGCTCTCACACGCCGATGGCATCATATTACTTGATCAAACTCCAATAGGGTTACAGCGTTCGATAGATGTCTTACTCAATTATGCTGATGAAAATTCCATGGTTCTAAACACACTTAAAACAAAAATTGTGTTTGGGTAAAAATGCCACAAAGAAGGGAATCAATTGGTAGAAATTGAAAGAAAACCCCCTAGAAAACGTAAAATAATATATTTATCTGGGATTCTCCATCAGAATAAACCCACCACCAAGACACAAGACATCGTGGAGGTCACAATATTGAGGGGTTTCTGTAAGTCTACCGCACTTGTATTGTGCCTGGCATAGTATATGCCTCAGTGGCTTTATCATATAAAATGGTATGGTGGCTTTATCAACCCAAAGGAAAATTAATTTGTACTCTAATCAACTTTCCTAATTCGGTGCTGGTTGAGGCACTTAGATTGGAATATGGGAACATTTTTCCTATTGACTACATTGTATGTACAGGGAACTGTATGCTAAATTTATGCAAACAAGCCAAAATGCTAATGATTTAGTCCAACTGTTGGGCCAGAAAACATGGGCTCTGGTGACAAAAATGATTTTTTTCACAGAATTAAAATCCTCAGCCACGGCACATCTAGAAGGCTTGGATCTTGAGGCTGACATCTTTAGCACCATGCCAAATTTCGAACTAATAATAAAAAACAAATCACCATGGTGGGACATCGGAAAAATTGTCCACAAACTGCATGGCACAAGAATGTCTAATGAATTTTCACATCGGAGCTTTCACCCTCATAAACCATGTGGCTATCTGACAAAGTTATGCACTATGGAGTTAAAACGCTTTATTCTGTACTTGTTTTTACATTTAAATATTCTGGTGCCTGAACGCACATGCCAGCTTTGTTACTTAGCAGTGGAGACTAGCCGTCACATACTGACAAACTGCGCTGTCCTAAACACGTGTTATCAAAAAGGCTATGCAAGATATGTCCCAAAAATTGAAATCATTGCTCACAATCAATTTTGGGCCACTTTATTTGGGGAAGAGTCAGTAGTTATTGTGGCTGCGGCTTTAGCCATATGGAAAGAAGCACTGAAGAGATTCTAATTAATTGAATCTCTTTTAAATGATTTTAAAAATAGAATAAGTATGCAGAATAATGCACTGTTTGGGTTTAAAATGTAAAGTAATATGTTTTTGCACTGCAAACCGTAATAAGCTTCTTTTTTCCTTTTTTGCTTTTTCTTTTTTGTTTTCGCTTATCTTGTTTTTATTTGAAGAGGCAAGTAAGAGTTTCTTTTATATTGTCATTTATTTTTCTTTGTGCTTAAAGTTTGTAATTAACTCATGCACATTAAATAAAAAATAAAAACTTCACTTGCCTTTTGTTCATTTCTTATGGGCTAACTGATCAGTCCTTCGGACTATCAGTACTGGGAAACTGTTTCCCTTTTGAATTCTTGTATTTTTAACATTGCACACAACACCTAGTGTAGTACAATGAAGATTGCCCAGGCTGATAGCGCAGGGTAGTCTTGATTCTATTAAAGACAAGGAGGCAAGCATTATGCTTATTCTTCTTTATTACTGCCCCAACAGCATTTCAACTTTAACACATTTTTAAACATTCTTAAAACTTGAAAACACATTTATTTTGTTTCCTCCGATCCCTTTTGGCGGTTAAAACACAAAAAGGGGTAATAGTTTTAAAACCAAGAAAAATGTCTCCAGGAACTACCAATCCCTGGAATTTGAGTAGTCCTGGGCTGTCCAACTTGCCCAATCAGGCTCTGCCATTGCCTATAAGGGTGACCACTCATCAGTTCAACTCCTCTTTCTTTGCCAGCGAACGCAATCGTAACTGAACGCCAACATGAACCAACTGATGAACTTGAACAAATCCACTGCTCCGTTAACCATTCAGCGAAGAGTCGTCCACTCAGACCTCCATCCTGATGATCTTCTTCAACAGTGTTCAGGTCGACTTCTGCTCATCTCCTGCAAGAAATGGAGAGGCCATCATAAAGGGTGGGTCATGCGTATACATAACTCATCAATACAGTTCAATAAAACAACCCTTTACGCTTCTGGGTGGGATATAATGCTTGCCTCCTTGTCTTTAATAGAATCAAGACTACCCTGCGCTATCAGCCTGTGCAATCTTCATTCTATGTCGAGTCAGGAGGCGAGCATATGCTTGCTATGCTATCACTTTATTCTCTATCTGAGAAATAGGTTTAAAATAAAAGGTCTTAAATGTTGATTCGTTAGACAAATCAGCTGACTTCATGATATCCTGCAAAGGTACGCCCGCAGAAGAAGCTCTAGATGCCATTGCACGTCTTGCTTAATGCGTGCCATATTGGGATAGGTCAATCCCTGCCTAGTGCATCACCTCTCTAACCCATCTCGCAATGGTGGCTGTCGCTACTGCGTAAAAAAACGACTTCCTATGCGCAATTAACAACTGGGTAACTCTTCTCGACCTCACTTCTGGTGTGGCCCTCTCATAGTCTTTAATGCATTGCGCTACGCAAAGCTTGGTATCATCTGGGAAGTATGGGTACGAAATAATCGTCGACATTTAGTCCTGTTCACCACGTTAAAGGGCACTCCCTCTGGATAGAAGGTCTTTCTATCTATTTCCAGAGCTTTCACATCCGACACTCTTCTACAAGCAATTAGGCATAGCAGCATGGCCAGCTTTCCGGATAGCTGTGAACGTGATAGGTCCCTATTCTCCAGCATGGGGTCTGGCATGGATTCACATGCTCATGAATATTCCCCGTCGTCGGGCTGGGAATCCTCGCTAAAGAAATAATCAGTTTAGTTTCTGATCTGTCTTTCTTAATAGTAACCAATCACTGATCTCTGGGTCATACTGCCCCCAGCCAATGACTGCCCTCTCCCTAAGCCCCGCCCCTGGCAGCCATCCTCAGATTTTTACAGCACGATCAAGTGTTGGGAGTCCTCGTGCTATATCTCTCGAGCATTTACTGCGTTTTGCGCTTTTTCAAAGAGATTTATCTCATTTTTTGGTTTAATTGAGCCTCCAGCTCCACAGTTTCTACTTCCGATCAAAGGGGACCCGTTTCGGATTTATCTGCGCCCCTCAACGATGAAGTTTTCGTCGAGTTACGCTTCTTGGAGGATTCCAGAAGTTTCTGAGGCCTACCTTGTGAACGAGAAGAACATGGGCCAGGAGAAGGGAAGCTCGACTCCCGGCAAACTGTTCAGGATCTGCCCTGGATGCAACCTACAAAATGTGTTCAAGGAGGACGAGCATTCGAAATGCCTTTACTGCCTCCACAAGGACAAAACGCACGTGGAAAAGGACTGCGTTTTACTGTAACATGTCGAATCGGATGATGAGGATCGCCTGACCCGTCTCTCCAACTGGCTGGAAGGCAAGAGCCCAGCAGGTGAGAAGAAGAAGAAGTCGTCCGAGCGGTCTTCTAAGTCCTGTGAGGGCGCCCCGGCGACAGGGGCCCAACAGAAGGCAAAGCACCGCAAGGCCGCGGGCACCAGGAGCACCGAACGGTCGGGCTCCTCGGCTGCCAGGCAGGGCGCACCTTCACCGACGCCATCAACCGCGAGCCAACGCTCTGGCTCGGGGAAGAGAAAATCCAAGAACCCGGTTAAGCTTCTGGAGAGGCCCTGGTCGATCTCGGAGGAACCGGCCGAGGGGGAGCGAGGCGGTGACCCTCCCCCTAAGGTGAAGGCCTCAAGCGTGCCCAAGGTGGTGAAGGCCTTGCTTCACCAGGCGAAGGCCTCTATCGAGGGAGTCGCTGCGGCCCTGGCAAAGCCTGTGGAGGCTATCCCAGTGGAGGCGACCTCAGAGCCCAGAGTTTCCCTGCCTCCGCAGAGGGAATCCTCTTTTAGGCCCATCGAGAAGACCCCCGTGAAGACCTTGGTGGAAAAAGAGGGGGGAGGGGCGTGGCCGTCACGGACACAACCTCCGAGGAGGAACTGACTGAGAATTTGGAAGAGGCCCAGCCCCACGGGAGGAATCCCGAGGAGGGGGACGATGAGAGCGAGGGTGGCAACGACGGCGAGGTTCCCGTGGAGGAACAACCGTCGCTCCCGGGACGCCTGTTGCAACCCGAGCCTCAGGACAACTCGGTGGCCATTTTGACGGCAATCCAAGCCTTATGCAAGGAGATGAGGACGAGACCGCCCCTGCCCCCGACGGACGACCCAGCTGTGCCAGGTCTGTCGGGAAGCCCTCCGAACAAGAGGAGGAGAATTCATCCAGTGCCCCTTCAGCCCTCACGGCCTTCTCAGCCTTTGTCGCCTTCCCCGATCCCGAGGGACGACACGGGAACGGACACGGCCACGACGGGGACGGATGACGACGGCGGTGATGACGGGACTGGCCTCCCGTCTGCGATTCCTCGGGCGTCCCCGCCCGACGAGATTGACTCCTTCCACGCCATGATTGCCAGGGCATCCAAGCTTTTTCAACTCTGCCCTGAGGAGAAGGAAGGCTTCCTCTACCAACGGCACGAGGCCAAAAAGAAGACGGTCCTCGCGGTGCCGTTTCTGGATGACATCTGGGACGAGGGACTTGACCTCCTCAAGAACCCGTCCACGACACCTGCCAAGAGGGACCGGTACGAGAAGAAGTAACGGGTCCCTGACGCCGCCCCGTTGTGCCTTAGGGCGCAGCCGACCCCGGATTCGGTCGTCTCAGCGGCGGCCAAGAAGAAACCGGGGGGGGGCATCGGCTTCATCCTCAACTTCCCTACCGGACAGCGAGGGAAAGAAGCTGGACGCCGTGGGACGACGAGTCATCTCGTCGGCGGCGACGATGATTAAGGTGGCCAATGCCCTAGCGATTGTGGCCCGCTACGACAGGGAATTGTGGTACAAGATCGCCCTCCTGTTGGACATCCTCCCGGACAACAAGAGGGCAGAGGCCCTGGCGATCCTGCAGGAGGGGGAGGTGGCGTCGGACCACGCCATAACTGTAGCCATGGACATTGCCGACACCGGTTTCCGCCAGTTGGGCAACAGCGTTTGCCTTCGATGGCGGGGGTGGCTCAACGTGACGGATTTCCGCCAGGAAGTGCAAGCAAGGTTTTGGACATGCCCTTCGACGGGAACAATCTGTTTGGAAAGACTGTGGATGAGTCGCTGCAGGCTATCAAGACCGACAGAGACGGCTCGGGCCTTGGGAGTTCTGCATCCGCCTCCTGGTGCCTCCAAAGGATTTGGCGGCGGCTCCTCAACCTACCATCAGGCGGCCCGCTCCTCGTTGCAAGAAGCCTACAGGGGACAAGGCAAGTCCAGTGGATCTCGCCATCGTCGCCAGGGCGGCAAGGCTGCTTCCAAGCAAGACCGAACCGGCCGCCACGTCGGGCCCCCACCGAAGCACCCCGGTGGGAGGCCGGCTGACAAGGTTCGTCAGCGTGTGTAAGTCCATCTCCACCGACCGTTGGGTGCTGGATGCCCTGGCCCACGGGCACACTCTGGAATTTCTAAAGAAGTGCCCCCAAATTCCTCCCGTGGCCAGGAAGGAAAACCACGTCCCTCAACTACTGTTGGAGGTAAGGGCGATGCTCAAAAAAGGAGCCATCGAGCTCGTCCCAAAGAGGCTCCGGGGCTCCGGAGTATACTCAAGATACTTCCTCGTCAGAAAGAAGACAGGAGGTTGGCGTCCCATCCTGGACTTGCGTCGGCTAAACACATACATCAATGCACAGAAGTTCCGGATGGTCACCCTCCAGCACGTGCTGGGCCAGTTGGAGGAGGGCGACTTCCTATCATTGTTGGATTTGGAGGATGCATACTTTCACATCCCCATCCTAAAAGGACACCGAAAGTTTCTCAGGTTCGTAGTCCAAGGGCGGCACTACCAGTTCAAGGCCCTCCCATTTGGATTGAAGTCGGCGCCCAGGGTGTTCACCAAGTGCCTAGCACCAGTGGTGGCGCGGCTGAGCCTGCAGGGGATCCACGTCTACCCCTACCTGGACGACTGGCTCATCCGAGCAGGGACAAGGGAACTCGCCGTAGAACACACAGCAAAGACCGTCCGGCTGCTCACGGAACTGAGATTCTCCATCAACTTCCCCAAATCCCACCTGGTTCCGTCGCCGGTTGCGCTGGGAGCCAAGCTCGATACAGTAGCGCAGTTGGCCTCGCCGTCGGAGGAGGAAAGAACGCAGGCCATCCTGGGCAAGGTACGGCGTCTGCTGGCCACGGACGTGGCCAGAGTGAGGTCCATCGGGTCCCTTCTCGGGATGATGTCCTCTTGCATCTATCTGGTGCGCCTGTGCAGGCTTCGGATGTGCCCTCTACAGGAGTTCCTCGACGCCCGTTGGACACAGGCGACGGACAGCTTCGAGGACAAGATCTCGCTCAATGAAGCATTCCGCCATGCAATTCGAGGTGGGGCGCCCGCGCGCATCTCGCCGCGGGCACGGACTTTCAGACTCCAGCATACCAGGTGACGGTGACGACGGATGCCTTCCTGGAGGGGTGGGGAGCACGCACTGGAGATCTTCACGCCAGAGGCCTGTTGCTCCCAGAGGAGAGGCCGCTCCACATCAACATACTGGAGCTCCAAGCAGTGTTCTGGGCCCTCAAGTCATTCCTCCCGTCCCTCAAGGGCAAGGTGGTGAGGATCTTCACGGACAACACCACGACGATGTTCTATATCCGGCAACAGGGAGGAACCAGATCCCAAGCCCGGTCCAAGGAAGCCCAGGATCTGTGGCACTGGGCCGTTGCCCAGGGGATGTTTCTGGTGCCTTTTCATCTAGCAGGGATAAAAAACACCATTGCCGACTCGCTCAGCAGGGAGCTGCGCTCGTGCCACGAGTGGGAACTACGCCAGGATCAAGTGGATCATCTCTTCCGGCGATGGGGCAAACCCCAAATCGTCCTGTTCGCGATGGCGACAAACTCCAAGTGCCAGAGGTTCCCCAGCAGGTTCCCCCAGCCGAGGAGCATGGGCAATGTTTTCTCGTTCCCCTGGGATGGCCTGTTCCTGTAGGCGTTCCCGCCATTGCTGCTCAGGCTCATCAACCAACTCAAGAGGTCTCGGTGCAGGATGATCCTCGTCGCACCAAGGTGGCCGAGATAGATATGGTTCCCGGACCTTCTGGACTTGTCAGCGTCCCCACCAGTCAAACTGTCGACGGACGCAGATCTTCTCTCCAGAGAAGGAGGCGCCATTCTTCATCACGACCCGGAGTCGCTGAACTTGCAGGCCTGGCTCCTGCAGCACTAGAGTTTGGAGGGTACGATATCCCGGCTGACTGCAGAGAGGTTCTTGCAAAGGCCAGGGCGTCCTGAACCCTCAAGTGCTACGGACATAAGTAGAAGAGGTTCTCTGTCTGGTGCCGTGCACAGAAGATCAACCCTCTACGGATTACAGCCCCTCAAGTGCTACCGTACTTACTGTTGCTGGCCAAAGCTGAACTAGCTCACGCTTCCATCAAGATACATCTGGCAGCGATTTCCCGATACACCAGAACTGCAGGACGGTCGTCCCTGTGGTCTCACTGCCTGGTGAAGGAGTTTTTGAAAGGACTGTTCCGTTTGTTCCTGCCGGTGAAGGCTCCAGCCCCGGCGTGGGTGCTCGACGTGGTGCTGACCAGGCTCATGGGCCCGCCATTCGAGCCCTTGCATTCGGCTCCGTTGAAGTTCCTGTCGTGGAAGACAGCGTTCCTTGTGGCCATCACCTCTGCATGACATGTGGGAGAGATTCAGGCCCTTTCCTGCAAGCCTCCATACTTGACTTTCCATGAGACGAGGGTGGTGCTGAGGACGCACCCCTCCTTCATGCCCAAGGTGCCGTCGGACTTCCATCTCAACGAGCCCTTGGTGTTACCAGTCTTTTTCCCGTCGCCTTCGTCGCCGACCGAGAGGACTTTGCACTCGCTGGATGTAGCTAGAGCGCTGAAGTTCTACGTGGACCGAACGAAGAGTTTTCGGAAGATCTTACTGCAATTTTTGGGAACTTTGGACCTGTGAACCAAGGGAAGGCTCTCTCAAAGGCTTCCATTTCCAGATGGCTCTCCGGCTGCATCATGCACTGTCATCGGTTGGCAAACCGACCGTTGCCCGGCCGTCCGAGAGCCCATTCGACCAGAGCAATCGCTGCTACCACAGCGTTCTTGTCTGGTGTGCCCCTGCTGGACATCTGCAGGGCTGCTACGTGGAGGTCGGCGCACACCTTCACGAGATTCTACTGCGTCGACCGGGATTCCAGGGAGGAGTCCAGAGTCGGCCAGGCAGTGCTGCGCAACCTGTTCGCTTAAGGTGAGCCTGGTGAGGAGGTAAGAGATGCTTAATGTTGAGTTTTATGTACTGCTTACTGTTGAGCCTTGCCACCTCCCGTGGTTGTGCATGTGTGTACTGCTATGTATTCTTATATTCATGAGCATGTGAATCCATGCCAGACCCCATGCTGGAGAAGGAACAAGTTACTTACCTGTAACTGTTGTTCTCCAGCATGGGTTTGGCATGGATTCACATACGAACCCTCCCTCCTACCCCTCTGCGGCTCTTCACTTGTTCATACTTCCACTTTACGTGCTACCAAATCTGAGGATGGCTGCCAGGGGCGGGGCTTAGGGAGAGGGCAGTCATTGGCTGGGGGCAGTAAGACCCAGAGACCAGGGATTGGTTACTACTAAGAAAGACAGATCAGAAACAAAACTGATACTGATTTTTTTCTTTACCGAGGATTCCCAGCCTGACGACGGGGAATATTCATGAGCATGTGAATCCATGCCAGACCCATGCTGGAGAACAACAGTTACAGGTAAGTAACTTGTTCCTTGTCCGGCCAGGCTAAAAAATAGCTGGAAAACTGATTGCACGCCCCAGAGCACTGAATACTTAGGTTCTGGAGGTTTGCGCATCTTCATTCCCTTTTGCAGTCGCCCACTGCTGGGTGTTGGCCAATCGGTCTAACCTCATTTTATCGTGATCTGCCGAAATGACTGACCTGTAATCGCCTATCGTCTTCTAGGCGCAAACCTTCTCCGAACCTTTTAGCTAAAAAATTCAGAATGTGCACTAAAGGGGCCAAAACAGGATTAACACCGAAGCTTGTGCTGTACACGGCCCAGTGCTTCCAAGCGGCACCATAGCTCCTGATAGTGGACGGCGCCTAGGAGTCCCTAATGCAGTCAGCAGCGATTTGCTATATGCTTGGCAGCTGCCATCTCTGCCTGAAATTCTCGAACGCCATCAGGCAAAGGATGCCCTCCTGAACTAACAGGTGAAGCTGCCCGCTCGGGTCCTGAAGGATGTCCCTCTTGTGAGGAAGGACTCTCTGGAAATCCAAGGAAAGTTGCATCAGTACTGGAAACAATGTCTAGGGACTTCCATATTGGAAGTATTAGCACTATTTCAGCCTGGTCCTTGCGCACTTTTGCTAGAACTCTGGTCAATATGACGAACGGCAGGAACGCGTAGTGGATTGCCCCCGTCCACTGTTGTAAGAACGCATCCGTCCCTGCCGCTTCCAGGGTCTATCCTCCAACTAAAGAACCTGGGAGTCTGGAAGTAGAAAGGATGCGAATAGGTTGGTGTCTATGGGGCCCCATATTTCCTGAATCTGCGCGAAGTAGTCTGGAGCAGTCTCCAGTCGCTGGAGTCTACTAGATATTGAGAAGTCCAGTCTGCTACCAAATTCGGAGCTCCTGGCAAATATTCAGCTGACACTGAAATCTGCTGCTGCAAACAGTGATGCCAAAAATCTTTCGCCAATTCCGCCGACATCTTGGAATAGGTCTCTCCTAGTTTTTTTATATAGTGGACGGCTGAGATATTTTCCATCTTGAGAAGGACGCAGCAATTGGCCCAATCTCTGGTAAATGCTCACACTGCGAAGGACCTTGTCAGCAGTTCGAGACAATTTATGTGGAGGCGGCACTTTCCCCCTGTTTGTAAATCTCTGCATCGCGCCCCCCAGCCAGCCCTGCTTGCGTCGGACTCTGACTAGCTCTGGGGTATCTCCAAAAATCGTCTTGCCATTCCGAGCTTCCATATTTTGGAGCCACCAATGCAGTTTGGTGAGGACCTGCTGATATAGGGTGACAAACTGATGGTAGCCTAAACCACCTCTGAAGTGTCTGATCTTCAACCTCTGAAGAGCTCTGAAGTGAAGCGACCCCGGAAATATTGCTTGGATGGAGGCTACAAGGAGAACTACTATCCGAGCTAGATTCCGAAGCAAAATAATCTTCTTCGCTATCACTGTTCTCAGTTTTTTCTTTATGGTTTTTAGTTTTTGGGGTGTTAACTCTAGGGTGGCATTTTTGGTATCTATCACAAACCCTAAGAATTCTATTCTCTGCGCGGGTCGAAGGTCCTACATCTCTGAGTTTATGATGTAGCCGAGGGAGGATAATAGATTGCACACCCACATAGCTTGTTCCCACAGATGGGCGGCGCTATGTCCTAAAATGAGGATATCGTTTAGATAAATGATTATCCTGATCCTTCTCTCTTGAATGGCCGCCGCTACTGGGCGCATAATCTTGATGAAGGCCCATGGTGCGGACGCTGACCTGAATGGGAGGCATGTGTCCCTCCAAGTCTCTGCACCCCACCTGAAGCAGAGGAATGTTCAGTGCTCTACCGCTATTGGGATTGTTAGATATGCATCTTTGAGGTTTAACCGGACCAGCCAGTCCCCTATTCTGAGAAGGTCTCGAAGAAGGTGTATTCCCTCCATCTTGAAGTGACGGTATGTAATCCATTCGTTTAGGCTCTTAAATGTATCACTGGCCTGACTTTCTCTCCCCTGTGAACTAGGAACATGTTGCGGAGGAAACCTTGGTCCTCTTGCACTTCTCGCTCTATCGCACCTGCTCGTCTTGAGGCATGTGCATCATAGCTGACTCTCGCACCTGGAAGGGGGCGCTTAAAAACTCTATACGCAAGCCTGTCACCGCCTACAGCACCCATGCGTCGCTGGATAATCCGCACCACGCATGCAAAAACCAGATCGGCTCTATCAGGGTACTCGCCGCCTGGTATGCTCTGCTGCCTGTAGGCTCGTCCTGGGGAAACAGGCTCTAGCTGGGAAGAAGCTATCTTGTTAAAGGTTCTCCCCGTAGTGTACCCTGGGCCCTTGGGGTCTCCTGTGTCCGCCAAAGCGACCGGACACCTGACAGGGAAATATTCTGCGGATGGAGCTCTGTGCTTTCTCTAGGGTGGAGTATGTCCCCACAAATTGCGCTATCTCTTTGGCGAATGCTTCTCGAAACAAGAGGCCTTTCATGCCCTCTCCTGCCTCGTATGAGGCCAGGTCGCTGAGCTTAGAGTCTATTTTCAATAGCACGCCCCTACACCTCTCTGGTGACAGGGTACAATCTACGTTGCCCAAGAGACACACCGCTCGTTGTGCCCAACTTCCAAGGGCTTGCAGGTCTACTGGCGTGTTGGTGTCAATGGCCCTCTTGGCCAGATCCATAATTTTTGTGAGCGGGCCTGTGAGGTCCAAGAGTCTATCTTGGCAACCTCGCCACGCTAGGTCCACCCCTTTTCTGACATCTTTCAATGCTTTGATGACAAAGTTCACCATCTTGTGATCCAAGTCCGGGGTGTCGGTCACTTTGCCCGGTAATTCAGGTCTGAGGCATTCTGCCCTCATCTTGGCCCGTATTTCTCTGTCTAGTGGCTTTCTAATATGATGCGTCATATATTGCACCACTCTGGTCTATGGCACCCAGTCTGTTGACCTTGAATGTCTTATCTCCTCTGTGTCGAACATGTCATGCAGACCCTCTTCCTCCTCTTCTGGAGGCTGATTAGAGGTGTTGGTTCGATGAGAGACTTCTTCCTCTTCCCCAACTTCATCGTCTGGGGAATAACCCACATCCTTTTCATAGCCGTTATTGTCCACCCCTGGGACAGGGGGTTGAGAGCCTGGCACTGTCCCCCTGTTTAGAAAGGCCTCCTTCAGCCTGTTTACCGGGTTGACTGGCTCTTGGGGTCTCAAGTCTACCCCTTCAAGATGGTCCAGGGGCGTCAAAAAAGTTTTTACTCTTCCGGGCCTTTTTACCGCCCTGTTGTTCAACCCCTACCCCCCAGGGTGTCGTGCTGAGCTCCCCTCGCCTGGGTTTAACACCTTCTTTCTGGACTTCTCCTGTTCTGCCTTTTGCTTGTTGAGCATGGCTTCTAATTGGTCCAGTCTTTGGGATATGGGCAATAGCCCTTCTGACACTGCTTGTGTCAATGAGTATCCCAATACTCTTTTGAAGCTAAGGGAGAGGTCACCCCCCTCTCCTGTGGGCTCCTCTACCCACTCCTCTGAGCTCCACTCAGGGGTTGTGCTCCTAGAATCTCTGGGCTGGTAATGTGCCATTTTGTAATGCTCAAACACGTGAGCAGCAAGGGAGCTCCAGCTGAATCTTCGTTTGCCCACTAGGAGACACTTGCAGTGAGCCACGCGCTCGTTCAGTATTTCAATATTAAACCTTTTTTTTGTTTTTGTTATTCGTACTCTCTGCGCCGCCAGGGTAGCTCATACTGTTGAAGTGACTGGCTTCACCTGAGGCGCGGTGCGTGCCGGGAAGCGACGGTTGCTGCAATCCGCTCCCGCGGGGTCCTAGTGTCCCGCTGGGAGGCTGGAAGCCTTTTCGGAGTTTCAGGCTCTGGCTTGCTGACAGAAGAAGGAGGCGGGGCTGGCTGCTTCACTCTAGCGCAGTCACACGTGGCTCTGGCCCCGACCTCCTGAGGAGATAAAGAAAAGAAATGCTGCGTGTAATCCTCCTATACGATTAACTCGCCGCCTGATAGGAAAGTATGCACCATACGTGGTAAAGTTTATTTTATGGCGCTTGCGTGCCCTAACTGCTTCCCCAATGTTTTCATGCGCTACTACTTATTTCCTGTACAACGGCAATCAATATCACAATTCTATGACAGGTGTATGCATTTCTCCCACGTGTATTTCTCCCATGCACATATCTTTTTCAGTTACAACCCAACATACATTTCGTAATAATATGGATTGTACTTATCCCATGGGGCAGCAACAAAGAAAGAGGAGTTGAACTGGCGAGGGGGACACTCCCTTATAGGCAATGGCAGAGCCTGATTGGGCAAGTTGGACAGCCCAGGACTAATCAAATCCCAGGGATTGTGGAGATTGGTAGTTCCTAGAGATATTTTTCTTGGTTTTAAAACTCTAATTACCCCTTTTTTGTGTTTTTGACCTCCAGAAGGGATCAGAGGAAACAAAAAATGTTTTTCAAGTTTTAAGAAGTTTTAAAAATGTGTTAAAGTTGAAATGCTGTTGGAGCAGTAATAAAGAAGAATAAGCATAATGCTAGCCTCCTGTCTCGACATAGAATGGGGATACTTTTGTATCTCCCTAGCTTTTGGTTACTTTTTATATGCGTCTAAAGGCAAGATGGTGGCAGCAGTTACCTTTTTACCGTTTTTGCATTGTCTGCTTCTGGGCACTCCATAGCATACCAGGTTTGAATTGCATTTATATTTGATTTGTTTGGTTTAACATTTTATCTTTCTACGCGCCTGCAAATCTAATATGCATCAACTTCAACACTGAATAACACTAAAATAGCATATACCATTCACATTTAACTACACTGGATACATATGACATTGCAACATCACACCGATTTCACTGCACCCCCAGTCACAAATAAGGTGCGCACATGAACCCCTCTTTATCGTTGGGACCTTTACCGACTACCCCAACATTCCCCCCTTCAGTTAATACTTTAACTAATCATATTCCGGTTTTTAAAACCCTGCAATCGTTTCTCATCCCGGTTACAAAATGAGCATTCGAGGGGATTGGGTCCTCCGACGTATTCCATATCTATGACAGGTAATGTGTCATGTCCTCAGGTAGTTCCTACGACCTTGTCCCGACACCCAGTCCAGTGTCCTACCCCTCCCATTCACCTGTCTCCCTGGGCTCACGTAGGCAACCCCGTTTGGCTCGCGCGCTGGCCAAACAAACGCCATACACCCTGCAGTCACGATTGCGGCCGTTCCTCCATTGGCAGTTGCCTTGGAGATTAGGCCACCGCTCGAGCAGTAACACACTCGCTCGTGCTGTGGTGGCCCGATCACGTGACCCGAGGAAACGGTCACGTGCCCCGGTTTCGCGGTCACGTGACTCCGGTTGACATCATGTGACCAGGAAGTGGACGATATTTAAGCAGTGCAGTGCCGGTATCCTACGCTTCACAGCTGGTTTACCAGGAGTACTCTGTTTGACTTTCTTACCTGTATTGCTTACCTGGCTTCCTTGGACTTGGCTTATGTTTATTGGACTTCTTGTGGATCACGTTTGGATTTGGTTACATCGGCTTTTCTGCTCATCACGGCTCCTGACCCCGGACTGCACTACGGACTTCCTCTGGATCTCGTTCTTGTTTATCCCTTTGGTGTAGACTGCTCTTCCTGGCTTCAGACCTTCGTCTGCAACGGATCTCTGTTGGGCCTCCCTGATCGCACCTCTACACGGGGAATCTCACTCTCCAGTTGGTGGCTGCCACCTGATTACCTGGGGCCCTCTTCAATACACTCTCCAGGTGGAGACTGGCGAAGTACATCTAGACCTATCCCGCAGGGTGGGTCTTTTGCCTACGTGAGTCCCGGAACCATCCTCCCGTTCAGGTTTTCCATCCCTTTCATCAGATCCCCGGTAAGACTCTGACTGTATTCGGCTTATTGTATGTAGTGTCCTGACTGCTTGGTATCTAATCATTGCCTTTTTCCACAGCTGCCTTGGGGTTCCTAGTACTTCGGTTCCGGCTTCGGATTATCTCCACCTGTGGCCGCAAAGGTTGCACAGGGAGTGATTTAGTGACTCTCCCTGTGCGGCACTTGGGGACAGAGGTCTTCTATATCTTCACGACTCTCAACACAAGACAGACTGTGAAGCCTAGTCGTGCAAGATATGGAGGGTGCCGCTGAAGACCCCCTGGCTGCTGTCATCCAAGCAATCACGTCACTACGAGCCGATATGGTGGCGGCTAATACCGCAGTCCATCAGCGTCTTGACCTGTTACAAAGCACCCAACACCCCTTACCCTTGGACCCGGAGCTCGGAGACGCCCCTCCAGCATCGATACCCCTTGTACACCCAATCCCGACTCCCTCGGCTCCTGTTCCGGTGGTTTTGCCTTCTCCCTTTCCTTTGGCTGCCCCAGAAAAGTTCCATGGGGACCCAAGAAGGTTTAGGACTTTCCTTAACCAGTGTAAGTTGCACTTCTTGTGTCGACCCCTTGTTTTTCCGGATCCTACCACCAAGGCGGCATTCACTCTCTCTCACCTAGCCGGCACGGCTGCTGCTTGGGCAAACCCGCTGTTAGAAACCAACCATCCTGCCCTCTATGATTTCGATCAGCTAGTATTGGAAATGTCCCGAGTGTTCGACACCAGGTATAAAGCACAATCCCATGATCTAGAACTACTGGACCTGTCCCAGGGGAAGGGCTCTCTTATTGAATACATCACAAGATTTAACCAACTGGCAGCAGAGACCTCCTGGCCTGAAAGTAAGAGATCAGTGGTATTCTATAGAGGACTAAGCAGCCCTATGAAAGACGCCTTGGCTATGGTACCGTCTCTGCCAGTCCAGTTCCCGGCCCTGGTGGACCTGGCTCTCCAAGTAGACGCACGACGCTCCGAACGCAGGGCTGAGGCTGGGTTTTCCCAAACGGCCAGCTCTGCTATTCCGTCGTCGTCCTCTGAAGCCACCGGTGAGCCGATGCAAATAGGAGGTGTTAGGAGTCCCATCACCTCGAGAGAGAGAGAGGGAGCGCAGAAGGGCTGAGAATGCCTGCTTTTATTGCGGCTTAGGGGGGCATTTTGTGAAGGAGTGTCCCCGGAGACCCAGACCCAAGAAGCAGGTTTTTCATCCAGCTCGATCCTAGATACGGGGGTAGGATCGAGTACTCCATGCCCTTCCCCGAGAATCGTTCCATCATTTGGTCAGATCAGGCCCATTAAGGTAGATGCCACCATACAGCCTGCCCCTGGGATTATCCACCCCGTGCGGATCATTATCGATTCCGGGGCCTCCGGGAACTATATTGATATCGCTCTGGCCCGGACATTGAACCTACCCCTGATCAATAAACCCCGACCAGAACCGGTTCAAGCAGTTGATGGGACGGAACTCGCTTCTGGTCCCATTAAGCAACAGACCACCCCCCTCGTCCTCACTATCCTGTCAGTCCATAGGGAAATCCTCCATTTTGATCTGATATCCACGCCTCAGTTCGGCGTCATAGTAGGCATAACCTGGTTACAGAACATACATTACGCTGAGTTCGCCTACAACAACGCTACTCACTCCTCCATGGGTCTCTCTCCATTTTACGCCATGTATGGCCAGCATCCCAGGGTCCTCCCTATCCCCGACATTTCTCCCACCGAGAACCCTGCAGCAGTAGCCTGCGTTCGAGACATGTCAGCCCTCCATACCCAGGTCCTCGTTCATCTGCAGGAGGCACAGGCATCCATGAAGGCCTCCGCAGACGCTAGGCGTACCATGGCCCCGTTGTATCCCGTTGGGTCCCGGGTTTGGCTGTCCTCCCGTCATCTCCACTTGAAGGGCTGCCGCAAACTCATGCCCCGTTTTGTGGGTCCTTATGTTGTTTCCCATGTCATCAACCCGGTGGCCTATCGCCTGGTTCTCCCCTCCTCTTGGCGGGTACATCCTGTGTTTCACACCTCCCTCCTCAAGCCCTGCCCATCCTCGACGCGTCTTCGCCCTTCTCCTGCCCCCGTGTCCCTGGATGCACCTGATGTTTTCGAGGTCTCGGGCATATTGGGGTCCCGTTTCCTTCGGGGTCGCCTGCAGTACCTTGTTGACTGGTTGGGTTATGGTCCGGAGGAACGCACCTGGGTCCCCGCCTCGGATGTCCGTGCCCCTCGATTGATCTCCCGGTTTCATAGGGAACATCCTTCCTGCCCACGGGGTCGTGGGCCTTTGAGGGGGGGCTCTGTCATGTCCTCGGGTAGTTCCTACGACCTTGTCCCGACACCCAGTCCAGTGTCCTACCCCTCCCATTCACCTGTCTCCCTGGGCTCACGTAGGCAACCCCGTTTGGCTCGCGCGCTGGCCAAACAAACTCCATACACCCTGCAGTCACGATTGCGGCCGTTCCTCCATTGGCAGTTGCCTTGGAGATTAGGCCACCGCTCGAGCAGTAACACACTCGCTCGTGCTGTGGTGGCCCGATCAAGTGACCCGAGGAAACGGTCACGTGCCCCGGTTTCGCGGTCACGTGACTCCGGTTGACATCATGTGACCAGGAAGTGGACGATATTTAAGCAGTGCAGTGCCGGTATCCTACGCTTCACAGCTGGTTTACCAGGAGTACTCTGTTTGACTTTCTTACCTGTATTGCTTACCTGGCTTCCTTGGACTTGGCTTATGTTTATTGGACTTCTTGTGGATCACGTTTGGATTTGGTTACATCGGCTTTTCTGCTCATCACGGCTCCTGACCCCGGACTGCACTACGGACTTCCTCTGGATCTCGTTCTTGTTTATCCCTTTGGTGTAGACTGCTCTTCCTGGCTTCAGACCTTCGTCTGCAACGGATCTCTGTTGGGCCTCCCTGATCGCACCTCTACACGGGGAATCTCACTCTCCAGTTGGTGGCTGCCACCTGATTACCTGGGGCCCTCTTCAATACACTCTCCAGGTGGAGACTGGCGAAGTACATCTAGACCTATACCGCAGGGTGGGTCTTTTGCCTACGTGAGTCCCGGAACCATCCTCCCGTTCAGGTTTTCCATCCCTTTCATCAGATCCCCGGTAAGACTCTGACTGTATTCGGCTTATTGTATGTAGTGTCCTGACTGCTTGGTATCTAATCATTGCCTTTTTCCACAGCTGCCTTGGGGTTCCTAGTACTTCGGTTCCGGCTTCGGATTATCTCCACCTGTGGCCGCAAAGGTTGCACAGGGAGTGATTTAGTGACTCTCCCTGTGCGGCACTTGGGGACAGAGGTCTTCTATATCTTCACGACTCTCAACACAAGACATAATGTCCACAGCTGTGCTGCTTCGGAAAATCTTTGGCGTCTGCGTCCTGCGTCGATGACGTCGATGCGCCGTCCCCGAGGACCTCCTCCGATGGCCGACGTCACCCGATGTGATAAGTAGGACGCACAACGCCCATAGCCTCAGTTCCGTTTTTTCCGCGAACGTGTTCGCTTTGTGAATCTCGGTACGCCTCGACTCGTTGGAGTTTGCTGTTTTCGATTCTCGGTTCGTTGAACCTCTTTGGTTTTTTGTGTAGACCTGTTTGTGGCGATGTCTACTTCGTCTTCAACCACGCGTCCAGGCTTCAAGAAATGCGGGGACTGTGGGTCCAAGATGTTGGTCACGGACTCGCACAACGCCTGCCTCTGGTGCCTCGGGGAGGCCCACGATACGGACGACTGTGTCGACTGTCAGTCGCTCATGGCAAAGGCCTTGCAGGAATGCAAGAAGAAGCTGTTGGTAGGCCGGGTGTCTAAGCCCCGTAAGTCAAGGTCTGCGGGGCTTTCGACGGATGACTCGAGGGGCGACTCTCCACGTCATCGTCGGAAGTCCAGTGGGTCTCCTTCCAGGAGTCGGTCTCGCCACTCCTCTGCCTCTTCGAGGCATTCCCGGAAGCGCTGGCATAGGTCGCCTTCCCCGTCCTCTTCCGAGGACTCCGCCCGTCGGCGGGTCACTTATCCCTCCATGCAAGCGACACCGGAGGAATGGGCTTCCTTCGGGAAGCAGATGCTAGCGATTCTTGAATCGCAGGGCACCGGTCCGTCCGCGCCTCTGAGGGGGGTCGGTCGACACCGGTCGAGAGACACCGCTCGTACGCCTTCGGGCTCGGGTGGTCGGCACGGCTCGCGGGAGAGGTCCCACTCGGACAAGGGTAGCCGTTCTCGCCATGCCCGTTCCCGGTCCTCGACGCGCTCGAGACCGCATGCTCCTGTGCCGTCTTTGAAGAAGACATCGACGCCTGTGGCGCCGAGGTCGTCGACGATTTCTCTCGAGGCTCTGCCTCCGAGGGGGTCGTCGGCGCCTAGGTCGTCGAGAGACACGCTCGGAGCTCCGGCTTCGAGGCCTGTGTCGATGCCGCCGATGCTGCAGCTGACGTCGACGCCGATTCGCTCGACGTTGACGCCTTTTCTGTCGACGCTGACTCGTTCAGCGCCCTCAACGCCTTTCGAGGCGGTGGTGTCGGAGCGGCCCCGTGGCACGGGCTTTGCCCCTAGAAACGCTCTGGCTAAGGACAGGCACTGCTTTGGTCCCCAGAGGTCTTCCTCTCCCCACCTGGAGTACATTTCAGAGGGTGATGAAGGCTCTGATGACGGCTTGGTTCCGGTTACGGTTCCAGATGAGCTTATCTCGGGCCATAGCCAGTTTGATGACCTGAGGCAGTCACTGCATGATGCCAGTGGACTGGACACCTCTCCTGAGGTGGAGTATTGTAGGCCGGAGCCTGGTACTCATGCCAATTCATCATATCGGCGCCTTATGTCTCGGGTCACTGAGTATTTGGGTTGGTCAGCTCCCCCAGGGGAGTTAGTTCAGGATGATCTCACGGACATCCTTGATCTCGGTCCACCCACTGACCCGGTTTTGCCGTTTCATATGGCTCTGCAGAGAAGGGTGGCCGCGCATTGGACTGCTCCGGAGAGTCTCCCGGCAGTGGGCAAGTCTTTGTCGCGAAAATACCATCCAGCCAGTAGCGACCCCTGTTACTTGTCCAGGCACCCCACTCCGGAGAGTTTGGTGGTGCAGGCGGCTACGGCCCCGGCAAAGCAGGCGTTGTATCCTACCATCCCTCCGGATAGGGACGAAAAACGTTTTGACGGCTGGGCAAAGAAAGTGTTTTCTTCGGGGGGTATGGCGCTTCAGGCGGCCACCTCCATATGTGCTTTGTCTCGTTTCACACACACTCTGTGGAACTGTGTTGCATTAGCGGCTGAACATATTCCCGAAGGGGACGAACGGGATGGTTTCTTGCTATGGTTCAGGATGGCAAGGATGCCATGTGTGAGGCCATTCAGTCGGGTTTGGACTTGGCAGATTGTGTCAGCCGGTCCATGGCGGCGAGCACCGTAATGCGCAGGTTTGCGTGGTTGCGGAAGTCTGGGTTCGCTCCTGATGTGCAGTCCCGGCTCCTCAACATGCCCTTTGACGGTGAACACCTTTTTGGCAGCAAGGCTGACGAGAGCCTTGAGAGGTTGCAGACCTCCAAAGCTGCAGCGAAGTTGTTGGGTGCTGCAGTCCGCCAACCTCCGCCGTTTCATCCTAGGGGACAGCAATGGAGGGGAGGTTCCTTTCGCGATTACTCGTCCTTCAGTAAAGCGAGGGGAGCTAGCAGTCAAAGAGGCCACCGTAAGAGTGCCAGAGGTGGAAACAAAGGTACTCGAGGTGCCAAGGCCGCTCGGGCAGTTGCCTCTTTGCCCTCAGGCAACGCCGCAGCCGCTACCACTCAGTCATGAGGCCAGGCCCCATGGTTCGCCGGTTGGGCGAAGGCTGGCGCAGCATCTTGTAGAGTGGCAAGCCATTACTTCGGATGTGTGGGTTCTGGAGATCATATCCCACGGCTACTGTCTTCCTTTTCGGCAGAGGCCTCACGACAATCCACCAGGGAACCTCTCTTTGAAGCGTCCGGATCCGCTCCTTGCGCAGGAAATTCAAGGCTTGCTGGAGAAAGGCGCCATAGAACTGGTGCCTGTAGCGGAGAGGAACAAGGGATGGTATTCCCCTTATTTTTTGGTTTCGAAGAAAGACGTGGGATTGAGACCCATCATGGACTTGCGCGGTTTGAACAAACTCCTCAGGAAGGACAAGTTCAAGATGGTAACTCTTTCTCAAGTCCTCCAGGCCCTTCAACTTCAGGACTGGTTGGTGTCTCTCGACCTCAAGAATGCTTACTTCCATGTGCCAATCCATCCCAAGCACAAGAAGTACCTGAGGTTCGCGGTTGACGACTCACACTTTCAGTTTCGGGTCCTGCCGTTCGGATTGACCTCCGCCCCGAGGGTTTTCACCAAGCTCATGGTGGTGGTGGCAGCGCATCTCAGGAAAGGGGAGATTCACGTCTACCCCTACCTGGACGATTGGTTGATCAGGGGGAGCTCTCCCGAGCAAGTCCTGGATCTTCTGTCCGTCACCTGCCACTCCCTTCACAGGCTGGGCTTCTCCCTCAATTCAAAGAAGTCCCATTTGACACCAACGCAGCGGCTCCAGTACATCGGAGCAGTGCTCGACACGTCCCTGGGGCAGTGTTTTCCTCCTCAGGTGAGGGCTCTTCACATTCAGCAGATGGTGAAAAAGTTTCAATTTGCCCAGGATCTCCCAGCGTCCGAGTTCTTGAGACTGCTCGGCCTCATGGCATCCTGCATTCTTCTGGTGCCAGAGGCTCGTCTGCGGATGAGATCTTTGCAGTGGGCACTCAAGCTCCAGTGGTCTCAGTCCTCCGGCAGGCTGTCGGACCCTGTTCAGGTGCCGCCCTCGGTAGCCCGGGACCTTCTATGGTGGGCCGTCGAGGGCAATCTGATGAAGGGGGCCCCATTTTGGCTGCCCTGGCCGGAGGTGACGATCGTGAAGGACACATCCCTCACGGGATGGGGAGCTCATGCCAGCGAGTTGACAGTCAGCGGTCGTTGGTCTCCGTCGGAGTCCAGACTCCATATCAATCTGTTGGAGCTGAGGGCCATCAGGCTAGCCCTGAAGGCTTTTCTGCCGACTGTGCGTGGAAAGAGTGTCCTGATTCTAACGGACAACACGGTGGCCATGCACTACCTAAACAAAAAGGGTGCGGCATGGTCACTTCCTCTGCGCAGGGAGGCGATGCAGCTCGAGTTCTGGGCCATCCAGCAGGAAGTTTCGATCTCGGCGGTTCATTTGGACGGACGCTCTGAGCAGGCAGAGCACGATCTCTCATGAGTGGGAGCTGGGTCAGGAGATTCTCCTGGAGATCTTCGCCCTTTGGGGGACCCCTCAAGTGGATCTCTTCGCCTCCAGTGTCAACCGGAAGTGCAAAAGGTTTTGTTCGTGGGAATTTCCTCCAAAAGGAGCCTTAGGAGACGCGTTTGTGGTGGAGTGGTCATTCCCACTGCTGTACGCGTTTCCTCCAGTCCCTGTCATCCCGCAAGTGCTGCGGAGGTTACGGAGGTTCGGTTCCCGGATGATCCTCATTGCTCCGGTGTGGGCCCGGAGAACGTGGTACCCGGACCTTCTCGACTTGTCCATCTGCCCTCCACGTCGTCTTCCCTACCGAGACGATCTGCTCTCACGGGAGGGGGGTCAGGTTCTCCATCCAGAGGTCAGATCCCTCAACCTTCACGCTTGGCTTCTGAAAGGTTGAGGTATAAGGATTGGGACCTCCCTGAAGACGTGATGGAGGTGTTGCTCTCGGCCAGGCGGCCGGCAACAAAGTCTCTGTACCGTTGCCGTTGGAGAAAGTTCTGCGACTGGTGCAGAGTTAAGAATGTGGATCCTTTTGATTGTGACATTCTCCAGCATGGGGTCTGGCGTGGATTCACATGCTCATTAATATTCCCCGTCGTCAGGCCGTGGATCCTCGGTATAGAAAAAAATCAGTATCAGTTTCTGATCTGTCTTTCTTAGTACTAGTAACCAATCACTGGTCTCTGGGTCATACTGCCCCCAGCCAATGACTGCCCTCTCCCTAAGCCCTGCCTCTGGCCGCCATCCTCAGATTTTTACCGCACGTTCAAGTGTTGGGAGTCCTCGTGCTGTAGCTCTCGAGCTTTTGCTGCGTTTTCGCGCTTTTTCAGATTTTTCTCATTTTTCGGTTAAATGGAGCCTCAAGCTCCACCGTTTCTACATCCGATCAACCGGGATCCGTTTCGAGTTTTCTACGGCCCTCAAGGGTAAAGATTTCGTCGAGTTACGCTTTTGGAGGATTCCAGAAGTTCCGAGGCCTACCCCGGACATGGCCCAGGAGAAAGGAAGCTGGACGCCCGGGAAGCTGTCCAGGACCTGCCCTGGATGCCAGCTTCAGAATGTTTTTCAAGGAGGACGAGCATTCGTTATGCCTCTACTGTCTCCATCAGGACAAGACGCACACAGAGAAGGACTGTGCGTTTTGTGGGACCATGTCGGAGCGGACCATGAAGGATCGCCACCTCCGTCTCGCCAACTGGCTGGAAGGGAAGAGCCCGTCAGGCGAGAAGAAGAAAAAGAAGTCCGAGCGGTCTTCTAAGTCCTGTGAGGGCGCCCCGGCGACGGGGGCCCAACAAAAGGCCAATCACACTGAGTCCGCGGGCACTGGGAGCGCCGAGCGGTCGGGCTCCTTGGCTGCCAGACAGGCCTCATCCTCCCCGGCGCCATCAACCACGAGCCAACGCTCTGGCTGGGGTAAGAGGAAGTCCGAGAACCTGGCGAAGCTTCTGGAGAGGCCCCGGTCGATCTCGAAGATTCCGGCAGAGGGGGAGCGAGGCTCGGACCCGCCCCCCAAGGTGAAGGCTGCAGGCGTACAGAAGGTGACAATGGCCTTAATTCACCCTGCTAAGACCTCGATTGAGGATGTCGTCGCGGCCCTGGCTCAGCCTGTGGAGGCGACACCAGTGTAGGCGACCTCAGGACCCAGAGTCTCCCTGCCACCCCCACGAAGTCCTCGTTGGAAAAGGTGGGGGAGGAGCAGGTGGCCATCGTGGATACGGACACGACCTCTGAAGAAGAGCTAATCGAAGTCGTGGAAGAGGCCCAGCCCATCGGGAGGGATCCCGACGAGGGCGACGACGAGAGCGACGGTGTCACCGACGTGGTTCCTCAAGAGCCTTTGCGCCCGTCGTTTCCGGCGCCGCAGGACACTTCGGTGGCCATTTTGTCAGCGATTCAGTCCTTATGCTCGGAGATAAGGACAAGGTTGCCCCTCCCCCGACGGAGGTACCTGAGCCAGACCCGACGGGGGAACCGGAGCCAGGACCTTCGGAAAGTCCACCGCATAAGAGGACGACGACGCATCCTACGCCACCTCTCCCACCTCTGCCTGCCCCCCGGTCTACTACCCACAGGGATGATACAGGCACGGACACGGCTACGACAGGTACAGATGATGACAGAGGCGACGAAGGGACGTGTCCCCCTTCGCCCCCTGCTCGGGCGTCCCCACCCAACGAGATTGGATCCTTTCATGCCATGATTTCCAGGGCATCCAAGCTCTTCCAGCTCTGCCCAGAAGAGAAGAAGGAAGGGTTCCTTTACCAACGGCGCAAGGCTAAAAGGAAGACGGTCCTCGCCGTACCACTTCTTGATGACATCTGGGATGAGGGGCTCGCCCTCCTCAAGAACCCTGCCACGGCGCCGGCAAAGAGGGACCGGTACGAGAAGAAGTACCGGGTCCCCGACGCTGCCCCCTTGTGCCTTCGGGCGCAACCTACCCCGGATTCGGTCGTCTCGGCAGTGGCACAGAAGAAAGCTGGGGGGGGCATCGGCCTCGACATCAACTTCCCCGCCGGACGGCGAGGGCAGGAAGCTGGACACGATGGGACGACGGGTCATCTCATCCGCAGCGACGATTATCAAGGCGGTCAACGCCCTTGCTATCGTAGCTCGCCACGACAGGGAGTTGTGGTTCAAAATCGCTCCTCTTTTGGACTTCCTTCTGGACGCTAAAAGGGCTGAGGCCCTTGAAATCCTAAAGGAAGGTGAGATTGCTTTGGACCACGCCATCACGGTGGCAACGGACATGGCCGACACCGGTTTCCGTCAGTTGGGCAACAGCGTTTGCCTGAGACGACGAGGATGGCTCAAGGCAACGGATTTCCACCAGGACGTACAAACCAATGTTTTGGACATGCCCTTCGACGGAAACAACCTGTTTGGGAAGGCGGTTGATGAGTCCCTTCAGGCCATCAAGACCGACACAGAGACTGCCCGGGCACTGGGAGTGCTCCAACAACGACGGCCGTCCTTTCGGAGCTCCGGAGGCAGACAAGGTGCCTCCAAGGGATCCGGCAGTGGCTCCTCCACGTACCGCCAAGCAGCAAGATCTTCGTCCCAGGAAGCCTACAGGTGACGCGCCAAGTCAGGTGGTGCCCGTCGTCGTCGACAGGGAGGTCAAGGAGGCAAGACGGCCTCCAAACAAGATTGAACCGACCGTGGGGTCGGGCCCCCGCCGAAGCACCCCGGTGGGAGGCCGGCTGGCGAGGTTCGTCAGCGTGTGGGAGTCCATCTCCAATGACCGTTGGGTGCTGGACGCCCTGGCCCAAGGGCACGCCCTCGAGTTTCAGAAGAAGTGCCCGCGCGTTCCACCCGTGGCCGGGAAGGAAAACCACGTCCCTCAACTACTGTTGGAAGTAAGGGCGATGCTCAAGAAGGGTGCCATCGAGCTCGTCCCAAAGAGGCTTCGGGGCTCCAGAGTTTACTCAAGGTACTTCCTCGTAAAAAAAAAGACAGGAGGATGGCGCCCCATCCTGGACCTGCGACGACTGAACAAGTACATCAAGGCACAGAAGTTCCGGATGGTCACCCTCCAGCACGTGCTGGGACAGCTGGAGGAGGGCGATTTCCTGTCGTCGTTGGACTTGGAGGATGCGTACTTCCACATCCCCATTCTAAAAACACACCGAAAGTTCCTCAGGTTCGTTGTCCAAGGGCGGCACTACCAGTTCAAGGCCCTCCCGTTCGGATTAAAGTCGGCACCCAGGGTGTTCACCAAGTGCCTCGCACCGGTGGCGGCGCGGCTGTGCCTACAGGGGATCCACGTCTACCGCTACCTGGACGACTGGCTCATCCGGGCGAGGACAAGGGAGCGTGCCGTGGAGCACACTTCGAAGACCGTCCAGCTGCTCACGGACCTGGGATTCTCCATCAACTTTCCAAAATCCCACCTTGTTCCGTCGCAAGTCGCCCTGTTTCTGGGGGCCAAGCTCGACACAGTGGCGTGGCTGGCCTCGCCGTCGGAGGAAAGGACCAGGACCATTCTGGGCAAGGTGCAGCATCTGCTGGCCATGGACATGGCCAGGGTAAGATCTATCAAGTCCCTCCTCGGGATGATGTCCTTCTGCATTTATCTGGTGCGCCTTTGCAGGCTTCGGATGCGCCCCTTACAAGAGTTCCTCGACGCCCGCTGAGTCCAGTCAACGGGCAGCTTCGAGGACAGGATCCCTCTCAACGAGACGTTCCGTCAGGCGATCCGGTGGTGGGGTACCCGTCTATCTGTCGGCAGGCACGGACTTTCAGACCCCAGCTCACCAGGTGACGGTGACGACGGACGCCTCCCTGGAAGTTGAGCGCACTCCGGAGATCTTCACGCGAGAGGCCTTTGGCTCCCGGAGGAGAAGTCACTCCACATCAACGTCTTGGAGCTCCGCGTAGTTTTCTGGGCCTTCAGGTCCTTTCTTCAGTCCCTCAAGGGCAAGGTGGTGAGGATCTTCACCGACAACATCACCACGATGTTCTACATCCGGAAGCAGTGCGGAACCAGATCCCCGGCCCTATCCAAGGAAGCCCAGGATCTGTGGCATTGGGCCGTCGCCCAAGGGATGTTTCTGGTGCCTCTTCATCTTGCAGGAATAAAAAACACGATCGCCGACTCACTCAGCAGAGAGCTGCACTCGTGCCGCGAGTGGGAACTACGCCAGGAACAAGTGGATCGACTCTTCCGACGATGCAGCGAACCCCAAATCGATCTCTTCGCGACGGCGACGAATTCCAAGTGCCGGAGGTTCGCCAGCAGGCTCCCCCAGCCGAGGAGCATGGGCGATGCTTTCTCGTTCCCCTGGGACGGCCTATTTCTTTGTGTTCCCTCCGCTGCCGTTGCTGCTCCGGCTCATCAACCAGCTCAAGAGGTCCCGGTGCAGGATGATCCTCATCGCACCGGCGTGGCCGAGACAGATCTGGTTCCCGGACCTTCTGGACTTGTCAACGTCCACACCAGTCAAGCTGCCGACAGACGCAGACCTTCTCTCCAGAGAAGGAAGCGCCATTCTTCACCACAACCCAGAGTCGCTGAACTTGCAGGCCTGCCTCCTGCAGCACTAGAGTTTGGAGGGTACGACATTCCGGCCGACTGCAGAGAGGTTCTTGCAAAGGCCAGGGCGTCCTCAACTCTCAAGTGCTACGGACATAAATGGAAGAGGTTCTCTGTCTGGTGCCGTGCACAGAAGATTAACCCTCTGCGGTTTACGGCCCCCCAAGTATTGCCGTACCTACTGTCATTGGCCAAGGCTGGACTAGCTCACGCTTCCATCAAGATACATCTGGCTGCCATCTCACGATACACCAGAACTACGGGATGGACGTCCTTGTGGTCTCATCGACTGGTGAAGGAATTTATGAAAGGATTGTTCCGATCATTCCCGCTGGTGAAGGCCCCTGCCCCGGCGTGGGAGCTCAACGTGATGCTGACCAGGCTCATGGGGGCTCCATTTGAGCCTATGCATTCGGCACCGTTGAAGTTTCTGTCGTGGAAGACCACGTTTCTCGTGGCCATCACCTCCGCACGACGAGTGGGAGAGATCCAGGCCCTATCTTGCAAGCCGCCATACTTGACGTTTCACGACACAAGGGTGGTGCTGAGGACGCACCCCTCTTCATGCCCAAGGTGCCGTCGGTCTTCTACCTCAACGAACCCTTGGTGTTGCCAGTTTTCTTCCCGTCTCCTTCGTCGCCGGCTGAAAGGACTCTGCACTCGCTGGATGTAGCTAGAGCGCTGAAGTTCTACGTGGAGTTTTCGGAAGACATCACAGCTGTTTGTGAACTTTGGGACTGTGAATCAAGGGAAGGCTCTCTCGAAGACTTCCATTTCCAGATGACTCTCCGGCTGCATCATGCACTGTCACCGGTTGGCAAACCGACCGCTGCCCGGCTGTCCGAGAGCCCATTCGAGCAGAACGATCGCTGCTACCACGGCGTTCCTGTCTGGTGTGCCCCTGCTGGACATCTGCAGGGCTGCGACGTGGAGGTCGACGCACACCTTCACAAGATTCTACTGCGTCGATCGGGACTCCAGGGAGGAGTCCAGGGTCGGCCAAGCAGTGCTGCGCAACCTGTTCGCTTAAGGTGAGCCTGGTGAGGAGGTAAGAGATGCTAAATGTTGAGTTGTTGTATTGCTTAATGTTGAGCCTGTTGCCACCTCCCGTGGTTGTGCATGTATGTACTGCTATGTATTCTCTTATTCATGAGCATGTGAATCCATGCCAGACCCCATGCTGGAGAAGGAACAAGTTACTTACCTGTAACTGTTGTTCTCCAGCATGGGTCTGGCATGGATTCATATGCGAAACCCTCCCGCCTACCCCTCTGCGCCTCTTCACTTGGTCACACTGCCACTTTACGTGCTACCAAATCTGAGGATGGCTGCCAGAGGCGGGGCTTAGGGAGAGGGCAGTCATTGGCTGGGGGCAGTATGACCCAGAGACCAGCGATTGGTTACTACTAAGAAAGACAGATCAGAAACGAAACTGATACTGATTTTTTTTGTATACCGAGGATTCCCGGCCTGACGACGGGGAATATTCATGAGCATGTGAATCCATGCCAGACCCATGCTGGAGAACAAAAGTTACAGGTAAGTAACTTGTTCCTTCCCATGGTTTTGTCTTTTTTGCTTTCTTTGGCCCACAGGGGCTTGCAAGTGGGGACCATTAAAGGTTACCTGGCGGCGCTGTCCATATTTAAGCGCTCGTCTGAAGAGTGTTCCTATTTTAAGATTCCTTTAATTTCGCAGTTCTTGAAAGGGCTCACTAATGTGTTCCCTCGTCACCTTTTCTGGTGCCAGGTTGGGATTTGAACCTTGTTCTTAAGTTTCTTATGGGTGCTCCGTTTGAGCCTTTGCATTCTTGCCCTTTGAGGCTGTTGACTCTGAAAACTGTGTTTTTGGTTGCGGTTACTTCCTCTCGCAGAGTGAGTGAGTTACAGGCACTTTCAGTTAAGCGACCCTTCACTGTGTTTCATAAGGACAGGGTTGTCCTTAGAGTTCGTCCTTCTTTTCTTCCGAAGGTGGTTTCGGAATTTCATTTGAGCCAGAAGGTTGTTCTTCTGGCGTTCTATCCTCCTCCACATCCTGGTAAGGAAGAGGAGAGGCTCCATAGGCTTGATCCTCGGAGAGCGTTGAGTTTTTCTATTTCGCGCATGTCCCCGGTCAGAGTGGACAATCAACTTTTCATTGGTTACGCTGGAAAGCGTTTGGGACAAGCTGTGACGAAACAGACTTTGTCTCGTTGGATTATTTTAGCTATCTCCGAGTGTTACCGCTTGGCGGCTAAGGATCCTCCGGTTGGCTTGCGGGCCCATTCTACCAGGGGAGTGGCTGTGTCTTCTGCCCTGCAGAGGGGAGTTCCTATTCGTCACATCTGTGATGCAGCCACCTGGACTTCAGTACATACTTTTGTACGTCACTACTCCCTCGATTCCATCAGAGGGCAAGCTCTGGCCTTTGGCAAGACAGTTCTCTATTCCGCAATTTGATTGGGCATGCTAAATTTGTATTCTAAACTCTTTCCCACCTCCTTGCTTGGTACTGCTTTGGGAGTCTGTCATAGATATGGAATACGTCGGAGGACCCAATCCCCTCGAAGAACAAGTTACTTTCTTACCTGGTGACGTTCTTTCGATGGGATGGTCCGACGACGTATTCCATATCGCTCCCTCCCTGCCTTCCCCGCTGCAGAATTTCTTTTGCGATTGCAGCTTGCGTTCCGCAAGGCCTTGTGTGTCTGACTGGCAGAAAACTGGTGGCACACGTTCTGGGAAAAAACTATAACTGAGGCTATGGGCGTTGTGCGTCCTACTTATCACATCGGGTGACGTCGGCTGTCGGAGGAGGTCTTCGGGGACGGCTCATCGACGCAGGACGCAGACGCCAACGATTTTCCGAAGCAGCACATCTGTGGACATTACCTGTCATAGATATGGAATACGTCGTCGGACCATCCCATCGAAAGAACGTTACCAGGTAAGAAAGTAACTTGTTCTACTCCTTCACTGAGCAAACCCAAGTCGTCCACCCCAACATTTCCGTCCCACCATTTCAGCAATCTACCCGCTACGCCACACAATCATCCCAACTTGGTGGAGGACACACAAGAGCTTCAGCGTGAGTACCCATGTGTGATGAAATGGTAGTGATTGTAGCCTTGGACAGGGTCACAGTCGTCATGGCAGCTGCTTTTGGTACCTGGGCAGAACACCATCGTAAGAGCATTTGACAGGAATAAAAGATAATAAGAATAATAAGAAAAAAGACAAAAATAGGTAGGAGAATTTTTGCAGCAAGGCTCAATCAAGACGGCAGCCCAGATCTAACCACGAATCCTTTGTAATTCCTCCCTCATTTTCTATGATAACTCTGAGTTTATGCAAAGCATCGATAGTCTGAGTTAGGGTCCCATTTTCTGAATCATTGGGAGGTACACACATACAGCACATGCTCCCTATCTTCTAACAGACCCCTCCCTCCATGGCTGCAAAGAGTTTGAGGATGTACCAATTTTGTAAAGTCAAGAGCCTCAGGGCCCGCAGCTCTTCTTTGATTGCACTGAATGCTGACTCAGATGAATTAATAAAACAGGATTTCATACCTGCTCACCTGGAGCCACTTGGGATTTGCCGTGGTTTGGTCGCCATGTGCCAGGAGAAGGGAAAAGAACATCTATGTGATTAAAATGCTGGTACTGCTCAGGAATGTCCATTAAAGCCTTTGAATATGCCGCCGAAAGATAGTTGGAACTCTTAATCCGTTGCAATAGTTCCTGCTTCCCGTCAAATAAAGTCAATGATTTGTCGATTTGTAATGATCAAGGGGACACAAGGAGCACAAGGGGACAAAGAGGGCACAGATGTGACTTTAGGCATTGGGCGGGGCAGGACCAAATGTTCCTCGGGGATAACAAGGATTGGCACATGGAGTGTAGTGAAACTGCACACACCTCGCCTGGCTTGAAATGACTACTTATAGGCATACAATCCACATGTCCCAAAAATGTACAAAAGGGCAGCTGTACCTCCAGCCAGATCAGTGATGCAAAGTGTTCGGCCGCCGTTCCTGTTAGTGAGAATTCTCTGTATAGGCTAATTTCCCAAACCTAGCGAGTCCGCCAGCAGCTTTGCTGTATTTTTGGGGTTTCTTTTTTTTCTCCTGCTAAGAGTGAGACTCTTTTTTTCTCCCACTCTTAGACATGATTTGAGATATCCTTTGACTTTGTAATGTGTTTTATGGGGTCTTTTACTCCATAAAGTTTCATGTGTTTGTGGTAAGTGTTACACAGCACCCTCAGTGCAGTAACACAGGGGTGTCATAGTGACCCCCAAACATAGACTCCATACCCTGGGACTGACTACTGTCTCCCTGGGCATGTAAAGTCACCATTGACTTTACTAGTCTTAAATTGTGAACAGAACCAGTACAAACCATCATATTGTGGAAGTACTGGTAGGGGTAATTAGATTGCCCCTGGGTCTGTTTTTCGAGGGGGCACTGTGCAGTCCCCCCTCGTCGAGTTTCTGGCTGGTGGCAGTGGTTAACACGCGAAATATTCCTCTGGAATATTTCCTATGGGATTTTCCCATTCATTTTAAACGCACCACTTTTTTGGTGCAATGTTAAAGAGACCGTCGGGTTATTTATTTAATATTTATTCCCCAGTTGGGTCTTGTTGCCAAGACTCGGTTTTAAAAGGGCGTTTGTGTTCGCCTCTGTAACTCCAACCCAAGTCGAGCCCGTTGTTCCACTTTTGGCGGGCTTCTGCACAAAAGGCACCAAAAGTGGTGCTACTCTGTCTGGGTCTACAGGTTGTGTGGGAGGGGGGGTTTAGGCACCCTGGACTGAGTTGCCTCGGCAACTCAAGTCGCACTCTTGTGTGATTGGCCCAGTGGTGAGCCGCCCGGCTCACCACTTAGCATGTTTGAGTGACAGCTAGGATTGATGAATGGGGGTTTTCTGCATAAAAGCAGGGCTTTGGGGAATGGAACTTCAGAAGTCGCCACAGGACTAAAGAATCCGAAGAGGGAGAAGCTGAACCGACCTGCAACGATGACACCACCGGTGGTGCCCTGCTGAACCACCTCACCACTTCCCGACGACAGAGCAGATCTTTATCGCGGAGAGTCTTCTTCCTTTGAACTGGTGGGGATAACCAGTTCGCCCTCTTTTCGCCTTCTTGGATCATCTTGTGGTCGAATCGCCTGTGCCATGCACCCCGGCCGCCGGATAGCCATGCTTCACCACTACTGCGAATAAAAGGGTAGTACCTTTTAGCCGGGAAACTACGCGGCTGGTTTCTTCCCTGGCAGTGCAATGACCTCCAGCTTTCCTCCACGTCGAGATCTTCTCTTCCCCTGGACGAAGCACCGACTTGCACCCGCTGCCAGGAGCAACTGCCCCCGCTGGAGCTTTCTCACCATTTCAGGTACTGTGTCCCGCCTGGTCTCCCTTGCAACAGACTGTTCAAGGTGTCCTGTAAATCCTTGACACTCTATCCTGGGGTGACCTGGGAACGGTTAACTAACTTACTCTGAACTGATCCAACTTTTTTTGAACTATCTGCATAGACTTTTAAAGTATAATTCAACTGTGTGATCTTGGACACATTACACCTTGCTCTCTCCAAGGGTGGGCCTGGCCTATGAACTTTCTTGCTCTACAGTAGACTCTGCCTTTCCTGACTTGCTGTGGTTCTTTTGAAAGTGTTGGTATTTTGTGCTTTCCTAATTCTGCCTTTTCGCTCCCTTTTTAACTAACTTATTAGAGTGCCATCTTAGGTTAATCGCTCACCTCTGTCTGCAAATAAGTGGTGTTTTAACTAAGACTTGTTCAATAAGTACTCAGGGATGTATATATATTGATAGTGACTGTGTTTGAACTTGCTTGCCATATTAGTGTTAGTGTATTTTACAAGTGTGTTTTTAAATAAATAAATGATATACTTTTATACCAAAGCTCTGGTCAGTGTTTGCTTGTGCTACTGTATCTTTGTACCTATTTTGTATACTCTATATACTGTCTAACTCTTCTTGAGAGAAGTCTGACTGCTCAGCCACATCTACCAGGTAAATCTGGGTGGTACAGACTGCTACCAATTGGGTTTACTGCCAACAACTGTACTCCTAAGCCTTTTGCAGTGGTCCCTAAGGGAACTGCACAGGTTTCTGCCTAACAGTTCCCATTTGTGCCAACAGGCACTATGCCACCACCCTTAAAACACAGAGAAAAAGGGTACGTGTCTGTATTTTAACAGGTTTTTCTGGCTCATTGAGCCACGCCAGATACTGCAGGTAACTTTGCCATACATTTCAACAATCTCTATTTACACATGCCACCCCTTCTTCTGAGAATCCCCTAATTTCTCCAGCTCTGCAACTCTTCACCCCTTGCTACCAGTGATTTCTGGTGAAAATAGCCCCTACTAAAGTCAATTGTGATAAACCAGAAGGTGTCTCACCACTAGTCCCCCAGGGAGCTGTCATCCACGTGGCCAGGACACGGCCATTGCTTTGAGATCCAGTTCCTGGCGTGGACCAGTGTGGAAGGATCACCTGCGTGAGGGCTCTTCAGGGGGTTGGAGTGGGATTCCAGACAGTGAGATGCGGTATCCCCTTCCTTATGACACCTTTAACCCATCCTACCTGGTAGGATATTTAGGAACTGTACCCCCCCCCCCTTTTACAACACAAACATGTTCTCACTGAAAGCCTGCTCTAAGGGAAAACCGACTAACACCCACGCCATGTACCTGATGTGTCCCAATACAATGTCCAGGCAAGGCCAGGCAATGACTGATCATCACACACTCCTGACTTAGATTACATTTCCCCCCACGGATAAAAGACAGAGCACGAGAGCACACTCTGAGTGAGGCAAAGCACACGAAGAAACAGCAGTTCCAAGATGGCTGTTTAATGAGAGGAGAAAGACGGCGAACCAGAAGGCGTTCGCTAGGAGGAATGTTCGATTGACCTTTTCGCCAAGGAACTATTACTTTCATGAGACCTCGAGAGAAAGCGTAAGAGCAGGAAACCAGGCTAAAGAATCCTGCATTGTGTGTCGGAGGTATCGAGGACCCTCCAACATCAGTAATCAATGCAAGGAGAATCTGCAGCCACAGTGGTACCGTCGTTGGCTCCAAGAACAAAGCAGCTTCAGCGAAAACAGAGCTGGTGAGACTGATACAAGACCAGTCTGTGGTGAAGCCCAGGTTGCAAGCAGCAACATTGTATGGCGAGCACTGGAACGAACCTGGTTAAAACGCGTCTGATAAGAAACGCGAATGAAGTATAAACTTCTGATGAATGGTTGAACTTTAAGACAAACTACAATACCTTTGAAAGAGTGGTCCGGCACCGCGTGGGTGCTCAATCGAGGGTCTCTGTAAGGTAGCCACCTAAGAAGTGATAAAAGCAGATAAAGTTGGTCTAACCCCGGTGGAGGGAGATCAATTGAGAGAGAATGAATAAATGTGAATCAAAGTGGTCCCGCGACGGGTCAAGTCAAATCCTGCGCTCACTCGAAAATCTTTCGATGAAGTAGATAAAAGTACATGGATTTGGTCCAAGCCCCACAGTTGAAAGTGAAAGCTTTGTGTAAAAGTGGCTCTGAGCCTGGCGGAGAGGTACCCAGGGTGAGTTGAGTCACCCAAGAATTTGTAAATGAGAATCCTGCGGAGAAAGGAACTTTTTAATGTTTGTCGCATCAGGCCCTCTGAAGTAAGAGACTTTGAATGGCAAAGAGACTTTGACATAGAAGCCCCTTATACTGAGATCTGAACTGCATCCTTGTGCTAGAGAAACCAGAGACTGTGCTAAGCTTGTGTGCTGCCTTGCCCTGTGCTGAAACATGGGCAAGGGAAGGCAACGGCTTGAATATCCTGACATATCATTTCTTGAACACCTTTCTTTTTGCATAACATTGTTTCCCACACTATTTGTATTTAGAAGTAAGGATTGGCAATAGGTTTTAGTATATGCCCCTTTATTTTGACAGACTCGACTGGGACTGTGTTATTATTTGATGATCGTAGCTTGCTCCCATCTTTAGATTTAGGATTAGATAGGCGTTTTTTCAAACCCCATACAGTGCGCCAAACATTCTTCTGCTCTTTGCTATCTGTGGCTGAAAATTCTTCATCAATTGGTCAAACGGGTGCAGTGACTGATTGCCCTTTAAACTGCCCTTGGACCCTGCACAATGCTAGGTGCACTAGACACAGTGCGTCTGCTACCTCTACTTTATTTGGGATAAAAACCCTAGGAACGCCAGAAGCGTGTGGGATGAGAAAGTAAGTGTAGCAAAATCCTACTGATCCCTCTCCCAACTTTCCTCGTATGGCTGTACCACACGTTATCTGTTGCAAAAAACCATGTGCATCTACGGTTGGGTTTATTTCATCATCCTCATAGTTCAAGAAATCAACATCAATATTTCTTCTTGACCAATATATCCTCAGATTCTGGAAAACTAGATAAATCATTGATTCCATTTGTGATGTCATCTTTGTCCTGGGTGTTAGTCTTAGGAGTAGTGGAGCCAAGTTATGGTTGCACAGCTTACCATAACTTCTGAATTTCTTTAGTTTTTCGATTTTACCCCGCAACCATGTTTTTATTAGTGCAACTTAACCGTAATGTCCTTTTTAACGTTTCTTTCTGTGACTTTGTTTTTTATTAGTGAAAATGTTTCCTGATGTTACAGCACTGTATATGTTATTAATAATTCCTCTTTTAACATCGAACTATGAACCTCCTTTAACACACATATTTTTTGCAGTGCATGCAGGGATACAAGACATGGTTGAATTGCCTAGGGCATGAGGCTCATCATGACCACAGCCCCACCAAACCACACCCGTTATCCACTGCACCTAGCCTGCATCCTAGTTCAGTATCCCTTCGTAATGTGACCAATGGCCAGTGCTCATAGTTTACTGCCATGGACAGTCACCGCAATCCATGGGTCATGGGCTTCGGCTAAGCTGCATGCCCCAATAAGCAAATCAGAGTAGACATTTGTCCTTGCTGAGAGCCAGGCTCAATGGCACCAAAGTTGTATCACTGTATCAATTTTGACACTTTGGAAAAAATAAAACCCAGGACAGATTTGTAAATGCATGCTTTCATGTCCTTGCTGATGCTCCTTGTGTAGGTTTGCTGCAATCCGCATCCATACCTATCCATATTTTGAAAAACGTTACCACATAGCCGGTCCCAGACAATCTGGTCACTGACCATGGCCACAGGCTATACCTGGGTCAGCAAAGGTATATCACTCCCCGATTGGCCCTGAGAGAAAATCAAATCAGGAAGTGAGTCCGTGGACCGGACACACATATCACTAATTTTTTGTACTTACATTTTGGGCATTTTTAAAATATCTTCTGGACGGATTAACACCAGGTTTGCCAAACACGCGTTCGGGACTAGACAGCCACTCCTCGCTCAAGTTTGGTGGAAATCCTTTCAGCAGTTTGGCCTGTACCCGCAAGCACATTTGTTTTTCTTCCATTCATGTCTATCCAGATTTCAAAAGTTTTGGGACCCCCCTGTAACTTTGCCCTCCCTTGACAAAACCGTGTGCAACCTTACAAATTCATTCAGAGGTGGCCCTATACTTTATTTTGCAAAGTTCTTTGCAAATTCGTCGACCGGCGCCAAAGTTATAAGCTGCCCCACTTTAGGACGGCGAGGGCATCGGAGTAGCTTCAGCTACTCAAGCGCAGACCCCCGACACCGTAGGACAGGCCGGCGGCCATGTTGTCGGGACTACACCCGGCGGCAGCAGCGCTACAAAAGCACACACCACCAAGCACATAAGTCCCAGTCAACATTGGGCAGATGAGTCGAATACTCGACAATGTTTGACATCCCGTGAAAGGTCCGCCGAGTCCCGGTCCTCTGGGCAATCTAGATCAAGATCGCCACACGACAGGGTTCAACCGTCGAAAGATGGCATGGGTGTCGCACGAAAAACTCCTTCCAAAGGCTGATCGTCCGCGGACGAAGCCTCGGCTCCCACACCCGAAGTTCGACGTTCGTTTGATAAAACGGCAGGCCCCAAGAAGTCTGTTAAACCCTCCTAAGGGCCCCAGGGTGAGGAAAAAAATCATAAAAAGTCCTCTAAGACCCCTCATAGGGACAAGAGCCCTCCTAGGGAGAAGAGATTACAGAAGGGAATATTATCCAAGCCCATAGAGAAACCTAAGGACTCTAGACCAAAAATGATACCTCCCACTGATGAGGATATGGGTATTTCCCCTCAACCTATTGTGATCCCAAGTTCAAAGGAATGATCTTCACAAGATATTGATAGGGTTATGCGAAGAATGACCTTCATGGCTAATTTTTATGAAAATAACACAGATTTCTTCCAAAGCTTCCTCTCCACTCCTCCCACCTCAGCCCCTTCAGGTTCTCAAGCCTCTGCCTTACACTCTCAACCCCCTTCTAAGAGGTCTCGCTGTAATGTCCCCTTACAAAGCACAGTTATAGATCTATATGACCCTGGAATAGAACCAGAAGTCCAGGAGGATCTTTCTTTTTTCTTTTGTGGAAACATCTGACCCTCAACTTAATGAAGAGGATACAGATTAACTTTATTATGGGAATGATGAAGACCCAGACGCAGACCAGGAGACGGACATGTACTCCATAGATTCTCCTCTTAATCAGGACACTCCACTGGTAGATTCCCCTGTCGATAATCAACCCCTCTTCAATGAAGTCTTAGCCGAAGTGGCAGAACACTTTCAGATTGACACATAGGAGGTACAGGAGGATAGAGACTTTGCTGAGCAAATATTGGGGGACAAAAAGAGAGTAGGTCAGTTTATCCCACTACTAAAATCGGTCCAAAACAGAGGGAAACCCTTCTGCAACCCACAGATACAAGCAGTGGTCACAACGGACGCCTCACTAGCAGGGTGGGGGGGCTCACTACCTTCACCACACAGCTCATGGTCTGTGGTCTCACACTGCAGCTCAGAACCACATTGATGTGCTGGAGCTTCTGGCAGTATTGAAAGCCCTTCAGGCATTTGAATGCCATTTAACAAACCTATCAGTGCAGATCCTAACATACAGCACCACAGCAATGTTTTATATCAACAAACAGGGGGGTACACGTTCTCCAAATCTCTCCAGACTTGCACAGAAAGTCTGGAAATGGGCACTCAGACGGAAGATGTTCCTGTCATCACAACATGTTCCAGAGAAACTCAACGCTCTAGCAGACTCATTGAGCAGAGATCCCCTACCAGAGGAACACGAGTGGCGTGCTCACGAAGAAGTCGTAGAACACCTCTTCTCGCAATGGGGTTTCCCAACTATAGACTTATTTGCCACAAGTGAAAATAGTCAATGCCCAGACTTCGCGTCAAGGTTCCCCCAGCCAGGCTCCAAGGGGAACACCCTATGGATGGACTGGTCAGGGAAATTTGCTTACGCTTTCCCCCCCCAACTCCTCTCATGACGAAGGTGGTGAACAAGTTACACAAGGAACCGATGATGCTTATCCTAGTTGTTCCTATGTGGGCAAGACAACCGTGGTGTCCACATCTGCGCAAACTGCCGATGTGTGATCCCTTCAAGCTCCCGTGCCAGTACAACCTACTCACCCAGCACGAGGGACTAACATTGCACCCACAACCACACTCAATGAACTTGGCAGCATGGCTCCTGAAGTCATAGAGTTCGGGCATCTCCATCTACCGCAACGATGCATGGATATCTTGAAAGAATCAAGAAAACCAAACACTAGGCACTGTTATTATGACAAATGGAGACGATTCGTAATCTGGTGCCAGACTAAGCAAATCAACCCCATAGATTGTACTCCATCTAACATTCTAACCTATATCCACTTTCTAGATTAGTGTTCAACTCCCTAAAAGTCCACCTGGTGGCCTTGTCAGCCTACACCACTTCTCATAATAAGGTTTCATGGTGGAAGGTACCGCTCATCAAAGCATTTATGGAAGGGATAAAGAGACTCCACCCTCCAATTTCTAACCCACTGCCAGGTTGGGACCTCAATGTCGTACTTGCTAAGCTCATGGGACCCCCATTCGAGCCTATGCTCAAGTCTAGTCTCAAACACCTGACTTATAAAACTGCCTCCTTAGTAACCATCGCTTCCATAAGAAGGCTTAGTGAAATCCTAGCATTGTCAGTGCAGGATCCTTTCTTTACTAAAAATAAGGACTAGTTGGTTTTATGTATCGCCCTAGGTTCTCACCTAAATTAATCTCCAGATTTCATGTAAACTAGTCTTTTGAGCTACTGACTTTCTTCCAGGAGGCCAAAAGCTCTACTGGGGTAAAACTCCACACACTAGATGTGAGGAGAGCGGTCCTCTACTATGTAGACAAGACCATACTGCTAAGAAAGACAGATCAACTGTTTGTCTCCATAGCCCCAGGCAGAGAAGGTAACTGTGTCTCTAAGAATGCCATCTCTAGGTGGATAGTCAGATGTATCCAACTGTGCTATTCCCTATCAGATAAAACACTGCCTTTTACGCCAAGGGCCCACTCCACAAGAGGTACTGGAGCCACTCTGGCTTTCATTGCTAATGTCCCCTTGGACAGTATTCGCAAAGCAGCTAAATGGAGCTCAGTACATACTTTCATTCAGCACTACTGCATTGACACTCATTCCAAGACAGATACACACGTGGGACAAGCAGTTCTAAGACATTTATTCGCTCATGAACCTTCTCACATCCCACCTCCTTCCACTGCTCGCTAATCTATGCACAGCATGTGATCTAAGCAGATTCCACAAGACTCAGAAGGGATACATTACTCACCGTTATCAAATTTCTGATGCTTGTATCTGCTTAGATTCACATGCGACCCACCCTTCCTCCCCTCGGAGAGAAGGCGCATGGATGCTTATGAGCTTGTCTGATATGTATCTGCTTGGATACAACTGTACTCACGCTACACCTCATGCTACCTCATGTCAGAAAAATAACAATCTGAGGGACGTCAACGCGTGAGGGATCATGAGTACAGTGGACGTCAGACTAGGGAATAGTATTACTGGCACACCCTGTCGATGTTCCTTTTCAAGTTTCGAAAACAACAACTGTAATACTCTGCAGCTTCCACTAGATGTCGGCCTATGCACAGCATGCAAATCTAAGCAGATACAAGCATCAGAAATACGATTACGGCGAGTAATCACACACACACACACACACACAACACACACACGTTTTCCCCCCTCAAGATACATCCCCAATTATATCCAGGAATGGACAAAACAGAGATGAACAAGGTGGCCTCCTTCATGGAGTTTGACAAACCTCCATTAAAACACAAACAGATCATGCAGGCAGACAAATTACCTTTGAAAAACATTGAGACAGAATCCACTGCCCCATATGAGGAACCAGTGGGAATAGAGCTTTATACTGACTAAGAAGAAGCCTTTGTGGAAGAAAACACAGGCACTGACCTCGAAGACCTTCCTGTGCTTGTACCAGACATTGATGATCCCATTTCATCATCACCTATAAATGACAATATCCTTTACAATGATCTGCTCAAAATAGCTGTACATTATTTTGACATTGACACTCAGGAGGACACAGATTTTGTGGACTACTTCTTCAATTTAAAAAAACAAGTTGCCCTATACATACCGTTACTTCAATGGGTTAAAAGACGGCTAGACCCTTCTCTATCTACACCAGTGTTAACAAAGGAGGTTAACCCCAGAGTTGAAAAAGGGTTCAAACCAGACCCTCAGTTTATCAAAGGACACTTAAAGCCAGACACCTTAGTCGTTACTACAACACGTAAGAGGGTAGGGACTCCATTGACAAAGAAAGTAAAAAGATCTATGCTCTGGGCAAAAAGGTGGCAACGTCCGCGGCTTATCAAATGCGAATTGCCAATAATACAGCCTTAATGACTACTTTCATTAGAGCCCAGTGGGATCACCTGGAAGAGCTTGCTTAGTGTTCAAGAACCTAAGAGAACTGAAATATTCAAAACTCTAATTGAGGGCAAACAAAATGCTAACAAGGTTTTAAAAAACACTTGACATTGTGGATACATCTGGTAGGATAATTGCTGAGGCATGCTTGGCTCAGAAACTCAGGCTTTAGAGGAGAAACTCGAGCAACATTTTATTTTTATTTTGTTGCTGCATTTTTAGTAAACATTTTACCTTTCACAACATGAAACATACAAAGAAAAAAAAGGGAAAAGGCACAAATATATCACAAAACGTAGCAAAGCACCGCACTTTCAAAACATGAAAAAAACACAAACACACAACACATTAATAGTGTTAAAATCACATTAAAATTCATGTGTAGCAGCATCCTTCATCCTTACAAAAACATTTACAAAGCTCTACTGTAAAACCTCATACAAAAGCTTATCGCCTTCCTTAATAACATTTGATAATTCTTCCATAATTACTAATAAAAATGTTACCAATGCTAAAATTAAGGAAACTTGACTTCCGGACGTTAGTCTCTCCAAAAAGTGCTTACTGATAACATTCGAAATTGAGTTGACATGCGGTTCAAAGAATACAATTCTGTCCCTCGATAATGCTGGGAAGTCCATAACCAAATGGTAAAGTGCCTCCGTCCTCTGATCTTTACACAATCTGCATGTTCTAAGTTCCTGTGGTATTTGGAACCTGGGACCTACGACTTCTAAAGTCGGCAAACAATTCAGATGAAATTTTAAGTAAGTCTCGGAATCCTGCAGAAGGAAATTTTCTTAAGTAAGGTCTCAGTTGTATTGATGGTACATGAAACAAACCAACATTTTTTTTAACTAGCTAGTCTCTGTAGGTCCTCTTCATCTCAGATCTTGTCCCATCTTTTGATGGCCTTTTCCAAAGCCCATTGAGAAATTGATTTGTTCAAATCCATATCAGGCATAAATTGAACACACCTTTTAGTACATTTTTGTACAAAGCTATTATTAGTATTTTTCTTCATCAAAAGCAGATGTTTTAGGATTCCATTCTCTGGGCCCTCAAACATTTTCAAGTACAGGGACAAACATTTTAAAATATACTGAGACCACCGAACCTGAATACCTAGCTCCAACCGACACTAATTGGAACAAATCTAGGCAAATGGAGCACTTCTTTCTGAATTCGACCCTCCGATCTGTGTTGCTCCTTTCTAATTACCAGTGCATTTAATTCAATACCGTACAATAAAATGTGAGCCAACTTAAGTCTATACAACTCAATGAACAGGGTAAGGGAATATGCAATGAGTTAGCACTAATACAACTTTAACATGGAAGTGCATGTTCTTAATTTCCGTTCTAATCTGGTTTTCTGCAGCGCCCTTGATACCTAGAAAAATAAATGCATCTACCTCCAACACCGACACTTATTTACTGACCATGTGTTGCTCTTATTCTTGCTTTTGTTCGATATTCTCATGGTCTTTGATTTTGCCGGGTGTAGGATTCATGTATTTGCCGTTAGGCAATCATTCACCCGAGTAAGAGCTTGTTGCAAACCTGCTTGTGTTCAGTCTAATAAGGAACAAGTTACTTACCTGTAACTGTTGTTCTCCAGCATGGGTCTGGCATGGATTCACATGCTCATGAATATTCCCCGTCGTCAGGCTGGGAATCCTCGGTAAAGAAAAAATCAGTTTCAGTTTAGTTTCTGAACTGTCTTTCTTAGTAGTAACCAATCACTGGTCTCTGCGTCATACTGCCCCCAGCAAATGACTGCCCTCTCCCTAAGCCCCTCCCCTGGCAGCCATCCTCAGATTTGGTAGCACGTAAAGCGGCAGTAGGACCAAGTGAAGAGCCGCAGAGGGGTAGGAGGGAGGGTTCGCATGTGAATCTGTCAAGGAGCTCCCCCTTCTCACCTGGGTCCGATGTTTGCCGGTGTCTTCGATCGCTGCCTTCTTGCGAACGCTCCTGCTATTGAACAGTGCTGCTTGATTCTCGTCTGGTTCCAGGTTGCGTTTATTTCCGGGAACGCAGAGTCCAGTAATCTGCGAGTCTTGGAAAAGCTAGTAATGCTCGGAATCAGGAATGGGGAAGTGTCAGGAGCGGGTAATAGCACTGGGACAAAGGAAACAATACCGCGAGCTACGAACACACGTCTGAGGCTACTCTGCAATAGCATTGAGACGCGCGGAGCCGCGGTCTATAAATAGATCACTCAAACCTTGAGGAACCAGTTTTCCAATGGACATTCAGAGAAATGGACCACCGCGCCCTAAAGCTTTAAATGGAGAGGTTCTGTGTCGCATGCGTTGTGCAACCGTGGAGATAGTATGGTTCCTCCACTCCGCTTTATATAATGATATGGGAAAAAGTAGTTGCACTCTTTTCAATCATGCGCCAATACTAAGAAAAAAATGAAAAAAGAAATCCACTCAATTGGAATGTTTAGAAAACTGCTTCTGTATTTAGTAAGCATTAGTGCCCTCAGTGATGAGCATAGGTGCCCTATATGATTACACGTGTTTCAACGGACTGCGCCGCCTTTTTCAAATCAGGGCTTGCATATTAGAAAAATTGAAAACATACAGTTGTTATTGGTCACAGTTAATGAAAAAAAAATATATATATATATATTTTTATATACATGTGTCAGATGTAGCACAGACATGAAGGGAGGGGTATAGGGGTGGATTCATGGGATCAACAGTGTACCATTTTTTGTAACGTGAGAAACACATCAAAGATAATAATAAATCCATCATAAAAAGAAATAGGAGCGTGCAGGAAACACAAACGGGATAGGATGGGACAATGGAGAACAAAAACCACAAGAAAAAAGAAAAGAGAAAAAAGAGAAAGCCGTAAATTCATTTGTTTTAGGATATGTGGGTAAATATTAGTTAACAGACACGGTTGCTTTTGATTCAAATAATAGTCTTACCCAATTTAATAGATTCCTTAATGTGGAACGCTGCTATTCAGCTTGAAAAAAGAAGTCCTTGGGATAAATCCCTGCCTGTCAAGTTAAATGTGTATTTAAGTATATGCTTGATATGTAAATCACACTATAAAAGCCGAGTTTTAGTCAATGGAGAAGTAGCCTTATAATGGTTTCAAAGCATGATGCTTCGATATTAGATTATCTACTAGCCGCGAGCTACATACGTAATGCGCGTGTGTTCTCACTAGTAACATACAAAATCATAACCTGGGTTCCGGGAATATACATGCGCTTGCTTGAATCTCCTTACGTTACGAGCGATTTGAGACACCAGGTATACTTTATCAAGTGGCTTCGAATCTCATTGTATTTGCGAGCGGTTTGTATTGGCAGGGAGTGTGCTACAAGCTTCAAAGCATATTGCTCTGGTATTGAGTTATCTGCTAGCCGCGAGCTGCATGCGGAGTGCGCATTTGTTTTGACTGATAGAATACACACACAGTTTTCTCTAGTCACTTCGAATCTCCTTACGTTACAAGCGATTTGGAATGCCAGGAATGATTAATCTAGTCGCTTCGAATCTCATTGTATTTACGGGCGGTTTGTATTGGCTGGACATGCGCTACAAGCTTCAGCTTACCTTTGCAGAGCACAAGTTGACAGCTCCGTACGAATCTGTCCGCATTCGCGGAAAGGACCCAAAATGGCCGCTTAAGAGGTTGTTAATTTTGGTTGTCAACGCAACCACGAGAGTCATGCATTACAGAAAAACATGGGCACCATCTTTTAGTGTCAAGGATAGATACTACCAAATGTTCGTTAATGCATCAATAAAGCTCAGGGATAAATTCTAAATAGATAACCGTTGCCTATTGTATCATCATACAAAGAGCTTCACAGTAACACTAATATTGTCCCAAATCATGTGTCCCAAATACTATGAACGCGATCTTATAAGCAAATTAATGTCCGGGCTGGAACAGCATACAAAATAGTTAAAGCCCTGTAATTCTTCTAATCACTGGAATATTCTCATACACTTCAAAGTGATTATGCAAAACCTTATGTCATATAGAAACAATAGTTATGAACAAGAAAATCACACCATTTATCGTATACAGTTATTGTTTGTGTCATATTAGTCTCTGCTATCTATCTGCGGAGAAAAGTAAGATTAGAATATTGGTTGGCAAGTGGTTCATATCTGATATAGGTCTTTTACGTATCAGTTTTTGTTCATAGAAAGGAGGACATCTCATTGTCTGTGTTCAGGCCTCTATCTACTGTACTGAATTTGCATATTAATTTGGCTTCTTCTTGTCTTAGTCGCTTTACTTAATCTCCTCCTCTTGGACCAAGTGTAGTCTTTTTGAGACCTAGAAATTTAATGTCTTGCTTGTTGCTGAGTTGGTGGCTTCCAATGCTGGATAAGTGTTCACGGATTCTGATTCTCAATTCTCTGATCGTACTCCCAATGTACAGTTTCTTGCATTGGCAGATAATTCCATATATCACAAATTTAGTTTTACAATTGATAAAGTTGGAAATCCTATGTTTTGTGCCAAAGGCGTCCTCAAATACTTGTTTTCCATAGCATATTGACACATTGAGCATGTACTGCATTTACAAAAACCAACAGGCAATTGGGGTAACCATGATGTTTGTCCTGTAGGTTTGACCTCTGGTAAAAAAGAAGGACTCAGAAGATTTTTCAAAGTTTGTGCTCTCTTAACTGTTATTGAGGGGTTATCTTCAATCCAATCTTGAATGTGTGGATCCATTTTTAAGAGTTACCAATTTTTTTAAAGAATCTTTCTTATTACATAGTTATTAGCACAATAAGTTGTAATGAATCTGATGCAGTCTGGCTTACTTAGGTTTTGTCTATTCGAGATCAGTATGTTCTCTCTTTTGAGCTTTTTCGCTTGATTCCAGGCCTTAACAATATTTTTTGAGGCATATCCTCTGGCAAGAAAACGTGTTGTCAGTAATTTGCATTCCTTATCAAAGGCTTCTTTCGCCACACAGTTTCTTCGGGCTCTTATGAATTCCCCTTTGGGGATGTTTTTGATAACAGAATTAGAATGACAACTTGTCGCAAATAGGGTCGAGTTGGCCTCAGTTGGTTTTCTATATGTTTTAGTAAGAAGAACATTATCTTCTATATATATTGTTAGGCCTAGAAATTTCACCTCTGAGGCACTGTAAGTTCCAGTAAATTGTATTCCTAAATTGTTTATATTTGCACGTTTTTGAAATTCTTGCAGTAGGTCGTCATTGCCTTTCCAGATGAGGAAAACATCATCAATATATCGGTTCCATAAAAGAACATTCTCTGCGTAGTTAGGGTCTGAATAAATGTGTTGATCCTCGTACATAGCCATAACCAAATTGGCAAGTGCAGGTGCATATTTGACTCCCATAGCTACACCACAGGTCTGTGTATAAAAATCTTTGTTAAACAGAAAAATGTTATTCTTCAAAGTCAGGAGTAACATTTCTTTGAGCATCTGAATTGATTGATAGCTAGATGCTGTATCTTGTGAGAAGGCGTAGTCTATTGCATCCAAAGCTGTGTCTTGCCTAATGGAAGTATAGAGCGCTTTGACATCCCATGTTGCCAGGATGTATCCTGGTTGCCATTTCACATTCATGAGTTTTTGGAGGATTGCTGTAGTGTCCTTCAGAAATGACTTGGTTAGGTTAACCTTAGGTCTGAGAATATTGTCAATATATTCAGCTATATTAACAGTGGCTCACTCAGGATGGGTCGTCCTTCTGGTATTAACTAAAACGGTTTATGAACCTTCAGTAAAAAGTAGATAGTTGGTAGTGTTTCTTTTCCTTTTTATGATGGATTTATTATTATCTTTGATGTGTTTCTCACGTTACAAATAATGGTACACAGTTGATCCCATGAATCCACCCTATACCCCTCCCTTCATGTCTGTGCTACATCTGACACATGTATATAAAAATATATATATTTCTGATGTTTGTTAATCTGCTTAGAATCGCATGCTGTGCATAGGTCCGACATCCAGTGGTCACTGCGGAGTATTGCATTTTGTTTTTCGTAGTCGAAAAGGGGATGTCGACAAGGCGTGTCTGTAACACTATCCCTATAGTGACGTGCGTTTTACCCACAATCCCTCACGCGTCGAGGTCCCTCAGATTGTTTTTTTCCACACAGCTACTGGTCGCCTTTACGCGGAGCTCCTCGAGAGACATTGCAGATTTCATCTCCTCGACCTTTGGTCGTTTTCCTATATTAATATAGAACATATCGATTCCCCCCCCTCGACGCTGTTGTGAAGCTGTCTCCGCCGAGCAAGATCTTCGACGGAGGGGACGAGCGGAGGAGATCCTTCGGCGTTGCCGAACACGTGGCCTGGCCTCGCAGGCCAAATACAGTAGGGAGAGTGGGGGTCGTGGGACATCTCTAGTTCTTTTCTGAGAATGCCTTTCCTTTTCCCCTTCCTTTCCCTTGGGGTGGTTATCACGATTTATTGCCTCGGCTATGGAGAGGACACCCTTTAGGTTTTGCCCGCTTTGCAAGGGCAAGTTTACTTGGAAGGACAAGCATTCACGGTGTAACCGCTGCTTGCCCCTCAATCACAAAGAGCCGAAAACTCTAAAAGACCGTAGGGTCAAGAGGTGGGCGGCCTACGCTATGTCGAAGGCCGACGCTCCACCCACCGTCGCTACCTCCGACAGTGACGAGGAACGTGATACCACGACCTCCGCTACGGAAGTCGAAAACCCCCCTAGAGAGCGCACACGCGCTTCGTCGTCTGTCCCCGGCCCCGACGGGCTCGGCTCACGCCCTGCTTATGGGGATGAACACCCCGGCGACATTGACGCACACAAGACCACACATAAGCACACAACCCATGGCTCTTCTTCGTCGAAGGCGAAGAGAGCATCAGCGCCCAAGGAGACGCAGGTTTCACCGGCGGCCTCCTCGGACCGTTCGGATTCGAAGCCCCTCTTGCAACCGCGACCAGCGACTGGGCTTTCGGCAAATAAGGGCGCCGCCCCCAAATCATCGGCTGGCGCGCATCAGCAGAAAGCGCATGCCGCCGTAGAGCGATCGACACCCATAACGTCGAAACCACAGCCCTCCGCTGACAAACGAGTCGCTGAGAGCTTGGCGAGGATCGTGGTAGCCGACGCCCACAAGCGTACGCCGAAAGACTCATCGAGCGCTACGCAAAGGTCGAAAGACACGCCGAAAAGACAGGGACGATCTCCTTCAGTCGAAGGGATTCCCAGCACACCTGAAGGCTTTTCGGAGGGCGACGGGACCCGCTAGACCACTCAGGGGTACCCCATGAAACCATGGAAAGGCTCCATCTCTGCATGGAAAGAATGGAGAGGTTTATGAATACCCAGAACCCTCCCACTCCCAAGAGAATAAGAGAAGGGCCTCAGGAGGACCCCAGGGGCAAAATTCCAAGACTAGTCAATCCCCACCAGGACACAGCCTCAGACTTCCATAGTGTGTATGACCTCACTGGGGAAGAACATTATTTTGAGGAAGAGGATGATTTTATGGACGAGGAAGAGGGACGGAACCAGGAGGAAGGTCTGGAAGACAGCCCAGACTTGGTAGGAGAAGGCTTCGGAGAAAATCCAGAAGAAGGACCTTCTCGCCCCTGGCAATCCCCATCAATATATTCCGACACTGATGTCCTGAACCTAAATCCTCCTGACAATTCACCTATTAGAAACACGTCTCCCATTGACGATCAGCCCACATTTAATGCCCTGTTGCGCAGAGCAGCAGCACACTTCGAACTCGACACTGGGGAGCTCTCCCCTGAATTAGACTTTGTAGAAAGAGTAATTAAGGAGAAACCCCCGGTCAGTCAGACCATTCCCCTCCTTGCTTCGGTGAAGAGAAGAATCATCCCTTCGCTGTCCACACCCGCACTAATCAGAGGGGCCAATCCTAGAATTGAAAAACTTTTCACTCCTTCACCCTCAGACCCGCTGTACATCAGGGGACATTCCATTCCGGATTCCCTGGTAGTAGCCAACACAAGAAAGAGGGCAGGGGTACCACTTTCCACCAGTGAGGCACCACCTGACAAGGAGGGCAAACGGTTATATGCCCTTGCAAAAAGAGTTACATCCTCGGCTGCCTTTTCGGCAAGAATTGCAAACAACAATTCTTTGCTCGCTAGCTATGCGGACGCTCAGTGGGCCAAACTGCGCAAAGACGCCGAAGAAGCGCCGGAACCATTACGTACACGCCTGCTTACAACTATTGGCGAAGGAACCCAGGTCAACCAGAGTATTGTAAAGAGCTCTCTGGATGCGGCAGAAACTGCGGGACGTTCCCTAGTTCAGGGAATAATCCTAAAACGCCACGTATGGCTGCGCAACTCAGGGTTCAAACCGGAGACACAGGCGTCTTTAATAAATAAACCTGTTGAAGACTCAAACCTCTTCGGGAAAGCGGTGGATGAGGCTCTGGAGATGGCTAAAAAAGAGTTTGATACTATCAAAACTCTTGACCAAATCTCTAAGCCCTCTACCAGGCGCGGCTATGGCAACAAACGCTTTTTTCGTGGCCAACGCCAACAACAAAACCAGCAGCAACAGTACCCTGCCACCAATTTCCAGACCAATAGTGGCCAGTACAGCCAAAGAGGACAGCGCCGGGGCAAAGGAAGAGGGCGAGGGTCCACCCTCAGAGGTTCCCAAGCCCCTAACAACACCAAGTGACGCGAAGATTCGCGTCCCCTCCCATGCAACACCGGTCGGGGGCCGGATAACATCCTTTCTTCCAGCATGGGAGGTTATAACGTCAGACCGGTGGGTACTTTCCACCGTAGCCCACGGATACTGCATCGAATTCAACAGTTCCCCAACATACAAACCCCCGAGGGGACGACGCATGTCACCGGAACATCTTGCCATCTTTCTACAAGAAGTACAACAACTGCTGGAAAAAGGAGCCATGGAGGTCGTGCCTCTATCTCAGGTAACGGAAGGTATTTATTCAGTGTACTTCCTTGTACCCAAAAAGGATCTAACCATGCGCCCTGTATTAGATCTGCGCCCAGCGAACAAGTTCATCAAACCCCAAAAGTTTCGTATGGTGACCTTACAGGAAGTGATCCCACTGCTATCACAGGGAGATTACATGACAACATTGGACATGAAAGATGCATACTTTCATATTTTAATGTTGCCAGCGCACAGAAAATACCTCCGGTTCATGATAGAGGGCAAACACTACCAGTTCAGAGTGCTACCCTTCGGCATAGCATCAGCACCGAGGGTATTCACGAAGGTACTGGCAGTGGCAGCGGCCCACCTGCGCAGGTTGTCCATCCCAGTTTACCCTTACCTCGACGACTGGCTCATAACAGGGGATTCTTACGAAACATGCTTCTCCAATACCCAAAAGACTGTAGACCTTTTGTTCCAGTTGGGCTTCTCCATCAACGAAAAGAAGTCCAGCCTAGACCCCAGCCAAATCAAACAATTCCTAGGGGCTCTAATTCAAACAAAGGACGGCCTCGTCTTCCCCTCCAAAGAGAGGGTCCAAAACATGCTGTTTCAGATCCCTCAATATGTGACCGGTCGAGAGGTGACGGTACGCAAAGCAATGCGCTTGCTAGGCATGATGGCGTCGTGTATTTATTTGGTACCTCACGCGCGCCTGCGCCCAATGCAAGAGTGGCTCAACAGCCAGTGGTGTCAGGCCAGCGGACTATGGGACGATCTAGTGGTGGTCTCGCAGGCCTTAGTTCTCTCGCTACGGTGGTGGACAAAGGAAAACCTGGAAAAAGGGAAACCCTTTGCCACACCCGCGGCGGAAGCCACTCTAACCACAGACGCATCCCTCACAGGATGGGGGGCTCACCTATCCCATCAGACTGCTCACGGAGAGTGGACTCCGAACGTAGCATCCAAACACATCAATGTTCTGGAGCTACTAGCGGTGTTCAAGGCGCTAAAAGCCTTCCAGGAACACCTACAAGGCAGGACAGTGATGGTCCTTACAGACAGCACCACAGCCATGTATTACATCAACAAGCAGGGGGGAACCCACTCTCCAGGTCTGTCCAAACTGGCCCAAAACATATGGAAGTGGGCTCTCAAACAGAATATGTTCCTTCTGTCACAACATGTACCAGGGGAACTCAATCTGCTGGCAGACAAACTCAGCAGGGATTTCCCCCTGCCCGAAGAGTACGAATGGTGACTGCACGAAGACATCGTCTTCGACGTCTTCACGCAATGGGGTTTCCCAGAAATAGACCTGTTCGCAACCCTGGAGAACTCACAATGCCAAAGTTACGCCTCCAGGTACTCCCAGAACCAATCCAAGGGGAACGGTCTGTCGATTCAATGGTCAGGGAAATTTGTTTACGCTTTTCCCCCCCGACTCCCCTTCTCAACAAGGTGGTGCACAAGATGCACCAGGAACAAGTAACCATGATACTGGTGGCCCCAATGTGGGCCCGACAGCCATGGTTCGCTCACTTGATGGAGATGTCTCTATCTCCCCCAGTGAAACTCCCCTGCCCGTACAACATGCTGTCACAAGACAGGGGCAGGACTCTGCATCCATGCCCCCAGAACATGAACTTAGCAGCCTGGCTCCTGAGATCATAGAATTTGGACATCTACAGCTCCCACAGAGATGCATGGACAAATGGAAGAGATTTGTCATCTGGTGCAGAGGAAAGAGCATCAACCCAATTGACTGCTCTCCCACACATATTGTTCTATACCTGACCCATTTATTGGATTCAGGTCTAGTGTTCAATTCCATTAAAGTCCACCTAGCGGCACTTTCTGCATACACCACTTCCCAACTCAGTGTCGTGGTGGAAGATCCCTGTTATAAAGGCATTCATGGAGGGAGTAAAGAGAATACACCCCCCGATAGCTGACCCAGCTCCCGGATGGGACCTTAACGTGGTACTTACCAGACTCATGGGCTCACCATTTGAACCCATGCACAAAGCATCTCTTAAAGACCTCACTCTTAAGACTGCTTTTCTAATAGCTATCACTTCCATCAGGAGAGTAAGTGAACTACAGGCTCTTTCTGTTCTAGACCCCTTTGTTACAGTTCACAGAGATAAAGTGGTTCTACGCACTCACCCAAGGTTTGCTCCGAAATTCATCTCAAAATTCCACGTAAACCAGTCTATAGAACTACCAGCGTTCTTTCAAAATCCTTCCAACTTGGGAGAAAGGACTCTGCACACACTAGATGTCCGCAGAGCGGTCATGTTCTACATGGAAAGAACCAGACCACTGAGGAAGACTAATCGGTTCTTCGTCTCGGTGGCAGCAGGAAGAGAAGGGGATGCAGTTTCAAAGTCCACTATTTCTAGATGGATTGTTCAATGCATCACTCTCTGCTATACTCTTGCTAAGAGAGAACTGCCCTTTAGGCCAAGAGCACATTCTACTCGAGGCACGGGGGCGTCCATAGCATTCATTGCAAATGTTCCCCTTGAGTCCATCTGCAAAGCGGCTACCTGGAGTTCTGTGCACACCTTTACAAAACACTACTGTCTAGATGCACACTCTAGATCTGACTCCCAGGTGGGACAGGCAGTATTAAGACATCTTTTCTCTACTGTTCCTTCTCATAACCCACCGCCAACTCAGGGTACTGCTCGCTAGTCTATGCACAGCATGTGATTCTAAGCAGATTAACAAACATCAGAAGACAATGCATTACTTACCGTAAAAGCATTTCTGATGGTTGTATCTGCTTAGATTCACATGCGCCCACCCTTCCTCCCCGCTCGGATGGAAGGAACATAGACATCCTTTTTCTATATTTCTCTCTTTTCTGTACTCACTCATGTCTAGAAGGCTCCCTCAGGGCAGAAAAATACAAACAGAGGGACCTCGACGCGTGAGGGATTGTGGGTACAACGCACGTCACTATAGGGATAGTGTTGCAGACACGCCTTGTCGACGTCCCCTTTTCGACTACGAAAAACAAAATGCAATACTCCGCAGTGACCACTGGATGTCGGACCTATGCACAGCATGTGAATCTAAGCAGATACAACCATCAGAAATGCTTTTACGGTAAGTAATGCATTGTCATATTTTTTTTCATTAACTGTGACCAATTACATCTGTATGTTTTCAATTTTTCTAATATGCAAGCCCTGATTTGAAAAAGGCGGCGCAGTCCGTTGAAACGCGTGTAATCATATAGAGCACCTATGCTCATCACTGAGGGCACTAATGCTTACTAAATACAGAAGCAGTTTTCTAAACATTCCAATTGAGTGGATTTCTTCTTTCTTTTTTACTTATTATTGGCGCATGATTGAAAAGAGTGCAACTACTTTTTCCCATATAAATAGATCACGCCGCGTTCAGCGCATGGAGCGAGCAAGGGCTTCAGCTCTGGACGGCCATGTCGGAAGTAGTACGGAATGTAAGCCCTGTTGAGACAAGGACCAGGAGGTCCAAAAGGGGCTTGATCTGAAGTTCATGACAGAATCCATGACAGACCCATGCTGGAGAACAACAGTTACAGGTAAGTAACTTGTTACTTCTCCAGCATGGAGTCTGGCATGGATTCACATGCTCATGAATACAAGAATACATAGCAGTACACAGATGCACAACCACGGGAGGTGGCCAGGCAACATTAAGCATTTCATCAATTCAACATTAAGCATCTCTTACCTCCTCACCAGGCACACCTTCAGGCGAACAGGTTGCGCAGCACTGCTTGGCCGACTCTGGACTCCTCCTTGGAATCCCGGTCGACGCAGTAGAATCTCGTGAAGGTGTGCGTCGACCTCCAGTTAGCAGCCCTGCAGATGTCAAGCAGTGGCACACCAGATAGGAACGCCGTGGTAGCAGCGATCGCTCTGGTCGAATGGGCTCTCAGACGGCCGGGCAACGGTCAGTTTGCCAACCGGTGACAGTGCATGATGCAGCGGGAGAGACATCTGGAAATGGAAGCCTTCGAGAGGGCCTTCGCTTGGTTCATAGGTCCAAAGTTCACAAACAGCTGTGATGTCTTCTGAAATCTCTTTGTGCGGTCCACGTAGAACTTTAGCGCTTTAGCTACATCCAGCCAGTGCAAAGTCCTCTCGGCCGGTGACGAAGGTGACGAAAGAAAACGGGTAACACCAAGGGCTCGTTGAGATGGAAGTCCGATGGCACCTTGGGCCTGAAGGAGGGGTGCGTCCTCAGCATCACCCTCGTCTCGTGGAAAGTCAGGTATGGAGGTTTACAGGAAAGGGCCTGGATCTCTCCCACTCGTCGTGCGGAGGTGATGGCCACAAGAAACACTGTTTTCCACGACAGAAACTTCAACAGTGCAGAATACAGAGGCTCGAATGGCGGCCCCATGAGCCTAGTCAGCACCACGTTGAGCTCCCACGCCGGGGCCAGAGCCTTCACCGGCGGGAACGATCGGAACAGTCCCTTCATGAACTCCTTCACCAGGTGATGGGACCACAGGGATGAGCACCCCGTGGTCCTGGTGTAGCGGGAGATAGCGCCAGTTGGATTTTGATGGAGGCATGGGCCAGCCCCGCCTTGGCCAACGACAATAAGTACGGCAGCACTTGAGGGGCCGTAATCCGCAGAGGGTTAATCTTCTGTGCGCCGCACCAGACAGAAAACCTCTTCCACTTGTGTCCATAGCACTTGAGAGTTGAGGACGCCCTGGCCTTTACAAGCACCTTGTTAGGCAGAAACCTGTGCAGTTCCCTCTGGGACCACTGCAAAAGATTTAAGACTACAGGTGGTTGGCAGTAAACCCAAATGGTAGCAGTCTGTACCACCCAGATTTACCTGGTAGCTGTGGCTGAGCAGTCAGATTTCTCTCAAGAAGAGTTAGGCAGTATACAGAGTATTCACAATAGGTCAAGAGAACACAGTAGAACAAGCAAAAACTGGCCAGAGCTTGGTGTAAAAGAGATATAATTATTTATTTAAAAGCACATGTAGTTAAACACACTGGCACTAATATTAAGCAGTTCAAAAACACGGTCATTAAAAGATATGCACTCCCTTCAACGATTATTAGACCAGTCTTAAGTAAGGCAACACTTATTTCCAGACAGCAGTGAGCGTTTAACGAAGATGGCACTCTAATCAATCAGTTAAAAAGGGAGAGAAAGGCAGAGCAAAGATAGAAACAGATCCCAACACTTTCGGAAGAACACAGTAGGAGAAGCAGGCAGATTAAAACTGTAAAGTCAAAGTTAACAAGGCCGGACCCACTTTAAGAGGCTCCGGTCGAAATGTGTCCAAGGTCACACGGTTTAAAAGTGGCCAAAAAGTCTCGCAACAGTTTCAGAAAGAGTTGGACCAACAGAAAGGGACCAGTTAGATGGTCAAGGCGGCCAGCCCAGTCCATAAGGTTAAGGGACTATTGTTACCTTGTAGCAATCTTTAGAAAGGGAGGCCTGGCGGACACGGTACCTTAAAATGGTAAGAACGCTCCAGCGGGAGCAGTTGTTCCTGGCAGCGAGTGCAAGTCGGTACTTCGTCCGGGGGAAGAGAGGATCTCGTCGGGGAGGAAAGCAGGAGTCCGTTGCACTGCTAGGGAAGAAACCAGCCATGGAGTTCTCAATTAAAAGGAGCGTTCCTTTTATTCGCGGTCCCGTGGTCCGTGGCTATCCGGTTGCCGGGGTGCTTGGCACGGGCAATTCGACCACCAGACGTCCTGGGATGCGAGAAAAGAAGGTAAACTGGTTGTGCCCACCAGTCAGGGGAAGAAGACTCTCCAGCAGGGAGATCTCCTCTGTCGTTGGGAAGTGGTGAGTCGGTTCAGCAAGGCTCCACCGGTGGTGTCGTCGTAGCAGGTCGGCTCAGCTTCTCCCTTGTTGGATTTTCAGGTCCTGTGGTGACTTCTGAAGTTCCAGTCCCAAAAGCCCTGCTTTTATGCAGCACACCCCCATTCACTCAGCCTAGCTGTCAAGCAAGCATGCTAAGTGGTGAGCCGGCCGGCTCACCACTTGGGCCAATCACACAAGAGTGCGACTTGAGTTGCCAAGGCAACTCAGTCCAGGGTGCCTAAACCCCCTCCCACACCCCCAGTGGTACCCAGATAGAGTGGCACCACTTTTGGAGGCTTCTGTGGAGAAGCCCGCCAAAAAGTGGAACAAAGGGCTCGACCTTTGGTTTGGAGTTACAGAGGCGAACACAAACGCCATTTTAGGCAGAAAATACCAACCGGTGAATTAATTATAAATAAATAAACCGGCGGTATGTTAGTATCAGAAATGTCTGACACGGTGGGTGTATCAGCAGGGTTGCCCGCGATGAGGTCCACCCCACTCAAATCCTGAGAGTCTTTTAATTCCCCTTCCTCCTCACCTGATGAAAACGAGAAGTCCAACTTCCTTCCACGAGGTCGATGAGTAAATGTTCTCCTCTCCTTGTGTAGATAGGGTCTGCCTCGGGAGGAAGCCACCGCGACCCCTCGGGAATGAATTCGCGGGGACTCCCCCCCCGTGACAGACAAGTACGGCAAGGGGAAAAGCCTAACGGCACAAAAACCCCTTTGGAGTGTAGGTATCCGATGGTGCGGAACAAAGGAAAATCCAAAGCCAGCTGAAATGCGGGATACAGGCAAACTGATGGTAGGGAAGCACTAAAGGCAAGGGGGGGGGTCCAGAGAGAGAAACAGCAAACAAGTAAGGTAAGAGAAAAAAGGTGGAGAGCCACCGTGCCCGCGAAACAAGAAGGGGCACCGGTAAGGGAGAGAGGGCAACAGGCGGAAATATAGGATAGGAGCGGAACTCCGCTAAGCGAGAGAACTGTGGAGCGCAAGCAACGAAGAGGAAATCAGTAGTTGCAACGCGCCGAACTGCCGAGCGCGAACAGAGAAGTACACACAGCAGCGGCCATGTTGGAAAAGACTAGACTGTAAACAGCGCTAGTGAGCACAACGTGGCGGCACAGTCGGACGACCGCCATGTTTCCACCTCTTCCATAACCGCCAGAACCCAGCGGTTGTGACAGTATGCCCCCTTCGAAGTCGGGTTCCCCCCGGCTTGTCGGGATGTAATCTGTGAAACCGACGCAACAAGAGTGGAGCATGTATATGGATCCGAGGTTCCCATGTATCTTCCGAGGAAGGATACCCCTTCCAATGAATAAGATATTCAAGGCGACCTCTGTGATAACGTGAATCCCGGATATGGGAGACCTCGTATTCTTCAGAGGTGGGAGCAGGCAAAGTAGGGAGACTGGGGGTATTCTGTTTCCTGTTCCCTGATTTGAAGGGACGTAATTGAGAGGCATGAAAGGTCGGATGTATGCGACTAAGATTGTTAGGCAGTTTGAGGCGATAAGCCACCGGATTGATCCTGGATAGAACCTCGAAGGGACCAATAAATCGGGGGGATAGTTTAGATGGGTGTACCCAGCGGGGTAGAAACTTAGTGGACAGCATGACTTTAGATCCTCTTTTCCACTCCGGGACAGGTCTCCGGTGTTTATCCGCTTGTAGTTTGTTACGGATATTAGCCTTTAAAAGACTCTGGTTGGCGGTGTTATGGGCTTCCTTTAACCTAGACAAAGAGTTTTCCAAGGATGGTATGGGAGTCTCAGTCCAGGAGGTAGGTACTATGGATGTAGGATGGTACCCATACGTACAAAAGAAAGGGCTGATTTCCAGTGCGCTGTGTACTGAATTGTTATAAGAAAATTCAGCTGTTGGTAAGAGGGACACCCAGTTGTCCTGTTGTTGGTTGATGAAACACCTCAAATACTGCTCAAGAGTACCGAAACACCGCAAATACTGCTCAAGAGTACCGTTTAGCCTTTCTGTCTGCCCGTTGGTCTGTGGGTGAAACCCAGAAGACAGAGCCCTTTCGATACCCAGCAGACTGCACAAGGCTGTCCAGAACTTAGAGGTGTATTGGCTCCCACGGTCAGACACGATCTTGTTGGGGAGACCGTGTAATCTGAAGATATCTTTCATAAAGATTTCCGCCATAAGGGAGGCCGAAGGTATCTTGGACAGGGGGGAAAAATGAGCCAACTTTGAGAAGGAATCCACAGTTACCATAATGCAGGTACAGCCCTGGGAATTTGGTAGGTCTACGATGAAGTCTGTAGATATGTGTTTCCAGGGGCCTGGAGGAATCGGGTCTTGTTGAAGCAGGCCAAGAGGACTTTGTGTGGAATGCTTGTTTTGCATACAGGTAAGACAGGTCTGGATGTAAGCCTGAGTGTCGGCTCGTATACTGGGCCAGTAAAATGATCTCTGCAGTAGTTCCAGGGTCCCTCGTAGTCCTCTATGCCCGGCTACCCTTGAGTCGTGGCACCACTGGAGGGCTTGTAGTCTGAGGTCTGGTGAAGGAAGGATAAGCCTTCCTCGAGAGAAGTACAGACCGTCCCTCAGTTCCACCGGAGTCCCCCCCACTTGCAGGAGTGTGTCTTTAGGGGAAAGAGAACTTTCTCTCACTTTTTCCAGGAAAGACGATACGGCGGAAATGATCCTGATATGGGGAAACATGAGTACTTTCTCGTATCCCAGAGAGGCCTCATCTCTGCGAGATAACGCGTCCGCAACCTGGTTTTGAGTTCCGGGTATGTATGTTATTAGAAAATGGAATTGGGCAAGGAAATGTGCCCATCGGGCTTGTCTGGTGTTATAGCACTCTTGTTGGCGTAGGATCTGTAGATTCTTGTGATCAGTCCGTATCAGGAACGGGTGTAGGCTTCCTTGGAGAAGGTGTCTCCATTCAAGACAAGCCAATTTCATGGCTAGCAGTTCTTTTTCTATTACGGAGTAGTTCTGTTGACTAGGGTTGAGGGTCTTTGAGTAATAGGCGATGGGATGTTCTCGACCTTGATTTGTTTGCAGAAGAACGGCGCCAACCGCACCCGCAGAGGCGTCAGTCTCTAGAATAAAGGGGAGCAGTTGCTCCGGCTGTCTCAGTATAGGTGCTGAGCAAAACCTCTTTTTCAGGCAGAGGAAACTCTCTTCGGCTTCCCTGGACCATTGGAATGGCCCGGAGGCTTTCTTCAGTAAGGAGGTGATGGGCAGGGTGAGTCGGGAGAATTCAGGAATGAACTTCCGGTAAAAGTTGGCCAGACCCAAGAATCTTTGGATCTCTTTGACCGATGAAGGGGATGGCCAGTCTAGTATGGCTTCGACCTTCTTTGGATCCATGGCGATTCCCTCGCTGGACAGGATGAATCCCAAATAGGAGACAGAGGACTTTGCGAAAGCACACTTTTCCGGCTTGACTAGTAAATGATGATGTTGCAGCCTGCGCAATACTTCCTTAACATGACGGGTATGTTCTTCGGGTTGACGGGAGTAAATCAGAATATCGTCTAAATAGACAACGGTATTTTGTCCCAAGAGATCAGAAAATATACGGTCCATAAACCTTTGAAAAACTGAGGGAGCGTTGACCAAGCCGAACGGCATAACTTGATATTCGAACAGTCCATAGGGAGTACAGAAAGCCGTCTTCCACTCGTCACCGGTTCTTATGCGGAGCAGATGATAGGCATTCCGTAGGTCGAGTTTAGAAAACCTTTACCGAACCTTGGACGGCCTCCAGGACCTCAGTGATGATGGGCATGGGGTATCGGTCCTTGATGGTAAGTTGGTTGAGCCCTCGGTAATCGATACAAGGTCTTAGGTCTTTGGAGTCCCTCTTTGGAATGAAGAACAAAGATGCTCCTGCTGGTGATCTGGACGGTCGAATAAGCCCATTGGCTAGGTTGTCGTCTAAGTAACGTCTAAGGACTACTTTTTCCGACAATGAAAGGGGATACATCCTACAAAACGGAACCAGAGCCTGAGGGACTAAGTCTATCCTACAGTCCTCCGGTCTGTGAGGAGGAAGTTTCATCGGTTGTTGGTCTTGGAACACTGTGGCATACTCCTGAAAACTATTTGGGATACAGTGGATCGTGCTCCTCTCAGGGGCACACCCCATCATGACACTTTCGAACAAGGGTCCTGGAAGACACTTCTCCAGACAGAAGGTCGAATGAAAATCAGGAGATTTGCCGACCAATCGATGGTAGGGTTGTGTCGTCGGAGCCATCCGATCCCCAAAATGACTGGGAAGTGAGCTGCTCGGATTATGTCGAAGTTCAGTATTTCAGTGTGTTGTTGTATGGATACTCGTACTTCCTCAGTGGTATGGGTAATGAGGCCGGAGCACAGAGGGGTACCATCTACACCCTCTACCTTCTGGTCTACCTTCTTGGCTATCCTACGAAGGCCTATCTTGTCGGCCCATAGGGTGTCCAGAAAGTTACCGGCTGCACCACAGTCCAGCAGGGCCAGGGTCTCAATCTCCTTTCCTCTGAACTGAAGCTGAACGGATAACACCATACGACGTTGGTCTTCCGAGGGTTGAGCAGAAGTAACGGAAAGTGTTACATAGGAACTGAGAAATGTCCCTCGGTAGTCCGTCCTACCAACTACCGAGGGCGTTCGTTTCCCGAACGTCTGGGAGGTACATCTGGGCAGTCTCTCAAGAGATCAGTGGAGGAGCCACAGTATAGACACAGGTTGCCTTCTCTTCTCCTTATCTTTTCTTCAGCAGTCAAGGGCGATCTGGTTGTTCCTATCTGCATAGGTTCTTCCCCGGTGGATGCACGAGCGGCAGGTGAGGAGGTCGAAGGGTGAGTCTCTGGGTAGGAACAGACATTACGGTTCTTCCTCTTTTCATTTCTCCTTTCGGACAAGCGAAAGTCTATTCGTACCACTGCCTTTATGAGATCGGAGAAAGAATCAGGGCGAGGGGTTCTAGCGAGCTCGTCTTTTAGCTCTTCGCGCAATCCTCTCCTGAAGATGGTATATTGAGCCTCTTCTTGCCAGCCGGCTTCAGCAGCTAGTCTTTTGAAGGAGGATATGTAAGTGAGTAAACAGAATCACCCTGACGTACATCCAACAGGTCTTCACTGGCCTGGTGAGCGCTTTCAGTGCGAAGAAATGTCTGCTTGAGAAGCTCTTTGAACGCTACAAAGTCCTGTAATACTGGGTCGGACCGGTACACCAGAGGGGTAGCCCAAGCTAGGGCATTTCCAGTCATGTGAGTGATCATAAACCCCACTTTGGCATGATCAGAGGAAAAGGTGTTCTGTCTGAATGTAAAATGAATATTACAAGCCTCCAAGAATTCTTTGACTTTCTTCTCGGATCCGTCAAATTTTCCTGACACTAGAGGCAAAGGCGGTAAATCAGTGCCTTGCTGTTCTCTGGCGGTGACTCTCTGTTGGAGAGCGGTATTTGCCGTTTGAAGTGCTTGAACTTCCAGGTTTAAGTTTTGTACCGCCGCAACCAATTCTTGAAGTTGCTGGGGAGTTGCCATGTCTGTATCTAGGCGTTGCAAGCTATCAGAAATGTCTGACACGGTGGGTGTATCAGCAGGGTTGCCCGCGATGAGGTCCACCCCACTCAAATCCTGAGAGTCTTTTAATTCCCCTTCCTCCTCACCTGATGAAAACGAGAAGTCCAACTTCCTTCCACGAGGTCGATGAGTAAATGTTCTCCTCTCCTTGTGTAGATAGGGTCTGCCTCGGGAGGAAGCCACCGCGACCCCTTGGGAATGAATTCGCGGGGACTCCCCCCCGTGACAGACAAGTACGGCAAGGGGAAAAGCCTAACGGCACAAAAACCCCTTTGGAGTGTAGGTATCCGATGGTGCGGAACGAAGGAAAATCCAAAGCCAGCTGAAATGCGGGATACAGGCAAACTGATGGTAGGGAAGCACTAAAGGCAAGGGGGGGGGGGCCAGAGAGAGAAACAGCAAACAAGTAAGGTAAGAGAAAAAAGGTGGAGAGCCACCGTGCCCGCGAAACAAGAAGGGGCACCGGTAAGGGAGAGAGGGCAACAGGCGGAAATATAGGATAGGAGCGGAACTCCGCTAAGCGAGAGAACTGTGGAGCGCAAGCAACGAAGAGGAAATCAGTAGTTGCAACGCGCCGAACTGCCGAGCGCGAACAGAGAAGTACACACAGCAGCGGCCATGTTGGAAAAGACTAGACTGTAAACAGCGCTAGTGAGCACAACGTGGCGGCACAGTCGGACGACCGCCATGTTTCCACCTCTTCCATAACCGCCAGAACCCAGCGGTTGTGACAGTTAGAGGCTATGTTAAAAAGTATTAGCCACGAATAATGGGAAAATCCCATAGAGATATATTTGCGGTTGAATATAAAAAGTAGTATCCACTGCTACCAGCCAAAACTCGACGAGGGGGGACGGGACGGTGCCCCCTCGAACAACAGACCCAGGGGCAATCGAATTGCCCCTACCAGTACGTCCACAATATGATGGTTTGTACTGGTTCTGTTAGTAATTTGGGACTAGTAAAGCCAATGGTGACTTTACATGCCCTGGGAGACAGTAGTCAGTCCCAGGGTATGGAGTCTGTGGTGGGGGTCACTATGACACCCCGGTGTTAGTGCATGGAGGGTGCTGTGTAACACACATAAAAAAAACATATGAGACCCTATGGAATAAAAGACCCCATAGCCCATGAAACACATTAACATTCAAAGGAACACCATAAATCATGTCCAAGAGTGGGAATAAAGGAGTCCAGAAATCCAGCAAAGCTGCTGGGGGACTCACTAGGTTAGGAAATTCAGCCTAAACAGAGAATTCTCCCTAACACACCTCCTTGTAGTCTGCCGGGATATCGTACCCTCCAAACTCTAGTGTTGCAGGAGCCAGGCCTGCAAGTTCAGCGACCCAGAGTCGTGATGGAGGATGGCGCCTCCTTCTCTGGCGAGGATGAGCCACATCCGTCGGCAGCTTGACAGGGGGGGGCGCTGACGAGTCCAGAAGGTCCGTGAACCAGATCTGTCACGGCCACGCAGGTGCAGCGAGGACCATCCTGCACGGGACCTCATGAGTTGGTTGATGAGTTGCAGCAACAACGGCGGGAACGCGTACAGGAACAGGCCGTCCCAGGGGAATGAGAAGGCATCGCCCATGCTCCCCGGCTGGGGAAACCTGCTGGCAAACCTCCGGCACTTGGTGTTCGCCGCCGTCGCGAATAGGTCGATCTGGGGACTGCCCCATCGTTGGAATAGCCGATCCACTTGATCCTGCCGCAGCTCCCACTCGTGGCACGAGCGCAGCTCCCTGCTGAGCGAGTCTGCGATGGTGTTCTTTATTCCTGCCAGGTCGAAGGGCACCAGAAACATCCACTGGGCGACGGCCCAGTGCCACAGATCCTGGGCCTCCTTGGATAGGGCTGGGGATCTGGTGCCTCCCTTCTTCCGGATGTAGAACATCGTGGTGGTGGTGTTGGTGAAGATCTTCACCACCTTGCCCTTGAGGGATGGGAGGAACGACCTTAGAGCCCAGAACACGGCTCGGAGCTCCAGGATGTTATGTAGTGACCTCTCCTCTGGGAGCCAAAGGCCTCTTGCGTGGAGATCTCCGGTGTGCGCTCCCCACCCCTCCAGGGAGGCATCCGTCGTCACTGTCTCCTGATGCGTCGGGGTCTGGAAGTCCGCACCCGCCGCCAGATGCGCACGGGCGCCCCACCACCGGATAGCTTGTTGGAAGGTCTCGTTGAGCGGGATCCTGTCTTCGAAGCTGCCCGCCGCTTGCATCCACTGGGTGTTGAGAAACTCTTGCAGTAGCCGCATCGCAGTCTGCACAGGCGCACTAGGTAGATACATAAGGACTTCATGCCGAGAAGGGACTTGATGGACTTTACCCTGGCCACATCCATGGCCAAGAGCCGTTGCACCTTGCCCATGATGGCATTCGTCCTTTCCTCCGACGGGGAGGCCAGTTGCGCTACTGTGTCGAGCTTGGCTCCCAGAAACAGTGCGACCTGCGACGGAACCAGGTGGGATTTGGTTAAGTTGATGGAGAAACCCAGATTCGTGAGCAGTTGGATGGTCTTCGCTGTGTGCCCGACGGCGAGTTCTCTTGTCTTTGTTCGGAAGAGCCAATTGTCCAGGTAGGGGTAGACTTGGATCCCCTGCAGGCGCAGCCGCGCCGCCACTGGTGCCAGGCACTTGGTGAATGCCCTGGGCACCGACTTCAATCCGAAGGGAAGGGCCTTGAATTGGTAGTGCCGTCCTTGGACTACGAATCTGAGAAACTTTCGATGTCCTTTTAGAATGGGGATGTGAAAGTAGGCATCCTCCAAGTCCAGCGACGATAAGAAGTCACCCTTCTCCAGCTGCCCCAGCACGTGCTGGAGGGTGACCATCCGGAACTTCTGGGCCTTGATGTACTTGTTTATACGACGAATGTCCAGGATGGGTCGCCAACCGCTGGTCTTCTTTCGTACGAGGAAGTACCATGAGTACACTCCGGAGCCCCGCAGCTTCTTTGGGACAAGCTCGATGGCTCCCTTCTTCAGCATCGCCCTTACTTCCAGCAGCAGTTGAGGGACGTGGTTTTCCTTCCTGGCCACGGGTGGAATGCGGGGGCACTTCTTTAGAAACTCGAGAGTGTGACCGCGGGCCAGGGCAGCCAGCACTCACCGGTCAGTGGAGATGGACTCCCACTGGGGTGCTCAGGTGGGGGCCCGACGCTACGGCTGGTTCAGTCCTTCATGGCAGTGGCCTTGCCGCCTTGGCCTCCTGACCTGCCACGTCCTCTGTAGGCCTCCTGCGACAAGGAGCGGGCTGCCTGGCGGTACGTTGAGGAGCCACCGCCGAATCCTTTGGAGGCACCTTGCTTTCCTCCAGAGTTCCGAAATCGCGCCCGTCGTTGCTGCAAATCCCCCAAGGCCCGGGCCGTATCCGTGTCGGCCTTGATGGCCTGCAGCGACTCATCCACTGTCTTGCCAAATAGGTTGTTCCCGTTGAAGGGCATGTCCAAAACTCTTGTTTGCACATCCTGGCGGAAATCGGTCGCCTTGAGCCAACCACGCCGTTGAAGACAAGCACTGTTGCCCAACTGGCAGATACCAGTGTCAGCAATGTCCGTGGCCACCGTTTTGGCGAGGTTCGACGCCACCTCGCCTTCTAGCAGGATCTCCAGGGCCTCCGCCATCTTGTCGTCCGGGAGGAAGTCCAGCAGAGGAACTATCTTATACCAAAGCTCCCTGTCATAGTGGGCCACAATCGCTAGGGCGTTGGCCGCCTTAATCATCGTCGTCGCGGCCGACGAGATGACCCGTTGCCCCATGGCGTCTAGTTTCTTCCCCTTGCCGTGCGGGGGGGAGGTTGAAGTCAAAGCCGTAGCCCCTGCCGCCTTCTTCTTGGCCTCCTCCGAGACGACCGAATCCGGGGTCGGCTGCGCCCTAAGGCACAGAGGGGCGGACTCCAGGACCCGGTACCTCTTCTTGTACCGGTCTCTCTTGGCAGGGGTTGTGGACGGGTTCTTCAGGAGCAACAGCCCCTCGTCCCAGATGTCGTCAAGTAACGGGACCAAGAGGACCGTCTTACTTTTGGCCTCACGCCGTTGATAGAGGAAACCTTCCTTCTTTTCTTCGGGCAGAGCTCGAAGAACTCGGATGCCCTGGCAATCATGGCGTGAAAGGAGCCAATTTCGTCGGGCGGGGAGGCCCGGGGAGGTGGTGATGGAAGGCCCATCCCATCATCACCGTTGTCATCCGTCCCCGTCGTGGCCGTCTCTGTTCCGTGTCATCCCTAAGATCAGGGGAAGAAGATGAAGCCTGCGAGGACCCCGAAGGCTGGAAGGGCGGGGGTGGATGAACTCTCCTCCCCTTGTTTGCAGGGCTCCCCGACGGGCCAGGTTCCGCTGGATCGTCCGTTGGGGGTAAGGGCAACCTCATCCTTATCTCCGTACATAAGGCCTGGATCGCCATCAAGATGGCTCCCGAGTTGTACTGAGGCTCGGGTACCGGCTGCGACGGGTGCGACGGTTGGGGAGTGGAATCCTCCGCCTCCATGGGAACCTCGTTGGCACCACTGTCGCTCTCTTCGTCCGCCTCGTCGAGATCCCTCCCGTGGGACTAGACCTCCTCGAAAATCTTGTTGAGAATCTTCACGACTCCAGCCAGTTCCTCTTCAGAGGCTGAATCCATGTCTGTGATGGCCACCGACCCCCCCACCCCACTCTTTTTCCACCAGGGTTCTCACCGGGGTCTTATCAATGGGCTGAAAAGCGGATTCCATCTGCGGTGGCAGGAAAACTCTGGGCCCCGAGATCGCCTCCAGTGCGGTAACCTCCACAGGCTTCGCCAGGGCCGCAACATCCCTCGATAGAGGCCTTAGCCGGGTGAATCAAAGCCTTCACGACTTTAGGCACGCTTGAGGCCTTCCCCTTGGGGGGGAGGGTCAACGCCTCGCTCCCCCTCGGCTGTTTCTGTCGGGATCGACCAGGGCTTCTCCAGAAGCTTACCCAGGTTCTCCGATTTCCTCTTCCCCGAGCCAGAGCGTTGGCTCGTGGTTGATGGCGTCGGTGAAAGCGCGCCCTGCCTGGCAGCCGAGGAGCCCGACCGTTCGGCGCTCCCGGTGCCCGCAGACTCGCGGTGCTTAGCCTTTTGTTGGGCACCCATCGCCAGAGCGCCCTCAAAGGACTTAGAAGACCGCTCGGACCTCTTCTTCCTCTCATCTATTGCTGGGCTCTTCCCTTCCAGCCAGTTGGTGAGGCGGATACGCCTATCCTTCATGGTCCGTTCCAACATGTTCTTGCAAAACACACAGTCCTTCTCCACGTGTGTTTTGTCTTCGTGAAGGCAGTAGAGGCATCTAGAATGCTTGTCCTCCTTGAAGACATTCTGCAATCCGCATCCATGCAGTTATTGAAGAGCTTGGATCCGGGCGTCGAGCTTCCTTTGTCCTGGGCCATGTCCACAGGGTAGGCCTCAAGGTCTTCTGGAATCCTATAAGAAGTGTAACTCGACAAAAACTTTGCCCTTGAGGGGCGTAGAAAATTCAAAATCGCAAAACGCAGTAAAAGGTCGAGGGCTATAGCACGAGGACTCCCAACACTTGAACGTGCGGTAAAAATCTGAGGATGGCTGCCAGGGGAGGGGTTTAGGGAGAGGGCAGTCATTGGCTGGGGGCAGTATGACCCAGAGACCAGTGATTGGTTACTACTAAGAAAGACAGTTCATAAACGAAACTGAAACTGATTTTTTCTTTATCGAGGATTCCCAGCCTGACGATGGGGAATATTCATGAGCATGTGAATCCATGCCAGACCCCATGCTGGAGAACAGGAGGTCGTCCACATATGCTAAGCAGTTTGTTCTATATAAAAAAACATTTTGGAGGATATGCATTCCAACCCATTGACACCTTCTACAAGTCTGCCATATATAGATTGAACAAAATGCGTGTAACCACACATCTCTGGTGGACTCCTGTATTCACCTGGATATTCCTTAATAAGTCCCCCTCAATGTTCTGTCTCACTCTCGCCGTGTTGTCAGAGTATAGTAATAGTAGCATATTCAGCAGAGCTCAATTTATTCCCCATTTAGATAACTTTGTCCTTTGGATTTCCTGTCGAGGTTTCAAACGCTGAGGAAAGATCCAAAGACACAACATAGAGAGTTCTGCCTGTACTATTTCCTGTGCTAGACAGGAGAGTAAAGTGAAACCACTAACAATTGTACCAATTTCCTTTGTTTCCCATCTGCAATGGGGAGAGTGTCTCTGCCTCAGTCAACCACCTGGTTAAATCCTGTAGAATCATATCCGTCAAAATCTTTGAGGAAACATCTATTAATGAAATAGGTCTGTAATTCAAAGTATTATCTCTTTCCCCAGTTTTAAAAATAGTAATTAGTATTGCTTGGTTTGACAATTCTGGTAAACAACGTGTGTTTATGACCTGAGTGAACAAGCAAAACAATATTTCGAAGGGATTGTGTCCTCCGACGTATTCCTCATCTTAGATATCTCCTTCCAGCTCTGCTGGCCTCGGAAAATTTTTTCTCTAGAGGGCGCTGCGTGTCGACGTCCTCCGAGTCGATGTCCCTCGACAGTCGCTGTATCGACATCGACGTCATCCTGCCTATAAAGGCCGCGCGCAGCGTCCGTTGCTCAGTTCTGTTTTTCCGCGCTTACTCAGTGCCTCGGAATACCGTTGCTCAGTTCTTGTCAGATTAATGCTATTTACCTCGAGTTATTCGATCCGTACTCGATGGCTTCCTCGTCGGAACCGACAACTCCTCGATCCGGCTTCAAAAAATGCCGAGATTGTGGAAAAAAGATGTCACTGACTGACCCTCACAGAGTTTGTCTGTGGTGTTTGGGAGCTGAACACCATTGTTCGGAGTGCGAGGACTGTATGTCCATGACAGCTAAGGCCCTGAAGGAGCGTAGGGGGAAGCTGGAGAAAAGTAAGACTTTTAAAGCTTCTTCTTCGTCGACAAAGTCGAGACACTCGTCTCCTCGTCACCATTTGCTCTCCAGGTCTCGGAGTGGGTCCCATCACTCCTCAAGATCAAAGCACTCGAAGAGGAGACGTCGAAGATCCCCTTCTCCGTCTTCCTCTTCCTCTGTTTCGCCAAAAAGAATCCCTTGCCCCACGAAACATAGTTCCCGGGCTGAATGGGAGGAATTCCGCAAAAATATGATGAGCGTCTTCGAGAAAGCGGCCTCGACCCCCTCGAAGACTGCCGAGAGCGATGCTCTGGTCGAAAGACCCGAAGGTCAAAAACGCTGCGAGTCGCAGTACCCGGCGAAGGAAACCTCTCGAGCGCGTCTCGAACCCTCGAGTAGGACTATGACCTCCAAACCTTCCTCGAAGGTTCCGTCGACGCCGTCGAGGTCGATGTCTTCGACGCCGTTGTCGAAGGGACCTTCGACACACGAGTCTGTCGACTCGACGCCAGCGTCGACACCGGTGTCGACGCCAAGAAAAGTCACGGTTACGACACACCCAGTGTCTATCCCCAGGTCCTCCACATCGATGGCTTCGAGATCGTCGAGTAGAATCCCAATTCTGTCGAGGTCTTCGAGGCCTCCGCCTTTGTTTTCGACGCCACGCTTGAAGCCTTCGACGTCGGCGTCGACGACATCGACGTTTTCGAGGCCGATTATGACAAGTTCGGCACCCTCAGCCTTGGAAATGGGGTTTACACCCTTTATGAGTTCAGAACAATTGAGGACTATGTCCTCAATATTGGAAGAGGGTGAATTGTCTGAACAGGAAGACACATTTGAGCTACAGGGACCTGTAACCCCAATTAGAGAGGAATTTTCCTCTGAAGAACACAGGTTAAAGGATCTTCATGATTCCTTACATGAGGCAAGTGGGTTAGACACCTCCCCTGAGGTGGAGTTTGCTAGACCAGACCCGGGGGAACATGCTGAAACCCCCTATAGAGCCTTAATGGCCAGGATCACAGAGTTTATGGGGTGGTCTGCACCTTCACAATCTTTCCAACAAGATGACCTCACGGATATTCTTGACAAAGGCCCACAGGAGGATCCTGTGGTGCCTTTTCATAAAGCTCTTCAGAGGAAGATCATGACAAACTGGGAAACCCCAGATGTCGTACCAGCAGTAAATAAAAAACTGTCTACAAAGTACAGGGTATCCTCTACAGACCCGGAGTTTTTGTCTAAACACCCATCCCCAGAAAGTCTGGTGGTACAGGCAGCATCCTCTACCGATGTCAAGACGGCTTATCCTACCGTCCCACAGGACAGGGACGATAAAAAATATGATGCTATGGCAAAGAAGAACAAGTTACTTCTTACCTTGTAACATTCTTTCGACGGGATGTTCCTCCGACGTATTCCTCATCTTAGATATCCCCTTCCAGCTCTGCTGGCCTCGGAAAAATTTTTCTCTAGAGGGCGCTGCGCGTCGACGTCCTCCGAGTCGATGTCCCTCGACAGCCGCCGTATCGACGTTGACGTCATCCTGCCTATAAAGGCCGCGCGCAGCGTCCGTTGCTCAGTTCCATTTTGTAGCCCACAATAATACTTTCTGGACTAAACTAGTCACCCTGAAGGAGCGTAAGCTGCAACAACAAGGGAAGTAGAACTGCGGGGATGGATGGGAGGGTCGATGAGGAATACGTCGGAGGAACATCCCGTCGAAAGAACGTTACAAGGTAAGAAGTAACTTGTTCTTCGAAGGGATTGTGTCCTCCGACGTATTCCTCATCTTAGATAGGCTCCCATAGCAGTATTCTATTATCGGAGGAGGGAGTACTGACTTCACGCTGTCTTCTATTGATGAATAGAATGCAGTACAGCCCTTCCAAACCTAGTCTCTTGATTGGAGGAGGAATCCAAATTGTAAAAACGTGTAAAGGTATGGACAGACGACCATGTAGCGGCCGCACATATGTCTTTAACCGGCACGCCTCTTTTGAGGGCCGATGAAGCTGCAATACCTCTGGTCGAATGAGCCCTAAGGTTTTGAGGGGGCTCTTTCCCTGCCAGTTTATAACATTCCAGAATGGCTAGAATGATCCATCTGGAAATGGTCTGCTTAGTTATTGGTAACCCCAGCTTGTGACTTGCGTAACCTACAAACAGCTGGTCTGCCTCTCTTATCCTGGCTAGTCTACTGATGTAAAAACTTAAAGCCCTCCTAGGGTCTAGCCTGTGTAACCTCTCTTCCTCTTTCCCCAGGTGAGGAGGAGGATAGAAAGATGGTAGGGTAATCTTCTGAGTGATATGGAATTCAGAAACCACCTTTGGGAGGAAATTAGGCTTCACTTGCAGGACAACTTTGTCTTTGTGAAATATTGTGTGAGGGGGTTTACAAGAAAGAGCTTGTAATTCGCTCACCCTTCTAGCAGATGTAAGTGCTATTAATAAAACAGTTTTAAGGGTAAGGAATCTTAACGAACAAGAATGGAGAGGTTCGAAAGGTGTACCCATCAGGAAAGTTAGTACTAAGTTTAAATCCCATAGGGGAACTTGGAATGGTCTTGGGGGATAAACATTGGTTAACCCCTTTAGAAACTGTATTACCAAGGGTAATTTGAAATAGGATGGTTCTTCCGCAGTACGCTTAAAGATGGATAGCGCTGCGAGATAGCCCTTAATGGTGCCAACTTGAAGGCCTGAATTTGCCAAATATAGTAGGAAGGACAAAACCATTGGTGTACCACATGAAAAAGGGTCGATATTCTGTTCTCTACACCAGCTGCAAAATCTGTTCCAACGGCAGCGGTATAAAGACTTTGTTGCTGGCCTCCTTGCCGAAAGCAACACCTCCATAACATCATCAGGGAGGTCCCAATCCTTGTACCTCAGCCTTTCAGAAGCCAAGCGTGAAGGTTGAGGGTTTTGATGTCTGGATGGAGAACCTGACCTCCCTTCTGTGAGAGTAGGTTCTCTCTGAGTGGAAGTCGAATTGGAGGGCAGATGGACAAGTCTAGAAGGTCCGGGTACCACGTTCTCCTGGCCCAGTCCGGGGCAATTAGGATCATGGTTCGCCAGAATCTTCTCAACCTCCTGATCATTTGAGGAATGACAGGGACCGGTGGGAACGCGTACAGAAGCGGAAACTCCCAGTCCACTATGAACGCGTCTCCCAGAGTTCCTCTCGGGGGAAATTCCCTTGAGCAGAACAGGTCGCATTTCCTGTTTAGGCTGGTGGCGAACAGATCTACCTGAGGGGTTCCCCAAAGGGCGAAGATCTCTTGAAGGACTTCCTGAGCTAGCTCCCACTCGTGGGAGACTGTGTTCTGCCTGCTCAGAGCGTCCGCTGTCAAGTTCTTCTCTCCGGCTAGGTGAACTGCCGATAGAGAGATTCCTTCTTGGATTGCCCAAAACCAGAGCTGCATCGCCTCTCTGCACAGGGGTAGTTATCCTACGCCTCCTCTTTTGTTGAGGTAATGCATGGCCACCGTGTTGTCCGTCATTATCAGGACGTTCTTCCCTTGTACAGCTGGCAGGAACGCCTTCAGCGCAAGTCTGATGGCTCTCAGCTCTAACAGGTTGATGTGTAGTCTGGACTCCGATGGAGACCAACGACCGCTGATGGTCAAGTCGTTGGTGTGGGCTCCCCACCCTGTGAGTGAGGCATCCGTGACTACTGTTCTCCAGCATGGGGTCTGGCATGGATTCACATGCTCATGAATATTCCCCGTCGTCAGGCTGGGAATCCTCGGTAAAGAAAAAACCAGTATCAGTTTCGTTTCTGATCTGTCTTTCGTAGTAATAACCAATCACTGGTCTCTGCGTCATACTGACCACAGCCAATGACTGCCCTCTACCTAAGCACCGCCTCTGGCAGCCATCTTCAGATTTTTACCGCACGTTCATGTGTTGGGATCCTCGTGCTATTGCTCTCGAGCGTTAGTGCTATTTTTTTCACGTTTTTCTCAAAAACTTCGTTTTTTCGGTCAAAAGAGCCTCAAGCTCCACCGACTCTCCATCCGATCAACGGGGACCCGTGTCGGATTCGTCTGCGCCCCTCAAGGGTGAAGATTTTGTCGAGCTACGCTTTTGGAGGACTCCAGAAGCTTCTCAGGCCCGGACATGGCCCAGGAGAAGGGAAGCTCGACGCCCGGAAAGCTGTTCAGGATCTGCCCTGGATGCCAGCTGCAGAACGTCTTTAAGGAGGACGAACACTCCTTTTGTCTCTACTGCTTACATGAGGACAAGACGCACGTGGAGAAGGACTGTGCGTTTTGCGGCAATATGTCGGAGCGGACCATGAAGGACCGCCATCAGCGTCTCGCCAACTGGCTGGAAGGGAAGAGCCCGTCAGGCGAGAAGAAGAGGAAGAAATCCGAGCGGTCTTCTAAGACCTTTGAGGACGCCCTGGCGACGGGGGTCCAACACAAGGCCAAGCACCGCGAGTCCGCTGGCACCGGGAGCGCCGAACGGTCGGGCTCTACAGGCGCCAGGCAGGGCGCACCCTCCCCGGCACCTTCAGCCACGAGCCAACGCTCTGGGTCGGGTAAGAGGAAGGGCGAGCACCCGGCAAAGCTCCTGGAGAGGCCCCTGTCGAGCTCGAAGGCCCCATCGGAGGGGGAGCGAGGCAGTGTCCCCCCCCCCTCAAGGATAAGGCGGTGAGCGCACCTCAGGTGGTGAAGGCCTTAATCCATCCGGCCAAGCCCTCTATCGATACTGTCGCGGCGGCCCTGGCTCAGCCTGTGGAGGCTACACCAGTGGTGGCGACCTCGGGGCTCAGAGTCTCCCTGCCACCTCGGAGGGAGTCCTCCTTTTGTGCCCATCGATAGGACCCCCGTGAAATCCCCGGCGGGGAAGAAAAAGGGGGGGGCAGGGCGTCGTCGTAGATTCGGCCTCAACCTCGGAGGAAGAGCTGATTGAGGTCTTAAGCCACGGCCTTGGCGTGGAAGAAGACCGGCCCGTCGGGATGGATCCCGACGCAGGTGACGACGACATCGTCGAGGGTGCCGACGGGGCCCCTGATCGCCCGTCGGATTCCCCTCTGCCAGCGCCGCAAGACAACTCGGCGGCCATTTTGTTGGCTATACAGTCCTTATGTTCAGAGATGAGGACAAGACTACCGTTGCCGATGGAGGAACCTCTCCCGTCGGGGGATCCTGAACCGGGACCTTCTGGTGTTCCCCCGCCCAAGAAAAGAAGGATTCACCCTCCACCTCCTTTTCAGCCGTCGCGCCCCGTCCAGCCCTCCTCCCCGTCCACCCGAGGGGATGATACGGGAATGACACGGCAGTGACGGGTACGGACGACGAGGTATACGACGAGGATCTACCGTCGTCACCTCCCACCAGGGCTTCTCCGCCCGACGAGATTGGATCGTTCCACTCCATGATCGCCAGGGCATCCGAGCTTTTCCAACTCTGCGCTGAGGAGAAGAAAAAGGAAGGATTCCTTTATCAACGGCGCGAGGCCAAGAGGAAGACGGTCCTCGCGGTGCCTCTACTGGACGACATTTGGGATGAGGGCCTCACCCTCCTCAAGAACCCTTCCATGACGCCAGCTAGAAGAGACCGGTACGAGAAGAAGTACCGGGTCCCGGACGCGGCCCCCCTGTGCCTCCGGGCGCAGCCTACCCCGGACTCCGTCGTCTCCGCGGCGGCCAGGAAGAAAGCTGGGGGGGGTGCGGCCTCCACATCGACTTCCCCACCGGACGGCGAGGGAAAGAAATTGGACGCTATGGGACGCAGGGTCATCTCGTCTGCAGCGACGACGATGATTAAAGCGGCCAACGCCTTGGCTATCGTGGCCCGCTACGACAGGGAGCTATGGTACAAACTGGCTCCCCTGCTGGATTTCCTACCGGACGACAAGAGGGCGGATGCCCTGGAGATCCTACAGGAAGGTGAGGTGGCGTCGGACCACGCCATCACTATTGCGACGGACATCGCCGACACTGGGTTTCGCCAGTTGGGCAACGGCGTGTGCCTTAGGCGGCGTGGATGGCTCAAGGCTACGGACTTCCGTCAAGACGTACAGACCAGAGTCCTGGACATGCCGTTCGATGGGAACAACCTGTTTGGGAAAACAGTGGACGATTCCCTTCAGGCCATTAAAGCGGACACTGAGACGGCCCGGGCCCTTGGGGTTCTGCAGCAACGACGGACGCCCTTTCGGAGCAGCGGAGGCAAGGGCGCCTCCAAAGGTTCCGGCGGCGGTTTCTCCACCTACCATCAAGCGGCCCGCTCGTCGTCTCAGGAGGCCTACAGAGGACGAGGCAAGTCTGGCGGACCCCGCTGTCGTCGCCAAGGAGGTCAAGGCGGCAAAGCCTCGTCGAAACAGGATTGAACCGGCCGTGGGGTCGGGCCCCCACCGAAGCACCCCGGTGGGAGGCCGGCTGGCGAGCTTCGTCAGCGTGTGGGAGTCCATCTCCACCGACCGTTGGGTGCTGGACGCCTTAGCCCGGGGCCACGCGCTCGAGTTTCAAAGAAGGTGCCCGCGCGTCCCCCCCGTGGCCAGGAAAGAGCTTCACGTCCCTCAGCTTCTCCTGGAGGTAAAGGCGATGCTCAGGAAGGGCGCCATCGAACTCGTCCCAAAGAGGCTTCGGGGCTCCGGAGTTTACTCGAGATACTTCCTCGTGAAGAAGAAGACGGGAGGATGGCGCCCCATCCTAGACCTGCGACGTCTGAACAAGTTCATCAAGGCGCAGAAGTTCCGGATGGTCACCCTCCAGCACGTCCTGGGTCAGCTGGAGGAAGGAGACTTCCTGTCGTCGTTGGATTTGGAGGATGCCTACTTCCATATTCCCATCCTAAAGGGGCACCGAAAATTCCTCAGGTTTGTGGTCCAAGGGCGTCACTACCAGTTCAAAGCCCTCCCCTTCGGACTACGGTCGGCACCCAGGGTATTCACCAAGTGCCTTGCACCGGTGGCGGCGCAGCTGCGCCGCGAGGGGTTCCACGTCTACCCCTACCTGGACGACTGGCTCATCTGAGCCAAGACGAGGGAGCTCGCCGTGGAGCACACGGCAAGGACCGTCCAACTTCTCACGGACCTGGGATTCTCCGTGAACTACGCCAAGTCCCACCTGGTACCCGCGCAAAACGCACTGTTTCTGGGAGCGAAGCTCGACACAGTGTCCCTTCTGGCCTCCCCGTCGGAGGAAAGGACCAGGTCCATCCTGGGCAAGGTACAGCGGATGTTGGTTTCTGACGCGGCCAAGGTGAGGTCCATCAAGTCCCTCCTCGGAATGATGTCTTCTTGCATCTACCTCATTCCCATGTGCAGGCTCCGGATGCGCCCGTTGCAGGAGTTCCTGGACGCGCGCTGGATCCAAACGACGGGCGGCTTCGAGGAGAGGATCACACTCGATGAGAGTTTCCGCCGAGCGGTCCGGTGGTGGGGCAACCGCGCGCATCTGACGGCGGACATGGACTTCCAGACCCCAGACCACCAGGAGACAGTGACCACGGATGCCTCCCTGGAAGGGTGGGGAGCGCACACCGAAAATCTGCACGCGAGAGGCCTTTGGCTACCGACGGAGAAGTCCCTCCATATCAACGTCCTGGAGCTCCTTGCAGTGTTCTGGGCCCTCAGGTCCTTCCTTCCGTCCCTCAAGGGCAAGGTGGTGAGGATCTTCACCGACAACACCACCACCATGTTTTACATCAGGAAACAGGGCGGAACCAGGTCCCCAGCACTGTCCAAGGAGGCGCAGGACCTGTGGCATTGGGCCGTCGCCCAAAGGATGTTTCTGGTGCCGTTTCATCTGGCAGGGATAAAAAACACCATCGCCGACTCACTCAGCAGGGAGCTGCGCTCGTGCCACGAGTGGGAGCTACGGCAGGATCTAGTGGATCGCCTCTTCCGACGGTGGGGCACACCCCAGATCGACCTGTTCGCGACGGCGACGAACTCCAAGTGCCAGAGGTTCGCCAGCAGGTTTCCCCAGGCGAGGAGCATGGGCGATGCTTTCTCGTTCCCCTGGGAGGGCCTGTTCCTCTACGCGTTCCCTCCTTTGCCACTGCTAATCCGGCTCGTCAACCAGCTCAAGAGGTCACGGTGCAGGATGATCCTCGTCGCACCTGCGTGGCCGAGGCAGATATGGTTCCCGGACCTTCTGGACTTGTCAGCATCCCCGCCAATCAAGCTGCCGGTGGACGCGGATCTACTCTCCAGGGAAGGAGGCGCCATCCTCCACCACGACCCGAAATCGCTGAACTTGCAGGCCTGGCTCCTGCAGCGCTAGAGTTTGGAGGATACGACATACCGGCCGACTGCAGAGAGGTTCTTGCAAAGGCCAGGGCGTCCTCGACTCTTAAATGCTACGGACACAAATGGAAGAGGTTCTCTGTCTGGTGCCACGCACAGAAGATTAACCCTCTACGGATTACGGCTCCCCAGGTACTGCCGTACCTGCTGACGCTGGCCAAAGCTGGACTGGCAAACGCGTCCATCAAGATTCATCTTGCTTCGATCTCCCGATACACCAGAACCACGGGCCGGACGTCCTTGTGGTCTCATCGTCTGGTGAAAGAGTTCATGAAGGGACTGTTCAGATCGTTCCCGCCGGTGAAGGCTCCGGCCCCGGCGTGGGAGCTCAACGTGGTGCTGACCAAGCTCATGGGACCTCCGTTCGAGCCTCTGCACTCGGCCCCGTTGAAGTTTCTGTCGTGGAAAACAGCGTTTCTTGTGGCCATCACCTCCGCACGACGGGTGGGAGAGATCCAGGCCCTTTCCTGCAAGGCCCCGTACTTGACTTTTCACGACACGAGGGTAGTGCTCAGGACGCACCCCTCCTTCATGCCCAAGGTACCGTCGGACTTCCATCTCAACGAACCCTTGGTGTTGCCTGTGTTCTTCCCGTCGCCTTCGTCGCCGGCTGAGAGGACTTTGCACTTGCTGGATGTGGCTAGAGGGCTGAAGTTCTACGTGGAGCGCACAAAGTGTTTTCGGAAGACGTCACAACTCTTTGTGAACTTTGGACCTGTCAATCAGGGGAAGGCTCTCTGGAAGGCTTCCATTTCCAGATGGCTCTCCGGCTGTATCATGTACTGTCATCGGTTGGCAAACCGACTGCTGCCTGGCCGTCCGAGAGCCCATTCCACCAGAGCGATCGCAGCTACCACGGCGTTCCTTTCTGGTGTGCCCCTGCTGGACATATGCAGGGCTGCTACGTGGAGGTCGACGCACACCTTCACGAAATTCTACTGCGTGGATCGGGATTCCAGGGAGGAGTCCAGGGTCGGCCAAGCAGTGCTGCGCAACCTGTTCGCCTGGGGTGAGCCTGGTGAGGAGGTAAGATGCTTAATGTTGAGTTTGATGTACTGCTTAATGTTGAGCCTTTGCCACCTCCCATGGTTGTGCATGTGTGTACTGCTATGTATTCTTTATTCATGAGCATGTGAATCCATGCCAGACCCCATGCTGGAGAAGGAACAAGTTACTTACCTGTAACTGTTGTTCTCCAGCATGGGTCTGGCATGGATTCACATGCGAACCATCCCGCCTACCCCTCTGCGGCTCTTCACTTGGTCATACTGCCACTTCACGTGCTTCAAATCTGAAGATGGCTGCCAGAGGCGGTGCTTAGGTAGAGGGCAGTCATTGGCTGTGGTCAGTATGACGCAGAGACCAGTGATTGGTTATTACTACGAAAGACAGATCAGAAACGAAACTGATACTGGTTTTTTCTTTACCGAGGATTCCCAGCCTGACGACGGGGAATATTCATGAGCATGTGAATCCATGCCAGACCCATGCTGGAGAACAACAGTTACAGGTAAGTAACTTGTTCCTTATCTCCGGCCAGGGTTGCCAAAACTGTTCTCCTTTCAGAATGTTCTCCTGACAGGCCCACCACTGAAGGTCTCGAGCCACCCTGCCGGGAACCTGAAGAAGATCTGTCATTCTCCCTGAGAATTGTGACCACTGAGTCCTCAGTGCCCACTGGAGGGATCTCATTCTCAGGCGAGCCTCTGGCACTAGGAAAATGCAGGATGCCATGAGGCCTAGCAACCTCAAAAAGTCGAAGGCTGGGAGACGTTGGGCATGTTGGAACTTGGTAACCATCTGTAGAATATCTTGAGCCCTCACCTCTGGTGGCGAGGCTTTTCCCAGGGAAGTGTCCAGGATCGCTCCTATGAACTGGAGTCTCTGCAATGGTATAATTTGTGACTTCTTTAAATTGAGGGAGAAGCCCAGTCTGTGAAGGAAGTGGCACACGTGATTTAGCTGGATCTGAGCTTGTTCCGGAGAAACAGCCCTGATCAACCAATCGTCCAGGTAGGGGTAGACGTGAATCCCTTCCCTCCTTAGACTTGCAGCCACTACCGACATTAACTTGGTGAAGACCCTCGGGGCAGAGGTCAGCCCAAATGGCAGCACTCGAAATTGATAGTGAGAGCTGCCAATTGCGAACCTCAGGTATTTCCTGTGTTTGAGATGGATAGGCACATGGAAATAAGTGTCCTGATGGTCCAGAGATACCAACCAGTCCTGGAACTGAAGGGCCTGGAGGATCTGAGAAAGAGTGACCATCTTGAATTTGTCTTTCCTGAGGAATTTGTTCAATTCTCGCAAGTCCAAGATGGGTCTCAGTCCTCCCGTCTTTCTTTGGAATGAGAAAGTAAGGGGAGTACCAGCCCTTGTTCCTCTCCGCTACAGGTACCGGTTCGATGGCACCTTTCTCTAGCAGGTCCAAAATTTCCTGCAAGAGGAGCGGATCTGGAGCTTTCTGAGAGCTGATCCCCGGTGGATGACTCTGAGGTATACGTAGGAAAGGCAGGCAGTAACCTTGGGCAACTGTTTCCAATGCCCAAGCATCTGACGTGATAGCCTGCCATACCGCCAGATGTTGAGTCAACCTGCCTCCTACAGGTGTCCTGTGAGGGAAGTCCTCAGAGTGGTTTTGGGGCGGCTGATGCAGATGCCGATGGTAAAGAGGCACCTGCTGTTGCTGCGGCTTTTGAATATCTACCCCGTCCACCTCGGGTAGTTCTTCTTTGTCCCCTTTGAGCCGGTCGTCCTCTACCTCTTCCGAATGCGGAGTAGAAGCGAAAGGACTTGCCTCTCGCAGAGGTTCCTGTGGGACGAAAAGGAGTCTGACAGATTGCAGCTCCTAGGGATTTTGCTGCTGCTTTTGAAGTTTGCAGTTTCTCTAAACTGTCATCCGCCTTTTTCCCGAACAAAGAAGAGCCATCGAATGGCATGTTCAAGAGCCTGGCTTGCCCATCTGGGGCAAAACCAGACTTTCTCAACCAAGCGAATCTCCTGGTTGATGTACTTGCCGCCATTGCTCTGCTGATACTGTCAGCCGAATCAATGCCCGTCTGGAGGGATTCGCACATAGCGTCTTTACCGTCCTGTATAATATTCAGGAACGCATCCCTTTCTTCTCCCTCCGGGATGCAGTCAGCCGCTGTAGAAGCACACTCCCAAAGTGTATGGCTGAACCTAGCAAGGGTGCAAGTAGCATTAACAGATTTTAACGCCATGCTACATGCTGAAAAGACTTTCTTTGCCATAGCATCATATTTTTTATCGTCCCTGTCCTGTGGGACGGTAGGATAAGCCGTCTTGACATCGGTAGAGGATGCTGCCTGTACCACCAGACTTTCTGGGGATGGGTGTTTAGACAAAAACTCCGGGTCTGTAGAAGATACCCTGTACTTTGTAGACAGTTTTTTATTTACTGCTGGTACTACATCTGGGGTTTCCCAGTTTGTCATGATCTTCCTCTGAAGAGCTTTATGAAAAGGCACCACAGGATCCTCCTGTGGGCCTTTGTCAAGAATATCCGTGAGGTCATCTTGTTGGAAAGATTGTGAAGGTGCAGACCACCCCATGAACTCTGTGATTCTGGCCATTAAGGCTCTATAGGGGGTTTCAGCATGCTCCCCTGGGTCTGGCCTAGCAAACTCCACCTCAGGGGAGGTGTCTAACCCACTTGCCTCATGTAAGGAATCATGAAGATCCTTTAACCTGCGTTCTTCAGAGGAAAATTCCTCTCTAATTGGGGTTACAGGTCCCTGCAACTCAAATGTGTCTTCCTGTTCAGACAATTCACCCTCTTCCAAAATTGAGGACATAGTTCTCAATTGTTCTGAACTCATAAAAGGAGTAAATCCCATTTCCAAGGCAGAGGGTGCCGAACTTGTCATTATCGGTCTCGAAAACGTCGATGTCGTCGACGTCGAAGGCTTCGAGCGTGGCGTCGAAAACAAAGGCGGAGGCCTCGATGACCTCGACAGAATTGGAATTCTGCTCGACAATCTCGACGTCGAGGACCTGGGGATAGTCACTGGGTGTGTCGTAACCGTGACTTTTCTTGGCGCCGGCGTCGAGTCGACAGACCCGTGTGTCGAAGGTCCCTTCGGCAACGGCGTTGAAGACATCGACCTCGGCGTTGACGGAACCCTCGTCGACGGCGTCGACGGAACCTTCGAGGAAGGTTTGGAGGTCATAGTCCTACTCGAGGGTTCGAGACGCGCTCGAGAGGTTACCTTCGCCGGGTACTGCGACTCGCAGCGTTTTTGACCTTCGGGTCTTTCGACCAGAGCATCGCTCTCGGCAGTCTTCGAGGGGGTCGAGGCCGCTTTCTCGAAGACGCTCATCATATTTTTGCGGAATTCCTCCCATTCAGCCCGGGAACTATGTTTCGTGGGGCAAGGGATTCTTTTTGGCGAAACAGAGGAAGAGGAAGACGGAGAAGGGGATCTTCGACGTCTCCTCTTCGAGTGTTTCGATTCGAGGAGTGATGAGACCCACTCCGAGACCTGGAGCGCGAATGGTGACGAGGAGACGAGTGTCTCGACTTCGTCGACGAAGAAGAAGCTTTAAAAGTCTTACCTTTCTCCAGCTTCCCCCTACGCTCCTTCAGGGCCTTGGCTGTCATGGACATACAGTCCTCGCATTCCGAACAATGGTGTTCAGCTCCCAAACACCACAGACAAACTCTGTGAGGGTCAGTCAACGACATCTTTTTCCCACAATCTCGGCATTTTTTGAAGCCGGATCGAGGAGTTGTCGGTTCCGATGAGGAAGCCATCGAGTACAGATCGAATGACTCGAGGTAAATAGGATTAATCTGACTAAGAACTGAGCAACGGTATTCCGAGGCACTGAGTAAGCGCGGAAAAACGGAACTGAGCAACGGACGCTGCGCGCGGCCTTTATAGGCAGGATGACGTCGACGTCGATACGGCGGCTGTCGAGGGATATCGACTCGGAGGACGTCGACGCGCAGCGCCGTCTAGAGAGAAACATTTTCCGAGGCCAGCAGAGCTGGAAGGAGATAACTAAGATGAGGAATACGTTGGAGGACACAATCCCTTCGAAAGTCTTTTCAGCATGTAGCATGGCGTTAAAATCTGTGAATACTACTTGCACCCTTGCTAGGTTCAGCCATACACTTTGGGAGTGTGCTTCTACAGCGGCTGACTGCATCCCGGAGGGAGAAGAAAGGGATGCGTTCCTGAATATTATACAGGACGGTAAAGACGCTATGTGCGAATCCCTCCAGACGGGCATTGATTCGGCTGACAGTATCAGCAGAGCAATGGCGGCAAGTACATCAACCAGGAGATTCGCTTGGTTGAGAGTCTGGTTTTGCCCCAGATGTGCAAGCCAGGCTCTTGAACATGCCATTCGATGGCTCTTCTTTGTTCGGGAAAAAGGCGGATGACAGTTTAGAGAAACTGCAAACTTCAAAAGCAGCTGCAATCTGTCAGACTCCTTTTCGTCCCACAGGAACCTCTGCGAGGGGCAAGTCCTTTCGCTTCTACTCCGCATTCGGAAGAGGTAGAGGACGACCGGCTCAAAGGGGACAAAGAAGAACTACCCGAGGTGGACGGGGTAGATATTCAAAAGCCGCAGCAACAGCAGGTGCCTCTTTACCATCGGCATCTGCATCAGCCGCCCCAAAACCACTCTGAGGACTTCCCTCACAGGACACCTGTAGGAGGCAGGTTGACTCAACATCTGGCGGTATGGCAGGCTATCACGTCAGATGCTTGGGCATTGGAAACAGTTGCCCAAGGTTACTGCCTGCCTTTCCTACGTATACCTCAGAGTCATCCACCGGGGATCAGCTCTCAGAAAGCTCCAGATCCGCTCCTCTTGCAGGAAATTTTGGACCTGCTAGAGAAAGGTGCCATAGAACCGGTACCTGTAGCGGAGAGGAACAAGGGCTGGTACTCCCCTTACTTTCTCATTCCAAAGAAAGACGGAGGACTGAGACCCATCTTGGACTTGCGAGAATTGAACAAATTCCTCAGGAAAGACAAATTCAAGATGGTCACTCTTTCTCAGATCCTCCAGGCCCTTCAGTTCCAGGACTGGTTGGTATCTCTGGACCTTCAGGACGCTTATTTCCATGTGCCTATCCATCTCAAACACAGGAAATACCTGAGGTTCGCAATTGGCAACTCTCACTATCAATTTCGAGTGCTGCCATTTGGGCTGACCTCCGCCCTGAGGGTCTTCACCAAGTTAATGTCGGTAGTGGCGGCAAGTCTAAGGAGGGAAGGGATTCACGTCTACCCCTACCTGGACGATTGGTTGATCAGGGCTGTTTCTTCGGAACAGGCTCAGATCCAGCTAAATCACGTGTGCCACTTCCTTCACAGACTGGGCTTCTCCCTCAATTTAAAGAAGTCACAAATGATACCATCGCAGAGACTCCAGTTCATAGGAGCGATCCTGGACACTTCCCTGGGAAAAGCCTCGCCACCAGAGGTGAGGGCTCAAGATATTCTACAGATGGTTACCAAGTTCCAACATGCCCAACGTCTCCCAGCCTTCGACTTTTTGAGGTTGCTAGGCCTCATGGCATCCTGCATTTTCCTAGTGCCAGAGGCTCGCCTGAGAATGAGATTCCTCCAGTGGGCACTGAGGACTCAGTGGTCACAATTCTCAGGGAGAATGACAGATTTTCTTCAGGTTCCCGACAGAGTAGCTCGAGACCTTCATTGTTGGGCCTGTCAGGAGAACATTCTGAAAGGAGAACAGTTTTGGCAACCCTGGCCGGAGATAACAGAAGTCACGGATGCCTCACTCACGGGGTGGGGAGCCCACGCCAACGACTTGACCATCAGCGGTCGTTGGTCTCCATCGGAGTCCAGACTACATATCAACCTGTTAGAGCTGAGAGCCATCAGACTTGCGCTGAAGGCATTCCTGCCAGCTGTACAAGGGAAGAACGTCCTGATAATGACGGACAACACAGTGGCCATGCATTACCTCAACAAAAGAGGAGGCGTAGGATCACTACCCCTGTGCAGAGAGGCGATGCAGCTCTGGTTTTGGGCAATCCAAGAAGGAATCTCTCTATCGGCAGTTCACCTAGCCGGAGAGAAGAACTTGACAGCGGACGCTCGGAGCAGGTAGAGCACAGTCTCCCACGAGTGGGAGCTAGCTCAGGAAGCCCTTCAAGAGATCTTCGCCCTTTGGGGAACCCCTCAGGTAGATCTGTTCGCCACCAGCCTAAACAGGAAATGCGATCTGTTCTGCTCAAGGGAATTTCCCCCGAGAGGAACTCTGGGAGACGCGTTCATAGTGGACTGGGAGTTTCCGCTTCTGTACGCGTTCCCACCGGTCCCTGTCATTCCTCAAATGATCAGGAGGTTGAGAAGATTCCGGAGAACCATGATCCTAATTGCCCCGGATTGGGCCAGGAGAACGTGGTACCCGGACCTTCTAGACTTGTCCATCTGCCCTCCAATTCGACTTCCACTCAGAGAGAACCTACTCTCACAGAAGGGAGGTCAGGTTCTCCATCCAGACATCAAAACCCTCAACCTTCACGCTTGGCTTCTGAAAGGCTGAGGTATAAGGATTGGGACCTCCCTGATGATGTTATGGAGGTGTTGCTTTCGGCAAGGAGGCCAGCAACAAAGTCTTTATACCGCTACCGTTGGAACAGATTTTGCAGCTGGTGTAGATAACAGAATATCGACCCTTTTTCATGTGGTACACCAATGGTTTTGTCCTTCCTACTGTATTTGGCAAATTCAGGCCTTCAAGTTGGCACCATTAAGGGCTATCTCGCAGCGCTATCCATCTTTAAGCGCACTGCGGAAGAACCATCCTATTTCAAATTACCCTTGGTAATACAGTTTCTAAAGGGGTTAACCAATGTTTATCCCCCAAGACCATTCCAAGTTCCCCTATGGGATTTAAACTTAGTACTAACTTTCCTGATGGGCACACCTTTCGAACCACTCCATTCTTGTTCGTTAAGATTCCTTACCCTTAAAACTGTTTTATTAATAGCACTTACATCTGCTAGAAGGGTGAGCGAATTACAAGCTCTTTCTTGTAAACCCCCTCACACAATATTTCACAAAGACAAAGTTGTCCTGCAAGTGAAGCCTAATTTCCTCCCAAAGGTGGTTTCTGAATTCCATATCACTCAGAAGATTACCCTACCATCTTTCTATCCTCCTCCTCACCCCGGGAAAGAGAAAGAGAGGTTACACAGGCTAGACCCTAGAAGGGCTTTAAATTTTTACATCAGTAGACTAGCCAGGATAAGACAGGCAGACAGCTGTTTGTAGGTTACGCAGGTCACAAGCTGGGGTTACCAATAACTAAGCAGACCATTTCCAGATGGATCATTCTAGCCATTCTGGAATGTTATAAACTGGTAGGGAAAGAGCCCCCTCAAAACCTTAGGGCTCATTCGACCAGAGGTATTGCAGCTTCATCGGCCCTCAAAAGAGGTGTGCCGGTTAAAGACATCTGTGTGGCCGCTACATGGTCGTCTGTCCATACCTTTACACGTTTTTACAATTTGGATTCCTCCTCCAGTCAAGAGACTAGGTTTGGAAGGGCTGTACTGCATTCTATTCATCAATAGAAGACAGCGTGAAGTCAGTACTCCCTCCTCCAATAATAGAATACTGCTATGGGAGCCTATCTAAGATGAGGAATACATCGGAGGACACAATCCCTTCGAAGAACAAGTTACTTCTTACCTTGTAACGTTCTTTCGACGGGATGTTCCTCCGACGTATTCCTCATCGGCCCTCCCATCCATCCCCGCAGTTCTACTTCCCGTGTTGTTGCAGCTTACGCTCCTTCAGGGTGATTAGTCTAGTCCAGAAAGTATTATTGTGGGCTACAAAATGGAACTGAGCAACGGACGCTGCGCGCGGCCTTTATAGGCAGGATGACGTCGACGTCGATACGGCGGGTGTCGAGGGACATCGACTCGGAGGACGTTGATGCGCAGCGCCCTCTAGAGAAAACATTTTCCGAGGCCAGCAGAGCTGGAAGGGGATATCTAAGATGAGGAATACGTCGGAGGAACATCCCGTCGAAAGAACGTTACAAGGTAAGAAGTAACTTGTTCATCTGCCCACAGTGCTGAGTTATTTTTCCATAGGGCATTCCCAACTCCGTCCGGGCCGCAAGCTCTCGATGAAGTTAATTTATCAATAAGCATCTTTATTTAATCTACATCAACGTTGTAATCCCAGATTGGGTAAGTCTCCATATTATTATCCTTACCCCTTTCCGTGATCGTGGGATCCGAGAACTTGTCATGAAAATGATCTACCCACACCTGTTCAGCAATACCAGAAGATTGTTTTGTTGTATATGGCTCTCATGTTTGTGGTTAAGTTTCTACAAGATAGACCTCGAGTTCCCTTGAATTATATCTCTCATTAAATCTTGGTTCACTCTTATATACTTCTGAAGTCTGTAATTTCTGAGCCATATCTTAAAAGTGCATTTCAAAGAGCAAATCAAACTTTTTTTTTGCTTCCCAGTTATCAGTGCCTTTGTTCACCTGTTTTACATTCCTCTTGGGTACACATTTCTTAAGTCTTATTTCTCTTATCATATTAATTTGTTTTATTCTCCCAAGAAAAAAATCAGCTTTTTCCATACAGGTGTATCTGTTTGTATTTTCAACATCTTAAGTGTGTTTGCAAACTCCAAAGGTGAACAGGCAGAATTCTTGGTATCGTCTTCAATAGATCCCCACCAGTTTTGCACCACTGTGTTAACTCTTTCAGTATTCCGACCAAATTGTAAAACTCTGTTACCCATCATGTTGTTTATCAAACCCACACATCTTGAAGTACTCAACTCCTGTTGCACAAAGGGATTTGTCACTGACACAGTTAGAATAGCGTGATCACTTGTTAACTGTTTTTGTTACTTCAAATGCTTTGATATTCACAACATCAATATTGGCCACAAACATGTAGTCAATGGTCGATTCTGACACTACACCAAACCAGGTAGGTAGGCGTGTCTCGCCCTGGCCAAACAACGCGTTGACCTGGCAAAAGCCACACCCACCAAGAAGTGTGCCCACAAAATCCCATCACTACCTTTTTTTTTACTTTGTTCTCTTTTGTACATTGTATTCGACATGCCCTTCATATCATCTCGTGAGACATCCTCAATTTGAATTGCGGGACATACACAATTGAAGTCTCCTGTCATTATCAGTTGATTCCCACCTATGAGGGAGATTTCCACTAAAAGATTTTCTATTTCAATCAAGACTTCATCTAAAATTGCTTTGACCAGGTTATAATAGATGTTAGTCAACATTACTGAGCGGATGTTTCCTGTTTCATGTTCTTCAATTCCGGTTACTAAAACCATGTCTGACATGGTCTGTAACTCCTTAATGATACAACCTTCAAATTTCTTAAAAGCGGAAAAATCCTGCCACATGGGCAGCCACGAAGGCTATTTTTGTTTGCTTTTATCTCAACCACTAAAATCCACCTAATATTGGGGAGGAAAGGAGCCAGGTCTAATTATTGCACTTTGAAAACAATTCACACGTCCCCCGTTCAGAAAGCTATTATGACCCTGCGCATTCCACGACATAATCCTCCATTCTCTATTAGCTTCTGGTAATTTACTTGGAAGGGATACATTTAGGTAGGGAAGTGAGTAATGGCCAACTCACTTGTTCCAAATCAATGGTAACTTGCCTAACCACACCTTTATTCTGAATTTAATGTTAAATTTATCCAAAATGCCTTCTCGTGTCGGTTTATCGCTTTCCTCCTTCCTCTTAATCAAACCATCAGCACAGTCATATTCCCTTTTTAAAAACTCTGTATGACCATGTAGAACTATTTTCTTCACTATTTGGGAGTAAAATGCACTTCACATTTCCCCAAACATTTCAGATCGTACATATGAACAAACCTAATGTTGCTAGATGAAATATCCGAAACTTCTGAGATAACTGAAAAAAGTGAAAGCATTTTGGTCATGTTTAAGGGGATGGTTTCCTCCGCTCACTCAACTGATTCTATGATTACTGTGAAGGATTCTGCATTTGCATTCCCCAGGTCTTCTATATTGTTTAATCGCTCGGGCTGAGTGGGTCGTACTTCTTGTTTCTGGTTTACGCCCAAGTTATTAATGTTGCTCCACTTCATACCTCTGCGTGTAACCAGTGCCTTCAATACCACTGATGCCTTTGTAGACCTACCTCTATCAACCTTCTTCGTTCCACTCTCACTATCTTGAGACTCTTCTACTATCTCAAATACAACCCCCTAAAATGACTGCGTTACAACAGACTTAGAAACCTCTTGCACAACCTTCATTTTTGTATCTTGCATCATCTTCATTCATATTTGTGCAGAACCAGTGCCTCAAACCTTTCTTTTTTGCACCTTATTCCTCCTGTGATTTTTACTCTTACCAATCTTACAAGTCTTAGATGTCTTTTCATTCACTTCATCATCGATACTCCTTGTGACCACTTGAGTATCATCTCCAATCACTGAGACTTAATTCCCCTTAGTCTCACAATTGGTGCCATCAGTGGCAATATTCGGCAGAGCATCTTAAATTACTATTACCTCTGGCATCAAGTTCGTACCCACCGATTGTGGGCGCATTGTACTCCTTTTCGAGGAGTTAAGCATTTGTCTAAGAACTTTCCTAGACCCTCTGTTATTGTGCGCCACGTAATTCTTCATATTCTTGGTCTTGTTGCCATCCTTGAGATTTTATTTGTTTAACCACCTGACACTGGGCACAATTCCCACCGTTCTTTCTTTCAGCGGGAATAGGCTTAACTTTATATACTTCCACGTGCTTAGTGTAGTGTCATTAGAGTTACTGTCCCGCTGAATAATGTTGACCTCAGAATCTTTTTTTAATAATAAGTTTTTCACTTCATTCATTAAGACAGTATTCAAACTTACTTCAATTACAACAGTCATAAAATCTTCTGAAAGACTGTAGAACTATGTTAAGAGCCATTTAAAACCAACATATTATTTTGCCCATTCTCTCCGAAAGGGCAAACTTGACCTGTCCTCCCCTTTAGAGTGACTTACTGACCCTTTCCTGCTCAAGAGGGATGTGCCATCTTCGTTCAAAGTGGAAGGATCTGTCTGTTACATTCAAACCGTCTCGTTCAGCCTGAGTCTCAAACAAACAAGATGAAACACTTAATCTGCTTAACAAAAGTTCTTGTGCACATATTTCCTTTTCCACTCTGGTACAAAAATCAGTCAGACATACCTGCTCTTCTTTCCGCTTCTCTTGGGACCAGACCCGATATATCAACCCATTCATTCAGTTTGTTGTTTATATCCGTCAAAACAGAGTCTTTATAACGTTGTGTAGTTTGTAAGGCGTAACTATGTGACTTGGATGGACTGAGCCTGTGGACTAAAAAGCTGTAATTGTTTCACAGTCTTTTAGATTAGAATTGAGCACCTCACCCTGTGGATTGCACACAACCTCTGTGTCCAAAGGAGTTCTTCTGAACTCCTTAGATAATAAGGCTCTCCCCCAACCCCCCTGCATTTTGACCGGGTTTCTTGAAGTTACTTCGATTTAATCTGGCTGACTCCATTCAGATACACAACATAGGGTTAAGCGAAATAGAGAGTAGCGTCGATCACTTATCACAAGGGCTCGATTTTCTTCCCCCTTGTCTTCTCATAAAACACAGTGTATGCCTCACAGTCAACAAAGGGCTATGCCTCACTCAGTCACTGAGTGTGGACCAAGGAATTGTCTCTGCACAGCATGACAGTTGTTTCCAATGCGTTCTTACTCATCAAGGAAGCGCTTGTGAAATCTACCGACCCAAAGATATATTTGCCCCATTCCCTGACTGATAAGCGAGCTGTTCCTTCACAACACACGGTCTCGGTGCTCTTACTTACGACGTTGATGCACTTGGAGGTCTAGAATCAATTTAAATCAAGCTTACCATTCCCAGCACATCAGGAAATGTTCCACAGGCGTTTATGCGCACATTGTGTACCGCGGATTGCTCACTTGTTAACTCACTTACCAACTCGTACTCTAATGCGCTAAATCTAGTTTCTTTTTTTGTATGGAGTACAGGTAAATCCTTGCAATAGAATGCTGGACATGGATTCCAGTAGACCAAAGCAAATGAGCACACGATCAAAGACTCTCACTCCACTGCAGACTGCTCACTTGTTAACTCATTTGCCAATGCGCGCGCTAACTTGCTAAATCCAGCTTGTGTATGGAGTACAGGTAAATCCTTGCAATAGAATGTCGCTCAAACTCAAGCAACATTGCTAAACATGTCAATAGAAAACTATGTACTATTTTGTAAAGCAGTCGATGAGGCACCAGAGTCTGCAAAAAAGGACCATGAAACGTTCAAAGCATTAATTCAAATTACAAGCATCTCTTTCAACCAAGAAGAATGCGGTCAAACTGCCGAAGTTTTTGTAGCCAAAGCTACTCAAGGTCTACAGCACAGACCTCGTACTCCTCTGGTGCGGGATCGCTTCATGGTGTGGTAACCAAGGACAATTATCTACCACACAGTCCTCGTTCCCAAGACAATTTAGAAGAGGGCGAAGCAGAGGGAGCAGCCAAACCACAAGAGGTTCCGTACACCCGCAAATCAATGACCCCTTGTTTCAGGTCCCCACCCATATCACCCTGGTAGGGGGTCGCATAACCTCATTTGCCCACATATGGGATCATGTCAGACAAGTCAATGTTGTCAACAGTAAAACATAGGTATTGCGTGGAGTTGCACGTACAACTGTGCAATCTTCTGACAAAACACAGGAGAATACTGTTAGAACATAAACAGATTCTCCAAGCCAAAGTAGGGACACTACTACAGAAGGGAGCCATAGAACTCGTCCCACCACGAGAGGTAAACAAGGGGTATTTATTCTGTGTACTTCTTTGTTCCAAAGAAAGACTAAACAAAAATGCCCAGTGCTCGACCTAAGACCAGCAAACACTTATGCCAAATCCCAAAAATTCTGAATTTCTACATTACAGGAAGTCATCTCGTTGCTCCAAAGGGGAGACATTATGGCAACACTGAATATCAAAGATGCATACTTTCATATTTCAATGCTTCCAGGGCACCAATAATATCCTAGGTTCAACGTAGGTCAGGCGTATTACAAATTCAAGGTGCTTCCCTTTGGGATCGCATCAGCCCCACCTGTATTTACAAAAGTTCTAGCAGTGGTAGCAGCGCATCTAGGCAGAGAAAGTATTCCAGTGCTTCCTTATCCGGGCAACTGGCTAATAAAAGGTGAAACAATGGAAACATGTCAGCAAAATATGCAGAACACAAATCTCCTGCACCAACAGGGCTTTTCTATCAACGAAAAGAAGTCGAGCCTAATCCTCAGCCAGCAAAATCAGTTCCTAGGATCTGTAATTCGTACGAAAGATAATCTCAGTATTTTTCCCTCCAACGAGAGGGTCCAAAACCTACTGCAAAAGACCCCCTGTTATAAGGCTGGTCGGCAGATAAGTCAGGAAAGTAATGCGCCTAATTCCCATGATGGTATCATCTATCTTCTTTGTGTCACATGCAAGGTTACACATGTGCCCAGTGCAAGAGTGGTAACCAAAACAATTGTCGCAGGCAGAGGGCAATTGGGACTATGTAGTGGAAGTTTCGCAAGCAGTGGTGTTGGCGCAGCAGTCGTAGACAAAAGATAACATGTTACAGGGGAAACATTTTGTCAACCTGTCAACACACCTCACAATCACAACACTCATCACTCTCAGGTTGAGGAGTCTATTGCCTCCGCCAAACAGTGCAAGGAATTTGAACACACAAAGTTTCCAAGAAACACATCAATGTTCCGGAATTGCTAGCAGTTTACAAAGCGCTGCAAGCTTTCCAACATCACTTAAGGGCAAAGAATGTGCTGATTGTTACAGCACAAGAGCCATGTTTTGCATCAACAAACCGGGTGGGACTCCCTCCCTAAGTATACCAACACTGGCACAGAACATCTGGAAATAGAGCCCCCAGAGAGAAATGCATCTCCAATCTCAACATGTTCCAGGGTAACACAACTGCCTAGCAGACATACTAAGCAGAAACACAAATCAAACCTCAGAACAAGAGTGGGAGTTACATTCGAACATTCTAATCATTTTTTCACGCTGGGGGCAACCATACATAGATTGCTTTGCCACAAAAGAAAACGCAAACTGCCTAAGTTACGCCTTCAGGTTCCCGCAGAAGGAATTTAAGGAGAACGCACTGTGGATCAGTTGGTAGGGATATTTGCACATGCTTTTCCTCTGACCCCAATCTTGAACAGAGCAATCTACAAGATGCATTAAGAGCACTTAATGATTCTAATAGTTCCAATGTGGGCACGTCAGACGTGGTATTCCCACCTCCTCAAACTGTCGATTTGCCCACCAATGAAGCTGACATGCCCTTGCAACATGTTTTCTCAGAATCCGGGGTTAATCCTGCTTTCTCAGACAACCAACGTAGCATGGCTCCTGAATTCAGAGTTTGGACACCTTAATTTGCCTGTCAGATGCATGAAGATATTAAAGGAAGCCTGTAAGCCTAATACTAGACACTGCTACTTTAACAAATGGGAAAGATTTGTAGTGTAGTGCAGAAAATCAAATGTCAACCCAATTGACTTCTCACCATCGCATATCATGCAGTGTCTATTACACTTGTTAGATTTAGGTCTGATTTTTAATTCATTTAAAGGCTATTTAGCCACACTGTCTGCATATACAACATCACAAAGCAAAGTTTCATGGTGAAGAGTCGGATCTAGAAGGAGTAAAATGACTTTCTGATGCTGTCAGGTTGCTTGATTGTCGTGAAGAGTATTGAATCCTCCGTCCCCAAGTACCACAGAGAGAGAATACAAGATTACTCCCTATGCGATCATTGAGGCCACAGGTGGGTAGTTCTTGAAGCCCGGAACAACGGAAATATTGAAACCCAAGGCAGCTGTAAAGGAAAACCTTTATTAGCAATCAAATGAGTACAATACAAGCAAACGAGCAGAATAAAGAGCAGGGCTTACCTAAGCTGATGGGTGACGAAGCCCAGAATCCTATGATGGTTGATAATTCCGTGGAGGGGCACGTGAGCTGGTTTCCCCGATGACAATAGGGAGAAGAACTGTAGGCTGGGTTAAAACCCAACTTGCCCTGCTGTAACTTGATGAAACGAAAGGACTAAAATCCAAAGTACTTGATAACGTAATGCAGTGAAGAGGAAAATTCCAAGTCCAATTCAGGGTAATCCAAGACAGTCCAAAAGGCGTTCCGAGTTCAAAATGATCCAGCAGACAGAGCCAAAAGACGTGAACAAAGCAAATCCGAAAACAGTCCAAAAGTCAAGAGCCGTGAAAACACAAAGTATCCAAACGCCGTACAGAGTCCTCCAAAGAACAGCCGTGAAGCGCGGACGTGCGGAAGTTCAGCGCTTAAGTAGTGGATGCCTCCGCGTCACCTGATCCGCGAGGGAGACGGATGAACGCGTCACGTGACCCGCAGACGCGACCCGTGAGCGTTGTTTAGATCTCAATGGTCTCCATGATCGCGGAAATGACTTTCTGCGCACAGCATCCTGTAACCGGCACCTGCAAGCTCCCTCCTGCAGACGCCATGGCAGACGCCAATGAAGGAACGGGGAACCCTTGAGTCTGCATATGTGGCCCTTGGGGTAAACCCGCTCACGTGACACCCGTCCACTGTGAGTGACGGGGAATGGAAACCTGGCTGGGGTGACTGGTGCATTGTGAGTGTTGCCTGTCCTAGATAGTGTGAGTATTGTCTGACCTAGATGCGTGTGAAATAGGGACAGAATGAGGGGAAAGCGTGACAGAGCCCCCCCCCCAATGGCCCACGACCCCGTGGGCACAACGGATTGTCCCTATGGAAACGGGAAACCAAACGAGGGGCATGAACATCACCCGCGGGAACCCATGAGCGCTCCTCTGGGCCATAACCCTTCCAATCCACTAGGTACTGCAAACCCCCTTTGAAGAAACGAGAACCCAGAATAGCAGACACTTCAAAGACATCCGGGGAGGAAGGGGAAATCGGGGGCCCAGGGGAACGAAGACTGGTAGGACCAGGGCAAGGTTTGAGAAGAGAGACATGAAGGACAGGGTGAAGCCGCCATGAAACCGGGACTCGAAGGCGATAGGCCGCGGGGTTGATCACCCCGGAGACCACAAAAGGACCAACGAAACGGGACAACAACTTGCGGCAACCCTGCAGATGTAGATGGCGAGAAGAAAGCCAAACTCTATCCCCCACAGCAAACGAAAGGGCCACAGAACGCTTCCGGTCCGCGGCAGCCTTAATGGAATCCTGGGCTTCTTTGAGGTGCAGTAAGGTCTGCGCGTGGACAGCCGAGATGTCTCTGATGCAAGAAGAGGCAGCCGGATTACCAGAAAGCGAGAAATCCGGGATGGACAGGATTTTAGGGTGCTGACCATACAGGACATAGAAGAGAGAGAAACCAGTGGAGGAGTGTACCGCGTCGTTATAGGCAAATTCAGCCATATGCAAGATGCGAAACCAGGACTGTTGATGCTGGAGAGTCAGACAGCGCAGGTACTGCTCCATGGTTTGATTAACCCTCTCGGTCTGTCCATCCGTCTCAGGATGGTAGGCCGAAGAGTAACGTGAATCGATCCCCACTAATCTAGTCAAGGCAAGCCAGAAAAGAGAAGTGAATTGAGGACCCCTGTCAGACACCAACACTGATGGTAAACCGAAAAGGCATACGATGGACTTGAAAAACCATCCCGCCAGAACAGGAGCGGAGGGAACACCCGAGCATGGAAAACCGTGCCATTTTGGTGAACGAGTCTACCACAACCCAGATGGAATCAAAACCCTGAACCCTGGGAAGGTCCGTCACGAAATCCATTGTCACGGTATGCCAGGGCCTCGGGGGTATGGGTAGTGGCTGCAGGAGACCCAACGGGCATCCTTTCCTATGTTTGGATTGGGCACAAACAGAGCAAGTGTTAACATAGCATTCCACATCCCTTCTCATGGAAGGCCATCAACACCAACGCTGTAGAAGCGAGTGTTCTTCGCTGACCAGGATGTGCATGAACAGGGAGATCATGGGACCATTCAAGAGCCAGATTGCGAACATCATTGGTAGGTAGAAACAACTTGTTCCGAAAGAAAGGCAGACCGTCTTGTAATACCAAATCCCAATCTGGAAGTAAGGACGGGTGAGTGGAAACCCACTTGCGGACCATTTCCAGCAGAGTCAGAGAAGGGGTACAAAGACATATTACATGTTTCTTATCTAGCAGTGTCTCGGGATAGACTGGCAATGAACCCCCCCCCCCCTGGAGAGCGAGACAAAGCATCAGCCTTTCCATGAACGGTACCAGGACGATGCATGATCTGGAAATCGTAAGTGGCAAAAAACAGATGCCACCTGACATGGCTGCTATTTGTGCATTTTGTAGATGCTAGATCGCAAAGATTCTGATGGTCCGAGAAGACCGTCACCCGATGTTTTGCACCCAGGAGATGGTGACCCCAGACTTGGAAAGCTTCTTTAACAGCCAGAGGTTCTTTTTCTGTCACCGTATAGTGACACTCTGTGGATGTAAACTTCCGGGAATGAAAGGCGACTGGATGCAAGCGTCCAATAGAGTGACACACTCTTGAGATAGTATTGCCCCTAAGGCGAATGAAGACGCGTCCGCCTCAACTATGAAAGGGAGATCACTGTCAGGGTGTTGGAGGACAGGGGCAGTGGTAAACGCAGCTTTTAGGATATCAAATGCAAGCTGTTGATCATTGGACCAATTGAATGGGACTAGAGGACTGGTCAAAAGAGTAAGAGGTGCTGCCATGGAGGAAAATCCAGAAAGGAATCTTCTATAATAGTTTGCAAAACCTAAAAAAGACTGCAATGCTTTAAGGTTGGTGGGAACCGGCCACTCCAATACTGCCTTGACTTTGGCATGGTTCATAGTGAGACCATCAGGAGTGATGTGGAACCCTAAAAAAGCAATGCTGTCGGTGTGGAATTGACATTTTCGGGTTTTGCAAAAAGGGAGAACATGCGTAAACGTTTTAGTACCTCCCTTACGTGTCGGATGTGTTCCTCTTGAGAACGTGAAAAAATGAGAATGTCATCCAGATAGACCATCATGAATACATCTAGAATATCGCTAAATATTTCATTCATGAAGCGCTGGAATGTAGCAGGCGCATTGCAAAGGCCGAAGGGCATGACCAAATATTCATATAACCCGTAACAAGTGCAAAAGGCTGTTTTCCACTCATCACCCTTTCTCACACGTACTAGATTATATGCACCCCTGAGATCCAACTTAGTGTATACTGAAGCATGCGTGAGGCGATCTAATAGGGGCGTGATGAGAGGTATAGGATACCTATCCTTTTTGGTGATGGCATTTAGGCGTCAGTAGTCAACACATGGGCGAAGGTCTCCCTCCTTCTTTGGGACAAAGAAGATGGGGCTGGCTGCTGGAGACGAAGATGGACGTATGTGACCCTTACGTAGGGATTCTTGAATGTAAGCTTTCAAGGTTTGTTCCTCAGTGGGAGATAGCGAATAAATATGACCCTTTGGGACTACAGAACCTGGTAGTAATTCAATAGGGCAATCTTACAACCTATGAGGTGGAAGGATTTCCGATGATCCCTTATCAAAGACGTCCAGGTAGTCCCGATAGGGCTCCGGAATTGTCTCTGCTACAAGACCAACAATGTGCGTGTCAGCCAAGGGGACGGAAGAAGGTTCCAAGGTGAGTTGTGAAACAGTACTGAGGAGTTGGGCTGGAGTGCTCTCAGTAGGAGGTGTAGTAAGGCAAAACTCCTGGCAAACTTCTGACTCAAAAAACACAGAGCCTGTCTTCCAATTGATCAAAGGGTTATGCAGACGCAACCAAGGAATGCCTAAAATAAGGCCGTATTGGGGCATGGAGATCAGGTCAAAACTAATGGTTTTTTTGTGGTTGGTTTGTATGACCAAAGTGAGAGGTGCTGTCTGCTGTTTAACTGGGCCAGAAACTAACAAACTCCCATCTATGGTCTGCACGGGTTCTGGTCGGGTCTTGGTGATAAGAGGGAGATTTAGTGTGTGGGCCATATTGATATCTATGTAATTACCAGTGGCACCAGAGTCGATGATGACAGTTACTGAATGTGAGACCTCAATACTGGGTTGTAACAATGCATGTACCATCACAGGTCTGATAGTGCCAAACGCAGGTACCTGGTCCGGGGAGTGACATATAGCGCTCGAACCCACCCCCGGATCTATGGTCGAGCTACCCGAAAACCCTGAGCTTTAGCCTTTGGGCGGCGTGGACATTCTTTCACAAAGTGACCAATCAACCCACAATAATAGCAAGCATTGTCCACCCTCCTGCGCTCCCTTTCCGTGGAAGTTAAAGGACTACGTAGGCCTCCCACTTGCATAGGTTCTGGAGCAGACTCGGAATGAGAGGATCCTGCAGAAGGGATAGAACCAGAAAACCCAGCCTCAGCTTTCCGTTCTGAGCGTCTGGCATCGACCTGGAGAGCCAGATCCACTAAATCTGGGAACGCTGTGGGCAAGGAAGGAACTACTGATAATGCATCTTTCATAGTGGTGTTCAGACCCTTGTAGAATACCACGGCACTCTTGCTCTCGGGCCATGAAGTCTCGGCTGACAGTTGGTTGAATTTTGTGATATATTCAATGAGTGTTCCCCTGCCTTGATGTAATTCTAACAGTTCTAGATCCCTGGATTGGGCTTTGTGGCGGGTGTCAAAGACACGTGACATTTCTGTCACCAGGAGGTCAAAGTCGTATAATGCCGGGTTATTGTTCTCGAGAAGTGGGTTGGCCCAGGCAGCGGCTGTACCAGATAAATGTGATAACAGAAAGGCAGCCTTAGAAGTAGGATCGGGGAAGGAGGTAGGTCGACACAGAAAGTGTAACTTGCACTGATTTATAAATGTGCGGTACTTGGTGGGATCCCCCTGGAATCTTTCAGGTGCAGCCAATGGGAAAGGAGTGGGTAGAATCACGGGAGCAGGAGTGGCCGGGCCTGGGGAACTGGGGCAGGTGGTGCCGCGTCCCCGAACAGTGCATCTGCAGGTAAAGGGTTGCGGGTACTCTGAATAGCATCTAAGCGCTGTGGTGGCTGCAGCCATGTCTGCTCTTAGTACTGTGATCGCTTGAATCATAGCTGCCATGGGGTCGTCCATGGCACCCTGCATACTCTGCACGACAAAGAATGGCTTCACAGTCTGTCAGGTTGCTTGATTGTCGTGAAGAGTATTGAAACCTCCGTCCCCAAGTACCACAGAGAGAGAATACAAGATTACTCCCTTTGCGATCATTGAGGCCACAGGTGGGTAGTTCTTGAAGCCCGGAACCACGGAAATGTTGAAACCCAAGGCAGCTATAAAGGAAAACCTTTATTAGCAATCAAATGAGTACAGTATAAGCAAACAAGCAGAATAAAGAGCAGGGCTTACCTAACCTGATGGGTGACGAAGCCCAGAATCCTATGATGGTTGATAATTCCGTGGAGGGGCACATGAGCTGGTTTCCCCGATGACAATAGGGAGAAGAACTGTAGGCTGGGTTAAAACCCAACTTGCCCTGCTGTAACTTGATGAAACGAAAGGACCAAAATCCAAAGTACTTGATAACGTAATGCAGTGAAGAGGAAAATGCCATGTCCAATTCAGGGTAATCCAAGACAGTCCAAAAGGCGTTCCGAGTTAAAAATGATCCAGCAAACAGAGCCAAAAGACGTGAAACAAAGCGAATCCGAAAACAGTCCAAAAGTCAAGAGCCGTGAAAACACAAAGTATCCAAACGCCGTACAGAGTCCTCCAAAGAACAGCTGTGAAGCGCGGACGTGCGGAAGTTCAGCCCTTAAGTAATGGATGCTTCTGTTTCACCTGATCCGCGAGTGAGATGGATGAACGCATCACGTGACCCGCAGACGCGACACGTGAGCGTTGTTTAGATCTCGATGGTCTCCATGATCGCGGAAATGACTTTCTGCGCGCAGCATCCTGTAGCCGGCTCCTGCAAGCTCCCTCCCAGCAGATGCCATGGCAGACGCCAGTGAAGGAACGGGGAACCCTTGAGTCTGCATATGTGGCCCTTGGGGTAAACCCGCTCACGTGACACCCGTCCACTGTGAGTGACAGGGAATGGAAACCTGGCTGGGGTAACTGGTGCATTGTGAGTGTTGCCTGTCCTAGATAGTGTGTGAGTATTGTCTGACCTAGATGCTTGTGAAATAGGGACAGAATGAGGGGAAAGCGTGACAGATGCTTGTTAATCTGCTTAGAATCACATGCTGTGCATATGGTCCGACATCCAGTGGTAACAGCAGAGTATTGCATCTTGTCTTTCGAGGATCGAAAGGGGACGTCGGCATAGGCGTGTCCTTAACACTATCTCTACCGTGATGTGTAGTGTACCCAAAATCCCTCATGCACCGAGGTGCCTCATATTGCTTTTTTCCGCCCAGATTACTGGTCACCCTTATTCGGAGCTCTTACACAGAGATAGCGTTATTGTCATTATCGACGTTGTCGTTATTCCCGTTAAGTCAGTTCGACTGTTGAATCTGTGAAACAATGCCGAAGACTACTGCAGACTTTCGACGCCTGTTGATCCCGGCAGTGCTGCCGTCCACATGGCCGGGCCTTCTGGCCAACCTACACAGTAGGGAGAGTGGGGTCGTGGTGGACATATCCTTTCCAAGTTTCACCCTCTCTGCTCCCTGGGTTTTGTCATCGCTCTGTCTGTCGCTATGGAAAAGGCGCCATTAAGATTTTGTTCCTCGTGCAGGGCCAAGTATCCTGGGAAGGACGAGCACGCTCGATGCAACAATTATCTGCCCCTCGACCACAACGAAGCAAGTTGCGCAGCCTGTAGACTCCTGCGCCCTAAGATGCTTAAGGAGCACCGCTTAATGCAGTGGGTGCCTACGGCATGTCGCAGACCGAATGTTTTTCCCCCGCTGTTGCAACTTCCGAAAGTGATGGGGCAACTAGCAATGACCAGGCCTCCATGTCGGAAGTCATTGACCTAACTGCAGACTGCTCTCGATCCCCGACGCCCATCCCTGAGCCCACCAGGCCTGACGCGAGTCACGCTATGGGGAAAACAGCCGCCGACAGGGGCACACATGATCACAACACCAAACGCACAACCCACAGTTCTGCTTCGGCGGCACTGTTGAAGCGTACCAAAGCGCCAACGGAATCATAGAAATCTTCGGAATCCTCTGATCAGCATGATTGGCAGCCTTCCCTGCAACCGCAGTTGCGGCCTGCGACTGGGTAATCCAAAGTAAAGGGCGCTAACAGTTAATGACACGTGGACCTCGAGGCGCTCCAGGAGGACGCACAGATGCCACTTAAAGCCCGGGTGGCAGCGAAAATCCACCGCTCAGCCCCCGGTTCATTCGGTGGCATTGAAATCCATCGCTCAGCCTCCGGTTGTCCCGGTGGCGTCGAAATCCACCTCTCGGCCTCCGGTTCATCCAGTAGACCGCCCAGATTCTCCGACCATTGCCGATAGCATCGCACAGATTACTTCAGCAGTTAGACTGAATGAGCGGTCGAAGGTTGCGGCCCAAACCCCGCCAGGACTACGTTGAGAGTCCTGAGCCCTTGTTGGGCACATTAGGGGAAAAATCTCAACGTCACAGGGAAGATGAACCCTTTCCTCCCCTGGACCCCTCTTGGTCATCCTCATGGACCAGGGAGAAATTTCAGAGATGTATGGACAGATTAGAAAAATGTGTCTTATTCTGAGGCCCTTGCTCCCAAGAGGCCTCGAGAAGACTTTCCTTCTACTCCTGTATCCAAATTTCAAAGGACCTTGGAAGATCCACATGAGGAGTTTACTTGTGTCCACACAGATGAGGATGTTATGGACACTTTTGATCAGGATGAAGATGGCACCTTTCTGGAAAACTACAATGTGGATGATCAGACAGGTCTTATGGACAATTGGGAGGACAGCTGTCAGGTTGATGCTCAACCCTGGACGTCCCCTACACCCACCTAGGACCCTGATGTCCTGTGCATAGATTCCCCCCCTCTACTCCAGCTTGGCAAGCCTCCTCAGTGGACGACCAGATGGTATTCAACGCCATCTTGAAGAAGGCGGCTGACCCTTTTCAGATCGCCACTCAAGAGGCCTTACCAGATTCTGATTTTTTTGGAGGATATACTGAAAGAAAAACCTCCGGCCAGCCATGCCATCCCCTTGTTGAACTCAACCAAGAGGAGATTGGCACCTTATTTGTTGACGCCGGCCCAGACCAGGGCAGAGAACCCTAGGGTGGAGAAGCTGTTTTGGTCTTCTCCAACCAACCCTGTCTACATCAAGGGTCATATTTATCTGAAAGTCACAGGGGACCCCACACTCTGGGTCAGGGTATTGGTATACTACTAATCTCGGAAAAAAAGGATCCAGAGGATACAAGGAATCAAGGAATTTAATTAGACCTGATTCATTATTTAAATATCAGAATTTTAATCGTGATTTAATCATAGCACTCATAACAATTTTACATCACAGGAAAGAATTTAAGAACACAAGATTTTACATACAATTCATATCATTCATACACATGCGTCCATTAGCCATTCATACATACACAACAATGACAAATATAAGCTAAAACTTTATCCTAAAAAAGTCATAACAATCGATTACTTATTGTCTTCATTAAAAAGAAAAGAAATATATAATCAATATATGAGAGACCACAACAAATTGCCCAGGTACTCATGCGTTGGGATGGGTCTCGTTGGTGTCCAAAATCGACTTCATCTCTGGTTTCTCAACCAGTTTCGACGTATTTAACTTTAATTGAGTTACGTCTTGATCAGGAGATAAGCAATTACACTCTGAAATTTTTTTTTTTTAATTTCTTGGCCGCCAATAGTCTTACTCGCACTCCAGCAGCAGGTGTTTGAGGGATTGTAAATTCGGAGAGGCACAGATCTTGCAAAAACTTATTGCCTTCTAACCCTGGTTTATTTGGTCCAGTATTTCACCCGTGTGGGCTACATTCAGTTTGAGTCTGAGGAAATTGTTTCTGATTCTTTGGTCTGGGAATTTTTCCAGGTAGCGCGGGATGGTGCCGAGCTTTCTGTCCGCTGTCAGGAATAGGTTTGGGGGGTTAAGCCTTCTGATTCCCTCGATCGTTTTAATCCAGTCCTCCGTTTCTAATATTTTTTTGACTTTCTTAGGATTTTGTGTGAGAGTTTCTGTTGTTAATTCCAGCCTATGTAAAATGCAGGCAATCTTTTCTTCCAAGCCGTGGAGTTTTTCATTAACTGTAATTATGTTACGATAGAGGGACAGTAGCTTCCACTCTGCGCGGCAATTCAGAGAGGTCAGACCCAACTCAAATCTCAGACTAGCGAGATGAGTGCACGGTGGAAGATGAAGAGAAGATTTCCACAAAGAGCCCTCAACTTTGCTCCAATCATAGTTCCACAAAAGAGGCTTTGCCTCAAGGCCGTAGAGAAGGACCGGGACAACTTTGCCTATGTAGAACTTCTTGAGCGGAATTATAGAAAATTTGCAGAATCTTCCATTCAGATTTTTCATTTGTGGAATAATTTTTGATTTCTTCCCCAGAATGGAGTGTATCACCTTGTTTAAGGTAGGGTGGGCAAGAATTTCATATCCCAGGTATGTTAACTCGTCCACCCGTGGGATTGCTTTGCTGTCCAAAACCCAGTTTCTTGCGGTCACCCTTTTTTTTTGCATGTTTAAAGATGAGGACCTTAGATTTAGATGGATTAATTATGAGACAGTTCAGTTTGGCATACTCATTAAGTTTGGATAGGAGTTGTTGTAACCCTATCGCTGAACCGTCCAGTAGCACCAAGTCATCTGCGTAGGCTAACCAATGGAGTTTTCTTCTATTAATACTCGGGCAGATTAATGATGCAGATGCTAGGAAGTCTCCAATGTCTGAAAGAAACAAATTAAAGAATAATGGTGCACCCAAGCAACCTTGTCGTACTCCCTTCAGGACTTTGATTGTTTCAGATAAATTGCCTGGTTCGTCCAATCTCACTCTGATGGTAATGTTCTTGTGGAGTTCTACAAGCATTGCAAGAAGGGGTGCCGGAATCCCCCAATTATTTAGTTTCTGCCAGAGGAGGGATCTGTCTACAAGGTCGAACGCTTTTGATAAGTCGACCCACGCCCCGTATAGTGCAGAACCTTCTTTCTCATTTGAGCTTTCGCTCAACAGGTTCAGGATTAGTCCATTAAGACTGATAGAAAGGCCTTTCCTGAAACCTGTCTGCTGAGGGGGAAGGATGTGTCTAGAGTCTACCCATAGAGTAAGTTCTTTCAGTATTAGTCTCATAAAGATTTTGCTGTCTATGTCCAAAAGGGCGATGGGTCGATAACATGCTGGGTTTTGCCTGTCACCCCCCCTTAAAAAATGGAATAATAAGTGCGCTCTTCCATGATGGTGGGAAGACTTTATTCTTTAGAATTTCTTGAAATAAATGGAAGAGTAATTTTGCCCACAACTTTGGTCGGTTTTTGAGCACCTGATAAGTGAGGCCATTCGGACCTGCTGCCTTAGAGACAGAGGAGGATGTAATAAGGTCCTCAATTTCTTCCTCAGAGAATGTCAGCGACCAGGTTACGTTTGGGTGAGGATGATCTCTGAGTTCAGTTGCTTCAAAGTTTTTGGACAAATATTCCACCCACTTGTGCTCGGGGACTAAATTGCAGAGTGAGCTACTTTGGCCGGTTTCCAGTTGGTTTAATGCCGCCCAAAAGTTCCTGCAATTATTTGCATTGAGGAGGAAAAGCATTCTCTCCCCGTCTTCTTGACGTTTTTGATGCTTGTGGTTCTTTGACCAATTCCGATACGTTTGTTTAGCCTTTTTGAGCTTTTGTATACAGCTGGGCTGGTCTTCTGTTTTATTTTGTCTTATATGGCGTAATGTTTGGCGCAGTATTCTCTTCTTGTTGAATGTTTCCTCATCGAAATTATGAAGGTGTATCTGCTTCCCTGCGGTCTTTCCTTCACTTGGCTGGCAGGTGGACCACACAAATTTCCCAAATTTTTCTGGGTGCATTTCATTTGCCCATATAACAGGAGCAACTGCCTCCAGAAGTTTGTTTAGCTTATTTCCCCCATTTCTGTATTTAACCACTTTCAGTCTACCTTTGTAACCCTCCAATTCCTGTGTGACATGTGGGTTGGGGGCTGTCTGAATTTTGGGGAAGAGGAGTTCCAGCCTGGCGTGGTTGCTCCCCCCTTCCCAATCCAGAGTAAGACTGGGACAAAGTAGGGTAAGAGATGATGAAATGAAGATGTAGTCTAAGGTTGATTGCAGAGCCCCTTGACGCCAGGTTGGTCCGGACACTTCCACAGACCTACTTTTTTCATTCATCATGTCCAGGTCCCATGACTGGAAAAAATCCCACCATTGCTTCCCTTTACCACTATTAGAAAACAGGCTGGTGTTCCCCTGTCTACAGGAGAGGCACCACCCAATAAGGAATCCAAGAGACTTTATGCACTGGGAAAAAGGGTAACAACAGCTGCTGCATTTACCACCCATATAGCCAATAACACCACGCTATTGGCCAGCTATGCAGACGTCCAGCGGAACCTTCTGCAAGAAGGCCTTCAGAAAGTGCCAGAACCTACAAGGACCAAGTTGCTCGCCATCATTTCCGAACGCTAGCAGGTGAACCAGAATGTGAAAAACACTCTGGACGCTGCTGAGACAGCGGGAAGAACCCTGGCACAAGGTACCTTGCTCAACTCAAGAAACATGCATGGCTGAAGAACTCTGGTTTAAAACCAGAGACCCAAGCAGCACTGATTAACAAACCCGTTGAAGAGATCAACCTGTTTGGCAAGGCAGTAGATGATGCTCTTGAAACAGCTAAGAAAGAACATGAAACACAAGTCCCTTCAACAGATTACCCAGAAACCCTCTCCTCAGAGAGGAAGCGGCTCCCGTCGGTCCTTTCGTGGGCCGTCTCGTTTTTCCCAGAACCAGTATAATGCAGGAAACGACTGGAATTCAGGACAAGGTTCTAATACCTCCACCACTTATCCACCCAGAGGACAGCGGCGTGGAAAAGTTAGAGGACGAGGTTCCAACCCAAGAGGCGCTCCGGGCTCTGGTCAGAAATGACCTGCGGATCCAGGTCCCCTCCTATGCAACTATGGTGGTCGGGGGGGCATTTAACATCTTTCCTTACTGCATGGGAGGGGATAACAACAGACTAATGGGTACTTAAGACGGTCCGCCACGGGTAGTGTATGGAATTTGCCCGATCACCCTAATTCAGACCGCCAAGATTAAGATGCCTGACGCCGGACCACCTGCAAATCCTACTGCAAGAGGTGCAGACCCTTCTAGGAAAGGACGCCATAGAAGTCGTCCCTGTTCTACAGGTAAACAAGGGTATTTATTCAGTGTACTTATTTGTACCAAAAAAGGATCTCACCATGCGACCTGTGCTAGATTTGCACCCAGCAAACAAGTTTGTCAAACCTCAAAAGTTCTGTATGGTCACTTTAGAGGAAGTAATCCCGCTGTTGAAACAGGGGGATTACATGGCAACACTGGACATGAAAGATGCATACTTTCATATTTCAATGTTGCCCGCGCACAGAAAATACCTAAGGTTCATGATAGAGGACAAGCACTATCAGTTCAAAGTACTCCCCTTCGGCATTGCCTCGGCACCAGGGGTGTTTACAAAGGTACTGGCAGTAGCGGCAGCACACCTGCGCAGACTTTCCGTCCCGGCTTACCCTAACCTCGACGACTGGCTCATAACAGGGAGTCCTACGAAACATGCCTATTGAACACTCAGAAGACAATAGACCTCTTATTCAGTCTGGGATTCTCCATCAACGAGAAGAACTCCAGCCTAAACCCCAGTCAAGCCAAACAGTTTCTAGGGGCTCTAATTCGGACAAAAGACGGCCTCGTCTTCCCCTCCAACGAGAAGGTTCAAAACAAGCTGTTTCATATCCCTCTGTATGTAGCCGGTCGGGAAGTGACGGTGCGCAAGGCCATGCGACTGTTAGGAATGATGGATTCCTGCATTTACTTAGTTCCTCATGTGCATCTGCACATGCGTCCCATGCAACAGCGACTCAACAGCCAGTGGCATCAGGCCGTCGGACAATGGGAAGATCTGGTAGTTGTCTTGCCAGCCCTCGTTCGCTCTCTACAGTGGTGGTTGAGGGAAAACCTCTTGAAGGGGAAAACCTTCACCACCCTGCAGTAGAAGCCACTCTCACGACAGATGCATCGCTCACGGGGTGGGGTCTCACCTGCTTCAGCAGACGGCGCACAACTATTAGTCCCCACAAGTAGCATCCAACCACATGAATCTGTTGGAGCTATTAGCGGTATTCAAAGCACTGAAAGCCTTTCAGATACAGTTACAGGGGAAGACAGTCCTGATCTTGACAGACAGCACCACAGCCATGTACTACCGGAACAAACAAGGGGGCATACACTCTCCAAGCTGTCCCAAAACGTTTGGATATGGGCTCTCAAACATAGGATGTTCCTGTTGTCCCAACACGTTCAAGGGGAACTCAATCTTCTGGCAGACGTGCTCATCAGAGATTTCCCACTGCTCGTAGAGTACGAATGGCGACTACACGAAGACATTGGGCCTCATTACGATGTTGGTAGAATGGGATTAATGGCGCCGGTAATCCCATTCCACCCTATTACGAGGTGCCCTTGCGGGACCCGCTCGGAACGTCTGGCCAGACCAAATGTCCTTTGCGGGTCCCGCAAGGGGACAAGGGAGCTAATAAAGGGCCCGTATTTAACAGGCCCGTTATTAGCGCCATTCCCATTGAGCCCTACGGGGGCTCGAATGGGGATGGGTTTTTTGAATGAAGAATTACCGGGTCCTCCAACGTTGGAATGACCCGGTAATTCCTCATTCAAGGAACCCGGACCCGATTTTGGAGGCAGCCGTGGCGCTAATAGCACCATGGCTACCTCCAAACTCGTAATGAGGCCCATTGTCTCCAACGTTTTCACAGAATGTGGCTTCCCAGAGATCGACTTGTTCGCAACTCTGGAAAATGCTCAATGCCAAGATTACGCCTCCAGGTACCCACAGAACCGCTCCAAGGGGAACAGGCTCTATATAACATGGTCAGGGAAATTTGTTTACGCTGCCCCCGCCCCTCCCCCCGACTCCCTTATTCAACAAGATTATTGTGCACAAGATGCACCAGGAACCAGTCACCATGATATTGGTGGCCCCCATGTGGGCCCACCAACCCTGGTTCTCTCATCTGATGGGGATGCCCCTCTCCCCATCTATGAAACTGCCCTGCCCCTACAACATGTTATCTCAGGACAGGGGAGAAACACTGCATCCATGCACGTAAACTCTGAAATTAGCGGCCTGGCTCCTGAGTTCCTAGAGTTCGGACACCTTCAACTCCCTCATAAATGTATGGACATACTTAGGGAAGCGAGAAAACCCAACACCCGATACTGCTATTCCATAAATGGAAATGCTTTATCTGGTGTAATGCCAAGGGCGTCAATCCCATTGACTGCTCTCCTACTCACACTGTATTGTACCTGACCCACCTACTCGATTGAGGCCTAGTTTTTAATTCACTAAAGGTTCACTTAGCTGCTCGCTCAGCCTACAATACGTCACAACAAAAAGTGTCATGGTCGAAAATACCAGTTATCAAGGCTTTCATGGAAGGAGTTAAGAGAATTCATCCCCCCATTTCAAAGCCAGCTACTGGATGGGACTTAAATGTGGTTCTAACTAGACTCATGGGGTCTGAGCCTATGCACAAGGCAAGTCTAAACAAAACTTACCTATAAGACAGCCTTCCTAGTGGCTATCACTTCTATAAGAAGGGTTAGTGAACTACAGGCTCTAGACCCTTTTGTTACTATTCACAGATAAGCTGGTTCTGCGCACTCACCCTCGATTTGTGCCTAAATTTATTTCCAGGTTCCACATGAACCAGTCAATAGAACTGCCCACTTTCTTCCAGAACCCCACTAACATGGCCGAAAGAAGCCTGCACACATTAGATGTGCGCAGGGCAGTCATGTTTTACCTGGAAAGGACAAAACCACTGAGGAAAACAAACCCATTTTTCGTTTCGCTGGCGGCTGGCAGAGAAGGGGATCCTGTCTCCAAGTCAGCTATCTCAAGGTGAATAGTCAAATGCATCACACTTTGTTTCTCTCTTGCTAAGAGAGAACTGCCCTTCAAGCCTAGAGCACATTCTACTCGAGGTACTGGGGCTTCCTTAGCATTCATTGCGAATATTCCCCTAGAGTCCATTTGCAAAGCGGCAACCTGGAGCTCTGTACACACCTTTACAAAAAACGATTGCCTAGACACTCCTTCTAGGTCTGATTCTCAGGTGGGACAAGCAGTACTAAGACATCTTTTTGTTAGGCAAAGTTTGTATGAAGTACCCTTTGGGACCACTACACACAACTAGGACTACAGGTGTAAGCAAAACCAACCTTTGGTATAAGTCTGTACCACACAGTTTTTGGTAGCGAGCTGAGCAGCCAGGCTTATCTCAAGAGGGAATGTGAGCTTGTAAGGATGTTACACAGAGGTCTACAATCACAAGCATTCAGATACACTTAAACTCAAGGTTTCTTGGTAAAACACTTCTTAATTTATTTACACAGTCAGAAAACATTCACTGAAAGGAAGCAATCAATATCACACAAAAGTATACTACAATACTTGACACTAACCGGTTCTAAAACATTTACACTACTTTGAAGGAGGAGCAAAATGGCATTCAGAGCAATTGAAGTAGGAGCAGAAAGGCATAAGTTAACAAAACGAATATCAGAGTTACTCTTAAACAGCGCAAATAGTTTGAGTTCACCAGAGGAGTTGATTCAATGCAATAGGTAGGCCAAAGTCAATGGGCTAGTGTCTTGTATAGGTAAAAACGGTTCTGGTATTTAAATGGAAAAGTCTTTGCCACGGTTCACGGAAGAAAGGTTAATATGTCGGGTCACAAGCTGACTAGGCCTGCAAGTTGCCAAAGTTGTACGCACTTTCGCAGTGAGAGGTAAATTCTCTCGGTCGGGTTTTCATAGTACCTTATATTGAAGAAAAAGATGCAGCTGAAGACTTCTGTTCCTGGCAGTTCCAACAGATCTCGCTGTTCCTGAGCCTCAGTCGTGGGGACAAGAGGGAGGACGTCGGGGGACTCCTGCACTGCACGGGGACTGGTCACAAAGCTGGCAAACTGGCAAATCTTCAATTCTGTTAGCTGTCTTTAAGCACACAAGCTGGTGTGCTTTTCCCTGGTTATTTGGTTTCCTGCAGCATTCTGAGGAAAATTCAACCAGCTCCGAGAATCGTGTCCAAGTGGCTTATGAGTTGATTGGTCCTACCAACTCAAAGGAAGAAGTCGTCCTTGAAGGGCTTCTCTGTTGAGGTGAACTTGGCGATTCGGACCTGCAGCAGTGCTCGACCGGTCAAACCACGGTCCAGTAGTTGCAGCAGCCGTCCTCTTCGGTTCTTTCGTTCCAGTGGTCGACTCTGCCTTTCAGTCCACAAGACTCGCCTTTTAAATAGTTTTCTCCCATCCATTCCAGCCTAGCGGCCACTCACCCAGCAGGGTGGCTGTCCTTGCCGGACAGTCAGCCAGCCAATCGCGCCAGAGTGCATTTGTGTCTCATAGGAGACTAAGCACAGGGAGTTTCGGGCACCTCCCTCACTTCCTGCCCACCCCAGACACTCGGGCGCCAGAGGCGGTCTTCAGTCCTGAAGCCCGCCAAAGGTGTAGTAACAAAGGGACCAAACCTAGTTTGGCGCGCAAGAGACAAACTCTAGAAGGACCTTTCCAAAAAGAAATGGCGAAAAAAGAAGTACGGGACCTGTTTAAACAAAGGGGTCGCAGGCGCCATCTTGAAGAACATAGCTCCCGTGATTTTTAGCTACCGGTGTTCGCGGTTGGGAAAAATCATGGTAGTTCGTTGTAAAACCACTGCCACCAGCCATTTCGATAGGAAAGGGTAGCATTTGACTGCCACGTGAGTTTCTAGACATAGGGGATACTAGGTAACCCCTCCAGCACTCTATTGTAAGATAGTGTGTGCTGGGTCTAAGAATTTGGAAAGACTAGTAAAGTCTATTTCACTTTACTTTCTATGGGAAACAGTAGTTTATCCCAGAGAAGGTATTTAAACCTTGGGACAGCCTGAATGGCTTCCCTGTGTCACTGCACTGAGGGTGCTGTGTGACACAAATGAGAAGATGATGCCTATGGAGTTGTCTAAAACTCCATGATCCATAGAAACAAACACAGAAAACAAACATAATTAAAAAGTACAAAGTCCCAGTCCTGAAAAAGAGCTGGGGGTCTCTAAGGTAGAGAGGAATTAGCACATTTTGAGAATTCTCCCTAACACTTTTCACTACTGTTCCTTCTCGCAACCCACCTCCAACCCCAGGTACTGCTCGCTAGTGTATGCTCAGCTTGTGATTCTAAGCAGATTAACAAGCATCAGAAGACATGCATTGCTCACTGTAATAGCATTTCTGATGATTTTTGTCAGGTGTTTTCATTTGCATGCTATATGACCTGCAAACCTTGTTTGATACATCTTTCTTATTTTAGGTATAGGAGATCTGATCAAACAGTCCCTCAGACGTTGTGACAACCTCTGAACCTACCATAGTCTTTTTCAAGGGGCCCTTAGTAAGGAATCCCTTAGACCTAGAAGGTCCTCCATGGTTCCTCACCACCTCTCTCACAAGAGCAGGTTGGGTCTCGGGTATCTTGGTTGGAGGAGGGGCTGTGGTCAAGCAAGGTACATGCTTCCACTTCCTCCGAGATGTCAGTTTACCTGGCTTAGAAGTTTCCCTCCTAATACTAGGATTTACACTGGAGTCTTCAGTAGAAGATCCAACAGTCTTAAGGTGTTTAGTCTTAGATCTATTTTGTCTGGTTTTCCACTAGCTTTGAGAATTACCAATTCCCACAGGCCTAGAGAGGGTTCCAATGTGTCCATCCACCTCTTCCTCAGAAGCAGGGTGGGTCAGAGACTTTATAACTGGATGGGCAATGATGGAGCTTGGTTGGGGCTCCCATTTCCCTACTATTCTAGCCTCAAATTTGCCTTGGTTAGAGGTCATCTTACTAACACAAGGGCTTACAGTGGGGGGGCTCTGTAGTGGGTCCCACAGGCTCAGAATGGTCTCTTAAGGTGGCCTCTCTAGCCAGTTTGGTTTGGTCCCGTTTCCTCTTACTTTGAGGCCTGGGTTTACTGGACACATCTCTAGAGTTTTTAAGTCATTCCCCAACAGGACTCTCCCATGCACCTCATTCTGAATACTGACAGGAATCCTCATTGTCATATTGTTATACTGAATGAGAGCTGGTAGAATTGGAACCAATTGGACAGGGCCTCAGCAAATCTAGTGGGGCCTTTGGTTGCCTTAGCACCATCCTCCGGCTTGAAAAAGCTTTCATCCACAACTGTTCTGCTGGCCCCAGTGTCTCTCATGGCAGGGGTGTCCTGGCCATTTACAAGAACACTGTCCATATAATACCCTTTGGAGTTATCGGGAATGGAGTTATACACAGACATATTCTGCTTCTTACCCATACCCAGGGGCTCTAAGGATACATTGGCTTGAACACCCAAGGGTTCTTAAGCCAATAGGTGAAAGTGGGCATTAGCCATATGTACTTCTTCCTCTGGGGAGAAGGCTAAGGAGGTGGTGCTGACCGTTGCAGGTTTACCCTGGCATCTGGGATCTCCTTTCAGATGGTCTACAGACCCACAGACATAGCATTTACCAAATGCTCTCTGGAATGGGGGTTTCTTCTGACCTCCCTCTGGTTAGGCACCAGGGGATTCACTAGACCTACCCGGTTTCCCAGGGGAGCTGCCCTTATGTGGTTTGGGGGCCTCTTCTGGTTGCTTGGAATTAGAAATATCTGTATTCTCTCCTTTGTGCTGCTTCCCCTCATCCTTTTCATGAGTGGCCCCAGAATCATTATGAGTGGCCTTGTTGGCTACCCATGAGTCAGCTGCTCTTGCTAACGTTTTGGGATCAAGTTCCTTAGAGTCAGCCAAGTGCTGTCTCAGCTCAGGAGAGCAGGCACCAAAATAGATTGTAACAAAAATAGTTTTCTCATTCCTTCAAAAGTGTTAACTCTGTAACCCTTTACCCAACCATCGAAGTTCTTCAAACATTCACATGCCCAGGTTGCCCAAGGGGTACCATCAGCCTTGTTGAGGGTCCTAAACCTCCTAAGGTACTGGGAAGGAGTTTTCCTAAATCTAGCTATCAAAGCTAGCTTCACATTTTAATACTCCAATCTTTCAAGTTCCCCCACCTCCATTACAGAATCAGTTACAACCTCGGGGAGCCTAGACAAAAGCCAAGGAATCAACTGATTCCCTGTGAAACCCTGAATCCCATAGTTATACTCAAAAGCAGCCAACCAAACCAAAATATCAAGCTTCACCTCATACATACTCAGTTTCCTTAGGCATGCAAGGTCTCTTAGGACTGGAAGACCTAGAAGACTCTGGGATAGAACCATTTCAAGAGACAATTTCTTCATTTCAAGAGCATGATGCATTTCCATTTCTCTGAGTTTTATTTCTTGATGTTTACTTTTAGTTTGCATTTGGAACCTTTAGAACTCTAACTCAAGTCTCATTTGTTCAAGAGAGACACATTCTGAGCTCAGTACTGGACCTGGTAGCATCACTATGGCTAAAGGTTGAGGCCTAAGAGCTTGTTGAGGTGCAGAGGGGCTCACATCCTGAGACTCCTTTAACACTTCTTGCTCATCAATAACACTAGAGTTAGACTCTGAATCATTATCATCCTCATCAACATTTCCCAGATTTGCTGAAGGAGTAGGTTTAACAGGCCCACTTCTCAGACTTTGAAATTCCAACAATCTTTCTACCAATTAGTTTTTCATTCCTTTAACAGGGAGGTTCCTGACCTTACACGTTTCATTCCTTTAACAGGGAGGTTCCTGACCTTACACATTTCCTTCAGTTGATCTACTCTTAAAATGATCAGGGCCTCGCGTCTGTATTTATCCATATTAGGCATGATAACATTGCTTTTCTAGTGGTGTTCAGCCTTGTGAAGGTCACTATCTGAACAAAAGTAAAGCAGAACTCCCAATGTAACAACTATACAACGTATCCTCACCGCCTGCCACCAGTGTTAGGCAAAGATTGCATGCAGTACCCTTTGGGACTACTACACACAACTAGGACTACAGGTGTAAGCAAAACCAACCTTTGGTATAAGTCTGTACCACACAGTTTCTGGTAGTGAGCTGAGCAGCCAGGCTTATCTCAAGAGGGAATGTGAGCTTGTAAGGATGTTACACAGAGGTCTACAATCACAAGTATTCAGATAGACACTTAAACTCAAGGTTTCTTGGTAAAACACTTCTTAATGTATTCAGTCAGTTAGAAAACATTCACTAAAAGGAGGCAATCAATATTGCACACAAATATACTGCAATGCTTCACACTAACCGGTTCTGAAATATTTACACTACTTTGAAGGAGGAGCAAAATGGCATTCAGAGCAATTGAAGTAGGAGCAAAAAGGCATAAGTTAACAAAATGAATTACTCTTAAACAGTGCAAATAGTTTGAGTTCACCAGAGTAGTTGATTCAATGCAATAGGTGGGCCAAAGTCAATGGGCTAGTGTCTTGTATAGGTAAAAACGGTTCTGGTATTTAAACGGAAAAGTCTTTGCCATGGTTCTCAGAAGTAGTTCATGGAAGAAAGGTTCATATGTCGGGTCACAAGCTGAGTAGGCCTGCAAGTTGCCAAAGTTGTACACGCTTTCACATTGAGAGGTACGTTCTCTCGGTCGGGTTTTCATAGTACCCTATATTGAAGAAAAAGATTCAGCTGAAGACTTCTGTTCCTGGCAGTTCCTACAGATCTCGCTGTTCCTGAGCCTTAGTCATGGGGACAAGAGGGAAGACGTCGGGGGACTCCGGCACTGCACCGGGGACTGGTCACAAAGCTGGCAAATCTTCGATTCCGGGCAGCTGTCTTAAAGCACACAAGCTGGTGTCCTTCTCCCTGGTTATTCGGTTTCCTGCAGCACTCTGAGGAAAATACAACCAGCTCCGAGAATGGTGTCGAGGTGGCTTACGAGTTGACTGGTCCTACCAACTCAAAGGTAGAAGTCATCCTTGAAGGGCTTCTCTGTTGAGGTGAACTTGGCGATTCGGACCTGCAGCAGGGCTCCACCGGGCAAACCAACGGTGCAGTAGTTGCAGCAGCCCTCCTCCTCTTCCAGCTCGTCTTTGGTTCTTTCATTCCAGTGGTCGACTCTGCCTTTCAGTCTACGAGACTCATCTTTTAAACAGTTTTCTCCCATTCATTCCAGCCTAGCTGTCACTCACCCAGCAGGATGGCTGTCCTTTCTGGACAGTCAGCCACCCAATCACGCCATAGTGCATTTGGGTTTCCTAGGAGACTAAGCACAGGGAGTTTCGGGCACCTCCCTCACTTCCTGCCCACCCCAGACACACGGGCGCCAGAGGCGGTCTTCAGTCCTGAAGCCCGCCAAAGGCGTAGAAACAAACTGACCAAACCTAGTTTGGCTTGCAGAGAAAAACTCTAGAAGGACCTTTACAAAAAGAAATGGCGAAAAAAGACGACCGGGACATGTTTAAACAAATTGGGCTCAGGCGCCATCTTGAAAAACATGGCTCCCGTGATTTTTAGCTACTGGTGTTCGCGGTCTGGAAAAATCATGGTAGTTCGTTGTAAAACCACTGCCACCAGCCATTTCGATAGGAAAGGGTAGCATTTGACTGCTACGTGAATTTCTAGACGTAGGGGATACTAGGTAACCCCTCCAGAACTCTATTGTAAGCTAGTGTGTGCTGGGTCTAAGAATTTGGAAAGACTGGTAAAGTCAATTTCACTTTACTTTCTCTGGGAAACAGTAGTATATCCCAGAGAAGGTATTTAAACCTTGGGCAGCCTGAAAGGCTTCCCTGTGTCACTGCACTGAGGTTGCTGTGTGACACAAATGAGAAGATGATGCCTACGGAGTTGTCTAAAACTCCATGATCCAAAGAAACAAACACAGAAAACAAACATAATTAAAAAGTACAAAGTCCCAGTCCAGCAAAAGAGCTGGGGGTCTCTAAGGTAGAGAGGAATTAGCTCATTTTGAGAATTCTGCCTAACACTTTTCACTGCTGTTCCATCTCACAACCCACCTCCAACTCCGGGTACTGCTCGCTAGTCTATGCTCAGCATGTGATTCTAAGCAGATTAATATGCATCAGAAGACATGCATTTCTCACCGTAATAGCTTTTCTTATGATTGTATCTGCTTAGATTCACATGTGTATCTGCTTAGATTCACATGCGCCCACCCTTCTCCCCGCTCGGGTGGAAGGAACATAGACATCTTACTACTTTCTCAACGTACTCACTCACGATAAGCCTTGGGCTCCCTCATGGCAGAAAAAAATACAATTGAAGGGACCTCGGCGCATGAGGAATTTTGGGTACACTACACGTCACGGTAGGGATAGTGTTACAGACACGCCTATGCCGATGTCTACTTTTGATCCTTGAAAGACCAGATGCAATACTCAGCGGTTACCACTGGATGTCAGACCACATGCACAGCATGTGAATCTAAGCAGATACAATCATCGGAAATGCTATTACGGTGAGTAATGCATGCCTTACCCTCAAATTGCAAAGCCACTCCCAGGTTGGGATCTAAATATCATCTTAAGCAAATTCATGGGCCCACCTTTTTAACCAATGCATAAAGGAAGCCGCAAGGATCTCACTTACAAAGCTGCTTTCCTTGTAGGCATTACATCTATTCGGAGGGTAAGCGAGCTTCATGCGTTGTCTGTGACAGAACCTTTTGTCACAATACATAAAAACAAGGCGATCTTAAGAACACACTAACGCTTCTCTCCAAAGTACATTTCTTAGTTCCATATCACGCAATCCATTTAACTGCCAGCTTTCTTTGAGAATCCACAGAACTCTGGGGAAAGAGCACCCCACACACTAGATGTTCGAAGGGAAGACATGTACTACCTCAATAAAACAAAACCATGCAGAAAAACAGACCAGTTCTTTGTGTCTGTTGCGGGCAGGAGAGAAGGGGATCCCGTCTCAAAGGCTACGGTTGCTAAATTGATTGTAAGATGCATACAGCAGTGTTACACGTTCTTGAACAAGACACTGGGCCTCATTATGACCCTGCTAGTCCGGAAACAACAGTGGCAGTAAATCCGTCGCCACCAGTGTTTCCGGACCGGCTGAGTCATGAGTTCTGCAGGTGGTAGGTGTCACTCCCACCAGGTCTGACCTGGTGGGAGTAACGCCACCCACCTGCAGGCAAAAATGGAAACACTGGCTCCGTCATAGAAGGAATTAGTGTTTCCATTGTCCCCATCCACATGGCGTCCTATGGGACTCCATGTGAATGGGGATTTATGGAATTCCGCCTCTGGAATTACCGGGTCAACAGGGTTGTAATTCCCCAGTGATTCCAGCAATCACGGAGGCGGAATGGTATTTCGGGTCCGGCGGCAGCCTGTCGGTTTTTCCAGCACGGCTACCGCTGGACTCGTAATGAGGCCCACTGTCATTTACACCTAAAGCACACTTTACATGTGGTACAAGCACTACATTAGCATTCATTGCAAATGTGCCACTGGAGGCTATCTTCAGGGCAGCCACAATTGAGTTCAGTGCGCACTTTGAAGCAACATTTTGTTGCCACACAAGTCAGAAATTACTTGCAATTTGGTAGCTCTGTAGGTCCGGGATTCCCAGTCCAACCAGCCGTGCGTCACCCAACATTGCTTTGAGGGGAATTCTAGCTTTCTTGCCTCTCCAGATGAATTGGAGCAGTTTCCTTTGGAGCCCCTGAAGGGCAGCCGGCGGGATTGTTACGGGTAGGGCGGAACAGGCATACAAGAATCTAGGGGGGAGATTAATTTTACTGGACGTAATACGCCCCATCAGAGAGATCTCCTGCGATGCCCACCTCTTCAAATCTTTTTCCAAATCACGGAAAAGTGGGGAAAATTTGCGGGGTATACTGTCTTAAGGTCTGCAGGGATTTGGAATCCCAGATAGGGAATCATTTTCTTCTTCCATTGAACGGGACATAGCAGAACTAGGGTATTACGGTCACCTGGGAACAGGCCGACTCCCAGGGCCATAGAAGATTTTTTAAAGTTAATAGAGAAGCCAGAGACCTTCCCATAGCTATCTATTTCTGCAACGGCATGCTGTAAGGTGGAGGTGGCTTCCGAAAAAGAGAGCAGGACATTGTCTGCACAGAGGACTATTTTATGTTTGGCTGGGCCAATCTGGGGGCCTTTGATATTTACGTTGGCTCTAATTCTCTGGGCAAAAGGTTCCATAACCAAAGCAAAAAGCAGAGAGGACAGCGGGCACCCCTGCCTGGTCCCACAGGTTCGAGAGATCGGATTGGATAGAACGCCATTGACCCTAAGGAGGGTTTTCGGGGCTTGATAGTTGGCCAGGACCATCTTCTGGAATGCAGGCCCAAAGCGGAAGGCTTCCAGGGTTTGACGCATGAAGGCCCAGTCCACCCTGTCAAACGCCTTGGTGGCGTCCAGGGCCATCAGCACGAGTTGTCCGGAAGGAGCAATGACCGTAGCTGGAGTAATGAGCCTCTTAGGACACGCCAAGGGCGAGCCGTTGAATGGGCAGGAGCGCCCCAGGAAGGAGAAGAAGAGTTCCAAATGGCTGTAAGTGCGAGGCAGACAGTCTTCATAGGGCATCCCCACCAGGGCAGAGCAATGCCATGGGAGTGTTTCTTCCCCGCTCCTCCCCAACATTGCAGCTTAAGTCTGGAAGAGGGCTCACCCTCTAGGTAGTTCTTTTGTTTGGGGGAGATCCGAGATGGCTGCATGCGGGCAGAGCCGGGAGCGTGCCCCCCAAGGTGCAGGAGCAGTAGCCCTGCTTATAAGTCGCGGCTCCCCTACCCCGTGAAGCTGGGAGGAACTCAGAGCCCAGCGGATGGGGGTGGGGGGGGTGAAGGCCGGGGGCAGGGCAGGGACTACCTGGAAGGGTAGATCAGCCGGAGCACTTTGTGCAGAGGAGCGATGTCAGGGCGAGCCCCCGTCTGCCATCATGGATCGTCTGGTGCCGGGGGAAGCGAGGCCAGGGCAGCGTGATTCAAGGATACCTGAGGCCAAAACTCCCCAATCCTCGGTCAGCGGACTCTTCTGACCCTCCTATGCTGAGGCATAACAGGTAGGCTTAAATGGAAATGTCGAAGCCCTTGCAAATTCACATATTCTGCGGACCCAGCACAGAGGCTATCAGGGGAGCTGCTGCATCAATGGCGCTCCAAGCCATCCCCCCATTCAAACTTAACTTTAAATGTCAGCACATGAATACCTTTTGTCTTTCATACAATCTTACTTAATCTGAATCGTATTAATTACAATAGGATGCATCCTTCTGAAGAACTTAAATTACTGTTAATCATTTTCATGTTGTTTAAATAATATTTTATCTAATTATTGGTCCACAATTCTAATCAAAATAAATGTGTCTACAAGATGGTTTTGGTTAATGTAAATGGTTTTGACAAAACGTGAGGGCGGGGGGGAGAGTTAAGCAGGGTATGGCCCCAACTCTGAACTGTTTTTAACACAAAAGGAGGCCACAGACCACTGTAAAAGTACTTGGTTATAGCTCATTAGATTCCAAAAGCCTCTGTGGACAGGGACCAATGCAGTAGAACCCAGAGAGAGGGTGCAAGTGCGAACAAGGCTGTGGTAGGAAGACAGAAAAGGGATAGAGTGAATATCTAACTATCCCTACCTGAGTTTAGTGCCTCCACTAGATAACGGTGCTGGGCCGCTTACAAACAGGAGATAGGAAAAGAGATAAACTAGCCACTTCTACGTAGGTAATGCTTTCAGCCTTGTTGGTCCTGTTCCATTCTCTTCCACTGTGTAGCAAATATATTAGAAGAGAAGTGCTCAATGGTAGTTTAAAAAGAACACCAATGGTCAATTGCAGAGGCATCCAGTAGGGTATCAACCAATGAATTGCCCACTAGATTGTCTCCCTGGCCATGGTGGACTGAGGTCCAAAAAACGAAACAAACACAGTGACAAACAGTGTTCAACAGAACATTCGACAAAGATGACGCCACGTCCCACTATCCGTGTTGGAGTAATGTTAGTGTTACGGGTAGCGGGAAGTGGTAAAAGGTATGCTCAGACTACAAGATAAGCCTAATTTGTGCCTTCTCGTGTGTAGCAACCACCGTCGACCGGTTTCAGTGGCAAACATGTAGGTAAGGCCACTTTCCTCAGGACAGTCTTCTACTCCCATCAAATGGACCAGTCACAATAATGTAAGGACTGACCTTGTTGAGAGAGTAATAGTATGACAATTGGAAGTGTGTATTTCAAAAAAGGTAGCAGGCGCTCCTCTCCAGAAAAAACATAGCATGATAACCTGTTCTGAGATGAGAGTTTGCAGCACACGCTTTTTGCTCACTGTACCTTTCACAGATGGGAAATATCCATTTGCATATCAGTCTTTGTCCCGCCCACATGGGCAGTCCAGCACCGAAATGCCATGGCAATTCCTCTCTGAACAAGAGTACCAACAGCAACCCCATACACGTGTTTCAGCCTTGTTGGGCCTCATCAGTGAGGTGAAGCTGTGCCTCTCTGAGCACAGTGAGCAAGGAGTCCACGCCTGGTTGCCCCCAGGTAACTCAGGGTGACCTGCCCAAAGTTCCTTGCAAATACTTCAAAAAAGGCAGCAGGCGCTCCTCTCCAGAAAGAACATGGCCTGATAACCTGTTCCGAAATGAGAGTTTGCAGCACACGCTTTTTGCTCACTGTACCTTTCACAGATGGGAAATATCCATTTGCATATCAGTCAAAGAAATGCATATTTCCCATCTGTGAAAAGTACAGTGAGCAAAAAGCGTGTGCTGCAAACTCTCATCTCAGAACAGGTTATCAGGCCATGTTCTTTCTGGAGAGGAGCGCCTGCTGCCTTTTTTGAAGAATTGGAAGTGTATATACTTTACCACCAAGTCGTTAGTGCCGTGAGGTTGGATCAGTTTGCGAGGGAACCTAAAGGAAACAAACGGAGTATATGTGACCACATTCGCCTCTGAGCTAAAAACTACAATTAAATTGAATGTGAATCACACGAAAAAAAATATAATTCACAGAAGCAATGCTGCTAGTACTAGTGGTACGGACGTGACAAGGAGTGAGTACTCATTATTTGTCTGCTCCCACATTGGGAATTGTATAGACCCACACCTAGATTTTCCATGGTTAAGTGAATTCTCATTCAGAAGCTCTGAGAAGCCATTTAGACATATACCATAGGGCCCTCTGACAGATGTAATAAGTCACACTTGTATAAGGGAGAGTGGCCACCTACAACCACTGAATACGATTGTCACAGTAGGGCTAGAGATATGATTGGCACAAAGGGGGGCTAGCATCTCACCAAATACAGTCTACCGAGTACACATACCTTGAATTAGATGATCCCTGTCCAAGATGTATTTGTATGGAATAAGGTTTATCCACAGTCGTGTGGACCACGTGGATTCAACCCCAGGAATTCTGAGGAGAAAGAGACGTGTTCCCGTGAGGAGGTAGAGGGCTGTCATGTAATTAAAAAAGAGTAGCTAAGCACCCATGTGTGCTAAACACCCGAGCCTGCCACCGTAGCAGCTATCAATAAATCAAAGGTACTTGCTAAAGGGCTCTTGTATGTGTCAGAAAACAGGTGCTAGATCCAAAGGGTGCCAGGCATAATTTAGTAAGCACGTACTTCAGAAATGTGAGGTACGCGCGTAGGAATCCGCGTCCAGCCGCCGTCAGTATCGCGTTCAGAATGCTGGCTATTGGCTATGTATATTCACAGGCGGCTCACGTGACGTGACGTCTGTCACATGAGCGGGGAGGGACGCTTGGGCTGGAAGTCAGGCGAGCCCGTTGGTCCCTAAGGCAGGGTCCCCGCGAAGTCAGGCAGTTGTTAAAAAATGCCTGTGGTGCCCATAAATTGAACGGCGGCTCGCAAGTGCGTGAATCCCTCATGGAGGGGGGGGGGGATCTAGCTGTGTGAGTAAGCTCGGCTAGAATCCTAATGGTCATAAACCTGTGTCAAGAGCACGGAGCAGATATGACCAAATCACGTAGGGAAGTTGAAATAAATGAGCAGCTCAAGGCGCCTGACCAGGAAGTCAGGCAAAACTTGCAGGCATATAGGAGGAATCTCTATGGTGAAGCAAGCAAGTTAAGGTTGTCAAAGCGCACACAAGGTACCCTCATTTAAAAGTGATAAGAGGGCCAGGGAGAAATGCCTAGGTATCTATAGCCATTCGTTTGTATCATGGGGGTATGGCCAAGGGGGAGGGCCCAAAAGCAAGGTAGGCCAACAGGCTCGCCTGACTTCCTGCCCAGGTGTCCCTCCCCGCTCACGTGACAGACGTCACGTGGACCGCCTGTGAATATACACAGCCAATAGCCAGCATTCTGAACACGATACTGACGGCTGCTGTACGCGGATTCCTCCGTGCGTACCTCGCATTTCTGAAGTAAGTGCTTACTAAATTATGCTTGGCACCCTTTGGATCTAGCACCTGTTTGCTGACAAATACAAGAGCCCTTTAGCAAGTACCTTTGAGTTATTGATAGCCGCTACGGCGGAAGGCTGAAAGTGTTTAGCACACAAGGGTTTAGCTACTCTTTTTTAATTACATGACAGCCCTCTCCCTCCTCACGGGAACACATGTCTTTCTCCTCAGAATTCCTGGGGTTGGATCCATGTGGTCCACACGACTGTGGATGCACCTTATTCCATACAAATACATCTTGGACAGGGATGACCTAATTCAAGGTACGTGTACTCGGTAGACTGTGTATTTGGTGAGATGTTGGCCCCCCTTTTGTGCCAATCATGTCTCTAGCCCTACCGTGACAATCGTATTCAGTGGTTGTAGGTGGCCACTCTCCTTTATACCAGTGTGACTTATTACATCGGTCAGAGGGCCCTATGGTATGTCTAAATGGCTTCTCAGAACTTCTGAATGAGAATTCACTTAACCATGGAAAACCTAGGTGTGGGTCTATACAATTCCCAATGTGGGAGCAGACAAATAATGAGTACTCACTCCTTGTACCACTAGTACTAGCAGCGTTGCCTCTGTGAATTCTATTTAATTTCGTGTGATTCACGTTCAATTTAATTGGAGTTTTTAGCTCAGAGGCGAATGTGGTCAAATTTACTCCGTTTGTTTCCTTTAGGTTCCCTCGCAAACTGATCCAACCTCACGGCACTAACGACTTGGTGTAAAGTATGCACACTTCCAATTGTCGTACTATTACTCTCTCAACAAGGTCAGTCCTTACATTATTTTGACTGGTCCATTTGAAGGGGGTAGTCAGAGGCACATACAGGGAAAGTAAAGTAAAGAAGAAAGAAACTGCATCATCAGAAAATGTTAATGACATTAAAGTTTATCTTCATGTATACAAATGAATTGTGTGTTTGAGGCCTGCTCATTTCCCCATGTATGTGCACCATGAGCTGAGACCAAACCCTAAGGAAAGTACTCAAAGAACATATGACAAGGTTAACGTCTAGATATATAGCACCTTTTTCAATTTTATATTCTGACTGCCAGTGAACAAATCCACCTGGCCTATATATGTCAATAAGTGTCCCAGATATGTGATGTCATCAATGACATTTGTGATGTCATCTTTGATGTCCTGGGTGTTAGTCTTAGCAGTGCACGGTGGTGGTGCAAGTTATGGTTGTTTAGCTTACCATAACTGGCGAATTTCTGGGTTTGTTCGATTTTACCTGAAACCATAACGTCCCTTTAACAAAGTTATTTCAGTGAATTTCAAAGGTTTTTATTAGTGCAACTTAACCATAACGTCCCCTTAACAAAGTTTTTTCATTGAATTTCATAGGTTTATATTGGTGCAATTTAACCATAACGTCCCTTTAACAGTTTTGTTCAGTGAATTTCATACGTGTTTACCAGTTCATGCTATTTTCCTACAACTTACTAATATCATACTTACCCAATATAGCAATGTTTGTGTCCAATTTACAAAGTGTCACCTTAAAACTCTGCCATTTCCCACCTTCTGGAATCATTTTTAACACTTCCATACACTTTTTTCAACTATTTCAACTAGTTTTGCATCCGTAGACGTCTACGCACATCTTACTTCATAGCGGACCTTCCGGACAGTGCCACATGACCATACGCTGGCGCGTGGCATGATGACGTGTCCGAGAACCCGTCCGTACTTCACGATAAGATCTCTGCTTCGCGGACAGTTCAGAACTGCATTTTCTACTGATCTAGGAACTTTCAACTTCAAAATTTCCCTTGCACAGCTCCAACACATATTCCTACTCATTATCCATTAACAATCTAGTACAAAGTACATACTTCTAGCAAAACTGCGATTTATCTTAAAATGGCATCAGCTAATGCCATCCCTCCTCTCCAAGAGCTACCACCACTGCAGTAATCAAGGAGCATGAGAAACACTGCCCCCTGCCTTAGAAATAACCCACGTGCAACATTTTCCCTTGTCCACCTACCCTCCATATTAGTGTTTGGTTCCTCTTCCCTCATTTCCCTCCCCACCTTTCGTTCTCAGATCTCCTGCCAAAAAAATACATCCAAAAACAACAAAAGACATATTCCTTTAGGAACCACCTTTCACAGTTAAAAAATAGAACTAAAAAACTGCATAGACTCCATCTACTTTATATTTCTCAGTAAAGTACATAGACTCAATAAGATTTTCCAACATTTCCATTTGCATTTTGTGTTATGCTAATGGGAATATTGTGGCGTTCATCCACTGTTCCAGGGCTTGGAACAGTGGATACCGGCCCAGCAGCCCAAGTTATCAGCCCAAGCGAAGTGAGAGTGGATAACGAGGTCTCTGGACCATTCTTCTGCCATTCCAACCCCTGAAATGGGGGATGAAGGCCATTAGCATCCTAGGTTCCCAAAGCGAGAACCCTGGGTGCTAAAAAAAGAGGATTTTTCTTCCTACACCGGGATGCCCAAGATGGCCACCATGGAAAGGGAAGGTGAGGGTTCCATACAAGGCCACTCTTCACTTTCCATGGCAGCCTGCAGAAGGCAAAAAGAGAACCCTATGACCATATTACCACAAGCACATTTTTCTTCCCTTTCAGATCTATACTAATTACGAATAACTTTACCACAAAGCCAGTCCCTTGTAGACATGGCCACTTTAATCCTATGTTTTGTCCCTTGTGGTCATGAGCAGTAGCCAGATTGTCCGGATCATGACCTTATTCCATGACCCGGACAATCTGGCCACTGCCCATGGCCACAGGCTACCCCTCAGTCACTAAAGGTATACCGCTATTTTTTGCGGCTACATTATGACACTTGTCAAATAATAAAACACTGGCACATTTGCAAAACCATGCTTGTAGGTCCTTGCCAATGCTCCTTACGCAAGTTTGCTGGAAATCCACCCATGTTTTGTTTTTTCAAAAGTGTCAAATGTATGCACATACAATTGTCATATAACCTAGCCCACACTTGACAAAATCCATTCAGACTTTACGAAAACATCTATATCTAGATCTAGAATCTTTTTGCAAACCTTTGTGTAGATTTGTCAAATGGCACCACATTTATAAGCCTTTCCAATATTTTGGGACCCCCCCTCTAATTTTGCTACCTCTTGACAGAATCCCACCAAACTTTGAAAAAACATGTATATCTAGATCTATTATCAGTTTACCAAATGAAGTGTATATTCGTCAAATGGCACCTCATTTATAAGCCTTTACATTATTTTGGGACCCCCCCCTCTAATTTTTCCCCCTCATGACAGAATCCCACCAAACTTTGCATACTCGCTCAGAATCAGGTCGGAAATATACATGCATAATTTCATGCAGTTCCATTAAGTGGTGCCAAAGTTATAAGCCATTCAAGAACTGCATTTCATCAACCCTGTAAAGCAGAGGTGTCCGCAAACTTCACAGGACTGTGAGCGGACATCCGAACTGTTCGCGGACTTTCGCGGCAAAAAACACCCGTTTTTTTGCTTCTTGCAGCCATATCCCATCCCATCCTCATCACCCCTCACTTCCCCAGAGTTTATTTGATAAGTTTGACAAGTGCAATGTTGTGTTTTTTTATATGTTTTTACCGTGATGTCCGCAGACACCGGCCGCTGTCCGCGAATCCAAGATGGCGGGCGTTTCCAAAAATCTGACGCACTTCATGCTCTTCACCATCCAATAAACGAATACGTCGCATGTCCGCGGACATGACCCAAGCCGATTTACCAATCGGTGTCCTGTCCGCGGAGCGAACAGGGAAGTGTGTCCGCGGACCGGACATAGATATCACTAATTTTTTGTGACCTACTTTTTGGTCCTACTACTGGACGGATTTTCACCCAATTTACAAAAGCACGCTTTCAGGACCAAGCCGCTGCTCCTGCCGCAAATTTGGTGAAAATCCATTCAGCGGTTTGGGCTGTAGGCGTGAGTTAAGTTTTTTTTTTCCCCATTCAGTCTATGGAAAAAAAAGAAATGTTGGGAGCCCCCCTATAACTTTGCCCCCCCACCCCCCGGACCAACCCTCACCAAACTCTGCAAAATAATTCAGAGTAGGCCATATACTTTTTTTGCAAAGTTTGATGTGGATCCGTCCAGGGGGAGCGAAGTTATAAGCCGCCCAAAAAGTGCTCTTCCTATGGGTTTAGCAACTTAGCCATAACTACACGGCCACTACCGTGGCTGTGTAATACTGAGTTTGTTTGTGCATAGATTGGAATTGATGTTTTTGGAACTATTTACAGTAACCAAAACACCTACTTGAGAAAGTACTTTTATTAGAATTGTAAACGATAAAAAAAAAAAATTCTATTGGGAGACATAAAGAAATTGTATGAAGTATAATTTGAACAGAATGAAATTGTATGTGAATCAAAGTCATTCTTCAGAAGATTACACCTTATTGTAATGTGATTTGGATTATAGGTATTGATGTGCTGGCATATAAAATGAAGTTTGAATAAACAATACAAGTAAATACTAAAAGCAGCACATCCTTCAGTCACTTTAAATATTGTTTATATTTCTCAGGCTATGTTTGCACAGGTGTTGCTGCTGGATTGTAAAGAACACACAATAATGCTACATGAACTAAGAGGAACACACATACTTTCATGTATCACCTGAAAATGACCGTGTTAGGAAACATTTTTGACTGTTTGAAGATCTAGAGTGCCCTCTGTAGAGGGGACTGCAAGGAAGACTGAGGTGGGAATAGGTGAGCACGGTGGGGCTAGGGGAGCATTGTGATGTAGTGGGGGACTGTGATGAATAAGCCTTTGGTGATGAAGACGAAGGTGGGGACTGTAACAAGGAAAAGCGCAAGGAGGCTGTAGTGGGGGAATGTGACCAGGAAGAGTGAGAAGGGTTTGGTAAATGTAAGATTATTATTGGGTACTGGGGCAAGGAAGAGGGATGGTGGGGTGAAGGTACTTTTTTCTTTTGGGTACTGGAACGAGATGGGGGTGTGGGGTTAAAGGTAGGATTACTAATTGGGTACGGGGACAAGGAAAAGAGAGGTGCAGTAATTGATCAAATAGATTTTCTTTTTGCAACTTTCCCTCCATATTTTTCAATTGACCTTTCTTTTTGCTTTGTTTTTGATCCTGACCTGACTGTTTGAAGGGAAGTAAAGTGTTCTGCTTCACTTCCCTTGCCTTTTGTTATAGGGAAATGGACTAGCCCTTCAGACTGTCAGCACTGAGAAACTGTTTCTCTTTTGAATTCTTGTATTCGTGCATTGCACACAGCACCTTACATTGCATTGTAATCGGGATAGTTTTGTATCTCCCTAACCTACATTTGGAATTTTTGGTTCTCCAGCATGGGGTCTGTCATGGATTCACATGCTCATGAATATTCTCCGTCATCAGGCTGTAAATCCTCGGTTATTCCCCGTCGTCAGGCTGAGAATCCTCTGTTAAAGAAAGAATAAGTTTCATGTGCACTCTTAAACTGTATTTCTCCTCTAAACGAACCACTTTCCTCTGGGTCATACTGCCCCCATCCAATGACAGTCCTCTCCCTTAGCCCCACCTCTGGCAGTCATCTTCAGATTTGGTAAACACATAAAGTGGCAGTATGACCAACAAGAGCCGCAGAGGGGCCGGAGGGACGGGTTCGCATGTGAATCCATGCCAGACCCATGCTGGAGAACAATAGTTACAGGTAAGTAACTTAAACCTTCTCCTGCATGGGTCTGGCATGGATTCACATGCTCGAGAATAACGAATACACAGCAGTACACATAACACAACTACGGGAGGTGGCAAGGCTCAACAGAAGCAATGAACGCTTACCCCTGGAAAAGACTCGCCTCAAGCGAACAGGTTGCGTAGCACTGCCTGGCTGACTCTGAATTCCTCCCTGGAATCCCTGTTGACGCAGTAGAACTTCATGAAGGTATGACTGGACCTCCACGTTGCAGCCCTGCAAATGTCAAACAGGGGCACACCTGAAACGAACCCTGCTGACCCAGCAATCGCTCTGTGGAGTGGGCTCTCGGACGGCCCGGCAGACGCCGGTTCGCCAGCCGATGACAGTGCATGATGCAGCCGGAGAGCCATCTTGAGACAGAAGTTTTGGACAATGCTGTCCCATGGTTCACAGGTCCAAAATTCACAAACAATTGAGAAGTTTTCCAAAAACTCCTCCTGTGTGCCACGTAGAACATCAAAGCACGAGCAACGTCCAGCGAATGCAAAGCCCTCTCCGCCGATGACAAAGGTTTTCGGGAAGATAACGGGCAACACCAAAGGCTTGTTGAGGTGGAATTCCGATGGAACCATCGGCAGGAAAGTGGGGTGCGTACGCAGTACCACCCTTGATTTGTGGAAAGTCAGATACAGCTGTTTGTAGGGTAGGTCTTGGATCTCTCCCATACGTCTGGCTTGCCACAAGAAAAAATTGAGTGGTTTTTGATGCATAGGTTCGAAAGGTGCCCCCATGAGTCTTATCAGAACCACGTTAAGTTCCCACGCCAAGGGAAAGATTGAAAAAGACCCTTGAGGAACTCCTTCACAAGTCTGTGAGACCACAGCGAGGATCTTCCAAGGGATCTGTCGTAGTGTGAGATGGCTGCCAGGTGCACCTTGATGGAAACGTGGCCGAACCCAGCTTTTGCCAAGGACAGCAAGTATGGAAGAATCTTTGGAGCCGTGACCCTCAGAGGGGTCATCTTCTGTGACCGGCACCACGTAGCAGAACACTTCCACTTACGGCCGTAGCACTTTAGAGTCGACGACGCCCTGGCTTTGGTGAGGACCTCCCTGCAGTCCGCTGGTAACTAATAACCTTCAAACTCTAAGGCTGCAGGAGTCATGCCTTCAGATTCAGAGATCCTGGATTGTGATGAAGGATTGAGCTTCCCTCTCTGGTGCGCAGATCCGGAAGTGTTGTCCGTGAAGAAGATCCTCACCATCTTGCCTCTCAGAGACAGTAGGAAAGACTTGAGGGCCTAGAACACTGCCTGTAACTCCAGGATGTTGATGTGCAGATCCTTCTCCCCCAGAAGCTAGAGACCTCTGGCATGTAGACGTCCGGCATGAGCTACCCAACCTTCCATCTCCTGGTATTGCCTGGCTTGAAATCCCGTCCCCATGGCAATGTGGGAGCGTACCCCTCAACACTCATTTGCCCGCCATAACTCCTTGTTGAGGATGATCTTGTCCGTAAAATTCTGTGGCCCTTGTATCCAACGTGCATTCAAGAATTGCAGTAGGGGTCGCATCTGCAGCCTGCAGAGACGGACGAGGTAGATGCAGGACGACATCAAGCCCAGCAAAAACTTGATGGCCCAAACCGTGGCCGTCTTCGCCGACGACAGCCAATGTACCTTTGCTTGAATGACCGCTAGCCTCTCCTCTGAGGGGGATGCCTTGCAAGCCACTATGTTGAGTCTAGCGCTGAGGAACAGCGCGGTCTGCAATGGCGTTATGCAGGACTTCGGGAACCCCAACTCCGTCAGTAACCAGACGGTCTCCTGTGTGCTAATCGGCTAGCCGGCAGCAGGCTCGTATCAGCCAACCATCCAGGTACGGGTATACTTGTATGCTACCACCGGGGCCAGGCATTTTGTGACCACTCTTGGGCCGACTTTAGGCCGAAAGGAAAGGCCTTGAACTGGTAGTGTTGGCCTTGTACCACAAATCGTAGGAACTTCTGATGTTTCCTGTGGATGGGGACATGGAAGTACGCATCCTCTAGGTCCAACTATGTCAAGAAACCCCCTTTCTCCAATTGGCTGAGCAAGTGTTGCAACGTGACCATCCTGAATGTTTGGGATTTCAATTACTTTTTTAGACGGCGTAGGTGTCATGATGCCTACCCCCGGGGACTCGGACCAGGTCCAGCAACCCCGGAAGCAGGCATCAAGTTATTTTGAGCAAGCCCAAAAACCCCTGCTAGGGGCTGTTTGGGTGCGGTCCTGGCGCCTATGGCGCCAGGCTCATATGGAGAGTCAGTCCTGGCGCCATAGGCGCCAGGCTCATAGAGTAGAATTTACCTGATGCAGACCATGCTACAAAAGAGCTCCAAGCCAAATGAGGCTTGGAAGGGACTTTTTTACCTAGGGACTATTTTTTTACTCTGGTGGGGCTGGGGAGGAATACTTACCTGGGGACTACTTTGGAGGTTATTTAAACCACGCCTGAAGAGCAGCACACGCTTCGCGTTATTCTGCATCCAGCAGCGTAACGCTCACCGTGCCTGCAAGCCTGCATCCAGTCTTCTGCCACGCCCGCCTTAAGTTTGGAGCTCCTAGAAAAAGGGAGAAAACAAGAGAAAAGGTTAGAACAAGAGCAATACCTTTGATCCTTACCTGAATTCCCGATCCATCGCGCCTTCGAGCTGGAAGAAAGAAGTTATTTTATGCGCGTCGCCTTGCCTGCTGCAGCGCCGCGTTGATCTCAACGGCCTTCGCAGCATCTTCACATTCCACCGCATCCTCCTGCATGTTCCCGCCACATTCCGACACCTAAGGAGTAGACAAGAACAGCAAGGTGAGCCAAGAGAATACACAAAGGAATATTAGTTACCCCCCCATAGACTTACCTGATTTTACCACGGGGGTACTATTCCTCTTCACGCGTCGGCGCAGCTTCCACTGCATCTTCGCCGAACCCCGGCCCCTAAGGGGAAACAAAAGGACAGCAAGGTGAAACAAAGGGAATATCAAGGGGGAACCCTCCTCACCACAATAGACTTACCTGATTTTACCGCTGGAGGTATTATTCCCCGAGACTTCATACTTTCTCTCAGCACCTGAATAAGCAAGAAAGCAACAGGTTACATATTGACATTATTTATCGAACTGTTTTGGAAATACAAATCCTTACCAGAATATTACCGGTTGCCACGAGGAACTCTTCACTAGGGTCAAGCTGCAATCTGCAAGGAATCGGACAAGAGTGAAAGTCAGGCATTTGAACTCTTACGAACTACATACTTTTCGGAGTCAGTATTGTTCTGGAACTCACCAATTTCTTCAAGCCAGTGAAGCAACTGGTTATCAACGCGCCCCTGCGCTCAATGCAGGATGGAGAGCTCATCTTTTCAAACCATCAGGTGAGACTATAAGAGGGAACATCAAAGGTGATCTGTGGGGAGAACAGCGGGGTTGGGGGGATTTACACTCAACTCCACGGGTGTTTAATTCCCTTTCTCCATTTGCAGAAGAATATTCCTACGGGCCAAGCAAACGAAGCTAGGTGGGCCAGTCCAGTCCGTCATCTCGGCCCTATGCGTCACATTGGTGGAGACCGCAGCTGTCCAGTTCAGATCGACGCCTCTGTGGGAGCCAGGTGAGCGTAACAGTAGGTCCAGGATGGGCCTCCAACCCGCTGTCTTCTTTCTGACTAGAAAGTATCTGGAATAGACGCCGGAGCCCTTGGAGCACCAGCTTTGTCGCCCCTTTCCGCAACATGGCTCGCACGTCTTCCATGAGCTGATGGATGTGCTACTCCTGAAGGGGAACGAGTGAACGACAAAGGGCACCTGCATTGGAACTCCAAGGTGTGTCCCTGGGCGAGTGTATCCAGCACCCATCTGTCAGTGGTGATCTTATAATACTCGCTGACAAACCTCGTCAGCCGGCCTCCCACCAGGGTGCGCAAGTGGGGGCACAAATTCTTGGCCAGTTCAGGCTTGCTTGGAAGCGCTGGTGTACTGCCCTGCGGGCAACGGCGATGCTGACCCCCGCTACCGTAGGCCTGGGAGCAACCCCTGTAGGTTTCCTGCATGGTGTATCGGGGAGGTTGCCTGTATGATGTGGAGCATCGCGTGGATGATCTGCTCGATTTTCCCCTGGAGGAGTGAAAACACGACAAGCAATGCTGCTGTAGAGTGCCCAAGGAACGTGCTATCTCCATGTCCATCTTTATCGCTTGAAGGGATCATCGACCGCCTTCCCAAACAGATTTTCGCTGTCAAAGGGCATGACCAACACCTTCACATGAATGTCCTGTTGAAAGTTTGTGGCCTTCAACCACCCCTGCCAACGAAGGCAGACTCCATTTCCCATCTGCTGGAGGCCTGTGTCAGCGATGTCCACTGCCACCCTAATGGCATGCTCCGACGCCACCTCTCCTTCCTGAAAGAGGGCGACAACCTCAATTTTCTTGTCGTTTGGGAGGAATCTCAGGATAGGGCACAGCTTGTACCAAAGCTCCTGTCGTTTCAGGCCAGGATAGCCCGAGCATTAGCCGCCTTAATCATGGATGCCTCTGTGTATATGACTCTCTTCCCCATGGCATCCATCTTCTTCCCCTCATTGTACTGGGGGACTGATGATGCGCAAGCCGGTTTGGCCAAATGCTTCCTTGTGACAGTCGACACTACCAAGTCCGGAGATGGTTGTGACCACTTGGACGCGCATTCCGGCACCCTGTATTTCTTCTCCAACTTGTCTCGTTTTGGTTGGGGCCGTACATGGGTTCTTCATGAGGGCTTGGCATTCCTCCCAAATGTCATCCAAAAAGGGTACTGCCATGATTGTCTTCCTCTTGGACTCTCGTTGCTGATATAGGAAGCCCTCCTTCTTGGGTTCCTCTGGCACCAGCTGGAACAGCTCGGAGGCCCTGGAGATCATAGAGTGGAATGATCACACCTCTTCTGGCATAGAGACTCTATGAGGGGCATCCAGGTGCGGTGACACGTTTTCTGCCGGGACAAAGTCCTCATCTTTGTCGGTTTCCGTGGCCGTCTCTGTACCAGTGTCCATGTGTATACCCAGGTCCGCTGGGGGAGTCGGTTCCCGATGTGGAGAAGGAGGCTGATGCGGTGGCGTCGGATGCCGCTTCCTCTTCTTACCCTGATGCTGGTCAGGGGCCTGCAGTACCACAGGTGCCGGTGCTGGCGGGGCAACGTCTGCTGGATCTCTGTCACTAGTGTGTGGAAAGTTGACAGGATGTCCATGGATATGTCCCTCAGCTGTGGAGGGCATGATGGAGTGCTAGGCCCTGTGCCGCTGTCCTCGTTGACTGTAAGGACAGACTCTTGGTTGTCGTCCGTGGATGAGATGTCCATTGGTTGAACGCAAACCCTGGAGGGCTGTTTTGGGCCTCCTCAACCCTGCATCCTTTTATCCTCCCTGAGGGTTTAGAACCGGGATCTTGATCGGTGCCTTCCCCTCTGAGGGGTGCCTGCAGCCTTGGCTGTTGTCTCAGTGGTAGGGTTGCACCTCGGAGCTAGGGACACCCTGCGCCATAGGAACCACCCTTGTCGGTTCGGCACCTACCACCACTGTGGTCGTCACAAAAGATGTCGACAAAGTGGTCGACAAGGTGTTTGTCTGCACCGTTTGAGCCTGCTTGGGTTGCGCGGCCTTCTTCTCTTCCTCCGGCCTTAGCTTTTCTGATGTGTCCCGTAACTGGGCCGGGGCGGACGACTTCCTCTTTGAGTAGGAGATTGATGGCAGGCTGGTTATGGAGGCGGACGGCGATGATGATCGCGGACAATCCAACCTGGGATCGGCATCAGCGGCGAACCCGGTGGAATTGGGCTTGTGGTTCTTGGCCTTATATTGGACCCCCAGTCGGCTGGGGCGTCCTCAAAGGACTTTGACCTCCTCACAGAGGGAGACCGCTCTTTGGACCGGCTGGTCCTGGGTGAGGCATGACGCTGCTCGGAGCACGGGTCAAAGGCCTTGCTCGACTTCAGCCATGCCGCCAGCCTGCTAAACCTGTCTTTCTTTGTCCTCTTCGAGAAGCCCAGGCATATCTCGCACCCATCCTCATTTTGGTCCGGGTGCTGGCAGTATAGATATTTTAGATTTTTGTCCTCCATGAAGACGTTCCGTAGGCCTCATTGGGTGCAGGGCCTGAAGAGGGTTTTTCCCTCTTTTTTTTCCTCTGTTGTCGTTGGAGGGCACGAAGTAGGCCCAAGATGGCCTTCCACAAACTTTGACGAACAGCCGCCCTTGAGGGGCGCGCAACTTCACTGACAACTGGTCCCCATTGCCGGCCGATGGAGATAGGAGCACACGTGCTCTGATGAAAGAAAAATAGAACTTCTCCGCGAAAACACATGCGGAAAAGTACAAAATAGCTCAGAGAGCAACTCGAGGACTCCCAATACTGAAGCGTGCATTAACAATCTGAAGATGGCTGCCAGAGGCAGGGCTTAGGGAGAGCACTGTCATTGTATCGGGGCAATATGACCCAGAGGACAGTGATTGGTTTAGATGATAAATACAGTTTTAGTGAAAGTGAAACTTGTTTCTTTTACCAAGGATTCCCAGCCTGTCAACAGGGATTATTCATGAGCATGTGAATCCATGCCAGACCCATGCTGGAGATCAATAGTTACTGGTAAGTAACTTAAACCTTACTTTTATATGTGCCTAAAGACAAACTGGTGGCAGCAGCAAAATTTATATTGTTTTTGCTTTATTTTGTATGTGTATGTTTACGTTTAACGTGTATGGCTACTAAACGTGGCTAGTGCCCTAAAATAGCCATGCCATGCCATGAGATGTTTGCTCTTTTTGCCCATATTTTAGTTTGGCCTTCTTGCCTTCTCGGGTCATAAAATCCCATCTAAGTTCATGCACTTGTCCCGGAAAGCTGCTGCTTTCACTGGGGAGGATGTGAAACCAATAGTTGTACCTACTGGCTGTTTGATTGGGGCATATCCTTTCCATTGGTGGGCTTGCACATGCATTCATCTCCAGTTTTGGATAAGCAGACGACTCCTGCAGACATTCTTCAGTTCTATGTTGGATCCAAGAATCCTTCGATGAAGAGCAGACTGTTGATGATCTCCTCTGTTATGTTATGTTATCTCTCGCTCTCTCTCTCTCTCTCTCTATATATATATATATATATATATATATATATATATATATATATATATATATATATATAATCTCTATCCAGAAAGGGCATCATGGCGCTGAGGTTAGGACTAAACATGTGGCAGCGCCAAGCAGCAGAAGCAAGCTCAGGCAGAGTACAGAAAGGTCTTCAGAGCCTTCCTGAAGAAGAGATGATCAGTAGTCTCACGAAGAAACAGTGGAATAGAATTCCAAAGCAGGGCTGCTGCCACAGAGAACGAACAGCCTCCCATTCAGAAATATTTGAACCGAGTAACCACAATCTCCAGGGTGGTGGAGGAACGTAGGAGAAGTGGCGGTACATAATGTCTGAATTAGACCTGCAGGTACTCGGGGCCTGTCCCATTAAACAGCTCGGTGGACCATGCACAAAGCATTGAACTTAACTCGTTTAACCACCAAAAGCCAGTGCAAAGAGTTAAGGATCCCAGAGGCTGAAGACCGGCGGACAGCCCCTACGGCCAGCCCCTACGGCCAATCTGGCCGCCAAGTTCTGGAGCACTTGCAACCTTTGGAGAAGATAAGCCGGCTGTGCCAGAAACAAAGCATTGCTGTAATCGAGTGAACCCGAAGTGAGAGAAGAAACTACCACAGGAGAAGAAGGGAGATAGGGTAAGACGTGAAAGGATTGGCAAACAGCACTAATCTGCTCCTGTGTAGATAATGAGCCCAAGAACTCCACGCCTAGATTTTTAACTACAAGAGAAGGCAGCGGAAGAGGGCCAAGTTCCGAGGGCCAGAAAGCTAAAGAACACCCGAGGACTCGGGTGTCGAACCGACAATAAGCACCTCAGTTTTTTTCTCCATTCAGGCTGTGCCAATTTTTACCTATCCAGGGATGGACCGCTGAGAGGCAGTAGTGACAACTCCGCAGTAGCCAGAACAGAAAGGTCAAGCCGCACCAGGATTTGTCATCAGCATAAGAAAAACACCAAAAACCAAAAGAGTGTATAAGTTTAATAAGAGGAAGAATATACAGATTAAAGAGGACAGGAGAAAGAGCTGAACCCTGAGGAACACCACAATTGAGAGGCATAGCCGCTGACATGAAAGGAAGAAGTGAAAGTGACTGGGAGCGTTCAGAAAGAAAGGACCCGAACCAGTCAAGAACATGGCCAGAAATACCCACAGAGGATAGCCTATCCCTAAGGATGCCATGGTCCCCAGTGTCAAATGCAGCTGAAAGGTCCAGCAGGACCAGGTCTCGAATACACCTTGATCCACAGTCTCGGCCAAAACATTGGCCGCCAACACCAGGACTGACCACTGCCGAACCGGAATCCCGACTGAAAAGGGTCAAGAGCCCCTGAGTCCTCCAGAAACTAGCGAAGGAGAGCAGTGACCAGGGCTTCGAGAAGTTTCATAGGAAATGAAAGAAGAGAAATAGGCCAGAAATTAGAAAGAGTGGACCTGATGTCAGAAGACCCTCAGCGATGCTTCATCCATTGGCTAGTGGGACCAATTTGTCTCGATGCCTCCTCGAGGTTGCATGCCCCCAGAGACTTCAGAAGTTTGCCTGGACTGCCCGGTGGACAGACAAGCACCCTCATGGGCTACTCCGCCTCAAGCATTGCAGCTCTGCGTTCAAGCGCAGAACATCTGTCATAAGTCGCCTTCTCCCGAAATTTCAGCTTACTAGCATCAAGGGAACTTGTCCTGGAGCTTCTTCTTTGACTGCGACTGGGAGGACACCTGTCGTCGCCTGCAAACAGTGATCGTCGCTGCAACTTTCCTTGCTGCATTCCATGAAGTGTCATGAAGAGCTCACCATTGCGTGAATTGTGTCCTGCCATGTATTCCTCATCTTATGATATCTTTGTTTTCGGCAGAGGGCACTGTGCGTTGAGATGGTCGACTCAATGTCACTTGAGGGCTTCCATCTCGGCTGACGTCATCGTCGGGTACATATACCACACACACCGCCCGTCAGCTTCAGTTCTGTTTTTAGTAAATGCGATTACATCGAGAATTATGGCACGCTTCAATTTTTTTTTCTGAAAATGTTTCAAAAATGGCCTTGTCTTCAGCTCCGAATACTCAGAAGACAGGTTTCAAAAATGCGGCACCAAGATGTCCATCACGTACCCGCATAAGATATGCATCTGGTGCCTGGGCGTCGAACATGTAACCAACGACTGTTGGTCGATTACAGGTAAGGCCTTAAAGCGCAAAGCTAGACTTTCGGTAGGTAAGATTGTCCCCAAATCCCTGTGTACTCTGTCAAAATGTGGGTTATCCCATGAGTCGAGAGATTCCTCTACTCACAAAAAAAGATTTAAAAAATAGTCCCATCCAAGGAGCAGATGCTCTTTGTTGTCATTGAAAAAATCAAAGAGAAGGCATAGACCACCCTCTTCTTCCTCATCTTCTTCCTCAAATGAAAGGAGCGCAGTCTGCCCGACTAAATCCTCTTCCAAAAAGGAGTGCCAACTCTTTAGGAAGAAAATATGCGAAACCTTTGAGGATCACGCTCCGTCCTCCTCGAAGCATAAGAAAAGTGACCATGCTACGGTCGATGACAAGCATGAGGCCAAGGCAAAACCCCACATGCCTTCGAGCCCGGTGTCGTAAGCCTAGACTACTTGAGAAGCTTTGAGTACTTAAAGAGACGAGAAATCATCGAAGAAGCAGTTGAGTCGAGGGTCAAGTCCCTCGAAGGACAAGACAAAAGTCAAGCCGACACTATTGACCCTACTGACGTCGACACCCATACAAAAAACATTGACGCTGACTTTACATTCTTTGACACCTTTACCATAAAAAATCCAAGAAAAGGTTTTTAAACCTTTACCTAAAAAGGATTTTTTAAGATCCTTAACATCTATATGTGAGGGCTATGAAACCTCAGATGATACTCCTCCATGTGGTCTCCAATTCGATGCTCCTAGTATTAAAAAAAAAAAAAAAATACCTGAGTGTTTCATTTCAGAAGAGACCAGGGTTAGAGAGCTACATGACACCCTACAGACAGCTAGTGGGGTAGACACCTCCCCAGAACTAGATTTTGGGAAACCGGACCCGGCTGATCATGCACATGCATCATACAGAAACCTAATGTGCAGAGTGGTGGAATTTCTGGGACGGAGTAGACCAACTTCTGCATTTGAACAAGACAACCTTACTGACATATTGGACTTAGGTCCTCAATATGACCCTATATTATCATTCCATGTGGCACTTCAAAAAAGGGTTGCAGCAAACTGGGAGGCTCTAGCGTCCAGCCCTGCAGTAAACCAAAAATACAGGCCATCCAGTAGCAACCCTAGCTACCTGTCAGTACATCCAACTCTGGAAAGCCTAGTAGTATAAGCAGCTACACCTGCCTCCAAGCATGCTGCATACCTAATCATACCACGTGATAGGGATGACAAAAGCATTGACTCTTGGGCAAAGACAGTCTTTTCTGCTAGCAGCATGGCTTTAAAGTCTTCTAATTCTACATGTGCCCTTGCAAAGTTCACATTCACCCTGTGGGACTGCATAGCGATGGCGGCTGATCACATCCCTGAGGGTGAGGAAAGAGACGGCTTCATGAACCTCATAAGGGATGGCAAGGAGGCCATGTGTGATTCTCTGCAATCTGGTCTGGACACTACTGACGGCGTCAGCAGGGCCTTGGTGGCAAGCGCTGTCATACACAGATTTGCATGGTTGAGGAAGTCAGGATTTGCACCTGATGTAGACTCCAGACTTCTTAACATGCCCTTTGACTGCTCCCATTTATTTGGAAATAAGGCTGATGAAAGCCTTGAAAAGCTGCAAACCTCAAAGGCGGCAGCAAAGTCCTCACAGTCAGGCTTTCAACCGAGTGGATCATCTTGGAGGGGTAGGTCTTTTCGCTACTGCTCCTTAGTTGAAAGAGTGAGAGTACAGGCTGCTCAGAGAGGACAGGGAAGATTCCCTTGTGCTCGACGAGGGCGAGGTCTAAAGCCCGCCCAAACAGTGGCGCCTACAATCAGCCGCTGCTTCAGCCGCCTCAAAACCACTCTGAGGTCTTGACTCATGACACCCCGGTGGGAGGCAGACTGTCACATCATCTGAAAGAATGGTGAGGTATTACTTCGGATGCATGGTCACTGGAAACAGTAGCCCAGAGTTACTGCCTCCCCTTTATACAGAGATCGCGAGATCATCCACTGCGAAACCATTTGCTAAATGTTACAGATCCATTCCTGTTGCAGGAAGTGTTGACCCTGCTAGAGAAATGTGCTATAGAACCAGAACCTGTGATGGAGAAGAATAGAGGATGGTATTCTCCCTATTTTCTAATTCCCAAGAAGGACGGAGGACTGAGACCTATCTTGGACTTGAGATACTTGAACAAGGAAGGACAAGTTCAAGATGGTCACAGTTTCTCAGACCCTTCAGGCCCTCCAGCTCCAGGATTGAACGGTATTGTTGGACCTTCAGGATGCTTAATTTTGTGTGCCAATCCATCAGGATCCATCCTGAGGTTTGCCATTGGCGGTTCTCATTCTCATTTACAAGCTCTGCCATTCAGGCTGACCTCTGCCCGAGGATTTTCATCAAGTTCATTGCAGTGGTTGAAGCAAGTCTCAGGAGAGCGGGGATTCACATATACCCCTCCCCGGATGATTGGCTGATCAGGCCATGTTCACCCGAACAGGCCCAGGAACATCTTAGTATCACCTGCCCCTCCCTCCACAGACTGGGCTTCTCCCTCAGTTACAAGACGTCACACGTGATACCATCTGAGAAATTCCAGTCTATTGGAGCAGTCCTGGATGCATCCTTGGGAAAAGCCTCGCCACCCAAGGTGAGGGCTCAAGACATTTTGCAGATGATCTCCAAGTTAGAGTGCCCAGCGTCTTCCGGCCTTTGACTTTTTGAGGTTGCGTTGCCTCATGGCATCCTGCATTTTTCTGGTGCTAGAGGCTTGCCTGAGAATGAGATGCCTTCAATAGGATCTCAGAACAAAGTGGTCCCAATTCTCTGGCAGGATGTCAGACCTCCTTCAGATTCCGAGCAGAGTCTCACAGGACCTTCTGTGGTGGGCCTGCGAGGACAACATTCTGAAAGGAGAACCTTTTTGGCAACCATGGCTAGAGATAACCGTAGTGACGGACGCCTCACAGGGTGGGAAGCCCACGATCTTACAATCCACGGTTGTTGGTCTCCATCGAAGTCCAAACTACACATCAACCTGTTGGAGCTGAGGGCAATCAGACTAGCACTGAAGGCTTTTCTGCCCTCTGTACGGGTAAAGAATGTCCTGATAATGACGGACAACACAGTGGCCATGTACTACCTCCACAAGAGAAGAGGCTTAGGGTCGCTAACATTGATCAGAGAAGAAATGCAGCTCTGGTTCTGGGCAGTTCAAGACGGAATCTCTCTATCGGCAGTTCACCTAGCCAGAGAGGAGAAAACTACAGCGGACGCTCTGAGCAGGCAGCGCACAGTCTCCCACGAGTGGGAACTAGCTCAGGAAGTCCTTCAAGAGATCTTCACCCTTTGGGGAACCCCTCAAGTGGATCTGTTTGCGACCAGTGTCAACCGGAAGTGCGAACTGTTCTGCTCCAAGGAATTTCCTCCAAGAGGAGCTCTAGGGGACGCGTTCGTGATGGACTGGGAGTTTCCACTCCTGTAGACGTTTCCTCCAGTCGCCATCATTCCTCACGTGATCAAGAGGTTGAGAAAGTTTGGGAAATCCATGATTCTAATTGCCCCGGAATGAGCCAGGAGGACGTGGTACCCTGACTTTCTGGACATGTCCATCTGCCCTCCAATGCGTCTTCTACAAAGAGAGGACCTTCTCACGCGAGATGAGGGTCAGGGTTCTCCATCCGGAAGTCAAGATACTCGGCCTTCACGCATGGTTTCTGAGAGGCTGAGGTACAAGGATTGGGAGCTCTTGGATGATGTAATGGAGATTTTGCTTTCAGTCTGAAGACCAAAAACAAAATCCTTATTCGGCTGCAGTTGGAACAAGTTTTGCAGCTGGTGTAGGGAAAATGTGGACCAATTTCAATGCTATACACCTACGGCGCTATCTTTTCTACTACATTTGGCAAAGCTGGGGCTCCAGATTGGAACAATCAAGGGTTATTAAAACTCTTGCCATCACCCACAAATGCATTCACGAGCTTGCCCCCCCCCCTACCTGACGAACAGAATCACCAGGCACTCCGCCACAAGACCACTTAGATCTCTCTACGCCAACACCATTGTCAGGCCTACCTCGCGGAAAGTGCGTGCTGGTGGCTCCAGTTTCCCCACCCTAGCAGCCACACACTGGAATGCCCTGCCACCTCACCTCAGACTCATCGAGTCACACCTAGCCTTCCGCAAGGCTATCAAAACCAGACTCTTTGTATGACCTTAACCTGTTTCTGCATATATTCCTGCTAACCTGTAACTAAGAGCCTCCTGCACCCGAATGTAATCTTAAATCTGTGTATCCTCTGTAACAGCGCCTCGATGCCTCATGGGCTGCAAGTGCGCTTAACAAATGCAAATAAATAAATAAATAAATATTCAAGCGCACCTTGGAAGAGACATCCTACTTCAAAATGCCCTCAATAATTCAATTTCTTAAAGGACTCACAAATGTGTTTCCTCCTACACCATTCCAAATACCAACTTGGGACCTTAACATGGTTTTAAAGTTTTTGACTTTGCTCCGTTTGAGCCACTCCATTCCTGCCCTTTGAGGCTGCTAACTTAAACAAATTTGTTAGTAACAATAACATCAGCCTGTCGGGTGAGTGAGTTGCAGGCATTATCCTGTAAACATCATGACAATAGGAAAATGTCCAATTTTTGCTCACGCACTGCCAAAACTGACAAATTTTCTCAAAATAAGCAATAAGTTGGGCACAAAGAGCCTCATTATGAGTTAGGCGGTAATTGTGCGATAAATCCACCGAAAACGAATGACCCTTACCTCCACTTGTAATCAAGTGGAAATTCCACCTGACCAAGTGGTGGTGGCGGTGTAAATCCCCATTTATTTTGGGTCCATTGGACCCAGTTTTGCGGAATTACTGCGGCAGAATTACCACTGTGGTAATTCTGCCAAATCTGCAGATTTTTGGGCATTGTTAATGTTAAAGGATATTTGTACTGTGCACCATCACCACCGCAGTGGTCTCCTGGTGCTCTGGCAGATCTGAAAAGGAAAGGGGGGTAGGGGGTGAAGTTAGTGGGAACGAGCGGGATAAGTGCAAGAGAGCAGTGATGTGCTGTTGGCAGCTTCAGTTCGGTTAATACTGCTCGCTGAGCTTGGGGGCGTTTTACCGGTCGGTAACCATAGTGTGCCGTTGTGCGAAGCTATGTGTGGTTTGTTTTGTTGTTGCAGTGTAGTGAAGTTTCTGTGGTTTGTTGCGCTTTTGGTTGTGGTTGGTTAGAGTTTGAGAGGTGTATGCAGAGGGGTGAGCTTGTTAGTGGGTTGGTTTTTGGCCTAGCTATCTAGAGGTGATAAGTGCTGAATTCCTGTGTTCTTTTTTAGGCGTTGCTCGTGAATATCTTTGCATTTCAATCTAGATCCGGCACTGGCTAATATTCACAATCCTGTCTATATATGACGCATGCCAATATTCACTGTTATATCCAGATGTGGCACTGACCTACCTTCAAACCTGTCCAGATGAGGATCAAGCTAGCATTCACAATTCTATCTAAATGTGGCATTGTTAATATTCCCAATGCAATCTAGATCTGGCAATGGCTAATATTCGCCATTCTATCTAGATGTGGCACCGGCCGACACCCCTGATCCATTCTAGATATGACGCAGGCTAATGTTCATAATTCTATCCGAGTGTGGCACTTGCTAAAATTCATGATTTCATCCAAGTGTGGTACTTGCTAACCTTACAATCCTATATAAATGTGACACAGGCTAATGTTCACAATTCTATCGAAATGTGGTCCTTGCTATCATTCACAATTGTGTCTGGGTCCGGCGCAGGCTAACGTTCACAATTCTATCCAAGTATGCTACTTGCTAATGTTCATGTAGTGGGTAAGGTTGTAGGGTAGAATTGGACATGTATGCCAATTCTGTCATCATGGGGTTGTCTCTTGAGTTCTATTCCACACAGCGTCGTCTCGCTTGTTGTTGCAGGAGTTTTCCTTAGTCAGTTCTGGGTGTTGTTTGTGCTATCATATATTCTGTCAATCTGTTCTTTGTGTTTCCTGGTTGATCGTTTAGTTGTTTCAGTTTGGTTCTGAGGTGTTGAAGAGCCTGGTTTTTAGAAGTTTTCTAAATTTTAGGTGGTCTTTGCCGTTTCTCATTTCTTTCGGGATGTTGTTCCAGGTTTTTGCAGCCAAGTGGGAGAAAGAGGAGCCCCCTAGTTTTTTCTTGACATATGGTTTTGGTTCCAGGCAGATTTCATAGGTTGATCTGAGGAGTCTCGTTGGTTTGTAGATGGTTTTCTTTTGTTGGAATTCAGCTCCCTGTCCGCTGATTGCCCTGTGTGTTATGCACATTGTTTTGAATGTTGTGTGGGAAGATTTACCTCCAGTGTAAATCCTCCACTCAAAACCAAAAGTCATAATTTGGCATAGTGGTCAAATTGGCAGTAACTGAGTTACCGCCAGTTCTACTACTTACCGCTCAACTCGTAATTAGGCCCAAAGCGCTCGAAAGAAATCCTTGGTTGGTTCGGTGTAAATCCATCCTATTTATTTAAAGATTGGCATAGAACGAGGTTCCCCTGTATCCAAAAAGTTAGTTACATCTCCCATGATGCATTGCTGGCCAGACGGCTTTCTGAAAATCTGCCATTATGCAATTTGAGATTCAAGATCTCTGTTCATTTTTAGAAACTGCCTTGAAATGATACAGAAGGTGTGAATAGGGTAGTTGTGTGGCTGGGGAGATGTGGGCAGGGTAAGAAAGCAGGATGTAAAGGTTTGACGATAGTGTAGTTATCCCCCGCTCGTCTCTCCTCCTCCCCCTAGGAAACAATATATTTATTATTAAAAAAAATAAGTTACAGAGATTGCCTCCTAAATAATAAACCTAAAATGTTTGGGAGGGTAGGGGTTAGGGGTCTATCATTGTTTGGGGGGTTTTGAATTACACAAATAAAAGCTTTTGAAGCAAATTCAAGTGTACAACAGAAGACAGAATGATGTTGATGCATGTAGAGTGATGCTGATGCATGTTTAATATATCCTTTGTTTTGATTAAACATGTTTTTCATGTGACAAGATCTAGATCTTCTCCTAACGTCAGCAGAGAAGATCTCTACATTACGGTTTAGATGGATTTCTAAAATCAACCCTGGTGGGCAGATTTTATGAGGCCACCCTAGTTAATGGTGAACAGGGAGACTCATGTTAGCCAAAATCAAATCTAAGTAGTGTGTAGAGCATTCAAGGCTTAGTCTCAGGAGAGTGTACGCCTGGTCAGCAGCCCCAATGAGTCCACACAGAACACACAATCCTGCTTAGACAGTTATAAAAATAGTTAATTATTTAGGCCTTTAAGAACACGCCAAGAAATGAAACTAGCAGGTAGCAATATCACACAAAATCATATAACACAAATATATACATACACCAGTAGGTTCACTTTAAATGCATCATTCAATAACTAACCAGGTGAAACAGGTAAAGTACTCTGATGTAGGTACAATGATTAGAACCAGTCACAGATACAATTCCCTTTACTTTGGAAGTCCAGCCCTGAGATGAATGGGGCTTAGTGCCCACAATCCACAGGTCCCAATACAAGGTTTCTACAGGGAAGGTAGTCTCTACATGGATGCAATGGTCTTGTGGTGGTCATTTAAAACAGTTCAAAACTATTTCAAAGTGAAATAATTTGTCAGAAGAAAGCTAAATCCTCTCTCTTCCAGACCCAAGGGTAAACCAGGGGGAGGATACTTGAGCCAGGTTCAACAACCAAAGATAAGTAAGAGGGAGTTAGGCAACAGGCTTTGCACCCAATTTTATCTTTTGGATGACAGGGCGGGATGGTGGGGAGAGGGGAGGGGGAAGAGACAGGCACAGGTATGCTTACCTACCCCCCTGGGGTCACGATGGACCATTTGGTGGTGCTGGTGGTGGGGGGGGCAGTTTGCTGGGAGAGGGGTCATCCGGCCTTTGTTCGGGTGAGAGGTGTGCAGGTCATTGCACACCTCTCACCCTCAACAGAAGGCACTGTGTGTTGAGACAGTCTACTCGATGTCCCTCAAGGGTCTCCATCTCGGCTGACGTCATCGAGTACATATATATATATACACCATGCGCAGCACCCGTTGGCTTCAGTTGTTCTTTCGCCACTCATATGCAGAATTACCGGCCTTGATAAGTGCTTTTAAATGATCAGACCTTAAAAGAGCACAGAGTCTAAAACCTGGAAATTCAGAGCGGTTGGGACGGAGATGAGGAATACGTGGGAGGAACATCCAGTCCCAAGAACGTTACCAGAGGTAAGTAACTTGTACTTCGAATGGATTGTGTCCTCCCACGTATTCTTCATCTTATGATAGACTCCCAAAGCAGTATTAATTTCTTTTGGAGGAGCGAGTAAGAATTGAGAGTTAATGTTTGTCCAGAATGGAGCATGGAACTGCCTTCCCAAATCTTCATTTATTGTTAGAGGTGTCTAAACAATAATGTTTTGTGAACGTTTGGAAGGTGGACCAGGTAGCTGCCTCACAGATATCCTTTATCGGAACTCCCTTCTGAAGGGCAGAGGAAGTTGCCATGCCCCTAGTAGAATGAGCCCTTAAACCTTCTGAGCGTTCTTTCCCAGCTAGCCTGTAGCACTCCGAAATAGCCAGTATGATCCATCTGGATAGAGTCTGTTTGGTAACTGACAGACCTAGTTTGTGCCCTGTACAGCCAATGAAAAGTTGGTTGTGCTGTCGCAACTTTGCCATCCTTGAAATATAAAAGCTTGGAGCTCTCCTCGGATCGAATCTATGAAATTTTTCCTCCTCCTTTCCAGGAAGAGGGGGAGGATAGAAGGCCGGAAGCACAATTTTCTGTGGTAAATGGTAATCCATTACAATCTTAGGTAGAAAAGAGGGTTTGACCTTAAGGACAACCTTATCCTTGTAAAAAGTTGCAGGCATTATCCTGCCTACCCCCAGGCATCTGGACCAAGCCCATCAGCCCCGGGAGAAGGCATCTAGACATTTAGTAAAACCTCAGCAGCCCCGGCTAGGGGCTATCTGGATTCAGTCCTGGCGCCGCTCATAGTAGAAATCAGTCCTGGCGCCCAAGGCGCCAGGCTCATAGTCATTACTTACCTCAGGCAGACCATGCTGCAAATGACTCCAATCCAACGTGAAGCCTGAAAGGGACTATTTTACCACAGGGACTATTTTTTACTCTGGTGTGGTTCTAGGGACTTCTTACCTGGGACTACTTTTGAGGCTATTTAAACCACGTCCGACCAGCAACACACGCTTCGCGTTATTCTGCATCCAGCAGCGTAACGCTCACCGTGCCTGCAAGTCAGCTTCCAGACCTCTGCCACGCCCGTCCTGAATCCGGAGCTCCTAGAGAAGAAGGAAAGTAGAGGCAAGGTTAGAAATCGAACTTTATTCCAGTTTCTCACCTGATTCCGGAACCATCACGTCTCAGCACCTGGAAAGGACATTCTTTCTACACGTGTCGCATCGCCAGCTGCAGCGCCGTGCCATACTCACCAGTCCTCACAGCACCTTTCGATCCGGCGCTGCATCCATCATTTCTTCACTGGGCTCAGGCATCTGGGGACAAAAGAAATAACCAGGTGAGCCGAGGGAGCCAACAAATACAATCTCTCTTACCACCATAGACTTACCTGATTTACCACCGGAGGCATTATTCTTTAACTCTTCCCATCTTCAAACGCCGCATCTGAAAACGGAGAGAAAACAACACGTTAAATACATGCATCATTTACCAGACAGCAGCGGGTAATACAGACTCTTACCTGAACGCCATCTACCGCCACGAGACCATCTTTTCTCAAACTCCACTGCAAGATAAGAAAGGAATGGGACAAGAGTGAACATCGGACATATTGAACTCTACGAACTCTATACTTACTGGTCTTCACCAGGAACCTCAGAGTCAACTCTCGTCCGGAACTCCCCAACGCCTTCTAACCAGTGAAGCAACTGGTATCTACGCGCCCCTGCAAACCACGCAGGATGGAGAGCTAATCTTTCAAGAAAATAAGGTGAGAGTACTGGAAGGGGATTTCGGAGGGGATTAGTGGGGAGAGCAGGGAGGTGCCATCACTAGAATCCACGGGTGGCTAAATTCCTCTCTCCACTTGCAGGATAATCCTTCTACGGGTCAAGCAGATGAGATTAGGAGGGCCAGTCCAGTCTGTCATCTCTGCACTACGCATCACGTTGGTGGAGGCCGCAGCAGTCTGGGTCCGACCGACGCCCCTGTGGGAGCCAGGTGAGCGTAACACCTATAAGAAAATTAATGGAAGAATGAAAAACACACCCTTTCTCCAGCATGGGGTCTGGCATGGATTCACATGCTCATGAATATTCCCCGTCGTCAGGCCGGGAATCCTCAGTAAAGAAAAAATCAGTATCAGTTTAGTTTCTGATCTGTCTTTCTCAGTAGTAACCAATCACTGGTCTCTGGGTCATACTGCCCCCAGCCAATGACTGCCCTCTCCCTAAGCCCCACCTCTGGCAGCCATCATCAGATTTTTACTGCACGCTCAAGTGTTGGGAGTCCTCGTGTTTAGCTCTCGAGCTTTTGCTGCGTTTTTGCGCTTTTTCAATGAGAATTTCTAATTTTTCGGTCAAATAGAGCCTCAAGCTCCACTGTCTCTACATCCGATTAACGGGGATCCGTGTCGGATTTTTCTACGCCCCGCAAGGGTGAAGATTTCGTCGAGTTGCGCTTCTTGGAGGATTCCAGAAGTTTCTGCGGCCTACCCGAACATGGCCCAGGAGAAAGGAAACTCGGCGCCCGGAAAGCTGTTCAGGGTTTGCCCTGGGTGCCAGCTGCAGAATGTGTTCAAGGAAGACGAGCACTCGAAATGTCTCTACTGCCTTCACGAGGACAAAACGCACGTGGAGAAGGACTGTGCGTTTTGCGGGAACATGTCGGAACGGATCATCAGGGACCGACACCTTCATCTCTCCAACTGGCTGGAAGGAAATAGCCCGTCAGGTGAGAAGAAGAAGTCCAAGCGGTCTTCTAAGTCCTGAGAGGGCGCCCCGGCAATGGGGGCCCAACAGAAGGCAAAGCACCGTGAGTCTGTGGGCACCGGGAGCGCCGAACGGTCGGGCTCCTCGGCTGCGAGGCAGGGGGCACCCTCTCCAGCGCCATCAACCGCGAGCCACCGCTCTGGCTCAGGGAAGAGGAAGGCCGAGAACCCGGCTAAGCCCCCCGAACAAGAGAAGACAGATCCATCCAGCCCCGCCTTTTCAGCCCTCGCGGCCTGCTCAGCCTTTACCCACGTCCCCCGTCCCTGGGGATGACACGGGAACGGACACGGCCACGACGGGTACCGACGGCGGTGACGACGGGACGGAGCTCCCATCGCCCCCGGCCCGGGCCTCCCTGCCTAACGAGATCAGATCTTTCCATGCAATGATCGCCAGGGCATCCAAGCTTTTTCAGCTCTGCCCCGAAGAGAAGAAGGAGGAAGGTTTCCTTTACCAACGGCACGAGGCCAAGAGGAAGACAGTCCTCGCCGTGCCTCTGCTGGATGAACTCTGGGACAAGGGTCTGCCCTTTCGCAAGAACCCGTCTACGACGCCTGCCAAGAGGGATTGGTAGGGATTGGTACGAGAAGAAGTATCGGGCCCCGACACGGCCCCTTTGTGCCTTAGGGCACAACCGACCCCTGACTCGGTCGTCTCAACGGCGGCCAAGAAGAAAGCGGGGGAGCATCGGCCTCAACGTCGACTTCCCCGCCGGACGGCGAAGGAAAGAAGCTGGACGCAATTGGACGACGAGTTATCTCTTCGGCGGCAACAACGATTAAGGCGGCCAACACCCTCGCGATCGTGGCCCACTACGACAGGGAGTTATGGTACAAGATTGCCCCCCCTGTTGGACTTCCTACCGGATGACAAGAGGGCCGTGGCCCTGGAGATCTTGCAAGAAGGTGAAGTGGCGTCGGATCACGCTATTACGGTTGCAACGGACATTGCCCACACCGGTTTTCGCCAGCTAGGCAACAGCCTTAGACGACGCGGGTGGCTCAAGGCGACGGATTTCCGCCAGGACGTACAAGCCAAGGTTTTGGACATGCCGTCTACGACGCCTGCCAAGAGGGATTGGTAGGGATTGGTACGAGAAGAAGTATCGGGCCCCGACACGGCCCCTTTGTGCCTTAGGGCACAACCGACCCCTGACTCGGTCGTCTCAACGGCGGCCAAGAAGAAAGCGGGGGAGCATCGGCCTCAACGTCGACTTCCCCGCCGGACGGCGAAGGAAAGAAGCTGGACGCAATTGGACGACGAGTTATCTCTTCGGCGGCAACAACGATTAAGGCGGCCAACACCCTCGCGATCGTGGCCCACTACGACAGGGAGTTATGGTACAAGATTGCCCCCCCTGTTGGACTTCCTACCGGATGACAAGAGGGCCGTGGCCCTGGAGATCTTGCAAGAAGGTGAAGTGGCGTCGGATCACGCTATTACGGTTGCAACGGACATTGCCCACACCGGTTTTCGCCAGCTAGGCAACAGCCTTAGACGACGCGGGTGGCTCAAGGCGACGGATTTCCGCCAGGACGTACAAGCCAAGGTTTTGGACATGCCGTTCGACGGGAACAATCTGTTTGGGAAAACAGTGGATGAGTCCCCCAAGCCATCAAGGTGGACACGGAGACAGCTAAGGCCCTAGGCATTCTTCAGCAACAAAGGCCGTCCTTTCGGAGCACCGGAGGCAAGCAGGGTGCCTCCAAGGGATTCACCGGTGGCTCCTCTACGTACCGCCAAGCGGCCCGCTCCTCGTCTCAGGAAGCCTATAGAGGACGAGGCAAGTCGGGTGGACCCCGCTGTCGTCTCCAGGGAGGCCAAGGCGGCAAGGCGTCCTCCAAGCAAGATTGAACCGACAGTGGTGTCAGGCCCCCACCGAAGAACCCCGGTAGGAGGCCGGCTGGCGAAGTTCGTCAGCGTGTGAGAGTCCATCTCCACTGACCGTTGGGTGCTGGACGCTCTGGCCCAGGGGCACGCCCTCGAATTTCTAAAAAAGTGCCCCCGCATTCCACCCGTGGCCAGGAAAGAAAATCACGTCCCTCAACTGCTTTTGGAAGTAAGGGCGATGCTCAAAAAAGGTGCCATTGTGCTCGTCCCGAAGAGGCTCCGGAGTATACTCAAGGTTCTTCCTCATGAAAAAGAAGACGGGAGGATGGCACCCCATCCTGGACCTGCGACGACTGAACAAGTACATCAAGGCACAGAAGTTCCGGATGGTCACCCTCCAGCATGTGCTGGGACAGCTGGAGGAGGGCGATTTCCTGCCATCATTTGATTTGGAGGATGCGTACTTCCACATCCCCATTCTAAAAGGACACCGAAAGTTCCTCAGGTTCGTGGTCCAAGGACGGCACTACCAGTTCAAGGCCCTCCCGTTCGGATTGAAGTCGGCACCCAGGGTGTTCACCAAGTGCCTTGCACCGATGGCAGCGCGGCTGCGCCTGCAGCAGATCCACGTCTACCCCTACCTGGACGACTGGCTCATCCGAGCAAGGACACGGGAGCTTGCCGTAGATCACACAGCAAAGACCGTCCAGCTGCTCACGGACCTGGGATTCTCCATCAACTTTCCCAAATCCCACCTGGTCCCATCGCAAGTCGCACTGTTTTTGGGAGCCAAGCTCGGCACAGTGGCGCGTCTGGCCTCGCCGTCGGAGGAAAGGACGAAGGCCATCCTGGGCAAGGTGCAGCGTCTGCTGGCCACGGATGTGGCCAGGGTGAGGTCCATCAAGTCCCTCCTCGGGATGATGTCCTCCTGCATATATCTTGTGCGCCTGTGCAGGCTTCGGATGCGCCCTCTGCAAGAGTTCCTCGACGCCCGCTGGATCCAAGCGACGGGCAGCTTCAAGGACAGGATTCCTCTCAACGAGACCTTCCGACGAGCGATCCGGTGGTTGGGCACCCGCGCTCATTTGACGGCGGGCACAGACTTTCAGACCCCATCCCACCAGATAACGGTGATGACAGATGCCTCCCTGAACGGGTGGGGAGCGCACACCGGAGAACTAAACGCGAGAGGCCTTTGGCTCCCGGAGGAGAAACCGCTTCACATCAACATCCTGGAGCTCTGTGCAGTGTTATGGGCCCTCAGGTCCTTTCTCTCGTCCCTCAAGGGCAAGGTGGTGAGAATCTTCGCCGACAACACCACCATGATGTTCTACATCCGGAAGCAGGGAGGAGCCAGATACCCAGCCCTCCAAGGAAGCCCAGGATCTGTGGCATTGGGCCGTCGCCCAAGGGATGTTTCTAGTGCCCTTTCATCTGGCAGGGATAATGAACACCATCGCCGACTCATTCAGCAGGGAGCTGCGTTCGTGCCACGAGTGGGAACTACGTCCGGATCAAGTGGATCGACTCTTCCGACGATGGGGAAAACCACAGATCGACCTGTTCACGACGGCGGCAAACTCCAAGTGCCAGAGGTTCGCCAGCAGGTTCCCCCAGCCGAGGAGCATGGGCGATGCCTTCTCGTTCCCCTGGGACGGCCTGTTCCTATATGCGTTCCCTCTGTTGCCGTTGCTGCTCCGACTCGTCAACCAGCTCAAGAGGTCCCGGTGCAGGATGATCCTCGTCTCACCGGCGTGGCTGATCAGATCTGGTTCCCGGACCATCTGGACTTGTCAGCATCCCCACTAGTCAAGCTGCCGACGGACGCGGATCTTCTCTCCAGGGAAGGAGGCGCCATACTTCATCACGACCCGGAGTCGCTGAACTTGCAGGCCTGGCTCCTGCAGCACTAGGGTTTGGAGGGTACGTTATCCCGGCTGCCTGCAGAGAGGTCCTTGCAAAGGCCAGGGCGTCCTCAACTCTCAAGTGCTACGGACATAAGTGGAAGAGGTTCTCTGTCTGGTGCCGTGCAAAGAAGATTAACCCTCTATGGATTACGGCCCCTCAAGTGCTGCCGTACCTACTGTCGCTGGCCAAGGCTGGACTGGCTCACGCCTCCATCAAGATACATCTGGCTGCGATCTCTCGATACACCAGAACCACAGGACGGGCGTCCTTGTGGTTCCATCGCCTGGTGAAGGAATTTATGAAGGGACTGTTCCTGTAACGCTCACCTGATTCCCGTAGAGGCGCCGGTCTTGACTGGGCGTATACCGTATCTTCAAAGGTGATGTGTAACACACGGCTGGCTCTTTGGGCTGGACCTCTGTGCACTGTATGTCTGACTCGAAGGGTAAGATGTCTGCAGATAGAAAATATGGGATTAAGGAACTGGGTTATTGAATGTCTCTCTCTTCTTCCCTTTCTCTTCTCCTGTAGAACCCCAAAGGTTAACGCTCTCACCTTAGGTAAGTGAACGCCGTGCTCTCCATCTGCCTCGGGGCAGGGTGCTGTAACCAGTTTCTTCACTGGATAAGGGGAGCAGGCCTCTTGACTTCAGAGGACTGCTGTCCGTCGTTTACTGCACGAACGGTAAGTTTCGAGTAATTCTAATGTCTTTAAAGTCTTTAGTAATGATGTTTCTTGTTTTGCAGGGTTCCGGCGATGGCGGATGACGGGCTGAAGTGAGTTGAAGATGGAGCCCGTGTGATGAATAGAAGCGCCTGGAAGCACGTAAGTAAGCGCTTGTTGCCTGCTTCACGATGCGCTCTAACTGTCTTTTTATTTTGCAGGTACAAGTTCGGAGCGGCTGCAGGGTGCCGGAATACCCACTGGGTTAGATGTGGAAAGGAGTAATGGCACGTGAGTATTAAAGTTCCCCAATGTCTTTAAACGCACCTTGTTTTGTCTTTCAGATGCAGGATGCAGCGCCAAAGGCCTCCGGAGCGTGCTTAGAGTTGGTAAGCTTTTGTCTTTCAGATGCCGGAATGCAGTGTGAAGACCTCCGGAGCGCACGAGGAGTAGGTAAGCCTTTGTCTTTCAGATGCCGGAATGCAGCGCGAGGCGTTGGTGACAGCCGATGGACCAGGTAAGTGAAGAGCTGTCACTGAAGACCGTAATGCTAACCTGTTCTTTCTTGTCTTTATAGGTGTTGCTGAAGACTGGATTCAGGATGGTAAGCCTTTTTCCTTAGGCCCAGGATCAGATGCAGAAGACACGATGAGCGTTCTGCTGCAGAGGATGCAGAATAACGCAAAGCAAGATTCATCCATCGGGTGTGGTTTAAATAGCCTCCTGTAGTGCTTAGGTGTCTCCTTCCACAGCCACGCCTAGGTAAGAAAAGAGTTCCTGCTTTCCAGAAGAGTTCCAGTGTTCTGAATCTAGGGAGTGGCTCCTGCCCCACCCAACAGGAAAAGTAGTTCCAAACAGAAGAGGATCAGAGGCTCAACTGGCCGGCAAGTAAGCAGCATGGTCTGCTGCAGGTAAGTCCACCCAAGCATTATGAGCCCGGCGCTTCCAGCACTGGGACTGGGCATATTTATGAGCCTGGTGCCACTGGCGCCAGGACTGGGTCCAAAAGGTCCCAATTGGGACTGGTTGGCACTCGGAACCTGGGTTATGGATCTGCTTCCAAGGGAGTTGGGAAAACCCTGACCTTCTGGAAGCAGAGATCATGACAGTTCCGAGCTCAATGTGGTGCTGACCAGGCCCATGGGGGCGCCATTCGAGCCCCTGCATTCGGCACCGTTGAAGTTCCTGTCGTGGAAGACTGCGTTTCTTGTTGCCATCACCTCCGCACGACGAGTGGGAAAGATCCAGGCCCTATCCTGCAAGCCTCCATACTTGACTTTTCACGAGACGAGGGTGGTGCTGAGGACGCACCCCTCCTTTAGGCCCGAGGTGCCGTCAGACTTCGGACGCACCCCTCCTTTATGCCAGAGGTGCCGTCAGACTTCCACCTCAACGAGCCCTTGGTGTTACCTGTTTTCTTCCCGTCGCCTTCGTCACCGGCCGAGAGGACTTTGCACTCGCTGGATGTGGCTAGAGCGCTGAAGTTCTACGTGGACCGCACAAAGAGTTTTCGGAAGCCATCACAGCTATTTGTCAACTTTGGACCTGTGAACCAAGGGAAGGCTCTCTCGAAGGCTTCCATTTCCAGATGGCTCTCCGGCTGCATCATGCACTGTCATCAGTCCGTTTCGTGGCCGTCCGAGAGCCCATTTGACCAGAGCTATTGCTGCTACCACAGCGTTCTTGTCTGGTGTGCCCCTGCTGGACATCTGCAGGGCTGCTATGTGGAGGTCGACGCACACCTTCACGAGATTCTACTGCGTCGACCGGGATTCCAGGGAGGAGTCCAGGGTCGGGCAAGCGGTGCTGCGCAACCTGTTCGCCTAAGGTGAGCCTGGTGAGGAGGTAAGCATTGCTTAATGTTGAGTTTTTGATGTAATGCTTAATGTTGAGCCTTTGCCACCTCCCATGGTTGTGCATGTGTGTACTGCTATGTATTCTTATATTCATGAGCATGTGCATCCATGCCAGACCCATGCTGGAGAACAACAGTTACAGGTAAGAAACTTGTTCCTTATATCTATTTGCACAAAAACTTCCAATTTTGGAGGGGCATCTAGCTTGGAAAATGTCATACTAAGCTGTCATATGGCCCAAAGGTTATTAGATATATAGGGTTCAAAATGGGGGCAGAGCTGGGGGCTATTAAGCTTCTGCTTTTAGACCAGAAGATCCTGGTTAGTTTGATACAAACAGCTACCAGGAGCTACTTTTGGCTCCCCAGGCCAACTGATGCTGAGCACACACCTATTAACTCTGTTTATTTAGGACAATCTATAAATAAATACTAGGACACATCTATATGACATTTAAAGCATTAGAGGGCCCAAATAATTAAGCAATATGACCCAAGCGTTCGGGCCTATAACTATGGGCCCCGGGGCATTACCAGAGTCGGTAATGCCCCCGCCGCGAGGGTCATATTGCTATTAGTACCCCGGCCCGCATTATATGCGTGACCGGGGCACTAAAAGCATTTTTTTTCTGTCCCGAAAAGGGACAGGGAAAAAAAAAACAACCAAAAAAATGGCCGCCGGGAAAGGGAAAACGGGAGTCTGTTTTCTCTTTCCATGGCGGCCTTCGGGAGCGGACGCGCTGGGAACACAAATGTTCCCAGCGCGTCCGCTCCCGAAAAAAAAAGAAGCAGAAGGTAAGAAGGTAAGAGGGTTGGGAGGGCGGGAGGGAGGGGAGAAAAGAAAAAAAAAACGTATCTTCGTCCCTGCCAGGGGACGATGGAAGCCTCCAGCTGTGTGGAGGCACAGAGTCTCCACACTGCTGGAGGCTGCCATCGTCCCCCACCGGGGACGCAGGGGCAAGGAGGTAAGTGGGGTGGGGTAGGGTGGAGTGAGGGAAGGGGAAAAAAAAAAAGAAAGCTTACCTGAGTCCCCAGCGGGGGGCGGAGGCAGCCTCTCAGCCGTGGGGAGGCTCGGAGCGGGTATGGCCCCGCTTCGAGCCTCCTCATTGGCCGAGGGGCTGCCACGCCCCCCCTCCGAGGACAAGGCAGCTGGAGTCCCGGCCTAGAATCCTTCGATAAGGATGTTGCATTCTGCTTGACTCTCGCCGGGTACTAATGGACAAAAGGAAATGTTTGCATCTTATGTGGAAGTTAGTTTTCAGGAGCACTATTTACTTGCTCCTTGTTCTCTAATGCTAGCTCTTGATAGCTGGTTAATGCTGGATACCCAAGCACTGCTATTAGCTCCTGCTTATCTAATCTTGATTTTGTTCCCTGCACATATTTTTTGATAGTTTTCACCTTAACTGTAAACTAGCGTTGCCCTATAATACAAATACAAACACCCGCACATTTCTTTCTAAAGTGTCTGATTAGACCTCTTCTATCTGAGCATTGCTGTTCTGTGATGTCTGTCTCCTGCCACTTCTATTTTGCCTCTGAGTAGTTGATGGAATCCTAGCAAACTTAGACTTCAATTGTCCCTTCACCAAATACATCTTGAGAGGTTTTGACTTGTATATCTTGTTTTTTTCAGGTATATAGTGATGGAACTCATGGATGCTAATCTTTGCCAAGTCATTCAGATGGAACTAGACCATGAGCGCATGTCCTACCTTCTCTATCAGATGCTCTGTGGAATTAAACATCTCCACTCGGCTGGGATCATCCATCGGGTTAGTAAGACTGAAGCCTGTCTCTTCACATTGTTATGGGTTTATATAATCTTTGGGAGGAAGGAATTGTAGGATGTTAGGGAGGTCAGTAAGTCAAAATGTAATATAGAAATTAGTTGACTGAGCTGTGATTTTAGGATGGCTGTAGTCTGTAGAAATGCCTCAAACCCATTTGCAGTGTAGGCTGCTCAACTTCAGACCATTGTCCACCTATTGTTGCCGCTGTGAGCGGGAAGGAGTGTAGCATGGTTGATTCTGCAACAACATCAAAAAAGCAACTGAGTGTAGAATGTTTACAAGACCAGTCACACATGCACTTAATATAGCTCTTCCATTGGTATGAACCCGACTTGGTTTTTGAGGTGTTAGAGTTTGCCATAGGCAATCATTGTTAGTGAAAGACGGTTTTGTGGATGGTAACTTTGAGAACCGGATAAAATATATTCTGGTGCGGAAAGAGATGGTAGGAAGCCAAAAGTAGCATGTGAATTCAAGTGCTAGCTATGTGAAGCTTGGTGGACCATTTATGTGAATAGGACATGATTTAGAGGTATTCTTTTGATTCAGGTTATAGTGTGTGTTCTAAAAAGTGGTAGAACAAGGAAGTGAGGGGAAGTGATTGAGTTACAGGAGTTAATTAATTCTTGCAAATTGTGAACATGTTGCCTAAAGAGAGAATTATGGAGGCCTTGAAAGAAGAGCGCAAGAGGCAAAGTCTCACTGCTCAATTCTTTTGATTACTTATTTAGTGCTGCAACAACTTGGTTTTTGATGTCCCTTGGCTAAGACTAAAATGAATGTCAACTGTTGTTGTTAATACTTTGGTGCCAAAAGGCCATCTTGCTGACTAGTGGCTGAGACTGGACTGGCTAGATAGGACCTTCATTTGTTTTTGAAAAAATGTCATTTAAACCTGTGTCAAAGGGTGTCTCAAGGTGTAATACCTTCCGTTTGGCACTGCAGTGACTCTTGAAGTTTGTATTGGTGTTGAGGTTTCCAGTATGGGATGCTGCAGAGAAGGTGAAGATGAAATGCCCTTGAGTTTGGTCGTCTGGGTTATTGGACCGGTGTTCACTAACTAAACACTAGGTTACACTCTGCTGCTAAAAAGGCAGTCTAGAACTGGAGTCTTTATCAAGCAAATGAGTTTGTACAAAGGTAGCCAATCTTCATATTCCACCAAGTGTCCGAAGCTGTGGGTGTCTGCTACAAGAACCCACAGAGAAGTTACTCACTAACAACATTTTAGCCTGGTTGAGTCTTCCTTTGCCATAGCAGAAAGGGGATGTTATAAAAGAAGATGGCACTCCGATCTCTCTTAGTGAGAGCCAGTGGAAGAACAAGGAGACATAGTACATGTTCATTTTTGTAAATTCTTTGACTAGTTTTAGGGTGCCCCTCTTTTTTATTTTTGTATCACTGACCTATTTTTTCTTGCCAGAAGGACATCTGCTGAAGTCCCTCTGCCATTGTAGCCCTTTTCCCCTCATTAACAGTATATGGTTCTCTGTAGTCCGTATGGGTCACAGGTCCAGGGGTGCGTTTTACAATCCCCCTAGGCCACAAATAGGGTGCTTATTAAGCCACCATTGGATTTAAGAGATAGGCTGTGTGCAGTGATTTAGCTTTGACTTCACCGGGGGTGCAAATCTATGTACTGCATTGGTAGCCCAATATACCTTTTTCATAGCCATTTAGGTACCAATGTATTTATTAAGTGCTACTGTCAGCCGGTTTGTTGAAGAGGCTGCCTTTGTTCGGGTTTAACACGAGACAGACCTTAAATGGGCGGTTGTGCACATGCAATTTTATAAACCGGTTTAGCCTTACTGGCTGAAACCTTTATCCAGGGTTGATTTTATTGGGCTGATTTTATTTTAGCATTTTTGGCTGCTGTTCATCCTTCCTATGCCTTCTCTGTCCACCTGTTCTCTGGCCCATTCCTTCTGTGCTAGGACTGTCTCCAGGCCATGTTACTGCAAGCTTCCTGCTTTGGTGCCATGGTCATCCCACAGGCCGTTGAGGCTTCCGCATCCAGCCTCATCTGCTATTTAGGGCTGCCCCAACTGTACTCTTCACTGTGGGACTATCTTTGGTGGTGCTCCTTTATCCTTCGAGATGCTGGTACCTGCTATGCCGGGTTCACCTGACTTTTCAGAGTGCTCCTAGCTGTTACATTTGCTTCTGGCTTGATGGTGCCCTGATATGAAGGTTGTTTCTGTCACTGAGGTAGTCTTTGACCCAGCGTTAAAGCCCTTGTGAAGTCTCATCCTGGAAACCGCACTTGGACAAGTAGTCTTTAACTCATTGCAGTGTTTAGCTCTCCTGGAACCAACTTTCTGGGAAGAAAAACACTGTAAATTCATACTTCAGGGCCATGTTGGGTTATTTACCATACTTGCACTAGGGGGCTCCATGGTTGAGATTATTTGCATGTTCTCTCAACTGCCTTTTCCCATTGCATTCCTTTGGGCCTTTTCCTGCTATGGTGCATCATCTTCTGGTGCTCGAACCAGACACTGGATCTTTTCATTGGGGTCTCCTATGGGTTTTTGTGCCGTCAAATCGCACCTGTGGGATAAAACTGGAACTTGCCTGCCTTTTTCCCATACACACAGATTGCCTATTGTATTTGTCACAAAGATTTCTATGGAGAACATTTTACACACCTGAAACATTGCACATTTTAGCTTGCATTGGTAATTCCTATGATCTGTTTAAGGTTATGTGTTCCACTTCTGCTACGATGAATTCCTGAATAAAGTGTGACTGCTATTGGTGATATTGTATCCAATTTCCCTGAAGGTGTAATAACTTGGTACTCTCAGCCATCTAAAGCCCTTTTATCCTTTTGTGGGGCCTGGCTGTGTTTTAGTAATGTTTTTACACCTCTGGGCCCCCTTATTTACTGTGATGGGTACATTTTGTATTTTCCGAATTCTATGTCCTAGAGGTCTAGAAATACTGGGACTTTGTTAGTGTTTTTTTTTTTTTTATTTATTTGTATTTTCAATAAAACCAAACAAAATAACACACATTACAACTGTTTAGGACGTACATAATCAGCATCAAGCCATCACATTATACAGTATAATTCTCCGTCCTCCCCCCTCCCACCCCACAAACTAGAGCCGGCTCACTCATGTCATCTATGGGAGCATTATCAGGTATCGCAGTGCTTGTGCACTCATCAGAGTCCTCTGATTCGCTATTGTCTTGGTGAGGGTTTGCCATAGAGGTCACCAATTGCCGCCAGGCCAACAAGGACCCTACTTCCTCCTCTCCCCCCCTAGTAACCGCTTCAAACCAAACTACGGATTCCGCCTCCGCCCATCTGAGGAGGTCCGTCCACCATAGCTCCACCATGGGTCTGTGGGCCGCCTTCCAACCCATTGCGATCCTGCGCTTGGCCAAGATGTAGGCTAAGTCCTTCATTTTGCTTATGTGCTTTAAATCCCGTGGCCTGGGAAAAATCCCGAGCATGCATGGCCAGGCCGATCCCACGTCCAGCTCCACTCCCCCACCAGCCAATTTAGTTTTAATCTCGTCCCAAAATCTGTGCACCTCCGGACAAGTCCAGAACATGTGTAGCAGCCCCGCTTCCACCTCCCCACACCTGGGGCATTTCTGCGTAGCGGAGCCTCCAAACCTTGCAATTTTCCGGGAGTCAAATAAGCCCTGTGAGTGACATACAATTGGAGTTGTTGGAGTCTCGCATTCCAGGATACCTTTTTATGGTACTTTTGGGCTCTCTCCCATTGCCCATCTGTCATGGGTCCTCCTACTTCCTCCTCCCAGTCCTGCCTCAATTGAAGCAGCTCCTTCCCTACCTTTGCTCATAGAAGCTCGTATATTCTAGATATCTCGTGCCCGCCCTCCGAAACATCATACATAATTTCCAGGGAGGCATCAGGGTCATCCTCTAGCACTGTCTCCGGCCAGCTCTCCCTTACCCGTTTCATGAGCCTAGCGTATGTTATATACTGGCCTCTATGCACCCCTGTCTCTTCTTGCAACCTCTGAAATTCCAATGCCTCCCCTTCCTGCCATATGTCCCCAAGGGTGGCCAGGCCCACCGGTGCCCAATATCTACGGACCGCTTCGAACAGTTGTGAGTCGTTCCCGCATAGTGCCACTAGCGGGGCCTGCTGAGAGAACGGCTCTATGTCACTCATCATTCTCCACATTCTGCACCAAACCTCCCAGCCCAGCCTCAACAGCCGCCCTCTTCCCACCAGTTTGTTCTTTTGTAACCACACCACCTCATTCAAAAAGTATGGGGCCGAGTCTTCCCGCAGAAGACTGGCTTCCGCCGAGTCTTCAGTCGACAGCCACCTGGCCACAAACAGCATCTGCCCCGCCAGGTAATAAAGCTCAAAATTTGGCAGGCCTATGCCCCCCATGTCACATGGGTTCTGGAGTTTCCACAGGGCCACTCTGTTCCTGGAGTTACCCCATATGAAGCCCCTGCACACGCTATGAAGTCTCACAAATAGGCTCCTGGGAATCAAAAAACTGGACATTCACAAAGAAGTGCAGGAGTCTGGGCAGGACCACCATCTTAAGCAAGGCCGCTCTCCCCATCATAGTCAGGGGCAATCTGGACCAAAACACCATGCTGTTCTTGACCCCCTCTATTGCTTTCTATGTATTATGTTGGTGCTCCGCCTCGATCCTGTGGTAAATATTTACTCCCAAATACCTAAATGTCTCAGTCTGCCATGGTATCGGCAGGCTAGGCAGCCTCTGTAACGGGACATTCTTGTATCTACCCAAGGGGAACAGACTAGACTTCCTAGGGTTCACCGATATGCCCGAGAGGGTGGCATATCGGTCCATCACCTCTAGCACATACTGCAAGTTCTCCTCCGGATAGCGCAGATAAAGGAGCATGTCATCTACGTACAGCGATACCAGGTGTCTACCACTTACTGTACTAATCCCCACCTCCCCGTATTGTTGCCTCAGACATATTGCCAGCGGCTCTAATGCCAGAATGTATAGCATGGGCGACCAGGGGCATCCCTGTCTGGTCCCCCTGCTGAGTTGCCAAGTATCTGAGATTATGGATCCTGTTTTAACTCTCGCCACCGGGGTGCTGTATAACAACTGAGCCCACCTGTTATACCCAGGTCCCATTCCGTATCCCCTCAGGACTGCTTTCAACCATGGCCATCGCACCGAGTCAAAGGCTTTGACCGCGTCTAGCGACACGATGGCCATCTCACCCGTATCTTCCTCAGTGTGGTCAATGATGTGGTGTAGCCTCCTATGGTTATCTGTGATGTTCCTGCCGGGGACATATCCCGTCTGGTCTGGATGTATCAGCTTACCGATCACCCTCTTCAGCCTATTGGCCAGCACTGCCGTAAGTATTTTGCTGTCCTGATTCAGCATAGACAAGGGTCTGTAAGACCCACACTCCGCGGCCGGCTTGCCTGGTTTTAGGAGTGGGATGATCATCGCCTCGCGAAGGGACAATGGCAGTTCCCCCTGCTCATAGGCCTCGTTGAAAATAGCAAGCAGTGGCCGAAGCAGCTCCTGTTTGTATGTCTTGTAAAACTCGCTAGGCAACCCGTCCGTCCCGGTTGCCTTACACGTGGGCAAATGTTGGATCGCTACCTCCAGCTCTTCCGAGGTGATAGGGGTGTCCAATTCTGCACGTTCTAGGTCGTCCAGGGTGGGCAGCTCTATGTCCTCTAATGTGTCCAGTATGTTTTGGCTCCTATCCTCCCCTGCGTCCTCATATAAGTGTCTGTAAAACTTGAGGAACTCCTCGTTCACCCACTCCTGGGTATTACAGATGCGACCTTCCTCATCCCTTATCTCACTGCGGGGGGGTCTCACTCTTATACAGCCAGGCCAGCAATCTGCCCGGCTTATCGCCCCCTGCGTGTAGCCTCGCCGTGTATTTCTTGTAATTTAGTCTACATAGCCTATCCCAGAGTCCACTGCAGGTTAACTGTAGGTCTTTTATCTTATCGCTATTCTTCCGGGCGGTATCCTCATGTCGTGTGTGGCCCTCCAGCTCCCCTTCCATTTCCTGAAGTTCCCTTTCAATGCCCCCCTGGAGCCCTTTAGATTTCGAAATGGCTACTCCACGCACCACCACCTTGAACGCCTCCCATACTGTTCCAACCGAGCGCACACTGCCCATGTTTATATCAAAATATTCCTCGATGGCTGCCCTCAAATCCTCCCGGAACCCCTCATCTTGTAATGCCTCAGTCCTAAGTCTCCATGTCGGGATCCGCGCTCTGGGGGGGTTGTGTCGCCACTCTACCACCAACGGCGAGTGGTCAGATAGTACCCGGGCCTTGTATTCCGCTCCCACCATTTCTCCCGCTATCTCAGCCGCTACAAACACATAATCTAGCCTCGTGTGCAGGTCATGTGGTGCTGCATAGTGCGAGTATTGCCTATCCATTGGATGCAGCCTTCTCCACACGTCTTCTAGGCCTAGATCTTTTAACAATGTCCCCAGTGCTTGGTCCGCCGGCGCCGGCTTCCCAGCTTTGTCGACTGACCTATCCATTTTGGGATTCAGGGTGCAATTAAAGTCCCCTCCCCACACTACCGCACCCCCAACCAGGGGGCTAATTTTGCTGTAAAGGGATCTAAAATAAGCCGCTGTATCATGGTTGGGGGCGTACAGATTTATGATATGCACTTCCCTGTTCTCCAGGAGTCCTGTCACCGCCACCATTCTGCCCTCTGGGTCTACCGTTGAGCTAAGCACCTGGAACGGCACGTGCGGCGCCACCCAAGTGATAACCCCTCTAGTGTACGCAGAATACGTAGCCCCCACAACATGTCCCCTCCATTTTTGCCTGACAACCTCCAACTTCTCCCTTGTGAGATGAGTCTCCTGCAGCAGGGCCACATCAATGTGCATCCTTTTTAGATACAGCATCACTCTGTTACGTTTCAGATAGCTATTAAGGCCCCGTACATTCCAGGTCACAATTCTGAGGTTACCCGATGCCATCTACTCGGTTTGTTCCCAACCCACCTCTCCCTTCAATGCTTCCCTTGATGGTTTGGTTTCCGGCTCTCCCCCTTGACCCCCCTCAACAGTTTCCCCCCTCCCTGTTCCCCAACTTCCATCCACTGCACACAACCCAGACCCTCCCCCCACCCTGCCCTACCCCAACAAATGCCCAGCTCCATCCCTGGATCTCAGGCCCACCCGCGTCTGGTCCTGTCCCGTCGCCGAGGACTAGGACCCCGCGGGGCGTCACCGATCTAACAGTGACCTAACTAAGTATATTACTATTGGGTACAAGGGATGCCCCCCAGGAGCTCCCAGTCGTCTATTTTAGGATTGGTGCGTCCAGCCAGTTGATACTACAACGCACTCCCCACAAGCTTAATACAACTCTATAATCAAGTCCCAATGTCTTGGCCATGTCACCCCAGGTGCCACAGCCGTCCGCTACTTATCTCCTGCAGCTCCCATCTGGACATCCGGTTCCTGAGGTCGGCCCTGCATGTCCAGCCAGTCCATTGCCTCGGTCGGCGTCTCGAAAAAAAGGGATCTGTTCTTATAAAACACTTTGAACTTGGCTGGGTAGAGCAACATGTAGCGATGGCCTGCGTCCTTCAGCCTCCTTGTCACTGATCCGAAGTTCATCCTACTACGCTGTACAAGCAGCGTATAGTCCGGGTAGGCCGTGATTTTTGCGAAACCCTTTTCAATCGTTCCTCCCCTCTGGAAAAATTCGAGGATCTTCTCCCAATCCTGATAGTTCAGGATCTTTGAGATCAGCGGCCGCGGGGGGGGCTCCAGGGGGCGGTCTTCTTGTCAAGGCCCTGTGCGCCCTTTCAACCGCGAACCCCTGGGTCAGCACCCCGCCTGTTATCTCCTGTAATAGCATGGATTCCACGTATTCTGTGGGGTGTGATCCTTCCATACCTTCCGGCAGGCCCACTATACGGATGTTATTGCGTCATGCGCGCCCTTCTGCTTGCTCAGCTTGTCCTCCAGATTGCCCACCCGTTGCACGAGGGCATGGAGCTCCTTTCCATGTGCGGCGCACGCCTCCGTGTTCGGGGCCATCTCCTTCTCCAAGGCCCCAGTGCGCTCCGCAATCGTTCGCGCGTCCTGTCTCAGCAGGTTCACCTCCTCCTGGACCGCTCCGATCTTGAGGTCCAGGCCCTCCTGCAGCTCTTTCATTGCCTGGCCCAACTTAGTCTCCCAGGCCACCTTTACGTCTGCGATCGCTGCCAGCACCTCCTGGATCGTGCCCGGTGTTTCCGCCGCTGCCGTGGGGGCCTCCTTGCTCTTGCCCCCCTCTGCTTCTGGGGGAGACCTGGCGTAGGTCTCCATCGTGGACTGTCGGATCCTGGGTCTAACCACTTTAGAGGACATCCTGCTATGTTAGCTGGGCGAGGGCCTGCCGTGCCTCCCTCCGCACAAAGGTCCGCGTGGTCACGGACCACTCTCAGCAGGCCAAGCATGTACTTGTATGTACTTGTCTCTTCTCTCGCGCTCAAAGTGGGCCGTCCCCTCCCATGTGCTCGTACCCTCTTGGTGTCGTGGCCCGGTCTCTGTCGTGTTCCTTCCGTGGCCAGTGCTCGGGTGCGCTCCCATCTTCCCGTGTATACAGAGTTGTTCTGCTGCGCTGTGGAAAACTGCAGCCACCGCCCGCTCGTTCGCGTCGGCCCCAGGATCCGCGGCCACCCAATTGGTGTGCTGCCACAATGAATCCTCCTGGGTTCCGCCGGCGTTCGATCCCATTACGCCGCGGGCCCAGCATCGGTTACCCATGTGCTCGATGAGTCTCGGCAATGTACAGTCTGTAGGTTGTACTAGCTCCGGGTACGTGTGCCCACAGATGTGCGCCGCCTCAGTGAAGCAACAGCGCATTCCGGTCAAGTGCCGCGGTCTGCTTCTAATCGCTGGTCTTGGAGTTCGATGCAGGGGCTTTACAGGACTTACATCTCGTGACCCCCGTTGTCCTCTTTGTCTCTGCCGCCATCTTGTTCCACTCGCCGATCCGGGGCCCGCGGCCCGCAGACGAGTATAACTCAGTGTCCTCACCCTCCACTCGCATCAAAGTTTCAGCGAGTCTAGCCATCATCTTCACACGCATGGGCCTTATTTTCCAGTGCCGGCCGGTTCCCGTGCACGCACTTCTCCTCCAGGATCATTGTAGGATCAGCGGAGCTCCACGAGAGCACGTCCCTTTACATGGCCATCCAAGCCACGCCCCCGGGACTTTTTTAGTGTTGGCATTTTAACTATGTTTTAATGCCTGGTTCCCTTCTCTTCCCATCCCATGTGTTTATATGTAACGTACCTACCGCAAGTTAGTGGGCCTACAGTATCTTACAGGAGTGTAATGTGCCTTTATGGCATTTACTGTTTTATAATACACTAGGTATAAGTTTACTGTCTTGTTTACTAAAGTATTTATGGATCTATGTGATCACTGCGACCCTCACAATTGCAACAGCCGAAAATGCCGACTTTAAACCCCCCCTTTACACCACATATATATATATATATGTATATATATATATATATATATATATATATATATATATATATATAATGAGGGGGATACCCCTGCATACCCCCCAAATTAATATTATATCATATACCCCCACTTATATATGTGGTCTAAGGGGTGGGTCTAAAAAAAAAAGTCGCAATTTTCGACCGTCGTAATTGTGAGGGCGACATTTTGGGCCATTACCGTATTTATTTAACAGATAGTTATTTATAGGTGTGGTCCATTAAAGGTGACTTCACTTTATTTACATTTGTTCACCCTTTGCTAACACTGCTGAATGCCATGGCTGGACCTTAAAGGGCAATAGGGAAAGAACGGGCAGATTATTTCAAAAGAAGATATTTGTTAATATCTAGCTTTGTTAGTGGCAAGCTTCAGACGTTTGAGATGTGCACATTTCTAGCAACATGAAGTTCATAAGGATATGCTTTTGCTATATGCTTTCAGAGAAATGTTTATACATTACAGCACAGGTCAATGCACCATATAATAAAATTGTTTACTTTGTAATACTAAGACTTTAACAAAACATTAAGGATTTCAATCAGGCACACAGCCGGGTCTCGCCTAGCATGTAATGCACAGATGAAATACTTAATTATTATGTCTATAGGTTCAATATTCTGAGTGATCTACCACTCATATCACAGCCGTCTCAAAATAGCCCCAGGCCACAGTGGACCAGTAATCGGGCTGGTTGGCAAAGGTAAATATTTATTCATTATTTAAAATTCAAATCACACATAAGTTTTAATATATATATGGGGCATCAATCGCCAATGTGGTAACAAAAAAATTCAGAAAGTAAGTAAAGCACTTGAATTCACTTTTGAGCAGCACAGAAGATAAAACACAGGGAAAAGGGTATCACTACATAATATCCCCACCAAAAATATTGCCTTAGATATGGCAGTTTGGTTCGCTATAGGTGATATTTTTGGTGAGGTTATTATGTGGGAGCGCGGGTTGGGGGTGTCGCCCGCACATTAAAAAATGATGCAGGGGTTGCGGGGGTGTCCCCTGCAGGGTCCATGGTGTCAATTTCGATGCACAAATATGGTGATATTTTATTTTTTGCATTGCGATATTTTTGCGGCGTAATTAACACATGGAACCAGGAAAAGACAGTTTTGGTTTGTAGAAAAGATACCACTTAAGTTAAGGTTTCCCCCTGCCAAGTTCTTAATTCACAAATGAGCAATTCTACGCAGATGTAAGTAAGCAGCAGTATTCAGGAATGAACAACAGAATACAGTGTTTGAATATAATCTTCCCTCCCCAACAAGAGAGAAAATGTTTTTGGAACTTTGACATTTTAAACTGACAGTTGAAAATGGCTTGGTAAAACAATGAAAAATTTGCAAAAAAGCTTACATTGATATAAATTCCTATGGGAGCACCACTGAACAGGTTCAAACAAACATAAGCTACAATATGATCAACAGAACACACTTTAATTCAGAATGGGAGTGCGGAAATACTTTGAATGGGAAAAGACAAGTGTAAAATTTTTGCAAAAATGCGAATTTGCACCTAATTTGTGCTATGCAATTTTTAATAAAAATGGGTCAAATATACTGTTTCACAATGCGATTCTTAGTTGTGGGTTTAAGTGAGAGTTGAAATTGGGCATCTAGCTATAAAATTGAAGAAGTTATGCAAGTTTGAATGAGAAGTGTTTTTGAAAATAAAGACGTGAAAATGGAAACCAAAATCAGTTCCTGCAATGACAATTATGCTCTAAACTAGAGTATTCAGGCTGGTTACCAGTTAGAAACACAGTAAACCCCAGAGTGGTCCGCGGAAACCAACCCCAGCACCTCCTTTTCCGACTTGGAGGACTCAGTCTGATTATCCGTGGGATGATTTAAGGGTTTTGAATTTTCACAAGACAAAAGAATTTTCCAGAAATTATCACTAGCGCAAGAAATCAAAACTAGGTTTCAGACTGGTGTGACACCATTATAAATTCTTAAGTTAAAGAGAGGATGGGTTGAGATTGGGATATGACAATGCAAATATACTATGGGTTACTATGATTCCTGTTGATACTTACAGTCCACTGCAAATTAAGATTGGACCATCAGGGTTCTGGTCATCCCGATCGGGTCTACAGGCAGCAGGGCACTTCTGGAAGGATGGTCAGATGGGCGGTTCTGGTCAATTGGAATGCACCTCAGATTGGATTGGCCCTTCTGGTCACTGGACACTGTAGAGGGATTGTGAGTTCAGTAAGCAAGCTTGAATGGTAGCAAGCCAGACTGGATCAGAATTATTCTTTCCTGAAGTTTGGGATGGTTCAGGATTTGGGCCTAGCTGAAAAGAGTTCAGCAATTGCAGAGGCCTGGGTTTTGCAAAGTATTATGGATCAGGACAAGATGAAGAAGGCTGGAGCAAAACGCTGCACGGAAATCAGGATGTAGTCAGGAATCGGTGTCTGTGTGTGGGGAAGTTCCTATATTTATCATGCCAAGTGACATCACTCTTTATGGTAGGGGAAGAATTACAGTCCACACCCACTCGGCTGTGATAGGTCAAAGGCACTTGCCTTTTTCTGGTTGGAAGTCCGAAAGAGCTGTCATTTTTGTATGATGTGATTTGGGAACTCCCACATTGATATGAACCACAATTTAACTTTCCCACAAATGCACATTTCTATAACTATGCCCTCTAATAAAAACAGACACATACATTACATATTGTGTGGTTTATCCTGACATCCAACTACCATTTCAGTGAGAGCTATATTTGTCATTCTGTGGAATTTTGTCAATTTTAATCATAAAGATTTGGCCTAACAATTCCAAATTCAGTACATCTCTGGGCGATTACCACTAGAACACGTGTATACAATATTATATTTGCAGCATCAATAGTTTTGCCACAATTATTCTTTTAGTGTAACTTTGGTTTCTTATGTAGTACAGGGTTCACTCACGTCTTCAAAGAAAGAGAATAAAATTAGATTTACAACTACCAACTTTTAGATTTATCCACCTTCTTGAGGCAAAGTTAAGTCTTTAAAGCTTAATTACAAATAGGCATTTAAACACCAAAAGTTCTTGGCAGTTTTTTTTTTACTTTCTTTCAACCGGCAACAGCTGTCAAATTCCTTTCATCAGGGTGGGGTCCTCTGCCCTTGAGAGCAAGGAAGTTCCCGGCCCCTCCCCTGTGGGGATCAGTATGCAGCCTGCCATTGTCCTTGGCTGAACCACAGACTAAAGTCTGATGAGTTCATTGTTGTAAATATGCGAGAACCTCCAGCATCAATTAAGCCTTCCTGCTAGCAGTAGTGTGTCAACCTGAAGTGTCATCATTCCCAGGCTGAGCACTGTCAGGCGGAATTGTAATTACTCAAGACTATGTTTTAACTTGGTTACCTACATCTTCATCAAAACAGAGAAAATGAACATCGTTTATCGGTAGATTTTGACATTTAAAGAATTAGGCCTTTTACAAAAACAGGCTTTTAAACAGGCAATTTTGCACTTTCTGCAGGGGAAAAAGCACATTTAAACTGAGTCTTTTACATCCAATTTTCTTATGCAGCACACACACATTTAATTCAGCATTATTCTGTCCTTGAGTGCTGGGATTTGTCTGCAATCTGGATGTAAGTATCCATCCTTTGCTTGGAGTTCTCTCTGCACAGCCGAAAGTGTCACATGTTGCCATTTTTAGCTGCATTTTCTTTGTGGAACTCAAAGAAATGTTGCTGGTGTGCCTTTTTCATTAGATACATTTCTTAGCTGCTGTCAGTCAATGAGGCCCGGCTTCTCTGGCCACACTGGATGATCTGTAATTCTTTTACTCCCAATGATTCACTGAAAAACGAATGGATCTAGCACCAAAACAGCACTGTGAAGGTTGCAAAAGCTGCATTTTAAAAGGCATTTTCGGTTTTTAGCCCAATTCTGTGGCCTTGCTTCAGGCATTCTCCTGCAGTGAGAATTTTGTTGTCACCCCCACTTTGTGTGGCAGGGGTGTGCAGCCTTTGGTGAGTGTGACCCATGCGCAATTTTGCAGATTTTTGCACGCACATGGGTTGGTGCATCCATTTTTGGCTGTTTCTTTCCCCATTTGTACAGGGGTGAGTGGGTGCAGTCGGGCGCATCGACATGGGTATAAATATCCCACAACATAAACCATGTGACCTAAATGCACAGGCAATACCAGTGACCGTTTGTGAGGGTGTCGCTGTTAAGCATTGTAAAGTGGGGATACACAGTCTTTTCAAGGACCAGCAATGCTAACTTGTTGGGGTTTCTCATGTTGATTGCATGACCAGAGAATACTTTAAAAAGATGCTTTCACAAAAGAATTGACTGCTCGTGACTGACTGACCTTTTGGAATCCTTCACTGTGGACAAGACCTGCCTTGTTTGAGTTGAAATGGATGACAGTCTGTTGTCTTGGTCTGATATATTACGATAGTCTTGGGAGAAAAAGGGGTGTCTTATCAAAACAGAGTTTTGCTGAAACACTCATACTCTTCTTTCTGTTGGATTGTATTTAAGAAATTCAATTGTAAGAGGTTTGAATCACGTTTTGCAGCCCCTTTTTCCTTTTGTAACCAACTGTTTCATTGTAAATTGTGTATACTTTATATTTTGATATTTAAAATATAGGGGGAAGTTGAACCGGTGTGACTAATGAAAGTAAAACCAAAAATGTATTTCTAATTGATTCCTTCCTCATCTTGGAACACTCTTCCTGGTGAAAGTTTGCCACCGCAGGATGCACTGCGGGTCTATCTGCTCGTTTTATTGCCATTTGTGCACATGACTCTTGAAATAATTTTCTCTAGGATATGAGCCAAATTTGGTTCTTTATTTTCTTAGTCAGAAGGCTGATTTTGGTTCTCTGTTGCTTTCCCTTGTTTAGCCCCATGTCCCGTCTCATTTGAAGGCTTCAAGCTTTGCAAGGACTGTGGGAAGACCAACTCTGCATTTGTCACTCACAGCCCTTGCCTGGTGCTTTGGTCCGGATGATAGCGGAGAAGGGCTGCTCCCGCCAGGTTAAGCAGCCGATGGCTGTGACAGATCGTGCTGCCATGGTGTTCACCACTCTCCTTATAATTGAGCTCTGTGGCTCCATCTTGGCCTTCCACTTTGAATTTGTATTCATCTGAGAAGTTGAAAGAACTGGGGCGAGTCTGGCCCCTGAGACGAGGATGAGAACAAAATAAATGTATTTGGAGATCCATTTCTTCTAGTAGCTCCTTTTCGATATGCCACTTTTCTTCATCCTCTACGAAATGCCATTGCCACTCTCTCTCAAGGGAGTCTGCTTCGGACTTTGAAGACTCACCACCCATTCTAGTGTAGGCACCTTCACATATTCAGCTCTTGTAGCCTGGAGCAGTGGGAGGATTTACAACTGGAAATGTTGGTATTTTCATCAAGGTCCTGGCGGCTTGCGCACCAGTGGTGAGCAAGATCCCCATTGCACCTTCAGGCCTGCAGAGGGACTGTTTGGTCACTAACTACATTCCTGTGGGCTTCAGGCTTCTGAATGTGAAACCACTTTGCTGCAGCACTGCATGTCTCTGTCTTCTGTGTGGTAGTCCAGCACCAACTGATTTTGCACTAGACCCTCTGAAAAGGCCCAGGAGTGCTTAAAATTTGCTTTGCCTCAAGATCAGAGTTTCCATCCAAATGTGGTCAGATCTTTGATGAAGTTGGTGACCCAGTACCTTTTGGCCTCTAGTCTTCGGGGCAAGGGCGATATGTAGGATTCCCTCAACCCCAATGTCACCCCTTCAATTATCCGCACTCTCCTCTCTTGGACATCAGTACACATAATAAATGGTTGGCCATCTTGGCTTCTGACCTTTGAGGCATTAATGACCTTGGTTCCTCTGCCGAGTCCATACAGACCTTATCCTAAGACAAGGTGAATGTTTATTTCTAATAGTTAATTGCGAAAGCGGTACAGTACCTCAGGATAACTGCTTCCCCTGTGTCAAAGCTGCACTATGACTTTGCTGATATTTCGCAGTGGGGTTCGCCCAAAGTGGGGATCTTGCCAAGCAACAGTGCGCAGCTCCTTTAGTCATGGATTTCCCCTGTACCCACCCTACTCCTGGGAGACTGGTGGTTCAAGCTATAACATGGGCAAATGCTGCCACCTTTTCCATCTTGCCACCTAACATTCAGTGTTAAAAAGCGTTTATGCCCTTGGTCTTAAGGCTTTCGCTTCTGTCGACTGAGCTTTGCACACTGTTAATGCCTCTTGCAAGATATTTATGCACCTTATTGAATGTGCTGAAGGAGGCAGCAGACAATCTTACTCCCGAGATGGTCTAATTTGGCAGTTTGCTAAACTACAAAGAAGCTGCCAAGCAGATCATACAAATGCACATACACTGCAGATTGTTTGGCCTGCTTGATGGACTCAGGCGGCCTGGACTCAGACAGCACTCTTAGATGTGAAAATCTGGGTGTGTCTGTAACGTGCAGGTGGATCTCCTTGACATGCCTTTCAATGGAGCCAGTATTTTTGACTCCTAGGCAAACGTTCAAGGTGTCCAAGGCCCCAGCCAAGTTTTTTAGACTGGCAGACCCCAGCCTTATGCATCGTTTTGCCTGTGGATATGCATTTCCCCCATCCACCTCATTTGCTCACAGCTCTCGGACACCTTCTGGCAAGCAACAACAGAGAGGAGCTTTCCCCTGCCAAGGTGTAGAGGCAGATGTATATCGGGAGGCAACGTTGTTCTCCTACTCCACACCGAGCCCTACAGATAAGGGGTGTATCAGCCACTTTTACATCCTACAAATAGACGAATACTCCCAAAAAATAAAAAGAGGGAGTACAAATGCTCCCAAGAAACAATAGGAAACAGACCTTGTGCCCCTGCTTTCACCCACATGGATATGTTTGCACCAGTAGTGCACATAGTACCACAGGAAGAAACTGCTATTACTACATGATTGCAATAAGTAAATGTGTATCTTTTAAATTGTATGAATAACTAGATGCAAAGGAATTATTGTGAAAATATTTTCGTTTTCCATTGAAAACATATTTTTATTCCCATTGGGAATTGGACTCCCTGAAAAATCATTTTACTCCCAACTTTAAAAAATAGGGAGCAAAATACTTCCATTTCAAAATCTTATCTGGAGCACTGCCCACCCCTATTTCAAAGTCCATTTGAATTGTACTATTACCATTATTCTCGAGTAAGACTCAGCATGCCAACTCAGTGGATAGCTAATAAGATAATTGTTTGCTTTTATATGGGTCAAGCCTGAACTGTGCAAGTTTGAATCCACTGCACAGCTGAGTCAGCTCTTCAATGGAAGTTCAGGCTTTCCACCTTTACCCTTCTGGCTGTTGCCTTACAAAGAGGGTCCCTCTTTTGGTGATACCTGTAATCCGACCTCCTCCTCCTCCTCCTGTCTGAAGTTTACTAGTCTTTTGGGGCAGACCCACTGGTGACATATGCCCCTGTTTCAGGGTTTCAGGAACGGCACTTTTAGAGGTTTTCTGCTTGCGATTTCCTACCTGTTTCTGACTACTTTCTGATTTATTCTGCAAGACCCACAGGTCTACTACTGTTAGTTTCTTGGGGGTTGTTAGATATTTTTTGTGCAGCTTTCCTTCCATAGTCTTATATGGAACCCCATTATTTTTGCTTTGTTTTTGATCCTGACTTTTTGAAGGGAAGTCAATCCTTGCAGATTCACTACCCTTTTGCTCATTTATTATGGGGAAACTGATCAGTCTTTCAGATGATTTGTTCTGGGACACTTTGTTTCCATTTTTAATTTTTGTATTTTTAACATTGCAAACCGCTCCTTTCAGTGCAGTGCAAAGGGGATACTTTTGTATTCCCCAAGCTTTTTACATATGGGGATATTGGTTACTTTTATATGTGCCCAAAAACAAGGTAGTGGCAGTCGTTACTTTTTACCGTTTTTGCATTAGTTTTGGTGTGCACATTCGTGTTTACTGCAGATGGCTACTAAATGTGACTAATGAATGGCTGTGCCACAGGATTTTCACTTGTTCTGTGGCCGTATTGGAGTTTGGCCTTGTTCCTGTCTTTTCAGGTTAGTAAAGTCTATGTTGGAACCAAGAATCCCTCGAAGAAGAGCAGACTATTGATGATATGTGGATGACACCTTAGGTGGCCCAGTATTCCCTCCAGCGTTTGGCCCAGTGAAGCCCTGCTCCTCTGACTGATTTCCGAAGACCTTGAGTGGTGCTTCAGCCCTTGTACTAGTGGGGCCAACTAGTCTTGACGCCTTTTTGAGGATCCATCCCTCCAGACTCTTCGGAAGTGTCCTTAGAATGCCTGGTGGACTGACGAGCTCTCTTCGGCTACCTGACCAGAACAGTTGCCGTTTACAGGTAGAAAATCGAGCCCCCAGCTACCGCAAGGTGATCCATCACAACATCTGGGGGAAAATCGGAGTCAGGGGGGTAAGTAAGCATTGTTGTGCCCGTCAGCCCCTGTTCTCCATAAAATATCATTAGGAACAATTCCCTTTGTCTCCTCTCTATGCTCCACCCACCTTTTGGTCATCGTAAATTGGGTCAGATATCCTGCCCTTGGGTTATCCTTGGGTCAGGAAGAAATGAGAGCTTTCCCATCTTCTGGCAAATTGTTATAGAACTTTGAATTAGTTTGAAACTAATCACAACCACGAGCCCATTGCATCCTTATTAAAGAGAACTCATACCTGTGAGAAACATTGTGTTGGACCCTTTGACTTTTGGGCAGAAGTCCCCTGTCATCGTAGGATTTGGACTTCGAAAGTTAGTATACTGTACTTGTCACTGGTAGATATATTACTTACCTGCATTGCTTGATTAAGTTGTTTGACGAAGTCTATTAAGTGAATCTAATGGTGATTGTATATATTTGTTTTGTGTGATAGTACTGTCTGCTAGTTTCATTTTTCAGTGTGTTCTAAAGGCTTATTAAATAAGTATTTTTAGAACTGACTGTCTACATTGAATTATTGTGTGCTATTTTGTGTGTCTGGACTCATTGAGGGCCCCTGGCCCCACTCACACTCTGCTGAGACTATGCCTTGACTGCTCTCCATTGCTACCTTGATTGGGTTTTTGCTAAACTCTGAGCTCCCACTTCACCATGACTAGAGTGGCCTCCTAAAATCTGTACACCAGGCCAGATTCTAGAAATCCATTTGAACAGGGGTCCGGTGTAGAGTGTTGCGGCAAATCAACCACATAATCTTCAGGTACATTTGTAAGCATCTTTAATAGCAGTCAGCAATGCAGCTTATAGATAATCCACAAGACAGGACACAAAACCAACGATCGAACAGTGTACGGCGCAGGAACCCGCCTTCCCAGGCTTGCAGGGTTTTTATACAGTAATGCACAACGGTTCGACTATGGAAGTGGTTGCTCCATGTACTGTACAATGGCAACAGTGTACTCAGTTTCAGTGCAAAATACATGATTCTCACAATACAACTTTTAAGCATTAGTAGGGTTCTCCTACCGTGGCGAGTCAACTTTGCATCATGCAGCAGACCTTCTTGGATACATTTCTATTGAATCAGCGATTTTTACTAAAACTGCAGTTCTCCCACGGCTTAGGCAGTGGCTGTCTGCCTAATTGACCTGCTGAAGCCATCACGCCTGCTTGCTTGTGTCAAACAGGAAGTATGTAAGAAGCGGGTAACATGCAGCTGTGTACCTGGAATCACGTTTCAGTTGACACATGCGTACTACGACATAGGACAAAGCAGTATAGGCAGTAAGGTTCAGATTAACATGACAGCCTTGGATAGCAGAAGGAAATAAGACCGAGAAGGAAATAAGCGGGTGACCCAATTCAATTTCTGCCACCACAATCATCAGTGAGCTGCTGTCGCTTTTCTAATGGACTAAGCGCTGAAAAAGTGCTTTATGATTACGTTAAAAAGCCAGTTATACAAAACCACTTTATTCCCTCTGAAATATCAATTCAGGCTTCTTAAAACTCCATTCTACCAGGTTTCCCAATTTGCCTTCGCTTTCTTTCAAAGTTTAGTTCAAGAGCCATTTATGAAGTTACTTATTGTAGTCATTCTTTCAGTTTCAGAAGTGAGCAGGCTGCTTTGTCCTCATCTTTCATCCAGTGCATAGTGCTGCCAAGTCAAACCTTTCTAAATGACATCATTTCAAAAACAATTAGTATAATGTAAAGATGTGTCTTTTGTTGAAGAAGACCTCAGACACCAGGTAGGAAAGAGAACTATTTTACTTAAGTCCAAGTTGACAAGGTATTACAATCAGGTAAGATACGAGGTAAGTAAGGAAGGCACAGGAAGCATCCACCGGCTCCCATTCTCACAGACTCTCGGCTTCAACTGACACACATGAAACATTCAGTGGCACTCACCCATCAACATTCTCCACATTAACATTCCATCTACCTTGCATTCACGCAGCACTGGGGCAGGGGAGACACACGATGTTAGGCAGAAACCTGTGCAGTTCCCTTTGAGAACACTGCAAAAGATTTAGGACTACAGGTGTTACAGTAAACCTACTTGGTAGCAGTCTGTACCACCCAGATTTACCTGGTAGCTGTGGCTGAGCAGTCAGACTTCCCTCAAGAAGAGTTAGGCAGTATGCAAAGTATACACAATAGGCACTCAGATACAATAATACAAGCAAACACTGACCAGAGCTTTGGTATCAAAGTATATAATTATTTATTTAAAAACACACTGTTTGAAACACTCCAGCACTCTTATTGTAAAACACTCTAAACACAGTTACTATTATAATATATACAACCCTTATTCCTTATCAGATAAGTCTTAGTTAACACCACTAATTTCCAGACAGAGGTGAGCGCTTAACTATAGATGGAACTCCAATAAGTTCATGAAGAAGGGAGGGAAAAAGACAGAATATGGAAAGATACACCACTCTAAGATTTAGGAACACTATTAGCAAGGCAGAAGAGCAAAAGTCACTTGTGAGCCAAAGTTCATAGGCTGGGCCCACTCTTAGAGAGAGCAGAGCACAAATGCGCCCAAGATCACACAGTTACACTAGGCTTAGAAAGTCTTGCACAGAGTTCGAAAAGTGTTTAGAGAGGCTCAGAAACGTTTAGCCTTGGTGTCCCAGGCTAACCCAGGTTCGAAAGCCGGGGGCTAAATCTACCCCGTACAGTCGGTGGCAAGGGAAGCCAGGCGGAACATGGTACCTTAAGTGGGAAGGATCCTCCAGCGGTGGCAGTTGTTCCTGGCAGCGGGTGCAAGTCTCAGCGTCGTCCAGGGGAAGAGAAGATCTCGACTTGGAGGAAAGCTGAAGGTTGTTGCACTGCCAGGGAAGAAACCAGCCGCAGAGTTTTCCGGTTAAAGGTATTACCCTTTATTTCGTGGTCGTGGTAAAACGTGGTATCTCGGTTGCCGGGGTGCTTGGCACAGGCAAGGCTGCCACGAGATACGTCAGGAAGGCGAAAAGACGGTGAAACGGGTTATCCCCACCAGTCAAAGGAAGAAGACTCTCCGGCGGGAGATCTCCTCTGTCGTTGGGAAAAGTGGTGAGACGGTCCAGCAGGGCTCCACCGGTGGTGTCGTCGTGGCAGGTCGCCTCAGCTTCTCCCTCGTCGGATTCTTAGGTCCTGTGGCGACTTCTGAAGTTCCAGTCCCCAAAGCCCTGCTTTTATGCAGAAAACCCCCATTCACTCAGCCTAGCTGTCACTCAAACATGCTAAGTGGTGAGCCGGCCGGCTCAATCACTTTGGCCAATCAGGACGGAGTGCGACTTGAGTTGCCTAGGCAACTCAGTCCAGGGTGCCTAAATCCCCCTCCACCCCTCCTAAGTACCCCAGACAGAGTGGCACCACTTTGGAGGGCTTCTGTGGAGAAGCCCGCCAAAAAGTGGAACAAAGGGCTCGACTTGGGTTGGAGTCACAGAAGAGAACACAAACGCCATTTTAGAACCAAGTTTTGGCAAAAAATACCAACCGGAGAATTAATAATAATTAAATAAACCGGCGGTATGTTCGAGGCTATCGTAATTAAATAAATAAAGATAGTAGCCTCAAACAATGGGAAAATCCCATAGAGAAATATTCGCGGTTCAATATAAAAAGTAGTATCCACTGCCACCAGCCAAAACTCGATCAGGGGGGGACGGAGACGTGCCCCCTCGACTAACAGACCCCGGGGCAATTGAATTGCCCCAGCCAGTACGTCCACAATATGATGGTTTGTACTGATTCTGTTCAGAATTTAAGACTAGTAAAGTGAATGGTGACTTTACATGCCCTGGGAGACAGTAGTCAGTCCCAGGGTATGGAGTCTATACTGGGGAGTCACTATGACACCCCTGTGTTACTGCACTGAGGTTGCTGTGTAACACACATCACAAAAACACATAAAGCCCTATGGAGTAAAAGACCCCATAGCCCATTAAACACATCTAGAGTCAAAGGAACACACTCAAATCATGTCCAAGAGTGAGGGTAAAAGAGTCTCACTCTTGGCAGGAGAAAAAAATAAACCCCAAAAAATCCAGCAAAGCTGCTGGGGGACTCACTAGGTTAGGAAATTCAGCCTAAACAGAGAATTCTCCCTAACACACGACACAACACATCCCCCTCCTCAATGCAGACAAAGGAAAGAGGGTACAGAACAGAGCACACAGGGAATCCATCTGAGAAAGCGACCAGAAGTCTGACACCTCCAACAACACTCCAAATTCCACTCAAGACAAGATGCCGAAAGCTTCCACAACTTTGCACTCCATTCCACCATAAGAACAAGGAGCCACGTTCCCACCAAACCATCATCAACAATAACAGGCCAACTCAGCCAATCACAACCCGCAGTCCACGCATGCGAGCCCTGCAGCTGTACACTCCAATCAAGGGGAACCATCCCCAACACCCCAACTCACCACAAAATCCATTAATCCACAGGCTACAACTTTCTCCTCATCAAACGACCAACAAACTACAGTGCACTGAAAGGACAGTAACCAACCATATACTGCCAAAACACTAACCAACATCAAACTCTCCAGAACACAGGGCATCAGGTTCCCACAACAACGCATCAATGGAAAAGGAGTACCACCTCATAATGGTACTGGGTGTCTAACTCAGTGTCTCCAAAAGCACAGGCAGGTAAACCTCCCAGGAAAAACTTCCAACAAACCTCTGGGTGTCCAACATCCCAATACCACAACACAACAGGCATGGGAACAGAATACCCCCAAATTGCCGGCTGTCCAACACCATGGGCGGCCCATGGCTAGCTCAGGCACTGCAGCGGACACTGTACAACACAACAGTCAGGTCGATCCCACTGGCAGACACCGCCTGCTAACAAACACACAATGGTTGGGCCGCCACAAACCCAGCACTTGGTTTGCTAGGTGATGGGCTGAGTTTTACACAACAAGACTCGTAACACACACAACCTCACCCCACATAAATAGGTACATGAGCCTACTGGTACAAGGAATGATATAAATACTTACTCCTTTAGTCCATTTGGTAGGTAGTCCTATGGAAGTAAAAATATTAACACAAAACACATAATCTGACATTTAACATTGCTTTAGCCATTAGCTAGGGATAGGATTATAGAGGCCACATCATATATGCTGGGAACACGCACTCCGGAGTCAACTGACACATCACAGCCCAAACTCGCCACAACCACATCCACTCCAAAGCATGATCGCGGTCACTGGATTAACACAGCACTGGGGCAAGGGAGACACAAGACACAACCTACCAACTGTCAGGCTTGCTTCTGGTTAGAAGGTATATACCATCCCCAGTGCGCTATTACTTCTAATATAAATACATGTTTAGATGTTGCATTGCACATCACTGAAATTCCTGCTTTAGTTTCCAAAAACACAAATAACTCCTTTTTGCATGTGGATACTTATGTGTAAATTCTTCTAAAAATCAATGCTATTGATGTACTTTTTTGATAGTTGAATATTAATCGTGTGCAATCAGCTCAAAATATAATTTCTTATTGAGTAATTTAATTGTCAATCTTCACTTGTTAACAATAGTCCTTGAATAACAATTATTGTTAAATTTCAGGTCTTCTGATAGTTGTTCAGTAATACTACACCTATACGATGACTGTCTTCTTGTCGCTAAATTATCATATTTCTCGGATATATGCCCAGTCAGCTCACCTATGACGCCTCTTTCAAAGCCTTTCTCATCTCTTTTCCCCTGCAGATCTGTTTTTGACGTAAACTGTTTTTTTTCCTCTAAGGTGGCCTTTCTGCGCTTTGGTATTGCCTCCTCTTCATCTCCTACACCAACATCCCCCTCCTACTGCTCCCCCCCACGCCCGACTACCTCCATTTCTTTTTTTTTCTACCCTCGCAAATGAAGACATCTCTCTCCTGATGACTCATCCCACTGCTGCACCCACTGATCCCATTCCATCGGTCCTTTTCTCGAAGGTCTATCCCGCTCTTCAATCTTATACCACATCTTTCTTCAATATTTGTCTCCTAACTTCAACCTCCCCTCCTCCTTCAAACATGCCTCCATCATTCCTATTTTAAAGAAACCTTCTGCTGACCCCACTCTTGTTTTAACTTCTGTCCTATTTCTCTTCTTCGTATCTATCTAAGCTACTTGAACGTCTTGTCTATCTACAAGTCTCCTCATCCATATCTAACAACTCTATCCCCCCCCCCGTTTTCAATCCGGTTTCCATCCTATGCACTCAACCGAAACTCAACCGAAACCGCTCTTCTTTCAGTCCTAAACTCGTTACACATAAAGCATTACTCCAAGCACTCTTCCGTTCTTAATTTTTAGACCTTTCTGCTGCTTTTTATACTGTAGATCATTCACTCTTGCTATCTTCCCTGCCATCCTTTGGTTTTTCCGGTTCAGTTCTCTCCTGGTTCAAATCATGCTTGTCCCAACTGACATTTTCTGTTTCTTGGAGTGGGACAGCATCAGACTCCATCCTCTTGCTCATGGTGTTCCACAAGGATCAGGTTTGAGACATTTTCTCTTCTCTCTCTATACTTCCCCTCTTGCTAAAGTTATCTCCTCTTATGGCCTATCTCACCACTTTTATACTGAGGACACTCAGATTTTTCTCTCCTTCTCCTCCTTTTCATCTGACATTCATACTCGGCTGTCTTCATGTTTATCGGCCATCAAATCATGGATGTCTTCTCATTACCTCACACTTAACACCACAAAAACTGAAGTACTCTTTTTCCCTTCGACTACCATTCCCTCTCATATTCCTCCTTCATTTATCTAATTTCCCCTGCTCAATTTCCTATTGTACCTACTGCTCGTAATCTGGGACTTTGCTTTGATTCTGCTCTTATCATTTCAACATCACATTTCTATCTCTTCTCACGCCTGCTGTTATCTATTTAATATCTCCAAAGTCCGGTCTTTCTTAACTTTTGATGTAACTAAGCTACTCATATCTTCTGTCTCTTCTACTGTTCCACTACACTTTTTGGTCTCCCAACCTCTCGACTTGCTTCTTTAAAATCTGCTTTCAATGCTGCTATTCGGGTACTCTTTCGTCTGACCCTACGTGAATCCATATCCTCTGCTCTTCTCACTCTTGGCTAGCTCCCTTTTCACACATAGCTCAAATTGAACTTTCTGTGCTTGGTCTTCAAATCACTCTACGGTCTTACTCCAGATTACCTCTTCTCACTGGTTTCATTTTACACTCCTCCCCACTCCCTTCGCTGTGGTTCTCAGTTTCGTCTTGTAGTTCCAGCTTCCCCCCGTGCCCAATCACGCTTCCACACATTTGCTCCCCTTGCCCTCCCTGCATTGGAATGTTCTTCCCTTCTCTCTACGATCTATCACTACCTACTCCTTATTCCGCAAATCGTTGAAACTTCATCTGTCCCAGCAGGGTTGATCTCAGGATGCTTATGTCAAGCTTTCATTTGTTACTATTGTACCGTTTCTATATTGTTGCTATGTTAAGCCCTTTGGATTAAGGTGCTATATAAGTCCCAAATAAATACAAATACTCTGTTTTTAGTTTTCAATCATTTGAAATGAAATTGAACACTAGAATAGTTAATTAAAGACTATTTTATTCAAAAATATTTTTATTGGCAATTGTAAAATAATTGCATTGTTCAGCATTACGCATATTGCCGCTTTTATCCATACATGCATATAATGACTTATAATAAACAACAACAAAACACAAAAAAAACTTAACAGTGAACTATCTTCACATTATTAGTCAGTGGTTCGTTACCAGTATCCCTTTCAATCCTAGTTACTTGGGGGTACAATTTGCACCAAACTCTTCTTCTGGTTGGGGAATGACTATTCAGGCCAACACTATCCCCTTATTATTTTGATAGTACTATGCAACTTATCACTGGTAAGTCTTTTGTGCGTTCAAGGGGGTTTGTCATCAGATGGATGAAACATGTCCCAAACCAACAATTTCCAGGATTCGTATTTAGTGCTCACGTCTTCTTCTGACCTAGACACCCCTTCACCCCGCACCCTAGTCTCTGCTTCTGCCCAGTGTTCAAAATCTCTGTACCATCTTACATATTGCGGACATTGCGATAGATCTCTTGGCAAGTATGCACACCATGTCCATGAATTTGAACACATGTTTGAATTTGCTCATTCTGGGGTATGCGCCTAGTAAGCACTCCTTCGGGGTCCAATCATACTGTACGATCCCAGCTTTTCTACAGGCTTGTTCTATTCGTGCCCAGAACTGCTGCACACGTACACATCCCCAGAACATGTGTATCAGCCCTGCCTCCCCCATACCACACAAAGGGCACAATGGTTGTGTTACTGCTAAATTTGGCAATCCTATGTGGTGTCATATAGGTGCGGTATAATACATTTAGCTGGATCAGCTGAAATCGGACATTTCTAGACACTTCCCGGGCGTATGCAAGTACCCTCTCCCATTCCTTCTCCGTTATATCTACTCCTAGATCTGTTTCCCACCTCATTTTTAGTGTTATGCTTTTGGGATTGGGCATGTCTTTCAATTCCCCCTATAATCCGGATACCGGTTTCCAGCCATCGCTCAGATTGTGCATTAGGGTCAGCAAGGGAACTGCTGTCGACTCCTCAGGCCATTTCTCCCATCTACCTCTTGCCGAACCCTTTGGTACCAAAGAAACTGTCCTCTAGTCAACCCATCCTTCACCAGCAGTGATTCAAACTCTCTAAAAGGGCCCTCCTCATGTACATCGCCCCAAGTGTAGATACCCCCACCTTTCCCAGTACCTTACCACTGTGAGATCTGTCCTATCTCTAAAAAATCAGCAGCAATCGCGGTCTCAGGTGAGTAAGGATGTTTGTATCTTAGTAGGGCTGTGGCTCTAATCCACACCGGTCTTCCCAATAGTACGACCATGGGGGCGCTCACCAAGCAGCACAGTGGCACCCACAAAATTTCCTTTAGGCGTGCTGGAGCTACCAGTTGCCGTAGTAGTTCAGTTTCCAATGTACCTCATCCGAAAGCCATCTAGCCCCATAACTAAGTTGTGCTGCCAGATAGTATTTCTCCAAATCTAGCAACTGTTGCCCTCCCTCTCTGTAAGGCAGACCCAGCGTGGCAAGCGACAGTTTGTGGCGAGTGGTACCCCACAGGAATTCCTGCGGTAGTATTTCTAATAGGCGAAAGAACGAGGTCTTGATGTAACAGTGTACATTCTGGAAGTAGTATAAAAATCTCGGCAGGATGATCATCTTGGGGATGGCTGCCCTGCCCATCATTGATAGTGGTAGACTGCAACAGAACTTCATGGATTTCCGTAGGCCCTTCACCACAGCTGCGGTATTGTTCTCATGCATCAATTCTGGCATGTGTCTAATGTTCACTCCCAGGTACTTAAAGGATTCTAGTTGCCACTTAAGTCCCACTTTCGGTAGGTCTTACACGTCCTTCCCCCTCAGGCCTGCCAGTGGGAATATACAAGATTTTTCTCTACTGAAACAGATCCCTGATACCCTTGCGTATTAGTCCAGTTTATCCAGTAATATTGGCGCATTTAGGTGCGGGTCTCGCAGTTACAATAGTCTATAGTGTGCATATAGTGATATCAAGTGGCTTGTTCCTCGTACCATGATTCCCACATCGTAGAATTGCTTTCTGAGGTATACTGCTGTCGGCTCGAGTCCCAGCACGTACAACATGGGAGATAACGGGCATCCCTGCCTGGTGCCTCTTTGAATATCCCAGATTGGTGACACTACCCTCCCCGACTTAACTCTCAAAAGTGGTGTGGTGTATAGAATTCTTATCCACCTAATAAATTGCTCACCAAATCCAAATTCCCTCAACACTGCGAGCAGCCACTCCCAGTATATCGAATCAAGCGCTTTTATTGCGTCCAGCAATATTATTGCCTACTGCGCTTGTGAGTCTGCCGTCTGCGCAGGTTTACTGCCATGTTGCGGCCTGGTATGAAACCATTTTGATCTTTGTGTACTAGGTCGCCAACCACCCTGGATAGCCGCTTTGTTAGTATGGTCATCAATATCTTGAGGTCATAATTTAGCATTGCCAGTGGCCGGGATGAGCCACATTCATCAGTGACCTTTCCTGGTTTGGGTATTGGGATCACCAGTGTTTCCCTCATACTTTCCGGTAGCACCGCTTTTTCGTATGCTTCCCTGAATACCTCGTGTAGCACCGGTGTCAGAGCCGGTTCATATGCCTTGTAGAACTCTGGGGGGAGCCCGTCGCTCCCAGGAATCTTGCTGGTCGATAGTGACTTGATTGCCTCACTTACGTCTTCAGGTGAGATATCCCTCTCTAGTACCTCACAATGTGTCTTGTCTAATTTGGGCAAACCTATTTCCTCCAATGTACCCAGTATATCTTCCTCGGAAACCAGGATGTCGTGACTATACAGGCGCAAATAGAATTCCCTGAAGGTGATGTTTATCTCCTGCTGTGTCTTGTGCACGGCGCCAGCTTCATCTTTCAGTTCAGTTGTTAAGTGTTTCGGGTGTTCCCTCTTGCATAGCCACGCTAGTAGCCTGCTCAGCTTGTCCCCTTCCGCGTGTGCCCTGATGGTTTTCGCAATGTGATCAAACTTTGATAATCTCCCCCAGGCATCTTGGCAACTATGCCTAATTTCTGCTAATTTCACTTCCTTCCCTCTGGTTCCCTGGGTATTAGCTTCCATTTGCTTAATCTGCTCCTCCCACTCTTCCAAATCGTTCCTCAATGTTTTCCTAATGCCCACCGCACCCACAATTATCTCTCCTCTCACCACTACCTTCAATGCCTCCCACACCGTGCTCCAGTTACCCACACTACCCACATTTCTTTCAATTAATTCCCCCAGTTTAATTTTGAGATCTTCTCTAAAAGTCTTGTCCGTTAGTGCATCCACTGGCATATGCCACAGTGGTATTGGGGGCACGGGGGTCTGGGACCCTGCATTCTCCATCCATTCAGAGGCGAATGACCAGTGACCAACCTACCCAAGTACTGTGCCGATTCTATGTGTGACAGGTGGATTTTGCCTATGAATAGATAATCAGTTATGATATTCAGACCGTGCAGTGGGGTAAAATAGGAATAGCCTCGGTCCGTAGGGTGCAGTTCCCTTCACACATGCACCAAGTCTAGATTCTATATCATTGCATTCAGTGCCATAGGGGCAGCCCCTGCCCGGTTCATTGGAGGGTTGGACCTATCCAGATCTAGATCCCCTACACAATTGAAATCAAGCCCCCAGATGAAAAAGCTTTCTCGGTATGGGGTAATTCTGGCACCTAGTATGGTGAGGTGCGCTGGGATCCCGTGATTCGGGAAATAGGAGTTAATTATGCATATTTGGGTTTGTTCAATATAGCCTCTCAGTATTACGTACCTTCCATCTACATCTGCCTCCATCTCCAGTAATTGGAAGCGTACAGCAGCATTTATCCACGTAAAAACACCATGTGCATATTTGGAGTATTCCACTCCGTATCCCTGTTCCCTCCCACCCCCCAGTGTTCCTTTACCTTGGCCACAGTGTCTTCCGTGAGGTGGGTTTCATGCAACAGAGCAAACACTTTCTTCCTGTTTAAAAAGGATTTAACACTGTTCCTTCGCACCCTAATATTAGTTGCCATGATAGTGCAATGTTCTCTTCTCTTCCCTTCGCACGCCCTCCTCCCTCCTCTTCCCCCACAATGTATCCCCAACTATTTCTCTTTCCCCTCCCAGCAAGCTTAGCTCTCCTTTTCTCCCCGTCATCGCAAGCGACCAGTCCCCCACTGTTACCAATACATGTGACAAGCACAAAACTTTCCAAACAAAACCAAACAACTACGCCCAGCAGCTTCTTCACCCCTGCAGCGCTCGGGCACCCTTGCATCGTTCTGACCCGTCTGGGTCTTCGTGTACGAGTTATGTCATGCCAACAACAGGTCGACACTGGTCATCTCATGGGCTAGACCTATGGGTCCTGGCCAAGTGGCCCAGTAGTTCTCACGTCAAACTCAATTTCTTGACATGGCTGCAATGAACCTTAAACGTTTTTTAATGAACCCATAACAGTCTTTTTTGGTGAGCTGCCTTACACCCTAGCTCGCTCCACCCCCTCCCTCTCCTCCAGCCAAATTGTTGTGCTCCATCCACATATTAGCTGCAGCCGAAGTCTTCTGAAAGACAGCCCTTCCGTTATAAATCACCTTTAGCCTGGACGGGTACATTAACATGTATTTGAGGTTTAATTGCTTGAGCCTGGCTTTGACCGGGACAAAGGAGTTTCTCGCCCTTTGTACTGCGTGCATGTAATCCGGGTATATAGCTATTTTGGAATTGTCCTGGCTTATCGCTCCTCCTTCCCTCGAGTATTTTAGTATAGTTTCCCTGTCTCGGAAGTTCAGAATCTTTGCCATCATTGGGCGAGGGTGCGATCCTCGCGGCGGTCTCCTTTGCAAGGATCTGTGGGCCCTCTGCACCACAAAACCCTGTGAGAGCCCGCCGGTGCCAATCCCCTGTAATAGTAGGGTCTCCACGAATTCTGTGGGGTTCGGGCCTTCCATCCCGTCGGGAACTCCGAGCAAGTGCACTTTGTTGTGCCGAGCCCGTCCTTCTGCATCTTCGGACCGTGCCGCTAATGTTGCTGTTCTTTTCTCCAACTCCTTCACCCTCAATTTCAGGTCTTCTGTGGTCTCTGTTGTTTCCGGCAGCCCAGTTTCCGTGGTGGTTACTCTTTCCATCAGATTATGCATGTATCAATTATCCAGCACCTGGCCTTCCTTGCTGCCATCTTCCGGGGTCTTTTGTTCGCTTTGTGCCCCAGTGCTACATTGCGCAGGTTCACGTGGTTTGGTTGCAGCAAAGGAGTCCATGATCGTGGACATCTTTTTCCCTTTGGGTGGGAACATTTCCTTCTATGACAGTGCAGAAGTAGGTTAGTGTCTTTAGCCTGATGCTTTATTCTTCTTGACGCTGTGCAGTCTCGCTTCTTGATGTAAAGGGGACGTTAACTGGCAGCTTCAGCGCTCGGCAGTGCTCACCCATGCCATTGGTAAGGGTGTCTTGTGTCCAAATGCGGTTCCAAATATTTGGCTGGCAGTGTCTCTTCCAGTCTTGATGTGGGATCCGTTGGCCCTTATGTGTGTCAATCTTGCCTGGTTCCTGACCTGGGGGCTGCCAGGAAGTTGATTGATTGCTCTGCTATCCCTTGGCCGCCTCTGTCACTCGCTGCGCTGGCCCCTGTGTGCAACACAAGTGCCCGCATCCCCTGTAGGTTCGCATTCCTCTACTGTTCCGTGCTTGTGGCAATTCTGATTGTGCAGTACCTTGCATCCCTTTTCTTGGCTTCTAACCTCCCTTTAGCTGTTTGTCCTTACCGTTGGGTATATCAGTGGGTCGCTTCTGCACAGGGCACTGCTGCAGTTGTATGCCGAATGCGCAGTGCCTTTGTCACTTTGCCTTGTGTGCCCCTTATTTTCTCTGCCCTTTAACCAGCCTCCCTGTGTCGCAAATTGCTTATGTGGCCATTCTGCACTGCAATATAGCAGTGCGCCCCCCCTCCCCCCCACGCTATATTGCAGTGTATCTATTTACCAGTTTGGGGTGCAACTCTCTCTGGTCGTGCGCAGTCTGAGGTGTCTCTCGTGCTGTGTCAGGCCGCTCTCTTTATCCAATTGCCGGCCCCCTTTTCTCGCCCATTGTGCCTCCTGGTCCCCGGGTTTTGCTGTGTTAGGAGGAGAAGGCCTTGTATCAGCTGCCGTGTTGTGGCCTGTTAGTGTGACCTCCCCCAGCTTTGGCCATCAACAGGCATGTTGGGTTCCTCAAGTCCACTTCGAAGTTTCTTTGCCGTGATCGCACTTTCTAGTGCTTCGTAGCGCTGCTCGCCCGTGTACCCTAGGCGCCTCTCTGCGGTCGCTGCGTTTAGGTCTCTCTGTATGGCCAATGAGTGCATGTCTCTGATCTGTAGGGGACGGTCCTTCAGCAGCTCTGCGCCCCACCCGTCGTCTCCGAAGCGTAGTTCGGCCTCTCCTTGTGCTTCCTACCCGTTTGCCCGTGTCTCTGCTCCACGGGTTGTTTAAAGGATGTCGCAATGTTCAGTATCTGACTTTAAAGTTTGAGAGCGCCTTTTGGGTGTGTGGGGGTATGCCCTCTTGTGTCGCTGCTCTCCTTCCACAGCAGTCCCGCAATTATGAGCACTGGGGCCCTAATTCACGGCCGCTAGTCGCTGGCTCTGCCTCCTGGGCTGTCTTACCGTGCCTTTTGTGCATGTCAGCAATCCGCCATCTGGCTCTGTGTTGCGCTCCACTCCGATCTCAGCCGCTGTACCGTGTATATCACGGCTTGTGTTCCGCACTGTCACTGCGTTCAGGGTCCGTCCCTGGCCCTCTCTGCGGGAACCCGGTGTCGCAATGCGACTGCACTCCAGCTGCAGTCAGAGTCACTGCCTCTTCCACACACCATGGCGCCAGCCGCCTCCTTTCCTCACAGGCTCACTGCTTCTTGCTTGCACATAGCGGGGAGATCCCCATTGGACACCCCCACCTCCTTAGGTCAGAATAATAGTACATTGAAATGAATACACAGACAACTTTTTTAAAGTTCTTTGGAAAACACAAGGTCACAGTTTATTTGGAGCAAGACAACTTGGGACGGTCCCAGCCACATCACAAAAAACAGTCAGATACGGGTGAACCATGTCACCTCTTTAGCCACTGGCCAAACAGTCAGATACGGGTGAACCATGTCACCTCTTTAGCCACTGGCCAAACTGACAAAAACTGCTGGTTATTCCAGCTACACTGGTACTACCAGCAGGACACTCAGGGGCACTGACCAGGAGATTGTTGGCCTAAAGGCCTAAGTAAGGGAGTCAGTGCCCGTCGAGGGATCGGCTCGAGCCCGGCGGGAGCTGCAGGGCAAAAGACTGATGGCCTGCCGCTCCCGCCCTTATAAGTGTCCCCGGGGAGATCTGACCGGAAGCCAGGTCCCCGGGGACACCTCTTCCGCCTTGCTGAGGTGGGAGGAAGAGGAGAGGCATGCCCAGCAACCGGAAGGGGGTGGCCAGAGGGGACAGCCCGCTATGTAGGCTGTCCCTCTAGCGCCCCCTGCGGGGGCCGGTCAGCCTCTGACCAGAGTCATTGTCACCCTCCAGTTTCAGGTTATGTACAGCTCCACTTCTTCACACCCGATCGATCTCTCTTTGAGCTTTCTGGCATTCCGCATGGTTTGCCCTGCCTTGCCTTCACCCAGTCAGGGGTGTCTGCAGTGTATCACCTCGCAGTGCCCTGGCCCCTATCTCCGACCTTGCGCACCAGCACCAGTTTTTACATGAGCCGCACTTCAGGCCAGAGAGGACTTGGGTCGCCATTCTCGGCTGCAGGTTCAGGGGGATTCTGCCCTGGTCGCAGCCCCTCCTCTTCTCCGCATCAGTGTTTCAGCTGCGTCAGCCATCTTGCCTGTCTCGAGGCTCTCTCTTTCAGGCTCCGATCCTCAGTTGTCTGGCCCCGATTTACATCGGATTTTCCCAGGAAATCTGGGGAAGTGCTTCTCACACTTGTGGGTACAATCAGTATTTCATAAATCTTTACATGCCATTAGTATTTAGGATCATAGCTAGGATCACGAGGGGAAGCTCTCCCCAGGCACCTCTTCCCTCCATGGACTCAGGCCACGCCCTACATTATTTAAAGGCTATTATTACATTTGAGCTGACTGCATAAGATTCAAATTCGATTATAAAACAGTATATCAATTATATTGATGTTTAGATAAACTTGCACATACGCATTGACATGCAATAAGGAGTTCCTTCTGTTTAGCTAGCTGGGCTCTTTAGATGTAGAGCAAGAGTTCTGATGCAAAGGGCTTCTCTGTCCTGGGCTGGTTGCAGAAACAGAAGGTGTGGGTAATAAAGTCTCAGCTGTTGTGATGGCTGTTGCGTCCTGCTGTGTCCCTGTCTTTTTAGACTTTTCTGATGAAGTTTCCCTTTGGATTGTCTGAATTTCTGCCTGCATTTGCACCTTGTTTAAGCCACTGGTCGCAAGCTTTTTTGCTTTGCAGATCTTCTTTTGCTACTCTGCCCTCATTGCGGTTAAATCGCTCTAATAGCCTGCAGAGGCTCCCACCTTCATTAGTCATTAGTCTGACGTTCACTTAATCTTGTGGAGGTTCAATGCCAGCTATAGGCATTGCCTGAAATATTTCACCATGGACCCACTGTAGCCACCAAATGTATGGAAGGGTTTCACTCTATCCCTAGTTACTTTTGGAGCAGTCTGCGACTTCCCCCAGAAGAGGGTTGTTAGAATGACCCTGTTGATCGTAGAACGTGTCCTGGTCATTCACTCTCCCAGGCTGCATCGGTAGAAAAATCCTTTTTTCATGCTTGTCTTTATTTTCAGTGATGCAACACTAAAAGCCATGTGTTTAATGTCTGCAGTAGACCTGGTGGCAATTTTCCTTAAAATGACAAAGCCCTCGATTCTAAAATGGCCGCAGAGAGGAGAGCACCGTGACCGATGCTCTACTGAACCTCGGGGCCTCCACAGAAAGTCGAGCACTGCAGAGCCCCCCCAAGCAACATTCTAGCATTGGGGTGTAACCCAGACAAATGGAGGCATATAATCCCGGACCCCTGGGAGGAAACAGTGGCACTAGATGCTGTGAATCCCAACGTACCCCAGGAGGCGGCCTCGTGGGAGCTGGAGAGCCAGGGGAACAAGGAGCTGGGAAGTTGAGTCCCAGGGCATCGGAGCAGACAAAGCTGGAGGCTCGCTGCAGCAAATGAGAGACAGTCAGAGACTTGTCGGGTGGGGAAAGGGGGTACGCCTGCACCAAGTGACCTGGCGGCACCCAGGGGGCATGGTGAGAAGGGGCTCCCCAAGTATCGGATCAGACAATATCGGAGGCGGGGGCCCAAACCCTGCAACAGCAAAGGAGTGACAGCCACACAGAACCAGCGGCAGGTGGGAAGATGGGAACGTCGGCACCAAGAGGACCTGGGGTGCAGGGCCTGCGAGCGGTCCTGACATAGTGAAGCAGCAGGCTTACCGGCCCGAAAACAAGGAAGTGGAGCGAGAGCCTTGGAAGGAAAGAGGGCGACAGAGAAGGGAAACTCAGACCAGGGACCCAACTCTGCTACGGAGAAGGCAGCACGGCCCGAAAGTGAAGAATTGGTGTGAGTTCTCAGCAAAGGGGGAAAGCACCAGAGGAAATTGGACAGCACACCTTGAATCCGGAGCACGGTCTGCATGGACGCACAAGGAAGCTGTGGTGAGGAAGAGCAGGAGAGCCACTGTGAGTGGCACCGGGCCATTGGTGTTGGTTGGGAAGCTGAGGGACAGCGGAGAGACCCCCATATCAGGCAGAGGTGCCCAGTCTGACTGGGAGGAGAGCTGAGAGGCCCAAGAAATACCAATCCGGGCTCGACCGGCCACTAGTGCTTGGAGAAGGTGATGAGACCAGGCCAGGGATCCGGAGGGCCCGGGGGGACGGCCGCAGTACAAGATCATCAGGGTTCAGGTTGGGACGGCAGATGGGGGTGGGGGGGGTCGGAGCAGCAGGTAAGGGAGCAGCAACCCTAGTGAGGGGCAAGCAGTGCAGGGCAGACCCCCACAAATGGACTGAACCACTGGGGGGGGTGGGGTGACACCAGACACTTGAGTGGAGCTAATAATCGCTGTAAGAGGCCGCATCTCCTCCCGCCCCAAGAGGTGGGGGAGAGAGGCGGCCTAACCCAGGCCACGACCGGGGGAAGAACCCGAAGCAGCACTGGAACAGAAAAGTGGAGAACCAGCCAGAGACGAAAAAGTTCAAACCCACTGTAAGAAGAGTGAGGAGGCTCCCATCCCCGGCCTGGAGCAGAAGAGGCGGAGAGTGGGGCCGGGAAGACAAGGGGAGAACACCTCAGTTGGAAGGCTTGGGGCCATGGACAATGACTAAGACCAGGGGAAAAGAACAGACGAAACCCCCGAAAGGGCCCAGAAAACCACTGTAAGGTAATCTCCAGAAGATGTGGAGTAGGGAGGTGACCTCCTCCCCACCTCCCCGGAAGCCTAAAGGAACAGGAGCAAAGAGACCAGAGCGAGCCCCAGAAGAGGAAAGGTCCAGAACAGCAAGTGACACTCTCTCCTCAAGCAATATTTTACAGAATTTGGGGTCAAAAACACAGGACTATAATGAGGGAGGATCTGGCCTCCCCACTCAAGGAGATAAAGCAGGACGTGAACAAGATGGAGGAGAGGATGAACAAAACTGAAAGAGCCATACAAGAACTGACAGAAGACTCGAGGAAAACAGAGACTTGGGTAGAACAGATGGCGCTAGCAACCCACAACTTAGAACTGCAGACAGAAGATCTAGAGAACAGATCTTTTAGGTCGAACATTTAGGTCAAAAAATTGCCAGAAGAAGTATCAGACAAAGACCTAGAGGGAGTGATAAAGGGCATCTTTGAGGACCTTCTTAACTCCGAGGAGGCGGTGGAAGTGAGAAATGACAGTATCCATAGAGTGGGACCACGGAGTTCGGACCCAGGGGCCCGTCCCAGGGACGTCTTGGCTGCCCTCCAGGACTACAGAATCAAGGAACGGATCTTAATACAAACAAAGAGAGCTAAGGAAATAACCTTCAATGGGGCAGAGCTGCTGCTTTTTCAAGATCTTTCCCAGATGACCCTGACCAAAAGGAGGAAAATGGCCCCGATTACGCAGGCTCTCAGACAGGACATATGCTAGAGATGGACTTTCTCCTTCGGCATGGTGTTTGAATGGCAGGGCAGGCAACATCAGATCACCAATATGGAGGAAGGAGCGAAGATCTTTAGGCTGGAGGAAGTAGAGCAAGGGGACAAGGCCTCTGTAAACTAAGGATCAAGAGAATCGAAAAAGCTGGGAATGGTCAACTGTGGCGAAAACAAAAAGAACAAAAAGTGGGGATACTTACCACTCTTGGAAGGCCCAGTCACCGGACAGAGGGGAGAAGGGCATATCCGCTAAAGAAGTCTTGTGCAGGAAGATAAAGGGGTAGAGGAACAAGGGCTAAGCTCTTGGAATAAGCCTGGGGAGGGCGACTAGGGGGGAGAGAAGGGTCGGAGGGGAGGGGGTGGGAAGGTAGGAATCAAGAATGGTTAGGGGAGAACCAGCTTTGGCTCAGGCTGCGGTGTTTAGGGGACTCAATTCCTGAGGGGGACATTCGAGGGGGGGTCTAGAGGCCGGTTGAGCTCCTCCAGGGGAGGGGAAGGAAAGAAGGAGGGAAGTGGAGAGGAAGGGACTATGAGGAAAAGGGAATACCCTAGGGGGATGGGGGAACTACAGTAAAATAGACCTGATATCCCTGAATATAAAAGGCCTAACTCCCTGGTGAGGAGGAAAAGGGTGGAGAGGTATCTGCAGAGAGAGGGGGCTGACATAATTACACTACAGGAAACGCATGTACAAACACGGGGCAGGGACCGTCTGAGGGTGCAGGGGTTCCCCACTAAATCCAGTCTACGGGCAAGAATAAGAGGGCGGGAGTGTTCATCTAATAGTAACAGATACGGACAGAGATGCCTTGGGGAGGTATATAGCAGTAAACCTGAAGGGGACGGGGGAGAGATTCACTGTGGCAACTATCTACACCCCAAATAAAGGTCAGGACAGTTTTCTTCAAAGCTCCTTGATTAGGCTTGAGAAATCCACAAAGGGCCCCATAATTTTAACAGGCGATTTCAATATGGCTTGGGACCCAGCAAAGGACAGATCAACAAGAATGAAAGGAACCTAGGGGAAACCCTCAAAGGAATTGGTAGAAAAGGTTGAGAGACTAGCCTTAGTAAACGTGTGGAGGGAGGAAGGAGGCAGGAGGCAGGGAGTGGTTTACCTTCTAGTCACATGTCCATCGCTCCTCTTCAAGGATTGGATGTGTGGACCTCTAGGAAACTCCTGGGTCGAGTGGGAGCCATTGAGGTAGAGGCGATTATTTTATCTGACCACGCCCCCATAAAGGTTCAGGTAGTTAGAAGGTCAGGGTCCCTGGGGCTATGGAAGTGGAGGTTTCCAGGGTATCTGTTCAAAGACGAGACGCTGAGGCGGGAGTTGGATGGGGAGATAAAGAATTTTTTGGGGATAACAGGGAGAGGGAGACTTTGCGGCACGCGAGATGGGACGCTTTCAAGGCCACTATTAGGGGAAGGAGTATATCAATTAAGGCATGGAGGGACAGGGAGATGACATTAGAGGAAAGACATTTAGAAGTGAAGTTAAAGGGAGTAATGGGTAGGATGGGCACAGGTGAGAAAGGAATACAGAGCAATAAAGGCGCAACTGGAGATTATTCAGGCAACGGCGGCAGAGACGGCGCTGGCATACCTAATAGAGAAATATTATATAAAGGCCAACAAAGCGACAGATTGCTGGCCAGGATGCTGAGAAGGGAGGAGAAAGCTAAAATGATTCTTAAGGTACAGGTGGAAGGCTGGGGGGCAGAGGGCCCAGCACAGACAACGAGGACATAGTCCGGGAATTCTCAAAATTCTCAAAATTTTACACAGAGATGTACATTTCAGCCAAACCTTTAGAACAAAGTCAAACTGACTACTTGAAAGCCCAAATTCTAACCCAAGAGAAAGAAGCACTAGAGCTAGATATCACCGTGGAGGAAGATTAGAAGGTCATCGTGGCCCTCCCTCAAAATAAGTCTCCGGAACCGGACGGGTTCAACACAGAATTTTATAAAATGTACAGGGAATCCCGGGTTCCGTATCTGGTCTCACGATTTAATGTGATGGGACAGGAGGGAAGGCTAACTACCATGGAGGGAACAAAAGTGGTTCTCCTCCCCTACGAAGGGAAAGACCCAACGTTCTGTGGCTCGTACAGACCAATACCCCTAAATAATACAGATGCCAAGATCTATACAAAGGTACTGGCCAACACTAGGAGAATATCCCACCTCATAGAAAAGGTTAACAAAAAGAGACCCCTGCGATCCTGGTAGCGTTGGACGCCGAGAAGGCATTTGACAGGGTGGAGTGGCGGTTCCTGTTGTTCGGGATGCAGCAAATAGGCTTCGGGGAGAATTTCTCACTATGATTAGGGCCAACTATCAGAACCCGACTCTGACTATCCATTAATGGCCAATTGTCAGAGCCCATAAAAGTACAAACGGGCACGAAACAGGGCTGCCTCCTTTCCCCCCTGATCTACGCGCTATATTTGGAGCCACTATTGACTGCAATTCGAGCAAGTGGGGAAATAAGGGAGCGGGGGGTTCACAAGATAGTCTCCTTCGCCGTCGACATGCTGTTAATGCTACGGGAGCCGGAGGTTCTCCCTGAGAGCTTATGGTAGGGGAGATGAAGGACTGTGGGAGGGTGGTAGGGCTGAAAATCAATCCCCAGAAAACTGAGATATTGAACTTGACAACACCAAGGGAGATTGAGGAGGAACTAAAGCGGAGCCTACCATTCAAATGGGTTGGGCAATATTTAACCTACCTGGGGGTAAAACTGACTAAGACAATGGAGGAACTCTTTGCGGCCAACAACATACCCCTATTAGAAACAGTTAGAAATACATAGGTGAACTGGGGGTCCTTGTCCATATCTTGGATGGCAGGATTAATGTGCTGAAAATGGTGGTTCTTCCACATTTACCCTACTATTTTGTAACTCTTCCCATCCAGGTCCCGACTTGTTTCTTTCGAGCTCTACAAAAGCACACAGGCAGGTTCATTTGGAACAATAAAAAAACAAGGATAGCTAGGAGTGTGATGAAGCTTCCGAGGAATAGAGGAGGTATGGGGGAACCAGACATGTTGATGTACTTTAGAGCTGCCCAGATTAGGATAATGAGGGGCTGGCTGAAAGACGATCTGGGAGAATTTGGAGGGCAATGGATAAGGACTTTTTTGGGGAAAATATAGCAGAGGTCCTGTGGCTACCAAAAGGAGACCGACCCAAGAATATGTATCATAGCAAAATACTATCGATGGGAGGGTACTTCTGGGACGAGGTGATAAAACCGGCCCAAATCACTACATTCCCATCCCCACAGATCTTTGACAATCCAGTGTTCACCCCAGGGCATGGGGTGATAGAATTTAGGGCATAGAGGGAGTGGGGTTGCCTTAAAGTGTGGGATATGTTCAGGGGATCAGAAATTAAATAGTTCCCCAAGTGCAAGGAGGACTTTGGGCTGGAGGAGACAGAGAGGTTTTGTTACCTCCAGATAAGTAATTGGGTCTTGAACCCCATAATTAAAGGGCCAGTCACGCGAGAGTTAACTCCCTTTGAGAAGTACCTAACATCAGACTCTGGAGACAAACATATGGTGGGGCGGTGTACGCCTTAATCAAACTGGGGGGACAAGTCAGTAGAAAGATAATACATCTCCCCCTGGGGTGGGAGCGGCTAGTCAGCCATGACATAGAAATGGGGGACTGGGAACAGCTGTGGGCCAACATACCAAGGCTGGCAAGATCCCTACAATTACAAGAAATATGGCCTAAGTTTATGTTCCTTCCAGTGGCATCTAACCCCAGAAAAATTGCACACATTTTACCCCCGGGTGTCGAATCTTTGCTGGAGCCAATGTGGAAAGATGTGCACCTGGGACCATATCTGGTGGGATCGCCCCCACATCCAAGAGTATTGGGGGGTAATAGGGAAGGGGCTAGAGGTGGCCTTGAACCTGAAGGGAGGTGGCAACAGGAGTCTGTCCATTTTGGGGCTGAGGGGGGGGCAGTTGCAAGAGCTACATCCAAAGCAGAGTGGAAAATCTACGTGACCTTGATGATGGCATGGGCTTTGGGAGTAGCACAAAAATGGAAGGCAAGGGATCCTCCATCCGAAAGTGATTGGGTGGGAAAGGTTAGGAACTTCACCCTACTGGAATGGGCTACTTATTCCCTGCAACGAGTTCAACAGGGCTTCCGTGAGGATTGGTCCCGGGTCATGGGGTTTCTCCAAGATGGAGGAAGGGGGACCTGGTGTCCAAAGAGAATGAGACTGCTAGGTTTGGTGGAGTGAATCAAGGAGACTTTGGTGAGTGATGTTACATCTCAACAGGTATCAAGGAGAGCACCTACTTCACAGGTCGGACTACTGGGTGGGGAGGGGCTTATTAATGTGTGTAAAATGTGTGGAAATGTTAATAAAAAGTAATGTGAAAAAAGTAAAATCACACAACCCTCTTAAAGTGTTAAGGTGGATTGTTTGATATGCAAATCTTGTCTACACTGGGTGTAAAAAGATGCATATCTTTGTCAAAAGGTACTTACAAGCTCATCGGGATGTCCAAGTCTTGAACGTTTTAGCAACACCCCTGTGACTCTTTAAGGAAATCTCAATTTTTTCAATGGCCGGCGGGAAATAATTAACCATTCCTGACTTTTAGGCTCATAGCCTAACACATTCTGGTAGCTGGAGTTCAGCATCTATAATGTGTACAGGAATGGAAAATGACACTCAGAAAATGCCAGTATTTACAGAAGTTTTGTTTAGAGCGTTGTTTGCATATTTAAATAAGTGTGTGAATGAAGTAGTTGTGTTAGATGACAAGTGGGCAGTGTTTTGACTGCATTACTACCTTTGGTAGGCTTTAGAATTCACCGAAGAAGTTACTTTGCAGTAGATTATTGTTGTGCACAGAAGTGAAAACCTTTACCTCTATAAATTGAGCTAGTTCTTCCCATGGGGTGATCCAAACCTATATGTACAATTCCAGAGGTCTTTGTGCAACCTGCATGTTTATTTTAAAATTCCGACAGGACAGCCTCTGCCTTTCATTGCTATCCAGTCAGTAAAATGTAGCCTGTTTAGAGGAGTAACAGCAACATCTGTTATTTGCCATGCCGCTAGTATAGCACTCCCTGTGATGTAGTCAAGTTTGCTTCTTGTGCAAAGTAGCCTGTAGGCTGGTTGTCCTATCATGCACAGCATTCTCACTCACTAAACCTAACAGAGAAGCAAGCTGCATGTCATGCTACCTTGTGCCTACAGGAACAGATATTCCTGTAGGCCACTATGTTGGAGAAGGGGCGCTGACCCCCATGTGGGCTTGATGGGTCTATATCCTTGCAGACAGTAGCTGGTGCTTAGGAGCTCCAGTTCATAGGAGGCTATGAGGTAGTCTGGGTTAAAGCTCTAGCATGAGCAGAGGAGAGCATGATGGTGCTTCGATTCCAATCCCTCAATTCCTTCCATGGGGCTTAGAGAGAGGGACCTTCCAGTTTTACTGTGGGTTGGAGCGGAGCTGAGATACTAGGGATAAAAAAAGTTATGTTTAAAGTTTGTTTGCACAAATGTGTGTTGCTGGCGAAGGAGCAGTTTATCTGCGCTAATTGCAGCATTAAGCAGACATTGGGACAATGCAGAACTATATTGAAACATGGTTTAATTTGGGGATACGCAGCATACAAATGTTTTACAGGGGCAATGCTGGCATGTATTGATGAGACCAGCCATTGTTTGTTTCTTTTTACACAACCAGCAGTAAAGGGAACAGACTTCAAAATGCTCCTGTGTACCTTTGGTGACCTGCCACATATTTGGAGTGTTTATTTTGCCCTACAGAATAGAGGGCAACATCTATGGCTCTTTACACATTACTCATTTTTTCTGAAATTCGTGCTGCCAAATGCCTATATTCGACTCATTAAGTACTCTAGATACAGATTCCACTCAAGAATCCCAGACTTCACCCAAGTATACAGCAAGATCTTGTCTGGTCTTCTCCTGCAGTTGCCCTTCTGCATCAAACGCCATCACCATATGTAGCTTCATCCATTTTCTTTCACAAAAAGAAAACCAGGTTTAGCTGCAAAATTGTATTTTGGCCAGAACAGTCTGCTCAATCGTTTGGGCCTGCCACTTTTGCTTTAGTGTGAGCCATCATTGCACTGAACGTGGCTCACCTTATTGATATATAAAATAGTTAGCCCATGTTTCTTTTTAAACACACTTTATTGGCATTTCAATAAACAAACTGTCAAACAGTAACAACCACCACTCACCTCCCCAATCCCCCTCCCCCTTTCTGATACTTCCCATTGTGGTTCAACAAGTGTCTAATTTTCCCCTTGTACCTGCACCTCCTTTCCCCATTTAGTTCCCCATCGCATAGCCCCCCTCCCCAATCTTCCTTGTGACATAGTTTATAGACCGGTTGTCCACATCCATCTGGAGCTCTCCCTGTTAACATTTCTCACCCGTTCTCTTCCCTCCCCCATCCACGTCTTGCAACCCTTCGTCCTTTACCCCTGTTGTCTCATGGTGGTCTCAGATCTTTTGACATGCATAGGTCCTTCAACAATTGACCCCAGTCCGCTGTTACCCTATCCTCATCTACCAAATCCTTATTAGCCTGAAATATCTCCAGTTCCGCCATACTCCATCTCCGGACATCTGCTTGCCATAACGTCACTGACGGGCCCTGTGGATGTTTCCAGGCTATAGCTTTTCGACGTTTAGCCAAGATCAACAGGAATCCAACCATTTTATTCTGTGACTTGTGTCTCTTCCATTCCGAGAGGATTCCCCACAGACATACCCTTGGGTAGCACTCCAGCCTTGTACCTAGTAGTTTGTTTATCCCCTTAATAACAGCTTCCCCGTACCTCACTATAATTCTGCAATCCCAGATCCTATGCCGGTTTCCTGCCTGGCCTATCCCACATCTTGGACATTCATCACTGAGCGTCCCATTCATCGCTCAGAGCCTGGTTGGGGGTCACATACACTCTGTGTTGCAGGTTAAACTGAATCAGTTGGAATCTAGCGTTCTGTGACACCTTCTGGACCTGTTCCCAAATCTTAGTCCACTCTTTTCCCGATTTCTGAAGCCCTCTGTCTGCCTCCCATTTACCTTTTACTTTCAATTCCTTGCCGGATACCTCCTCCTGTAGTGCCCGATAAGTGCAGGAGATTTTCGCCTTCCCCTCTGCCTGATGTAATAACAGTTGTATTAGCGGATTGATAGTTGGTTCTTTTGGTATTCCCTCCCATATCTCTGCTAGTCTCTTAACTACCGCCCCGTATGCCAGGCATAATCCATGGGCAGCCCGTACTTTGATGACATTCTTGGAGTGGTGTGGAGAGTCCCTACCACAAACCGGTCCCCTACAACACAGCATCCCTTTTCACAGAGGCTCTTTGCTCCAATCCTGTCTATAGCCTACCTTAATTTCAGGTCTGAACTCCAGGGCATGGCCCCACTGTACACCCCTAATCGATGTGCTGGTAAATTTCCTACCAACCCTTCCAGAACCTCTCCACCTACATGCCCCCATTCCAACACCGCTTGCAGTTGCGCTGCTGTAAAATAGCCCTCATAGTCTGGTAAACCGAGGCCTCCCTCCGGTCTCGGACGTCGTAGCATTGCCAGTGATACCCTCCTCCTCCCCGTGCTCTACTGTAGTTCACCGATTTCTTTTTCATCCAACATTTTAAAAAAACACCTTTTTAATCACATATGGTATGTTGGTGAAGTAGTAGAACAGTCTCTGAAGTATTACCATTTTACACCTGCCACCCTTTCCAAAACTATATAGAGTCTCCTATTTTAGACAGTGCCCTCCCTGTATTATGCACACATGTTTCTTTCATTTTGTGGAATATTCGAATACCTAAATATTTGAATGATTCTGTCTCCCATCTTATCCCCCAGTCCGGCAGGCCGTTCCCCCCACTGTTCCTAAATCTTCCCAACGGGCACAATAGGGATTTCCTCTTATTTATCCTAAACCCAGATAGTTTTTGAAAATTCCTCAGCACCTCCAACAGCATTGGCAGATTATCTTGCAGATTGCCCACATAAAACAGATCATCTGTGTAGAGTGAGACAATGTGTCTCATTTCCCCCACTAGAATCCCGGCCTCCCCCATCTCCTGTCGTAGAAACCCCGCCAACGGCTCCAGAGCCACTGAAAATAAAATCGGGGACACCGAGCATCCCTGCCTTGTCCCTCTACCTAGCTCCCATCGTCCTGACACCCAATTGTTGGTACTCACCACCGCCAGTGGTTTATTGTATAAGAGGCCTAGCCATCTCCAAATATTTGCACCAAACCCATATTTTTCCAGCACCCGGAATAGCCAGATCCATTTTAGGGAATCAAATGCCTTCATCTCATCAAAGGAGGCTAATGCTATCTCATCCTTCTGGGCCTTGACTTGGTCCATTACATGATGCAGTCGACTAATGCTCATTGCTGTGTTCCTCCCTCCAATAAATCTGCACTGGTCTGGGTGTACCAGTTCCGGAGCCACACTCGCCAGTCTGGTTGCTACGATCATTCCCAATATTTCCCCATCTACGTTCAGCAATGAAATAGGACGATACAACATACAATCCGATGGCTCTTTCCCTTCCTTCAGCAAGACAGTTATAATGGCTTTCTCAAATGCCTCATCATACACCTTCTTGAGCCATGGGGCCAACAGGTCTATATATTCGCTATGAAATTCTACCGGGAGCCCATCCCTACCCGGGGCCTTACCCTTTCTTTATCAAACACACTGCCCAGCATATGTCTTCCTCCCCTACAAGGCTCTCCAGTGATTACCTCTGGTCTGCCCCTGGTAACTGGACCATATGGAGCAGTTCATCCGCATCTTCCTTCACATACATTCCCTCACTGGTGTACAGCTTCCAATAGAACTCCTGGAACACCCTATTGATCTCCTCTTGGGTGCCCACTAATTCTCCCGATCCGTCCCTGATTTGGTTAATAGTGCAGCGTGGTTGTTCTCGGTCTATTAACCAGGCCAGCAGTTTTCCCTCTGTCACCTTCCCCATGCAACCGCACATCTCTTTTGCTGCTGTCGTTTGAGAGGTCCACCAGAGTCTTGCTGTACGTCATCAGAGCCTGGGCCAGTCGATCCACAACTTGACCCCCTCCTGCCGCTTCCCTATCTAAGTCTGGCATTAATTTCTCAGACTCCTTCAGAGCTCCCTGTAACCGTTTCTTTGTACCCAGTGCTGTGGATATACATGCCCCTCTTATTGTTGCTTTAAAGGCCTCGCATATTAATTCTGCTGTTGCCACTGACCCGACATTTTGCTCAAAGTAATGCTCTATCCTTTCTTAGAGCTCCTTCTTGAATCCATTATCCTTCAGAGTCGCCCCCTGCATGCGCCAGAGACGTCGCGGGGTCCTCTTCCCTGTCCCCCGCAGCCCTGCCACTAAGGGCAAATGGTCCAAAAGGCTGTGTTCCAAATATTCCACCCCTTCAAATAGATGAACGCTTTCCCTACCTGCCAAGAGCTAGTTCAGACGGGACTAGGATCCATGTACTCCAGAGTCATAGGAAAACCCCTGCTCGCAACCATGTACCACTCGCCAAAGCTCCACGAAGTCTTTCGAAGGGATTGTGTCCTCCGATGTATTCCTTATCTTTGATAGATCATCTCCCAGCTTGCTGGTCTCGGAAACATTTTTTCAGTAGAGGGCGCTGCACGTCGACGTCCCTCGAGCCGATGTCCCTCGACGGCCTCCGTATCAGCGCCGACGTCATCACGTGTATAAATAGACTCGCGCAGCGTCCGTTGCTCAGTTCCGTTTTTCCGCGCTTCGTGGGGCCTCGGAATATCGTTGCTCAGTTCTTCAGTCAAATATATCTATATATTCCTCGTGAATACCGACTCGTACTCGATGGCTTCCTCACCCGAACCGACGACTCCACGGTTCGGCTTCAAAAAATGTCGAGACTGTGGAAAGAAAATGTCGTTGACGGATCATCACAGGATCTGTTTGTGGTGCCTGGGAATCGAGCACCATTGTTCGGAGTGCGAGGACTGCATGTCCATGACGGCGAAAGCCTTGAAGGAGCGTAAGGGGAAGCTCGAGAGAGGTAAGGCAGTTAAAACTTCTTCGAAAGTTTCCTCGGCGGAGTCGAGACATTCGTCTCCTCGCCATCATAAGACATTCTTGTTCTAGATCTCGAAGCAGTTCCCATCACTCTTCAAGATCTAAGCATTCAAAAAAGAGATGTCGAAGATCCCCTTCCTCGTCGTCGTCTTCTTCCGTTTCCCCAAAGAGGGTCTCCTGTCCCACAAAACATAGCTCTCAGGCTGAGTGGGAGGAATTCAGGAAAAAGATGCTAAGCGTCTTTGAGAAAGCGGCCTCGACCCCCTCGAAGACTGCTGAGGGTGATACCCTGGGTGAAACACCCAAAAAAATCAAAAAGCCACGAGTCGCAGTACCCGGCGAAAGAAGCCACTCGAGAGCGTCACAAACCTCTGAGTAAAGGAAAAGTTGCGTCTTCGACGCCATCGTCGAGGATCCCTTCGACACATAGATTGGCGTCGTCGACGCCGTTATCGAAGGGTTCTTCGACGCACAAGTCAGTCAAGTCGACACCGACGTTGATGCCGAGAAAGGACAAACCCACGGCCAACTCACAGCCAGTGGCCATACCCAGAGCCTCGAGCACGAGAATGTCATCGACAACCTCGAGTAGAATCCCGATACTCTCGAGTTCATCGAGGCCTCTACCACCTTTCTCAATGCCTTTTTCGATGGCTTCGAAGCCTTTAACGTCTGCGTTGACGACGTCAACGTTTTCTCTGCCAATCATGACAAATCTGGCTCCTTCTGCTCTGGAAATGGGATTTATACCATTTTCAAGACCTGACCACTCCAGGGTCTTATCTTCTATTTATGAAGAAGGGGAGGATTCAGATCAGGAAAGGCCTTTTGAGTTGCAGGTATCTGCAACTCCTGCACTAGAGGAATTTACCTCTGAGGAAGGTAGGTTGAAAGACCTCCATGAAACCCTACAGGAAGCAAGTGGGTTGGACACTTCCCCAGAAGTGGAATTTGCCACACCAGACCCAGGGGAACATGCTGAAACCCCTTATAGAACCTTGACGGCAAGGATAATGGAGTTTATGGGATGGTCCACACCCTCACCTGCTTTTCAGCAAGACGACCTTGCAGACATCTTGGTCAAAGGTCCACGGGAGGATCCTGTAGTGCCATTTCATGCGGCATTACAAAGGAGAATATTGGCAAACTAGGACACACCTGAGGTTATCCCGGCAGTTAACAAGAAACTATCAGCTAAATATCGGGTGTCTTCTGCTGACCCTGAATATTTATCCAAACACCCAACTCCGGAGAGTCTGGTTGTTCAGGCAGCTACTTCAGCAGGTAGTAAATCGGCTTACCCTACTGTTCCACAGGACAGGGATGATAAGAGATATGACTCTATTATCCAAAAAAGTATTTTCCGCATGTAGCATGGCGTTGAAATTCATCAATGCTACTTGTACGCTCGCAAGGTTCAGCCACACACTTTGGGAGTGTGCTTCATCAGCGGCTGACTGCCTCCCAGAGGAAGAAGAAAGGAAAGCGTTTCTCAACATCATTAAGGATGGTAAGGACGCAATGTGCGAGTCCCTTCACACTGGCATCGATTCTGCTGACAGTATCAGCAGGGCCATGGCGGCAAGTACAACAAACAGGAGATTTGCTTGGTTGCGAAAGTCTGGTTTTGCTCCAGATGTGCAAAGCAGACTCTTGAATATGCCTTTTGACGTCTCTTCTTTGTTTGGTAAGAAGGCGGACGACAGTTTAGAAAAACTACAAACATCAAAGGCAGCAGCAAAATCCTTAGGAGCTGCAATCCGTTAGACACCATATCGCCCCTCAGGAACCTCTTGGAGAGGTAAGTCCTTTTGCTTCTATTCCGCATTCGGAAAGGGCTGAGGACAGCCGGATCAAAGGGGTCAGAAGAAATTCACCTGAGGTGGATGGGGTAAAAACACAAAAGCCGCAGCAGCAGCAGGTGCCTCTTTATCCTCGGCATCTGCATCAGCCTCCTCCAAACCGCTCTGAGGCCTCTCTTCACAAAACACCAGTAGGGGGCAGGTTAACTCAACATCTGACGGAATGGCAGGCTATTACGTCAGATGCTTGGGCACTGGAGACAGTTGCCCAAGGTTACTGCCTGCCTTTTCTACGCATCCCTCAGAGTCATCCACCGGGGAACAGATCTCTGAGAGTTCCAGATCCGCTCCTCTTGCAGGAAATTGTAGACCTGCTAGAGAAAGGTGCCATAGAACAGGTACCTGTAGCGGAGAGGAACAAGGACTGGTACTCCCCCTACTTTCTCATACCGAAGAAAGACAGAGGACTGAGAGCTATCTTGGACTTACGAGAATTGAACAAGTTCCTCAGGAAGGACAAGTTCAAGATGGTAACTCTCTCAGATCCTTCAGGCCCTCCAGCTTCAGGACTGGCTGGTATCTCTGGACCTACAGGATGCTTATTTCCATGTGCCAATCCATCTCAAACACAGGAAATACCTGAGGTTCGCAATTGGCGGCTCTCATTATCAATTTCGAGTTCTGCCATTTGGGCTGACCTCCGCCCTGAGGGTCTTCACCAAGCTAATGTGTCATGATGCCTAACCCCGGGGACCCAGACCACGTCCAGCAACCCCGGAAGCAGGCATCAAGGTATCCTAAGCAAGCCCAACAACCCCTGCTAGGGGCTATTTGGGTCCAGTCCTGGCGCCTATGGCACCAGGCTCATATGGAGAGTCAGTCCTGGCGCCATAGGCGCCAGGCTCATAGATTAAAACTTACCTGATGCAGACCATGCTGCAAGAGCTCCAAGCCAAAAGAGGTTTGGAAGGGACTACTTTACTTGGGGACTATTTCTTACTCGGGCGGGGCTGGGGAGGAATACTTACCTGGGACTACTTTGCAGGCTATTTAAACCACACCCGAAGAGCAGCACACGCTTCGCGTTATTCTGCATCCAGCAGCGTAACGCTCACTGTGCCTGCAAGTCTGCATCCAGCCTTCTGCCACGCCCGCCTCGAGTTTGGAGCTCCTACAAAAAGGGAGAAAGAAGGAGAAAAGGTTAGAACAAGAGCAATACCTTTAATCCTTACCTGAATTCCCGATCCATTGCGCCTTCGAGCTGGAAGAAAGAAGTTATTTTATGCGCGTCGCCTCGCCTGCTGCAGGGCCGCGCTGAACTCACCGGCCTTTGCAGCATCTTCATATTCCACCGCATCCTCCTGCATGTTCCCGCCGCACTCCGGCGCCTAAGGAGAAGACAAGAACAGCAAGGTGAGCCAAGGGAATACACAGAGGAATATTAGTTACCCCCCCATAGACTTACCTGACTTTACTTTACCACCGGGGGTACTATTCCTCTTCACGGGTCGGCGCAGCTTCCACTGCATCTTTGCCGAACCCGGGCCCCTAAGGGGAAACAAAAGGACAGCAAGGTGAAACAAAGGGATTAACAAGGGGAACCCTCCTCACCACAATAGACTTACCTGATTTTACTGCCGGAGGTATTATTCCCCAAGACTTCATACTTTCTCTCAGCACCTGAATAAGGGAGAAAGCAACCGGTTACATATTGACATTATTTTATTGAACTGTGTTGGAAAATACAAATCCTTACCAGAATACTACTGGTTGCCACGAGGAACTCTTCATTAGGGTCAAGCTGCAAACTGCAAGGAATCGGACAAGAGTGAAAGTCAGGCATTTGAACTCTTACGAACTTTATACTTCCGGCGTCTTGCCGGGAATCTCGGAGTCAATATTGTTCTGGAACTCACCAATTCCTTTGAGCCAGTGAAGCAACTGGTTATCAACGCGCCCCTGCGCTCAATGCAGGATGGAGAGCTCATCTTTTCAAACCATCAGAAGAATATTTCTACGGGCCAAGCAAACGAAGCTAGGTGGGCCAGTCCAGTCCGTCATCTCGGCCCTACGCGTTACATTGGTGGAGACCGCAGCTGTCCAGTTCCGATCGACGCCTCTGTGGGAGCCAGGTGAGCGTAACAGAATGCGAAGACTACCCACAAATTCCCACCCGGGCATTATGGATACCTCAGAGACTGACCAATTGGCCCAATTACTAGGGGAATAGAGGGCTGAAGTGCATTCCGCCCGTCAAGAAACCAATGCTCTTAGGAGAGAACTGATTTTGTCAAAGGAGCGAACTGATAACCTTGCTAGGCAACTATTGCAAAGCCAGGTTGGACAAGCGCCCCTACCTGGTTCTGGGGGAAATCCAGCTCCTGTGTTATCGGGTAACCCTGTGAAAATAAACCTACCAGGAAATATTCCATTAGCTCCACCCGAACGCTTTGCCGAGGCGATCCCAAAAGGTTCGCCGTGTTTATGAACCAATGCCGCTTGCACTTTTTATGCAGACCTGGAGCCTTCCCAAATGATCAAGCCAAGGTAACCTTTGTATTGTCATATCTCAGCGGCAGTGCAGCTGATTGGTCAATTCCACTAGTTACTCAGGATGACCCAATTCTTCGGGATTGTCATGATGCCTACCTCCAAGGAGCCAGGTCCGACCCAGCAACCCCAGAGGCAGGCATCATTTCCCCCAGGGAAGTGTCAGCGGGCCCAAGCTGGGGCCCTTTGGACACAGTCCTGGCGCCTTAGGCGCCAGGCTCATGTTGGACCCCTGTCCTGGCGCCTTAGGCGCCAGGCTCATAGAACTAGACATGTGTTCAAGTGTTTTAATGTGCACTTACCTGATGCAGACCATGCTGCTACATCCAGGCCCTCTTGAGGCCTGAATGGAACTACTTTACCTGTGGGACTACTTTCCCCTGGGTGTGGTCGGGGAAGGATACATACCTGATCGGTGGAAGGATACATACCTGGAACTTCTTCCAAAGCTATTTAAACCACGCCCGATCAGCAACTCACGCTCCGCGTTGTTCTGCTCCTCGCAGCTGGACGCTCACCGTGTCAGCTCCTGCATCTGGACTTCAGCCACGCCTGTCAGCATCCTGGGTCATCTACTAAGAGAGAATTGGAGAGAAAGAAGACCTTACCTGCTAAAGCTGCATCACGGAGACATCACACCGACGATCCTGAAAGAGAAGACATTTTTAAAAGCATTTCGCTTCGATCGCTGCAGTGCTGCATTTCACTCACCTTTCCTGGGCACCTCCATCTTCAGCAGCGACCATCCGGATCCGCAGCCACTTCCCAGAGCCTAGAGAGAAAAAGACAAGAACACAAGGTGAGAGAAGGAAGGGAATAGGAGAAGCTCAGTTTCCTTCTAAGACTTACCTGTTGGGTCATTCCCATTTCATTTCGGGTCCTGCCGCTTCCTGGCATTCCGGACCCCGGCCCCTATGGGGAAAAAAGACAAAGACATTGAATGAGCGAATGCAAAGACATTACCCGAACGCTCATCCAGAATTTACCTGTTATTTACTGGAACTGCACGTTTCACTTCGGGTCGGCGCCATATCTCCGGCATTCCGAACCCCGGCCCCTAAGGGAAAAAAAGACATAAGCGTTAGCGCTTGCTGCAATACGACTACGAACATTATTATTAAGCTTGAACTTTTGAACTTGCTACAGAACTCTTACAGCGCCTTACCTGAATAGTCAAGCTTATTTGAACTCCCAACAAACCTCAATCCAGTGAAGTAACTGGGTTTCAACGCGCCCCTGCATCAGAAGCAGGATGGAGAACTCATCCTTCCAGACCCTAAGGTGAGACTTCACGGGGAATCGTGGAAGGGTGTCGTGGAGGATTGGAAGGGAGTGGGAGGCTTGAGCATTATTCCGTCAGTAGGTAATACTCCCTTTTCACGCACAGGGGGATATTCCTGCGAGCCAGAGAGTCCATCTTCAGAGTCCTGCGCTTCACCATTGAAGAAGCATCAGCACTCGAAGACAGACCTGCGCCTCCGTGGGAATTAGGTGAGCGTGACCGAACGCGAAGCCTACCCACAATTTCCCACCCGGGCGCTATGGAGACTTCCGAGACAGATCAGCTGGCCCAGCTTTTGGGGGAATTACGGGCAGAAGTGCACTCAGCCCGCCAGGAGACTAATGCTCTGAAAAGAGAACTGATCCTATCCAAGGAAAGAACAGATGACCTGGCCAAAAGGTTATTGCAGGCCCAGGCAGGGCACACTCCTTTACCTAATTCCGGAGGTACTTCCACATCAATGGGTTTGAATAACCCGGTACAAATCAATCTACCTGGACACATGCCTTTTGCCCCGCCTGAACGTTTTGCAGGGGATCCCAAGAAATATGCCGTCTTTATGAACCAATGTCGTTTACACTTTCTATGCAGACCCGGGGCCTTCCCTAACGACCAGACCAAGGTAGCCTTTATACTATCTTACCTCAGTGGCAGTGCTGCCGTTTGGTCTATTCCATTGGTAAATCAGGATGATCCTATTCTCCAGAATTTTCAGGGTTTCCAGGCCAGCATGGAAAGATTGTTTGCTCGACATTCTCAAGGACAGGCCCTTGATAATGAACTGCTATCCTTACGACAAGGTAATCAGGATCTCCTGTCCTACTTTGCCACCTTTAATAGACTGGTTGTGGAAACTGGATGGCCAGAAAACAAAAGGATCACATTGTTTCATCGAGGCCTGCGCGGAGAGCTTAAGGATGTTCTAGCTCAGATAGTAGATCCACCCCAGGTCTGCGCAGACTACATAGACTTGGTGGTTCAACTTGATCACAGACTTCAAAATAGAAAAGCAGATCTGTTCAAGTACGAAACCCGAGTACCGATCAAAACCCACGCTAACTCCAAGAGTACCGACGTATCCGAACCTATGCAAATCGGCGGTGTTAAAGGACCATTAACGCAGAAGGAACGAGAGAGAAGGCGGCAAATGCAACTTTGTCTGTATTGCGGGACTTCCGGTCACTTTCTTCGAAATTGTCCGGTTAAACCACCTAAGAAGGTGGTTGGAGCCACTGATAACGATTTATTGACACCTGATTCGGGAAACGACCTAGCCCGACAAGCGTAGGGGTCCGCTTGCCGAGCTTGAAAACAAACTCTTTGACCTCGCATTTTGTCATGCCAATGGTGCTCGTGGACCCAAAACAGCCTCAGCTGTTGCATGCTATAAAAGCATACATCGACAGTGGAGCTATTGGAAATTACATAGACCGTGAATTGGCTTCCAGGATTAAGCTCCCTCTCCGCCCGAAAGTAATCCAAGATGTCATTACTACAGTAGATGGAACCGAAATAGCCTCAGGGCCTGTAACGCATTCCACTGTTGAAATGACACTGGTGGGTCAGGATGGACATCGGGAAGCAATAGTGTTTGATGTGATCAAGGCCCCACAATTTCAAGTAATTCTTGGAATTCCTTGGTTAGAAACACATAATCCCAGAATTGACTGGCGAGCAAAGAAGATAAGTTTTCCTGATTGTGAACCAACTTGTTACCCAAGAAATCCAGTTATGGCTCTAGCCTCAGCAACTTCCACCCCTGTACAGCTACCGTCAGAATACCAAGAATTCCAAGACGTTTTTCAGAAAGAACAGGCTAACACGTTACCTCCCCATCGGTCTTATGATTGCCAAATCGATCTGGTACCCAATGCTCAACTACCTTGTAGTAGGATTTATGCTCTTACGGAACCTGAGAACCTGCATTTGCGTCAGTATTTAGATCAGTACCTAGCCAATGGTTTTATTCGCCCGTCCAAGTCTCCTGTCTCCTCAGCTCTGTTCTTCGTGCCGAAAAAAGAGGGCGACCTTAGAACATGTATAGACTATCGCGCCCTAAATCCTCTGCCCCTGATCCCTGAACTTATCGACCAGGTGAAAGACGCTTGTGTGTACACCAAGTTAGATCTCCGAGGAGCTTATCACCTGGTGCGTATAAAAGAAGGCGACGAATGGAAGACAGCATTCCGCACCAAATTTGGGCTCTTCGAATATCAGGTGATGCCCTTCGGTTTGTGCAATGCACCTGCCGCCTTTCAGTACTTTATGAATGATGTTCTTCGGGAACTTATCGATGTCTGTGTCATTGTTTATATTGACGACATCCTGGTGTACTCTTTTTCACAATCCGATCACAGAAAACATGTTAGGGCAGTTCTTGAGATATTGCGCCAGCACAGAGTATTTGCAAAGCTCGAAAAATGCGTTTTTCATACCACAGCAGTGGAGTTTCTCGGATTCATCCTGACACCTCAAGGAGTCCGAATGGACTCGCGAAAGATGGACGCCATCCTCAAATGGCCATCTCCTAGCTCGGTGAAGGGAGTTCAGAGCATGCTCGGCTTCGCCAATTTCTATCGAAGATTCATCCCGGAATTTTCCCGAACAGTCCAACCCATCACAGCTCTCCTAAAGAAAAACAAAGCTTTGAATGGACTCTTGAGGCCGAACAAGCCTTTCAGGACCTGAAAACCAAATTCACCTCTGCACCTATATTGAAGCACCCGCACCCAGATCTCCCTTACTTTGTGGAAACCGACGCATCCAGTTCGGCCATGGGAGCTGTCCTGTCGCAAAGGGACCCAGAAACTAACCAACTACACCCTGTGGCCTTTTGGTCCAGGAAATGTTCTCCTCCTGAAATCAACTACGCAATTACCAACAAAGAGTTACTGGCTATTAAATCTGCTTTCAAGGCTTGGCGTCACTACCTTCTCGGGGCAAGACACACCATCACCGTAATTACGGACCACAGAAATTTACAGTATTTAAAGACGGCCAAAGCTCAGTCTTCACGACAACTCCGATGGGCTCTATTCTTTGCGGAATTTGATTTTGTAATTACCTATCGCCCTGGCTGCAAGAATGGTAAAGCGGACGCCTTATCCCGGATTGGCATGAAAGAACCCAATTCGAGTTTAGAACCTGTGCCAATCATACCTGAACAAAGAATCTTAGGCCTAACTTCATTGCAAACTATTGAGGACATCCAAACGCAAGTAAAACGACTTCTAGACTCTTCAGCCTTATTGGAATGGAGTCAAAAGGGTCCTCATTACACCGTTAAGGATGATTTACCCTACTTCCAGGAGCGGTTGTTTCTGCGAAGTAAAGAATTGCAAGCACTTGTTATTGCCCATCATCATGAATCATTAATGGAAGGACACCCTGGTATCGCTAAAACGGAGGAAAAAATCAAACGCCACTTCTGGTGGCCTTCTTGGAGAAAAGACATAAAGTCTTTTGTATTGTCTTGCGGAATTTGCACCCAAAACAAGGGTAAAAAAAAAAGGCCAGCCGGCCTACTTCAACCCTTGGATATTCCACCGGCACCATGGCACACCTTGTCAATGGACTTTATAACTGACCTGCCTCCTTGTGCTGGTTACAACACTATCCTTGTAATTGTGGATCTATTCTCCAAAATGGCCCACTTTATCCCTTTAAAAGGTTTGCCTTCAACTTCCACCTTGGCCAAGGAATTTCTGGAGAATATAGTTTGCATACGTGGTTTCCCTTCCAAAGTAGTCTCGGATCGTGGAAGTCAATTTATCTCCCATTTTTGGAAGAAGTGTTGCCAACTAGCACAAATAGATGTGCGGTTATCCACCAGCCACCACCCCCAGACCGACGGACAAACCGAGAGAACCAATCAGACTCTCGAGCAATATCTTCGGTGCATGTTACACCAATCCAAGTTAAATTGGAAAGACATCCTTTGGATCGCAGAATATGCATACAACAATTCAGTGCATTCTGGAACCGGACAAACTCCTTTTTATACTTTGTATGGTCACCATCCTCGGACCTCTGATCTAGATCCACCTCTGACCCTGGAAATGCCCGCAGTAAATCATCTGCATTCCACAATAACCCGAGCCTTCAAAGAAGCTGCAACTCATTTACAGCAAGCCAAGAAAAAGTATAAAGAAAACGCTGATTTGCACCGAAGTAAAACTCCTCCTTACCAAGTAGGAGACCAGGTATGGCTAGCAACGAAACATTTACCCCTCAAGGGCCCGCGAACCTTCAATCCCAGATTCATAGGGCCTTATCCCATCAAGGCTATAATCAATCCTGTGGCCTTTAAACTGGATTTACCGTCTAACATGCGTATTCATCCAGTTTTTCATGCATCACTTTTTTTTTTTTTAAAATTCAAAATTTATTGATTTTATGCAAAGTCAACAATCATCTTCATACAGAGTTTATCAATAAGATATTGGAAATGGCTTGTAAGGTGAATACCGTCTCTGTATGGAATGCACATTAGTTCCTGAGAATTAATCATTGTTGCAAGTAAACATCTGTAATACCCAATCTCGCTCCCTCCCTCCCCCCTCCCCTCCCTTCTCTAACATTTCTAAATATGGGATTGAAAAACAACATTAAACAGTGAGACCACATCAAAAAGCTTCGAGTACAAATATAGTATCCGACCAGGACACATGACACGGCCCGTGGAGCCGCCACAACGAGAGTCATTGTTCATTGGTAGTATTGGCACAGATCGCAGCAGTAGTCTGCACACATTATGTTTACAAGGCATGTTTGGCTCTGAACTCAGACCAGGCACTTTCGACATCCGTAAGGTCTCCGCGTAGGACAGCAGTCAGGCGTTCCATTCTATAGAGATTTTGGGCAACCCCAAGCCACTCGGTTTTACTAGGGAGCTTTGGCCTCTTCCATACCATAGTGAGACAGGCTCGTGCAGCCATCAGAAGACCACATACCATCGTAGGTGCCTTTATAACTTTGTCTCCTGTTTCGATCAGGCCAAACAGGATGAGCATTGGGTGCTGTACCCTTCCTTCATTGTCCAGGTCCCTAATCCAGCTAAGAACCTCCGACCAGTAAGTCTGAACCATTGTGCACCCCCACCACATGTGCCAGTAATCAGCCCGCATCCCACAGCCCCTCCAACAGTATGGGCTGACCCCTTGATACATCTTGGCGAGCCTAATCGGGTCATACTGCCACCTATACAATAACTTTATAGCATGCAGTTTATACTGGCAGGATATAGAGGATTTCGCAGTACGTCTGCAGATTTGTAGCCACAATTTTTGCGAGATTGGTCTACCCATATCTGTTTCCCATCTGCTCTTAAGCACCAGGGAGGGGGAAATATCGGCCTCGATCAAAGCCGAGTACATAGCACTTATCAGGCCACTGGAGCCCGTACATCGATCAAGAATCATTTCAAACGGGGTAAGTTCCCTCTGCAGTTGGTCCTTCCAGATTGACCTTGTCATTACCCCTTTGAGTCTCAAATATAGGAAGACCGAGAGCGGGCCTATGTCAAGCGCCTCCTGGAGCTCTTGAATGGTTATAAAGGTTCCATTGCGCCATAATTGACCCGCCCTTTCCAGCCCCGCTTGATACCATGTTTCATAGCCTCCCGGTTCCGAGATTGCATCTCGGATTCCTGGTGACCAAAGGTGTCCTAAGGGAGATGGCCATGTCGTGACGCCCTTCATTTTCCCGCCGGGTTTCCATACTGCCCACAATGTGCCCAAGATAGGGTGGGATCTGATTCCCTCCCGCAATTGAGATCTGGGGACCCATAACCATTCGGACACAATAAAGGGACGGAGGTGATAATTATCCAGCGCTATCCACTGGGGTTCTGAACGTTGCCTAAAGTGCGGGACAAGAACCCTAAGTTGTGTCGCCCTGTAATATGTCTCCATATCCGGGAGGCCTACCCCTGCGTTGTCTTTGCGGAGTTGGAGTAAAGATCTCGGAATCCTTGGCCTCTGGCCCTGCCATAGGAAGGTCAGAAACAGTTTTCTCACTGTCGTGAAATATTCTGGGGGGATCCTAATGGGGAGCATCTGAAATAAATATAATATTTTAGGGAGAAAGACCATCTTTATGGCATTTAAACGGCCCATCCAGGAGATCGTGAGCTTAGACCATCGTTGGCTATCTTTCTGTAGGGCGAGTGATAGTGGTGGAAAGTTAGCTCCATATAAGGAGTCAAGATCACGGGTGACATTGATGCCCAAGTAACGGAGGGTAGTAAGGCTGACTTGAACTCCTAGCGGGGCAAAGCGCACGATCTCAGAATCCCTGTCTTTATCAATCGGGAGGAGGACTGACTTCCCTGTGTTAATTCTTAAGCCGGCCAGTGCACCGTATTCCTCAATTATGTTGAGCGCAGCTGGGATCGAGTCTAAGGGGTCCGTCAGATGAAGCAGGATATCATCCGCGTATAGTCCCAGTTTGTACTCCCTATCTCCTACTGTGATGCCCTTAACTCTACTGTCACTCCTTAGTTTCTGCGCCAATGGTTCGAGGGACATCACAAACAATATTGCTGACAGTGGGCAACCCTGTCTCGTTCCTTTTTCAAGGGGAAACCAGCGAGAGTATCCTCCATTCACCGCCACAGCCGTCGTGGGGGAGGTGTACAATGCTTTAATGGCGCAGCAGAGTTTCGGTCCCAACCCATTAGACACTAACACTCTTTCTAAGAAGTCCCATGACACCCTGTCAAAAGCCTTCTCAGCATCCAACGACAAAAAAGATGGGTCCCCCTTCATTCCCTGTGCCTCGTGAAGTAAGTGTAGTGTTTTCCTCATGGTATCTGCGCCTTGCCTGCCCAGGACAAAGCCAACTTGGTCAGAGTGTATCAGTCTAGGGAGATATGTTTCAAGCCGAGCCGCAATGACTCTGGCATACACCTTAGCGTCGATGTTAAGGAGCGAGATGGGCCGATAAGAACTACAGTATTTGGGGTCTCGACCTTCCTTAGGAATTACAGCCAGGAGGGCCTGAGAGAAGGATGGGGGGGCCTGACCCGTATTAAAGATATGGTTAAATAAGGATGCTAGGAAAGGGGCAAGAAGGGTAGAGAATGCTTTATAGAAACCTGGTGTGAATCCGTCATCCCCTGGGGCTTTCCCTATTTTCAGCCTCTTAATGGCATTCTCAACTTCATCCTCAGTGATTGGTGTATCTAGGGATTCGGCCTCCGTACCCGTGAGAGTAGGAAGATGTGCATCCTCAAGATATGCGTCTATGCTTCCTACAGGGGGAGGGGGATCACACATATATAAGTCTTCATAGAAGTAGGCAAATGCCTCTTGTATGTCCTCCGGGGACGTGACAGTCGTATCTATAAGAGTGCCGTCAGTCCTCTCAATTATATCGACCCATCTTTCCGCTTTCTGTGCACGAAGGCGAGCTGCTAACAGAGCGTCTGCTTTATCCCCCTTCTCGTAATACTTTTGCTTAAGGCACTGTAGGGTCTGGGCTGTTTTGCCAGCAATAAGTATCCTTAATTCTTCTCTGAGTTGTTTGGCTTCAGTTAAGTACCTAGGCCTATCGGACGGGGAAGATTGCGCCAAGTTCTGAGCCACACTAAGCCTCTCCCTGATGCCCCTCTCCATTAAAGCGCGTTCCCTTTTCTTTCGGGCCCCTTCCCTTATAAGGACTCCCCTCCAAGTTGCCTTGGCTGCCTCCCACACAGACACCTTCCCCACTTCTCCTGTATCATTAGTGGAAAAGAATTGCACGATTTCGGTTTCAAAGGTCTCCTTAAAGACCGGGTCAGCCCAGAGAGATTCATTACACCTCCATTTGGTATTCCGGGGTGCGAGCTCAGTCCAAGATATGTCAATCGCAACCATGTCGTGGTCGGACCATGCGGAGGGATATATAGTGGCAGCTTGCAGCACGCGTAGAAGATCGTTGGATAGGAAAATATAGTCGATGCGTGTGAGTGTGTCGTGGGGGAGGGAGTGAAAGGTAAAGCCTCTTTCTAACGGGTGCAGATATCGCCAGCTATCAACAAGGCCATACAGATCAAGGGTAAACTTAATGTCAGCCTCAGTTCGGATTACGGGCGGGTCTAATGCGTCGGCTCTGGTCTGTCTGTCAATGGAGCTGTCCATCCATGTATTAAAGTCCCCACCCAGGACAGTGTGCCCCTTAGCCATATTAAAGACCTTCTCGGAGATCTTATGAAGGAATCGATTTTGTCCCTGATTGGGTGCGTAAAGTGTGGCCAGAGTAATCATTATGCCCCCTATGTTGCCCACAACCGTGATCGCCCTACCTTCATTATCTGTCCATATGTCAAGAACTGTCATCCGCAGGCTTTTGCGAATCAGAATCCCCACCCCAGCCTTCTTCAATATACCCGAGCTCCAGTAAGTGAGCCCAATCTCCCTTGACGGTATGGTCCTCTCCTCACCCCTCTGGTATCTTGTTTCTTGAAGGAACAGGATGTCTATGTTCGACTGCCTGAATTCCCTGGCCACCATTGATCGTTTCGTGGGGGAGTTCAAGCCTTTGACGTTAAGTGTGCAAATGCGTAATGTGTCACTACGGGGCGTAGGTGCCATCATAGATATATTCAGAGATCGTGGGCGGCCATTTCGTCTGAGCCGTGGCACATATCCCGTCGGCTATTGCAATGTGTGGGTCAGTGTCATAAGAGTGGATCCCAAAGAATTTTCTAGAGGCCAACGACCAGATCGTTTGGCGCGTACAGTGGACCCCAGTGTTTCGGAGGTGCATCTGTACTTCTATTGGATCAAGATTAATGCAAACTGTGCGTTCTCCAAACATCCCCTCCCCCACCCCCCTCCCCAACCCCAACGTAATCGGCGCCCGATTCGCCCAGGTTAACATCACCCAGCCGAGCTCGGACCACCAGTGAAGACCGCAAAACAGGCGGTCCTACCATAATACAATCACATATATCAGTGAGCTCCCAACTTTTGTGCGCCTCTAACGCTAACAATAATCTAATAACAGAGTCATCAACCACCCCCCAGAAGCCAATGCAATGTGAATATTACTCCATATCACAGTCCGAGCTTCTGAGGCTCACAGAGCTACGGATACCCAGCACGTGGGGAAAGTGACCACTCAGAATTTGGCCTGCAGGCCATCTATGGAGGTCACGGAGCAGGATGATGATTCCTGTACCCGAGTCCATAACCTCCTCAGCAGAATAACTTGATCAGTTCTCACACTTTCAGTGTTCCATGTCCTGGGAAGCGTTCATCTTTCTATATTTCCTAGAACCTGGAATCCTTCTCCGCCGTGGAGCCTTGGTTTTCCATTCGCCGCCAGATTTCCCCTGATCCTCATGAGAAGAGGCATCTTCCGGCGGGTCTATCAGATCCGATATGCAGTCGGCAATATCTTTTTCCGAGACAAGTCTCAGTGTCGAGCCTTCCCACTCGAAGGTGAGGGAGAATGGGTATCCCCATCGGTACCTGGCACCCTTGTCCTTTAACATTTTCGTGATCGGAGAGCACTTTTTTCTCATTGCTAGTGTAAGGGAGGACAGGTCCTGATAGAGAGAAATGACGGAGTTCTCCAAGGACAATTGTGGGGCGTTTCTGGCCTTGTCCAAAACTCGTGCTCTGTCCGCATAGTTATGAAATCGGGCCAGGACCGATCTTGGGCCCCCCGGTCTACCTCCAGCCCTATGGATTCGGTCAATTTTAGGTGCATCAATCGATTCGTCATTATAGAGGAGCTTCAGGATAGCATGTAATGAGCGTGTCAGATCCAATTCGGTTTCACCCTCTTTCTCAGGAACACCAAAAACTCGGATATTGTTGCGACGCTCTCTGTTTTCAAGGTCGTCGACCTTAAGACGTAATTCGTTTTCTCTGTTTGCTATGTCTGCAATGCGGTGATCCATCTGCGCTTCTAATACACTCAGAGATGTTTGATTGTGCTCAACCTGCTCGAGCCTGTCGTCCATTTTGTCTATCCTTTGTGTGATCTTATCTATCCTACTGCCAATGTCTGCTCGCATGCCCTTCATTTCGGCAAGCAAATCAGCTACGTCTGCCTTGGTCGCAGCAGCCTCGGGTCCTGCTGATGACATCATAGAAGTCGAGAAGGGGGATCTGGCAATTGGTGAGAACGTATACTTCGCCAACTTGGTCCTAGGGTCCATGGGGGATGAGACCCCGAATCACCCAGCAGGGTAAAAAAAGGTCCTATCGATCTTCTATGGGTATAGCGTTAGGACCCGTTCAATCGTGGGGCCTCTGACGCACAATATGGACACGGGCGACCAGAATCTCACAAATCTTGTACCAATACTCGACTGTAGAGATGTTCATGTAAGAATGCACAGCAGGGGAAGTTGGGTATGAACTGACCATTTGCTTTCAGGCAGATCGTTCCAGGGAGAAAAACAAGCATGTGTCAGCGCGTCCAGCAGGTACGATGAGGCATGTGTAGAGGGTTTGGAGAGGGCCTAGCTCGCAGTCCCATGTCAGCCAGAGGAGATCCGCGAAGACCCAAGAGTGTGCTGCCAGTGCGCGGTGTAGGTTTTTTGTCCTCACAGCGGTAGCTGCCTGGTATGCGGGAGTACTCGAGGAGGCACACGCCCCAACCTTTTGGGGGCCCAACCCTCAGTTCTGGTGATTCTGTGGGGTAGAAGTGGGTGCGGTATTATTCCACGTGTAGGGTATCTAAATAGAGCCACGTCCGCTGGGGGGGGGACAACATAAGGCACTCTGGAGCTCCATATCTTCGCAGACCGTTTCTTCCTCTACGGTCAAAAAATGCGGCTCCTCCTCCAACCCTCCTCTCCGGTCATACAACGAGTGCCGGGCTCCTTTGGAGGGCGGTTGCGGGAGAGGGTTATGCTCCGCCGCGCCACCAGGGCCGAGGACAGGCCGGCAGTGGAGGGGACAGCCGTCTCGTGACACAGGGGGGGAGGGGAGATCCACTCACCGTGCGGCGGTGGGGGGTGTCGGCGAGCTCCGAGATGGGGCTCCCAGCCAGACAGAGCAGCAGTGCACAGCTCCAGGAACCGCGTCGGGGCAATCTCAGGAAGCAGCTCTCCTCGCGTGTGTTCAGGCCTGCACTGGAGGATCTGCAGCTCGTACGCCGCGCCGGAGGCTTCAGCGCGTCAAAGTTAATTTCGTTATGACGCCGACTCCGATTTTCACCAGGTTTTCTCCCGGGTGGGGAGGACACCTTCCCACACCTCTCGCTCGAAAACCAGCACCGGGGGGGGTCTCAAAGTGGGGGCTCACTGCCACTTTCCGGACCCTGAGTACGGAGCTCACACGGAGAGGCGACTCATCCGTGCGCCCCCTGGTGGCCGTTCATGCATCACTTTTGAAGCCAGTACAACCAGGGACCCGACTGTCCAAGCCTCCAGACCCAGTTCAAATTGAAGGGGAATTTGAATTCGAAGTTAAAGACATTTTGGACTCCAAGGTGTTAAAGTCCAAACCCTTCTATCTTGTTGATTGGAAGGGAGATGGACCTCAGGAGAGATCGTGGGAGCCTAGTAACCATGTTCACGCACCTCGATTAATACAAAGGTTCCACCGGAGATTTCCGAACAATCCAAAACCCCCGGAGGGAACAACCTTGGGAGGGGCCTTGAGGGGGGGTACTGTCATGATGCCTACCTCCAAGGAGCCAGGTCCGACCCAGCAACCCCAGAGGCAGGCATCATTTCCCCCAGGGAAGTGCCAGCGGGCCCAAGCTTGGGGCCCTTTGGACACAGTCCTGGCGCCTTAGGCGCCAGGCTCCTGTTGGACCCCTGTCCTGGCGCCTTAGGCGCCAGGCTCATAAAACTAGACATGTGTTCAAGTGTTTTAATGTGCACTTACCTGATGCAGACCATGCTGCTACATCCAGGCCCTCTTGAGGCCTGAATGGAACTACTTTACCTGTGGGACTACTTTCCCCTGGGTGTGGTCGGGGAAGGATACATACCTGATCGGTGGAAGGATACATACCTGGAACTTCTTCCAAAGCTATTTAAACCACGCCCGATCAGCAACTCACGCTTCGCGTTGTTCTGCTCCTCGCAGCTGGACGCTCACCGTGTCAGCTCCTGCATCTGGACTTCAGCCACGCCTGTCAGCATCCTGGGTCACCTGCTAAGAGAGAATTGGAGAGAAAGAAGGACCTGACCTGCTAAAGCTGCATCACGGAGACATCACACCGACGATCCTGAAAGAGAAGACATCATTTTTAAAAGCATTTCGCTTCGATCGCTGCAGCGCTGCTTTTCACTCACCTTTCCTGGGCACCTCCATCTTCAGCAGCGACCATCCGGATCCGCAGCCACTTCCCAGAGCCTAGAGAGAAAAAGACAAGAACACAAGGTGAGAGAAGGAAGGGAATAGGAGAAGCTCAGTTTCCTTCTAAGACTTACCTGTTGGGTCATTCCCATTTCATTTCGGGTCCTGCCGCTTCCTGGCATTCCGGATCCTGGCCCCTATGGGGAAAAAAGACAAAGACATTGAATGAGCGAATGCAAAGACATTACCCGAACGCTCATCCAGAACTTACCTGTCATTTACTGGAACTGCACGTTTCACTTCGGGTCCGCGCCATATCTCCGGCATTCCGAACCCCGGCCCCTAAGGGGAAAAAAGACATAAGCGTTAGCGCTTGCTGCAATAAGACTATGAACATTATTATTAAGCTTGAACTTTTGAACTTGCTACAGAACTCTTACAGCGCCTTACCTGAATAGTCAAGCTTATTTGAACTCCCAACAAACCTCAATCCAGTGAAGTAACTGGGTTTCAACGCGCCCCTGCATCAGAAGCAGGATGGAGAACTCATCCTTCCAGACCCTAAGGTGAGACTTCACGGGGAATCGTGGAAGGGTATCGTGGAGGGTTGGAAGGTAGTGGGTGGCTTGAGCATTATTCCGTCAGTAGGTAATACTCCCTTTTCACGCACAGTGGGATATTCCTGCGAGCCAGAGAGTCCATCTTCAGAGTCCTGCGCTTCACCATTGAAGAAGCATCAGCACTCGAAGCCAGACCTGCGCCTCCGTGGGAATCAGGTGAGCGTGACAGGGATTTTCAGGGCTTTCAAACGAGCATGGAAAGACTATTTGCCCGGCACTCCCAAGGACAGGCCCTGGATAACGAACTTTTGTCCCTACGACAGGGTAACCAGGACCTTCTATCCTACATCGCAACCTTTAATAGGTTGATAGTGGAAACTGGATGGCCTGAGGTAAAACGAATCACGTTATTTCATCGAGGGCTTCGAGGAGAACTCAAGGATGTCTTGGCTCAATTTGTGAACCCACCTCAAGACTGCGCTGAATATATAGACTTAGTGGTCCAGTTAGATCACAGACTTCAGAACAGAAAGGCTGATCGAGCCAAGTTTGAGAATCGGGTGTTGGTCAAAACCCAAGCTAACCCCAAAGGAGCAGATGCTTCAGAATCCATGCAAATTGGAGGGGTTAAAGGATCCTTAACCCAGAAGGAAAGAGAAAGGAGACGGCAAATGCAATTGTGTCTATATTGTGGAACTTTTGGGCATTTTCTACGGGATTGCCCTGTAAAACTACCCAAGAAGGTGGTAGGAGCTGCTGATAAAAGCCATATGGAGTCAGACTCGGGAAACGACCACGCCTGACAAGCGTAGAGGTCCGCTTGCCGAGCTTGAAGAAGAATACTCAGACCTCGCATTTCATCATACCAATGGCCCTCGTAGATCCAGGGCAGACATCGCGTATGCACGCAGTAAGGGCATACATTGATAGCGGGGCCATAGGAAACTATGTGGACTATGAATTGGCTTCCAGGATGAATCTACCTCTCTGCCGAAAACCACCTCAGATGTCATCACCACAGTCGATGGAACTGAAATTGCCTCTGGGCCTGTAACTCATTCCACCGCAGAGATGACACTATTGGGTCAGGATGGGCATCGAGAGACTATTTTGTTTGATCTAATCAAAGCCCCACAGTTCCAAATAATACTGGGGATACCTTGGTTGGAAACACCTAATCCTTGTATTGATTGGCGAGAGAAGAGAATAACTTTCCCGGATTGTGCACAAACCTGTTACCCAAAGAAGAGTCAGAACGCAGGCCTGGCCACAGTAACCACAGCAGTCATGCAACTACCTCCAGAGTACCAAGAATTCCAGGATGTCTTCCAAAAAGAACAGGCAAACACCTTACCTCCTCACAGATCGTACGATTGTCAAATCGATCTCATACCCGGTGCACAACCCCCTTGTAGCAGGATCTATGCCCTTACGGAACCTGAGAACCTTCACCTACGACACCTATGACTAAGACCAGTACCTTGCCAATGGCTTTATTCGCCCATCCAAGTCCCCTGCATCTTCAGCTTTGTTCTTCGTGCCCAAAAAGGAAGGTGACCTCAGAACGTGCATAGACTACCGCGCATTGAACCAGATAACTGTTAAGAACCGATACCCATTGCCTCTGATCCCTGAACTACTAGACCAAGTGAGTAGTCATTGAGAAATTGCGCCAGCACAAACTATATGCAAAACTGGAAAAATGCATTTTTCATGCCACAGAAGTTGAATTCCTTGGGTTTATCCTGACCTCAAAGGGAGTCCGAATGGACTCACGAAGGGTGGACGCAATCCTTAAGTGGCCATCACCAAGTTCAGTTAAAGGAGTACAAAGCATGCTTGGCTTTGCCAATTTGTACTGCAGATTCATCCTGGATTTTTCACATGTTGTACATCCCATCACAGCACTCTTGCGAAAAAATAAACGCTTTATGTGGACTGAAGAAGCTGAAAATGCCTTCCAAAAGCTGAAAGCGAAATTCACGTCTGCACCTGTATTAAAGCACCCGCGCCCTGAACTTCCATACATAGTGGAAACCGATGCATCCAGTCTAGCCATGGGAGCTGCCCTGTCTCACAAGGACCCTGAAACTGGCCAGCTTCATCCAGTAGCATTTTGGTCCAGAAAGTTCTCGGCACCCGAGTTAAACTATGCGGTTACCGATAAGGAGTTATTAGCCATTAAATCCGCCTTCAAGGCTTGGCGGCACTATCTTCTCACCGGAACTTACAGTATTTAAAGACAGCAAAGGCCCAGTCGTCACGTCAACTCCGATGGGCATTGTTCTTTGCTGAGTTTGATTTCGTAATAACCTATCGACCAGGTTGTAAGAATGGTAAAGCAGACGCCTTATCCCGAATAGGGATGGGAGAGGCAGAAGTGAACCCAGAACCAGTACCTATAATTTCCGAACAAAGAATTCTTGGCATGACTACTCTACAGACACTAGAGGACATTCATGTAAAGATCCAGCAACTCTTTGATCCTACAGCCCTGCAGGACTGGGTAAAAAAAGGCCCGGACTACTCTGTCACCAATGATCTGCCTTATTACCAAGGGCGGCTATTTCTGCCACACAAGGAACTACAAGAGCTAGTCATTTCCCGTTATCATGATACCCTAATGGAGGGGCACCCAGGTATTGCAAAAACTGAAGCTAAAATTAAAAGACAATTCTTGTGGCCCACCTGGCGAAAGGATATTAAATCATTTGTGATGTCTTGTGGCATTTGCTCCCAAAACAAAAGTCAAAAGAAAAAACCAGCTGGACTCTTACAACCTTTAGACATTCCGCCTACACCATGGCACACCTTATCTTTAGACTTTATTACTGATTGTTAGGCAGAAACCTGTGCAGTTCCCTTGGGGACCACTGCAAAAGATTTAGGACTACAGGTGTTGGCAGTAAACCCACTTGGTAGCAGTCTATATCACCCAGATTTACCTGGTAGCTGTGGCTGAGCAGTCAGACTTCCCTCAAGAAGAGTTAGGCAGTATGCAAAGTATACACAATAGGCACTCAGATACAATAGCACAAGCAAACACTGACCAGAGCTTTGGTATCGAGGTATATAATTATTTATTTAAAAACACACTTCTTGAAACACTCCAGCACTATTATTGCAAATCACTCTAAACACAATTACTATTATTATATATACACTCCTTATTCCTTATCAGACAAGTCTTAGTTAACACCACTTATTTCCAAACAGAGGTGAGCGCTTAACTATAGATGGCACTCCGATAAGTTAACGAAAAAGGGAGGGAAAAGGCAGAATGTAGGAAAATACACCACACTAATACTTAGGAACTCTTAAGCAAGGCAGGAAAGTCAAAGGTTACTTGTGAGCCAAAGTCCATAGGCCGGGACCACTCTTGGAGAGAGCAGGGCACAAATGCACCCAAGATCACACAATGACAACGGGCTTAAAAAGTCTTGCAGGGAGTTCAGAAAGGTTGTAGTTAGGCTCAGAAAAGTTTAGCCAGGGTGTCCCAGGCTAACACAGGGTCGAAAGCCGGGGGCTAAATCTACCCCGTACAGTCGGTTGCAAGGGAAGCCAGGCGGAACACGGTACCTTATGTGGAAAGGATCCTCCAGCGGGGGCAGTTGTTCCTGGCAGCGTGTGCAAGTCGTGGCGTCGTCCAGAGGAAGAGAAGATCTCAACGTGGAGGAAAGATGAAGGTCGTTGCACTGCCAGGGAAGAAACCAGCTGCAGAGCTTTCCGGTTAAAGATACTACCCTTTGATTTGCGGTAGTGGTAAAATGTGGTATCCCGGTTGCCGGGGTGCTTGGCACAGGCAAGGCAGCCACGAGATGCTCCGGGAAGCGAAAAAGGAAGCGGACAGGTTATCCCCACCAGTCGAAGGAAGACTCTCCGGGCTGGAGATCTCCTCTGTCGTTGGGAAAAGTGGTGAGACCGTTCATCAGGGCTCCACCGGTGGTGTCGTCGTAGCAGGTCGGCTCAGCTTCTCCCTCATCGGATTCTTGGGTCCTGTGGCGACTTCTAAAGTTCCAGTCCCCAAAGCCCTGCGTTTATGCAGAAAACCCCCATTCACTCAACCTAGCTGTCACTCAAACATGCTAAGTGGTGAGCCGGACGGTTCACCACTTTGGCCAATCAGGACGGAGTGTGACTTGAGTTGCCTAAGCAACTCAGTCCAGGGTGCCTAAATCCCCCTCCACCCCTCCAAAGTACCCCAGACAGAGTGGCACCACTTGGGAGGGCTTCTGTGGAGAAGCCCGCCAAAATAGTGGAACAAAGGGCTCAACTTGGGTTGGAGTCACAGAAGCGAACACAAACGCCGTTTTAGAGTTCTGGCAAAAAATACCAACCGGAGAATTAATATTAAATAAATAAACCGGCGGTATGTTCGAGGCTATAGGAATTAAATAATTAAAGTTGGTAGCCTTGAACAATGGGAAATCCCATAGGGATATATTTGCGGTCGAAAAAAGTAGTATCTACTGCCACCAGCCAAAACTCGATCAGGGGGGACGGAGACGTGCCCCCTCGACTAACAGACCCCGGGGCAATCGAATTCCCCCGGCCAGTACATCCACAATATGATGGTTTGTACTGGTTCTGTTCAGAATTTGAGACTAGTAAAGTCAATGGTGACTTTACATGCCCTGGGAGACAGTGGTCAGTCCCAGGGTATGGAGTCTATACTGGGGGGTCACTATGACACCCCTGTGTTACTGCACTGAGGGTGCTGTGTAACACACATCACAAAAACACATGAAGCCCTATGGAGTAAAAGACCCCATAGCCCATTAAACACATCTAGAATCAAAGAGACACACTCAAATCATGTCCAAGAGTGAGGGTAAAAGAGTCTCACTCTTGGCAGGAGAAAAAAAAATAAACCCCAGAAATTCAGCAAAGCTGCTGGGGGACTCACTAGGTTAGGAAATTCAGCCTAAACAGAGAATTCTCCCTAACACGGATCTACCCCCATGCAATGGATTTAACACCATTCTAGTTATTGTGGATCTTTTTTCCAAGATGGCCCACTTTATTCCTTTAAAGGGATTACCTTCAGCTTCAATCCTGGCCAAGGAGTTCCTCGAAAACATTGTTCGCATACACGGATTTCCAGTCAATTCATTTCACATTTATGGACAAAATGCTGTCAATTGGCGCAAATCGATGTGAGGTTATCGACCAGTCACCACCCCCAGACCGATGGTCAAACGGAGAGGACCAACCAGACTCTCGAATAATACCTGCGTTGTAGGTTACATCAGACTGCGAGTAATTGGAAAGACATTCTTTGGATCGCCGAATATGCATACAATAATTCAGTACACTAAGGAACTGGGCAAAGCCCCTTTTATATCTTATATGGGCACCATCCTCGAACCTCAGACCTTGACTCACCCCAACACTTAGAAATGCCCGCAGTAGGCCATCTGCACGCTACGATTACACAAGCCTTTAAGGAAGCAACTACACATTTAAAACAGGCGAAAGAAAAATACAAGAAAGATGCTGATCGGCATAGAAGTGATACTCCACAATACCAGATAGGGGACCAAGTATGGTTAGCCACAAAACATATACCGCTAAAGGGAACACGGACCTTTAACCCCAGATATTTGGGACCTTACTCTATTAAGGCCATTATCAACCCGGTGGCTGTCAAGTTGGACTTACCTGCTAATATGCGAATTCACCCCGTCTTTCATGTGTCACTTCTGAAGCCAGTGCAACCAGGGACAAGACTAACCAAGCCACCACACCCTATCCTTGTAGACGGAGAACCCGAATTTGAAGTTAAGAACATCCTGGAATCCAAGCTGATGAAGTCAAAACTCTTTTATTTAATCGACTGGAAAGGTTACGGACCACAGGAAAGGTCATGGGAACCTAGTGACCAGGTTCATGCACCCCGATTGGTGAAAAAATTACACCGAAATTTCCCAGACAAACCGAAACCACAGGGAAGAACGACTTTAGGAGGGGCCTTGGGGGGGGGGGGGGGGGGGGAGTGCTGTCATGATGCCTACCCCCGGGGACCCAGACCACGTCCAGCAACCCCGGAAGCAGGCATCAAGTTATCCTAAGGAAGCCCAACAACCCCTGCTAGGGGCTATTTGGGTCCAGTCCTGGCGCCTATGGCGCCAGGCTCATATGGAGAGTCAGTCCTGGCACCATAGGCGCCAGGCTCATAGATTAAAACTTACCTGATGCAGACCATGCTGCAAACTCACCTGATGCAGACCATGCTGCAAGAACTCCAAGCCAAAAGAGGCTTGGAAGGGACTACTTTACTTAGGGACTATTTTTTACTCGGGCGGGGCTGGGGAGGAATACTTACCTGGGACTACTTTGGAGGCTATTTAAACCACGCCCGAAGAGCAGGACACGCTTCGTGTTATTCTGCATCCAGCAGCGTAACGCTCACCGTGCCTGCAAGTCTGCATCCAGCCTTCTGCCACGCCCGCCTCGAGTTTGGAGCTCCTAGAAAAAGGGAGAAAGAAGGAGAAAAGGTTAGAACAAGAGCAATACCTTTAATCCTTACCTGAATTCCCGATCCATCGCGCCTTCGAGCTGGAAGAAAGAAGTTATTTTATGCGTGTTGCCTCACCTGCTGCAGGGCCGCGCTGAACTCACCGGCCTTCGCAGCATCTTCATATTCCACTGCATCCTCCTGCATGTTCCCGCCGCACTCCGGAGCCTAAGGAGAAGACAAGAACAGCAAGGTGAGTCAAGGGAATACACAGAGGAATATTAGTTACCCCCCCATAGACTTACCTGATTTTACCACCGGGGGTACTATTCCTCTTCACGGGTCGGCGCAGCTTCTACTGCATGTTTGCCGAACCCCGGCCCCCAAGGTGAAACAAAGGGACTAACAAGGGGATCCCTCCTCACCACAATAGACTTACCTGATTTTACCGCCGTAGGTATTATTCTCCAAGACTTCATACTTTCTCTCAGCACCTGAATAAGGGAGAAAGCAACAGGTTACATATTGACATTATTTTATCGAACTGTGTTGGAAAATATAAATCCTTACCAGAATACTACCGGTTGCAACGAGGAACTCTTCATTAGGGTCAAGCTACAACCTGCAAGGAATCGGACAAGAGTGAAAGTCAGGCATTTGAACTCTTCCGAACTTTATACTTGCGGCGTCTTGCCGGGAATCTCGGAGTCAATATTGTTCTGGAACTCACCAATTCCTTCGAGCCAGTGAAGCAACTGGTTATCAACGCGCCCCTGCGTTCAATGCAGGTTGGAGAGCTCATCTTTTCAAACCATCAGAAGAATATTCCTACGGGCCAAGCAAACGAAGCTAGGCGGGCCAGTCGAGTCCGTCATCTCGGCCCTACGCGTCACATTGATGGAGACCGCAGCTGTCCAGTTCCGATCGACGCCTCTGTGGGAGCCAGGTGAGCGTAACACAATGTCGGTAGTGGCTGCAAGTCTGAGGGAAGGGATCCATGTCTACCCCTACCTGGACGATTGGCTGATCAGAGCTGTATCTTCGGAACAAGCTCCGATCCAGCTAGATTATGTCTGCCACTTCCTTCACAAACTGGACTTCTCCCTCAATTTAAAGAAGTCACATATGATACCATCACTGAGACTCCAGTTCATTGGAGCGGTCCTGGACACTTCCCTGGGAAAAGCCTCGCCACCAGAGGTGAGGGCTCAAGATATTCTGCAGATGGTCACCAAGTTTCAAAATGCCCAACGTCTCCCAGCCTTCGACTTTTTGAGGTTGCTAGGCCTCATGGCATCCTGCATCTTCCCTGTGCCAGAGGCTCGCCTGAGAATGAGATCTCTTCAGTGGGCACTGAGGACTCAGTGGTCGCAGTTCTCAGGGAGAATGACAGACCTCCTTCAGATTCCGGACAAGGTGGCTCGAGACCTTCAGTGGTGGGCTTGCCAGAAAAATATCTTGAAGGGGGAACTGTTTTGGCAACCATGGCCGGAGATAACAGTAGTCACAGATGCCTCACTGAAGGGGTGGGGAGCCCATACCAATGACTTGACCATCAGCGGTCGTTGGTCTCCATCGGAGTCCAGACTACATATCAACCTGTTAGAGCTGAGCGCAATCAGACTAGCTCTGAAAGCTTTTCTGCCATCTGTACAGGGGAAAAATGTTGTGATAATGACGGACAACACAGTGGCCATGCACTACCTCAACAAAAGAGGAGGCGTAGGATCACTACCACTGTGCAGAGAGGCAATGCAGCTCTGGTTTTGGGCAATCCAAGAAGGAATCTCTCTATCGGCAGTCCATCTAGCCGGAGAGAAGAACTTGTGGATCGGTTTGCCACCAGTACCAACAGAAAGTGCGATCTGTTTTGTTCAAGGGAATTTTTCCCGAGAGGAGCTCTAGGGGACGCGTTCGTAGTGGACTGGGAGTTTCCACTCCTGTACGCGTTTCCACCAGTCCCTGTCATTCCTCAAATGATCAGGAGGTTGAGAAGATTCCGGAGAACCATGATCCTAATTGCCCCAGACTGGGCCAGGAGAACGTGGTACCCGGACCTTCTGGACATGTCCATCTGCCCTCCAATTCGTCTTCCACTTAAGGAGAATCTTGTCTCACAGAAAGGAGGTCAGGTTCTCCATCCAGACATCAGAACCCTCAACCTTCACGCCTGGCTTCTGAAAGGTTGAGATACAAGGATTGTTACCTCCCTGTTGACGTCATGGAAGTGTTGCTTTCGGCCAGAAGGCCAGCAACAAAGTCTTTATACCGCTGCCGTTGGAACAAGTTTTGCAGCTAGTGTAGAGAAGAGAATATCGACCCCTTTTCATGTGGTACACCAACAGTGTTATCCTTTCTACTCTACTTGGCAAATTCAGGCCTTCAAGTCTGCACTATTAAGGGCTATCTCGCAGCGCTATCGATCTTCAAGCGCACTGATGAGGAACCTTCGTATTTCAAATTACCCTTAGTAATACAATTTCTAAAGGGATTAACTGATGTCTACCCTCCAAAACCTTTCCAGGTTCCTTTATGCGACTTAAATTTAGTCTTAAATTTCCTGATGGGTACTCCTTTCGAACCACTCCACTCTTGTTCACTAAGATTTCTCACCCTTAAAACTGTCTTATTAGTGGCTTTAACATCTGCTAGAAGGGTGAGCGAATTACAAACTCTATCTTGTAAACCCCCTCATACAATTTTTCATAAAGACAAGGTTGTCCTACAGGTGAAGCCTAATTTCCTCCCAAAGGTGGTTTCTGAATTCCACATCACTCGGAAAATTACTTTACCTTCATTCTATCCGCCTCCCCATCCGGGGAAAGAGGAAGAAAGGCTACATAGGCTGGACCCAAGGCAGGCTTTAAGCTTTTACATCAGCAGACTAGCTAGGATTAGGCAAGCAGACCAACTGTTCGTGGGTTACTCAGGGCACAAGTTGGGACACTGATAACAAAACAAACCATTTCCAGATGGATTATTTTGGCCATCCTGGAATGTTACAAACTGGCAGGGAAAAAGCCACCTCAAAATCTTAGGGCTCATTCAACCAGGGGTATCGCAGCCTCCTCGGCCCTCCAAAGAGGGTTTCCGGTTCGAGACATATGTGCGGCTGCCACATGGTTGTCCGCACATACCTTCACAAGATTTTACAACCTGGATCCCTCCTTCAGTCAAGAGACTAGGTTTGGCAAAGCCGTATTACATTTGGTTCATTCCTAAAAGGAAACATGGCGTTTTACTCCCACCTCCCAATTGCACACCACTGCTATGGGAGTCTATCAAAGATAAGGAATACGTCGGTGGACACAATCCCTTCGAAGAACGTTACTTCTTACCTTGTAACGTTCTTTCGATGGGATGTTCCTCCGACGTATTCCTTATCGCCCCTCCCATCCATCCCCGCAGTAATACTTCCCTTGTGGTTGAAGCTTAGGCTCCTTCAAGGTCAATAACCAATTCATATAAAACAACTGTTTATGTCAAAACAGGCTGAGCAACGAACGCTGCACGAGTCTATACGCGTGGTGACGTCGGCGCCGATACGGAGGCCGTCGAGGGACATCGGCTCGAAGGACGTTGACGCGCAGCGTCCTCTACTGAAAAAAATTGTCTGAGGCCAACACGCTGGGAGATGATCTATCAAAGATGAGGAATACATCGGAGAAACATCCCATCGAAAGAACGTTACAAGGTAAGAAGTAACTTGTTCATCTACTCCATTACTCTGTGAAGTGCAGCCGTCATTTGCCTCTTTTGGACCCCTTACCCCCCAGTGCCATCCAATCGGCAGTTTCAGTCACCCGCCCATACAAACAGGCCATTTCTATATTCCCCTGCTGTTTCATTACCGATGGAAAATATTCCTTGTCATCAATATTCGGCGCATAAGAATTTCCCCACGCATAACGTTCGTCCCTCTTCTCCCAGTAAGCACTATCGCCCTCCCCATCTTGTCCATCAAAATCTTCTCTGCTTGAAGCAGCACTCCTGCTGCTACCCAAATCAACACCCCCTTGCCTGTGAGGAGTAGGATGTTCCAACCACTTGCCTTCCCTATTGCCTCCCTAATCTCACCAGCTCTGTCCTGGTTAAGTATGTCTATTGTAGCAAAGCCACCTGTATTCCATGTCTCTTTAGATAGCCCCCCACTCTTTGTCTCTTAAGGTTCGTTCCCTACCCCCGGATATTCCATGTTCCAATCTTTAAGTTCATGTTCCCCATTAAAGTCTCCAGGTTACATTTGCGACTCTCCCCTGATCTTGTAGCACCCTCCCTCCTCCCAGCTCCCTCTGCTATTACCCCTTTCACTCTGTGCTCGATACTCCCATCCCCGGGTCCTCTTCTCGGTCACATCCCCCTCCCTTTCTAACACCTCTGTTATCGCCCTCCCCAAACCCCCTTTTCCCCTGACTCCTATCTCCCACCCCTCCCCCAATTTCCCACAAATCCCCCTACCTTGCACCTTCCCCCATCAACTACCCCTTCATATCCCCCCAGTTCCCTTTCCCCTTCCCTTCCCTTTCCTGAAACCTCCAGTCTCATAATCCACCCCGCTCCTTTGCGTGGACTATCACCCCCATCCCTCCCCTCTCAACCAAACCTCCACATCATTTATTTTCTTTTCACTTCTGCTGAGAATCTCCGCCTTCTTTGCACTATTGTCCCATCGCCAACATATCCTATCATGACTTCTTTTCCGCTCCTGCCTCTCTCAGCCGTGAGTGATGTGGCTTTGTTTTCCAGCCAAGTCCATACTTCCTGTGGTGATGTAAAAAAACAGGCCTTTCCATCAGCTATAACCTTAAGTTTGCTGGGAAGAACATCATGTACCTAATGCTAGGCCTCGCAAGCGTCGTCTCACCGCATCATAAGTCTGTCTCTACTTCTGAACTTCTAATGTAAAATCTGGAAAAATGGGCAGTTTGACATTCTCCAACTCGTATTGGCCAACCTTTTGTGATTCCTGCAGAATTGTATCTCTGTCTCGGAAATTCAGGATCTTGGCCACTATTACCCTTGAATTTCCTCCCGGCGGGGGAGCTTTGCCCGGCTCCCTGTCTGCACGTTCCACGTAAAAAGTTTGCAGAGCCCTTTCATCCCCAGGGTTTTCAGGATAAGGTTCTCCACAAAGATCTCCACACTAGGGCCTTACTCACTCTCTGGGACTCCCACTATTCGAATGTTGCAACGTCGGGAATGTCCCTCTGTGTCCTCTGCCTTCACTTCAAGCATTCTCGTCGTCCCTACAGGCCCGCAACCTAGTTCTTAAGATGCTGCAGGTTGTCCTCCACAGTGCCCACCCTTTGCTCCACTTCTGTGACTTTTGCATACTTTCCGTTGGTCTGCTCTAACCAGTGCCATGTCTACCCCACTTCCTTGATAATACCTTGAAGGGATGTTCTTGAGGCCTGTATGGCCTCCATCAATGCTTCCAATGTCACTCCTCCAGAGGCAGTCGGAGGGGGTGTTGGGGGAGATCTCCTCAGGTTCAGGCTCCCCTCCTTCGCCTCGCTGTGGCCTACTTCTGGGGTCTGCATACTTGTCTATCTTTTGTTGACTATTCCCCATAGCAACCACTGACATTTTATTCTGGAGCTCCTTAAACCGTCTAGCAGTGTTCTTTGGCCACTTCACTTTTGGGGTTTTGCGTTGCTCCCTTTGTCCTTGCTTTTTCCCCATGGTTTACTTCACTTCCCGTGCAGCTCTTATCTCAGGAACCTTAAATTGCCTTATTGATGATTTCTCTGCCCTCACAGTATATCCTCAACCTGCTCAATGAAGGCATAAATGAGTGGCACAGGTGCCCAGGCAACCTTTGTGTCCTTGCCTCGCCCCCTGCTAATGCTTTGGTCTCTTACTCAATGTATTTATTGTCAGAGCAGGTGGGTGTCTTCCCTGAGCCGAGTGCAGTAATGCCAAGGGGGACAATCCTCTTCCCCTGGTCTTTCCAATCCTACAATTGAGGTGATCAGTCGTTCATATGATGTAGCCTCGTCTCTGGCACAGCTAGGCCACTTTACTGAGGAAGCGCAAATACCATTCTCAGTATCACTGGGTCGAGGGAGAGTGGGTGCGGATCACCCTGCAATGAGCTTATTTGTTGATACCACTGTATCTGTGAGTGGCTTTTCTGCCCAGCTCACTTAACTAATTATCTTCCCCTTATGATCTTTACATGCACCCCCAAACCCTCCTTGTGTTCTTTTTTCCTCTCTCTTTACTGACCACCACTCCCTTGATTTCCAGCGCTCCCTTTCCCAGGCATGTACCTTCTCGGGGGGCCCCTCCTAGTGGTCTGCCGTGGTGTTCTACCTTGGGCTCTGTGTACCCCCGACATGCAGGGTTCCATCCCATCGTTACACCGTGGCTGCGCCACCTGAACAAACAGCACTCCTTGGTGAGAGCGTCCCTGCCCGGTTTCCAGTCTGCTTTGGATTCTGTGCTGCGGCTTGCTTTATTGCTGCAACGGCCCCGGGGCTCAGGATTCGTAAAGCACATTCAGTCTGTACCACCTCAATTACGGTTTGTGCCAGGGCCGCTCTCTCCTGGCAGAGGCTTTGCATCCCTCAGCAAGTCTCTCGCTGTCCTTACGGCTGCCAAAGTAGTTGCGTCGTGCCTCCTCTGCTGCTCAGGAGGTGCAGCACCTGCAAGGCTTGGATTCTTTTCCCTTCCCACGGTTCGCAAGCTGTTTGAGAGATGTGTCACTTTGTTTACCGCTGTTGCATTTCTGTCTTTCGCCCGTGTCGAGAGCCGGTCGCCAGTCTCTCCACTTCCCTCACTTTCCTTCTTCTCCTCCGATCGTTACTATGCTCCTTTCACCATCCTTGACGATTGCTTCTGCTTCCACTATGACTGCGATCCGGGCCAGGGACTGCTTATTGCACCGTTGTCAATGCAGCCTTCCTCCCAGGCACCGGCTCTACGTTTTCAGTGAGCCCTGGCGCCCATCCTACTTTTTCGGCTCCTTCTTCCTCAGTTTGCGCCTATCAGTTACACCCTGCCACGTCCTCAGGATGTGCCTTCCGTAGTTACCAGACAGGTGAAGCTCCTCAGATCCTGTGTCTCAGTCAAAATAGGTAGGATTTAATCAGAATATCCATGAGTGGAACAGGAGCTCCGGCATGCTATGGGTTCATGCCTCGGCAGTTAGCCACCCCTCCATGTTTTTTTTTCTTGAGCACTTTATTGGACTTGGAACCTTTCTTAAGTAACTTGCGGCTAAATTTGTTCTTTTGGAAAGGTAACATCCTATAACCATCATAGGGCTGGAATTTGGATAGGATGAAATCACTGAGGTCAACAGTATACAGACCTGGCTGACAAAATCACCATCAAGAATAATCTTAAATCGGGCAGAGAGTTGCAGAGAATCAAAAACTCAGCAGGAGCGTAGACGCAAATCAATCTGGTGATTGCTGTAGACAGATGGCTAATACCAAGATTGCGCTTTGATTGGTTTATCATCAATGGCACAATATCATGGTCATCTGGACCCCACGCTAATCAGTTGCCCGTTTTGTGCAATCATCTCTGGAAGCTCTTTTGACGTGCTATTCGTTTGCCAATTATATTTATATCCAAGCCGAAATCTATTCGATTCCCGATATTTACGAATTTTCATTTAAGACCACGCCGACCTGCATTCATATGTCTTCTTTGGATAAACACACATCTTGCCACGTTTCATCGTTTTAAAAAGAGCACGGTGGAGGAGATGCCAAACCTGGAGAGAGAATTTTCCAGACTCCTAAGGCAAGAGCATATTGTTAGATTGTACATGATCCACGATTTATTGTTATTGTCCTCACTTTTCATAGGTTGTCGCTTAATCAATTGTTGGGTCTAGACTTGAGGTTTTAACTAATTGATTTAGAGTCATTTTTATTTTAGTTTCACAGCACTTTATTACTCATGCTAACCACAGCAGTTTTTAGTATTGGATATCTTTTATTCCAGACTACAGTAAACAATAAAGTTATTTTTATCTAATATTTTTTATAAGGGATATTGTTTTTATGTATTTGCTTTTGTGAATAAATATCTGAAATAAACTAATTTACGAGCAGGTGCTGGCTGGTCTTATGGGTTAGCAGACTAGTATAATCCAATTTGATAGCTTGATGGCTTGTTGTGGCCAAGTCAAACTCTGTGTAAATTACCTGGGATCATGATGGTTGGAGTGTTGGGATCATAGCACGGAACATGTATAGTTCAGCAGCTCCGTTCTGCACACCCTTTAGCTTCCTCGTTAATCCAACTGGAGGTCAGGTTTTATGGATGACTTAGTGAAGAGTCAGCAAAAATAGACCAAATATGTTAAGTAGTTGACTTTCGTTTTTTTTAACAAAACAGTCGAGGTGCACAACTGAAATCTATGGCAGCATAGATTGTCTGAAAGCTCTTTGATATTTGGTAGGTAAGACTCAGCTCAGTGAAGGACCAAATGCACTTAAGTTTGAGCTCCCCATCCCAGCATCTGATCCTTGAGATGTACATCTGCAATGCGTGAAAAGGGTGCAGTCAACTGCGTACTCATTACTTATTTCATAGAGCAGGAATTGGTCATCTGCACAGAATTCCAATATTCTGGACCAAAACTTTACCTTATCCTTACTTCTGCATGACCCTAGGTGTTATGAGATGCTGATCCTTCTTTTGGGACGCAGAATAATCTGATTGCCTTTTCTTTTCCAGGACTTGAAACCCAGCAACATTGTTGTGAAGTCAGACTGCACGCTTAAGATATTGGACTTTGGACTGGCTAGAACTGCAGGGACCAGCTTTATGATGACACCGTACGTGGTAACACGTTACTACCGTGCTCCAGAGGTCATCCTTGGCATGGGATACAAAGAGAATGGTGAGGGACAGGGACCGTAAGGCTGTGTGAGGTTTCTATAGGTTTCGACTTCGGGGACAAGCCTTCCTCGACCTCTGAAAAGTAGTGGGACCCAGAGCAGGAGAACAAAGGCAATAATGTCTGTTTGGTAGTTATGTTAATAGTTTTTTATAATGCGCTGCATCATCACTGTTGTAGTCTTAGAACCCTTCTGCTTTTCGGGTAGTTGGATTATTTTGCCCCTGCCAGGGTTTATATTATGTATTATTGGACACATCCCTTGCGAGGAGAAACAGTGAATGAATAGGCAGGGGCTCACAGGACCTTATGGCCACAGTATGGTGAGGTTCTAGGGGCGGGGGCTCTGCCAGTGCTTCGAGATTTTGAGCGTGTAATGCAGAATGTAAATGGAGCTTATTGTGTGTGGGAATTGGGGTCACTGGACTCTGCAACAGTGATGGTGGGTACAGAGCTGATTGTGATTCATTAATGGAGTCAAGCAGAGTATTGAGTAATGGAGGAGAGGAGTCTAATTTGGAGATAAACTTTCTGTGGCTGTTTGTATGAAAGAGAACCAAATTTACAGAGCGTGAGGGTGCCCGGTAGTCAATGGGCCTTACACCCCAAAGAGTTGGGTGGGGCTTGCGGTAAACCTTCCAAGGGTTTGCAAGTGATAATTGACATTATATCGCCTTTTCAGGGAGAGTGGCACTCCTCACTTCGTTTATCCATAGCACCCAGATTGCACTGCTACCCCAAGAAGCCCTCTGCATCACGTTCAAGGATGTCCTTACACGCCATACTTGTCTTTAGTGCCAGGAGCCTCCCTGTATTGTCTAAGTGAAATGCCCATGCCTTTTTCACAGTATCCCCCATTATCAGATTTGGCTTTTCTCCCCCACCCCCCACAAACCACTCAAACACCCTTTCCTCAGTCAACAGCGTTTCTCCTTTTTCTAAATGCTTTTACATGTTATTGCCCAATTTTATGTTGGTTAATTAATGAGGTTAGTGTTTCTTATCCTCTGTAGTTTTTTATTTTTTTGTCCCTTACAAAGGTTTTGTATTTGGTAGGTTTGGGGCATGCCTCTTAAGGATACCCTCTGCCATACTATCATTCCCAATATATTTCTTCCTTCTTCTGAAGCCCCTCTTAATCCGCTGCCATCTAATGTACTTGGGTAGAACTTGCAGAGTGTGTATTGTCAGTTAATATCGGAATGTGTGGCAAATGTCTGAATATGCAGCAAATCTGGCTTTGTGACATGCACTGAACTATGATGCGTCTATGACTCTGCACAATGTATTTTCTCTAGTCTGCTTTCTGTCTTCACTCCCTTTCTACTTATGCTTTTCCTTCCTTTGCTAGTGGACCTCTGGTCTGTGGGTTGCATAATGGGAGAAATGGTTTGCCACAAAATCCTCTTTCCTGGAAGGGACTGTATCCTTAGGCTGCGGCAGGTCTGGAAAACACAAGTGAACCACCACATCTGTCTGATAAACAGCAGTTTTAACCACATTGCAGCTCTCTTCTGGCCTGGATGTTGTCACACATGAAGGTAAATGTGTCCACTGGGGCACAGGTGTTCCTAAGATGGGAGCTGGATAGTGTCTCTTGTACAACCTCAAAACTCCTTCACCAATTAAGCAGATGGTTCAGTCTATGCTGACGTCCCTTCCTGTATATTCTAAAGTACAGTTTGTTCTCGCTCCATCTCATTTGACAGGACATTTAGTATCTTTTTAGAATGCTGTGTCATCTTTCCTGACATCTTCTAGCACCTTCAATCCTGAAAGTCAACCAGTCATCACCAAGGAATATAGCTGAAAGTCCAGCCTGTATTGAAAGGCCACTGTTCCTCTGCATTTTGTGAGCAGCCGAGGTTGTCTGAGGCCCCAAGGCAGATATGAGACTGAGAATTTTAAAGGATGATTCTGGTCCCTCTTTGTGTTGACTTTGATGGGGCAGGAGTGAGTGTAGAATTCCAAGAGTAGGCACGGTGAGGCGTCTGTTTCGGAGGCTGCCTGTGTGGAAGGCAGTACTGTTCTAGCTTCTGCAACACCGGTGGATTTCATGGTTGTGTGCAGGTTGGATTCCAACCATTCCTTTCTAACATGATGGAGAAGGCACTGTTCAAATAAAATGGGTAGATGTTAAAGTGAATACGCATCAGATCATTAGCTTTCAAACTGTAGGCAAAAGCTGGTGATGCTGTTTTATTATCTAACTCTGGTCTGATTCCTCCTTACTTTTTTTTTTGTGAAAAATGAGTCTGTGACACAACAGACGCACTATGCCCCATTGCGCCAGGAGCTAGGTGGGAGGGCGGGGGTGTAATAGTTGAACCTTTCTGCCATTAACTGGCCCTCAGTGTATGTCTTAACTGATCCCTCTTCTGTTCTGTGCGAGATGAAATTCTTAGTAGGTAGGTGATAATTCAGTGTTCTTTGTCCTTCACTAGGTGTATCCCTTTTCAGTCTTTCTTCAGGGTGGTGTTTCTGCCACTTGGCCAATGGTTTGCTTTTTCAGTGTGAATCTTTTTATTCATTCAGATGCTGTACATAGTCCTGCCTTGTAGTGGTTGACTGCTAATTTCGCGTAGGCCTCAATCATGTGCGTATCTCTAGTGAGACACACCCAAAACCTTTATTAGTGCTCCGAAATGCCTCCCCTATTGGCACCATCTTCACAGGGTAGAGTAGCATAAAACGTTTTAAGACCAATAGCTAGAAAACTGGCCCATTAGGGAATGTTTGGCAGTCAGTGTATTTTTAACGTTTTTTTTCTGTAGTTCTCTCAGTATTAATACATGGAAAAAACATGCTTTCTTTTTTGTTGAGGTGATACTAGGTACTCTGTTTATAGACTGTATAAGTGTGCGACCTTTGTCTATCAATGCAACATGACCAAGCCTAGTATAAGTCTTATGGACGATTAAAGATCCCAATCCATAGTCTTTGGTTATAGAGTACTTGGAATTAAGTGGGAAAGCATCCTTCAAATATTTAAGGATCCATAGTCTTCAGTTGACTAAAGCTAAGAAAATGCTCTAAATGGTGTAGGTGGGTAGAGTATCTGTGTCCAGCATGTTACCCTACAATTTCCAAGTAAAAAGATTTGGTACCCGTTTTCACTGGTTTTCTGTTGGGGACATTTTTCCCTTTTCTGCTTTGTATGATTTTTCCTAGTCCTCAGAGTGGGACAGTAGATGAAGTCTATCGAAACTACACTATACCCAAGCTTCTTCAAAATCACGCTTTGAGCAAAGGACATCAAAAGGGAACAATTACTTATCGAGTTCACCCTTGCTCAATTGTCATTATCAGGCCAAGCTCCATGATATTTGTTAGGGAAGAGTTTCCTCAGACCCCCCACATTCCCCCACCAACTCCCTCTTGTAAGGTGTGTGGGAACACTTATACTAAGGGAATACAATGCATCTGTCCGCCAACGCTAATCCAAGCTCTCTGTTGGGTAGCTTTACAGAGCAGTCTGCCTTCAGTCAGAGGAGGGGAGAAGGTTTGGTTGGTAGGTACAGCGAGGGCCAATAGATCAGACAAGAGGGCACTAAACAGTATGAAAAAATATATACTTTCTTTTTAGAGTGTTGCACAGTAAATAATAAAAAAAGGGTTGAATAAGTACCATAAATGTATACGCTAGAAACTGTTTATGTATAAACAGTAAAGGTTTTTTTGAACATTGTTTAGGTCTTAAAGACTCTTGCCACTCCTAAAGGTAATATAATGCCTATCCCTAATGGCAAACCCTATACATACTAATTCTCGAAGGGAAGAAGAAAAGGGATTTCATTCACAGGTTTGAGAATCCTCTTGCCAGTATAAGTTAGAACACTGTTCCACATAACCTCCAACACAGACTAAAATAGATAAACCCCACAGGTGAATCCTACACAGACTGAGTGAAAGGGTTAAACAACTAGAAACAAGGCCCAGAAGCACACCCACAAATCATGAGGTTCGATGCACAATACCTAGTCTGACTAAGTGAGAGTTCACTCCTAGAAACGTAATTGCAACATTTGTAACATTGAGTCCAATGTAATCCTATGGGAAAGGAGTAAGCTGCAGTGATGTACATTACATTCTCTTATAAATCACTGGTACCTTTTTAAAGTTACATATTTTGGAAGAAAATTCCAGGGACCCAAGAAAATATCAGTCTAGTTGAGTACTTGTTAGAGTTGCTTTAGTTGAGTTTAAACGTTTCCAAATGTGTGTCCATTATAATCAACGGGACAAATGCCACAGGCAAACCATGCTTATTAGGATAAAAGAAGTACCAGATCTACTGCACAACCCACTGAAGACCCAAAAGGGGACACCCTTAAGGAGCTCAAGGTACAAGAACCAGTCTGCCGGGGAAAGATGGATGGAGAACAGAATTTCGACCAATGCAAGTCAGTGATAATATGGCCGGGGGGGGGGCTTGAAAACCCCACTTCTCCTGCACTTGGGAGACCCCAAATGAAGACTTGAAGGTATATACTACAACCTGGTGACAAGCACATGGAATGCCATAATTTAGCCCAGGAATGGTAGGAAAACCCAGTAAGTGTGGGGGTTGCTCAAAAGTCTGGAGAAGAGCTTAGGTACCATGTACTTGAACCTTCAGCCAACCACGACGCAGACAACCGAAAGGAAGATTAACCCATTTACTCAGGAGGACAAGCCACCAAGTAGAAGCAACATCTGTGATTGAGAAGACACTGGGAGAACAGAGGAACTAGACAGAAGTCTTTAGGTCTGCGCAAGGGTACAGGCGGGAGATGCCGGCCCGCAAATAATACTGCCATGATGTGAGCAACAGTTGGAGATAACACATGACGTCTTGAGAGTTAACTTGGGTGGAGTAATTGCAAACCACCACTTCAGGCTAGCAACACTACCCAACTCAAGGTGCTTGTTCCAGGAGTATTTGGCAGGGAGGCAGCAGTACTGAAGTGTCTGGGACAACGTCTAACGAGCACAGCCAGTCCAACTAGCTTGGAGCGATTACAGAGGAGGGGACATGGATGCATAGCGTAAAGGGCACAGGACCCCACAACTATGGTCAGAAAAAAAGATCCTTATGAGAAAGCCCATCTTTAGCAGCACTCTTCAAAGAGTGCAGCTAAGAAACAGGAAAGACTCTGGACTCCCAGGGATAACCTGTTCACTCAGTGGTTGTCCCAAGTAAGCCAACCAATCTTACAGCAAGCAGGCACACATTCAGACCTATCTTAAAACCTCCCCCAGACAACCACTACTGGGTGTGTATTGGGGCTGTCTGGAAGCTGAACCCCGGCTAACTCAGTTCAAACCACTCTAGAAGACAGCATGTCTCTGCTCAGAGTGAGCCTGATCAGCACAAAAGCCATTTTAGGTCTACCTCGAGGCACAAGAGGGGTCAAGAGAACCTGAAAAATTGAGTTCTGTCCTAGCGCAACTATTCATAAGCGATGGCTGAAGCAGTTGATAGTTAATCCATAGAAAAGCTAAACCAAATTTAAGCATATATGTCTGAGTCTTAAAGTAGCTTGGGGTCCATAAATGGGTAACTCTTCCTATCATGAGCATATCGATTTGCATTATAACACTCAGACTGGTTTTGTTTAGAATGAAAAACCCAAAGAGTATTACATGGGTCGTATTGGTGGTAAGGATTCTCTGTGTGGACATCTGTATCACTGCTTGGTGTTGGGATTTCTGTGCATTAATATCTGCTGACCCTCACTTATTTGTTCTTCAGTGAAGTCCTCAATGCTTTCTTTAAACATCCAGAAGTGTTTTCTTCAGGCCCAGGTGCTGAATTGTAGTTTTCAGTTTTTGAGGCCTCAAGCTTTGAAGTATAGTAAGGTGGCATTCCTTCAAGCAAGAATGCTGGCCTATACATTGCACTTAGGGCTTTGTTTTAAAAGAAGACAACTCATAGTTGGACCCTGCATTAGACAAGACTGCAAGGATTTGTCCTATGGATTTATCTGGGATTACAAGCTCGGATGTTTCCTGTACTTGAAGTGACTTCTTACAATTATCGGTTTGCTTTTGCCAAGGGTAATCAGCACTTGTATCAGTGTTGGCCGACAAGCATTCCACCCATTCAGTAAATTACGTTTGCCTACCCTAAATGTACCATCTGCACCTCTTTAACTGAAGTAAGAAAAGTAAAATTACTTCAATTTCTACTGGGTACAGCAATCAAGAATTCAGCCTTTTGCAATAGGAATACGATTATGATGCAATATAAGTGTTAGCACACATAATTGTTTGTTTTCTCCAAATTAAATAATGGGTCTCCACTCTAGATCACCCTTCTCTTGACCTTGTTGGAAAGCTACCATGTCTGTGACTTATTTCCAGCATCCGATTATTTTTTCCATCCTCTCGTTCATTCAGGGACTCAAGTGCAGTACAAACAGAACATTGAAAGTATTTGAAAGGTTTAAAATGAGTTGGGCATTTTTTTCTTAATTTTATGCAAACTACAGGGCCATTGCTTGGAGTACTGAAACAGAAAGGACTCATCACTTAATGTTTCTAAATCAATATTTTGAAACTCCCAAGATCCTTGGCACCAGAAACTCAACCCTCTATTACCGTTTCTTTTTTAGTGTTTCCCCTGAACACTGGCCCTATGTGTTCTGTTCTTTTTCATGGGATGCTTATTTTACCTCCTAGGTTTGCTGAATCTTTATATATAAAGATTTTTTTAAGTGAAAAACATTCTTTTCTCCTTTTATTTTACCTCTGAAGTGTCACTCATTTAACCCTATTGCTCCATTATTACATTTTTTTAAATAACATATTTTATTGATGGTTTTTGAACATTCATACAACATACCAACTGTTTCCCCCACCCTCCCTCTCCCTTTGCCGGGTCGATCATCGATCTGTTCGTCTCTTGTCACTCTGTACATCACCTTTCCAGTAATATGTTCTTTGCCATGTCCATGTTGTGCTCCTGCGCTTCCCGCTCTCCCACCCCTCTGACCGATCTCAGGTCACACGTTCTTCCACTTTCCCCAGCCATTATTACATTTTTGAACTCATCGCACCAATTTTTAAGGCATTCCAGCATAACGTTACCAAGTACTTTTGACCATGCATCCAGCAAATAAACTAGTCGGTAATATCAAAAACCTGAAGGCGTCTCCCTAGCTAGTCCCTGGGGATCTGTCATCCAGGTGACCAGGACACGGCCATCGCTATTGGATCCAGTTTCTGGGGGTGGACCAGTGAGAGAGGATCACCTGGTTGGGCGATCCTTGGGAGAGTGGGAGTGGGACACAGACAGGTTAGACTCAGTATCCCCCTTCTTTCAATATATTTTCCCCATCCTAACATGTAGGACATTCGAAAACACTGCCCGCTCCCACCCTTTCCGACACGAACAATTTTGCACAACACAAAAGACAACAGACTAACACCAGAGGCGTTTAACTGACATGTCCCAATACAAGGGTCAGGCAAAGTCAGACAATTGACCAGAATCACACACACCTGACGGCCCTTTCCCTTCCCCACAGGGATAAAAGGTGGAGCACAATAGCACAGTGCGAGCAAGCCAGACCGCACAACATGAGAGCTAACTCAGCACGGCAGTTCAAGAGGAGGAGAAAGACGGCGCATACCGAGAGGATGACATGGTGAGATGGAACCTTGCCCTTTCCGATCAAGGCCTGTGAAACCTCCGGAGAAGGAATAGTAAAATCACAAAGAATAGCCAGCATGTGTTGCAGCAGATGTCAACAGTACACAAGACCCTCCTCTGCTGATAACCAAGCCAGGGAGAGAGCTTGTCTCTGTGCGACCGACGATCACTTGAAAGAGAAAGAAAGCCAAGCAGTTCATCACAGCCAGTGAGTTGAGGGGAGAATTGATAGGAAACCAAACTGTGTTAAACGAAAAGTAGCAAGCAGCTAATTGAAATGTGAAAGCATAAAGAGCTATTGATGCTATGAGGGGGGAAACCCAGCAACAGAGGAATCCGTCACCACGTGGGTGCTTACTCGGGAAACTCTGGGCGATTACCCGATTGTTCAAACTGCCATAACCAGAAGGCCTTGGGGAAAAGGCAAAAAGGGGGTCAAAGCGGTCCTACAAAGGTCTTGTAAAATCTTCTGCACAGTTGAAAGTCTTTGACCGGCAGATGATTGTGAAGTTAACGGAAGTGAATCCTGCATCGTAAGAATTGGGGAAGTGAATCCTGCATCATAAGAATTGAATGAGAAAGGTACGATTGATAAGGTTGGCAAGAGTGAACCCGGTGGAGGGATACTGACAAAAAGGGGCAAAGCCTGAAGTCCCTATGAACAGTGTGTTGACAGGAGTGAATCAGATGGAGGGATGTCCACAGTGAACTGTTTAGCAAAGGTTGGACAGAGTGAACCCAGCAGAGGGATGCAGACAAAAAGGGGCAAAGCCTGAAGGACTGTTTAAAAAGACATTAAGATTTGTAAATGCAAGACAAGCCTTTGTGACCCTAAAGAGAGAGGCTGACATCTGAGAGGGGTCTGAGCCCGGAAGAGGGAGATCCAGGGGTGAAAAGTCATCATCCAAAGCCCATTTTGGAAAGGAACTTTTTGTTTGTTTTGTTGAATATCAGGCCCTCGAAGGCAAGAGACATTTGTTGAAAAGAGACTTAACCATGGAAGATCCTGATAGCTGGTACGGAACTGTGGGCTTGTGCTGGGAACGCTGGAGTGTGTGCTGTGCTCAGTGGATCCTCCTTGTCCCGTGCTCTAAACGTGGGAAAGGAAGAATCTTGGCACATCACATACGGACGTATTATTCGTGAACACTTCTTTCTTTACTGTAACCCCTATCCCACACTGTTTCTGTAATGCGTTGTAAGGATTTGGGAATGTTTTTTTAATTTTTTTATTCTATGCCTTCTATTTCGACAAGACACCACAAGGACTGCCTTATTTTTCATTTGATAGTCGAAGCTTGCTCCCATCTTAGATTTGGGTTTAGTTAAGCATTTTCCACCATGCATTTACAGTTTAATAAACACCCTTGAACTGTGATCACCTGTGTCTATCTTTACTATGGCCACCATGAGTTCCCTACAGTAGTAAGCAGGCTTGCATCCAGCAAGTCAGGTGCAGGAGCTATTGTTTTAGGTTTCAATAAGCCGTGATTAGAGCATTCCCCTTGATCGCTGACTTTAATGGGAGCCCTCTTTCAGCTCACCCCACAAGTCACAACGATTACGTTTCCCCATCTTTCGCCTATGTACAGGACTTGTCGCAAAAGCCGTACCAGCGAGAGTAGGTAAAAGGCCAATTGGACTCCGAGGTTCATCCTCCTCCAAAAAAACGTCAGTGTGTTCTTTTATTGACTGAAGATATTTTAAAGAGCCTTTTTTACTTTGGCCCAGCAATATGTTTATCTTTTTCACATTCCTGGATTTCTTTTTCTTTTTAACGGGACACCCCTGAAAGGGTACGAATGCCCCCCGCAAACTCCTCCACCCCCCCAGAACTCCCCCCCCCCCCCCCAAGTCTCGTCAGGTCGATAAACCGACCTGACCAGGCTAGATCCAGAGGTGACCAATTCACAATCCATGGGACAATTAACCAATTGAGTATGCAAAGCAGGAAAATCAATTAATGTCGGAGTGGACTGAACTGTTGACCCTAATAATACAGGATTTGCCTTGAAAGGGGAAGTTTGACAAGCAGTAGTTAAAACTGGACCGTCTGCTGAGTTGAACCACAGCGGGTTTCTGTACAGTTACCCCAGGAGACACAAGAGGCCATAACAAAATCTTCAATAAAGCTAAACTTAGCATAGAAATCTTTTAAAGCTGCACGAAGCTCGTACAAGATCTGATCATGTCCTCCGTCCATAGTCTCTAAGATCCTTGACAGAACTGGAAAAGAAAAAGCATCAATTACGGGGACTGTTGCTTATAGATCGAATGAGCCTCATTTATGTCATAGAAGAAGTACATAGAAGAAGTCAGGCCTGGTTGGTTAAAAAAGATTTGCGCTTGTACTTCATTTGGGGAGCATTGTTGTCTGACCAGTGGACTCTCCCCCTGTGCTGCAAAAAAGGTGTTCGAATGACATTGGGTTTATATAACTGAACCACATCCATATCTACCCCTGGAGTGCTAGTGCAAGATTGTGTCAATCGGGTACCCAGGGATAAGCTGTCCCTTTTGGCCAGCTCATAATAAACCACTGGTGCTAATATTGAAACTTCAGATACAAAATTACAATCTGCGCAGTTAAACAAATCATCCGGATCGACATGGGCCAGAGAGCAAGTGCCCTCATGTCATCTCTCCTCCACGGAGTTCCATCCCAACAGTACTGTGCCAACTCCTCCTCTGCCCACCCTACCGTTCCATAACCGTGCTTCCATAGTCAGCGTATCGAGCTGTGATACTCCCCGCTCAACTAAGGCGGTCTTGCTCGCTCGGTTCGGGTAGCCCAACGCAAGCGTAGCAAGGAATGTACCAGGCTCATTGCACGCTTCATACAGTCCACCAACTGCTCTAGCTCTGATCCCATAATGCTTTTCCCGCTGCGTAGAGAGTAAACCATAGGATAGTAGTCCCTCATAGCACACAGTACAGCACTAAGGCAAACAAATATGGAGACAATCACAGTACTGTCAGAGTCCAAACAGAGGCAGCCGAAAGAGGGCGGAATTATGAGCAGCCAATTGTTAGCCAACGGAACCATCCACAAGAACATGAGAACACACTGTGCACTCCGTGTTAGGTAGGGTCCTTAAGGACCGTCTCTGAGATTAGTGAACAGTGAAGATGGACTCCAGACTCCAAGCAAATGAACCACATCACTGCTCACTGCTTTCACGAGAATACACTGCACACACAGGCATTTTACAAACAAAAGAAAAGTTTTTATCTTCAAGCTGCAATATCTTAATGTCACTTATTCTTGGAAAACGAACACTTCTACAATTCTTCTGGATTCACAACAATGTTTTTGTCATGATGGTTTCAACCACAGTACATCAAATACAGCAGCACCCTTGCCATTTTTTCCTTCCCAATCTTTTTCCACAATACAGTACTTCAATGTCTTCTTCCTGTTTCACTAACCTGCCAGGACTACCACTAACAATCCCTTTCCTTATATACTCGCCTTCCAGGACAAAAACTCCTAACAGTATTACAAGTAGTCTATGGTAAGGCTTTGTTCACACTATTAGAAAAGTTCTTGACTTTCAACATCATGATTCACAGTTTCTTCTTTGAGGACACAATACCCATTGGTGCTGTTTGTTCCACTGATTTATTTGTCAAAGACAATGCAGGTTATATTCCTCTCTTGCTTGATACTTCTTACAAGGAACAATCAAAATATAGTCATAGGCGCCCCTCTGCGAGATCGAACACGGACCATTGACCTGTTCCTTGGGAAGGTACCCACTCGAGAGTCCGCAGCCACACTTTAGCTCACTGTACCTTTCACAAATGGGAAATAACCATTTGCATATCCGTATTTGTCCCGCCCAAATGGCCAGTCCAGCACTAAAATGCTATGGAAATTCCCTTTTGAACAAGAGTACCAACAGCAACCCCATGCACGTGGTTCAGCCTTTTTGGGCATCATCCGTTTGGTGGAGTTGTGCCTCTCTGAGTACAGTGAGCAAGGGGTGCACGTCTGGATGACCCTGGGAAACTAAGGGTGACTAGACCTAAGGCCCTTGAAATAATCATAATGGCTAATGTGGGCGCCCATGACAAAATTTTGATTTCTTTCTTACAACAAACGTTTGTCTCCTGCCACTCTTTATTTCTTAACTCGACATCCAACAGCTGTTGACAATGTCTCTTTCACATTTGCCTTTCCTTGGCTTAGACAGTGTTTGCTGGTGTAAGACTCAACTATTGCCTCTTTCTCACTCTAGGAATAATAGTTAGAATTTCTCTGCAATATTGTTCTTTTGTTATTTTGCCGATGTGGGCTGTAGGTCTTCTGAAATATCCCCCCCCCTTTACTTGGGCAGTGTAGGTCTTTATCTTGTTTCAATATTGCCCTCTTTTTATCTTGGCAATAGCAATTGTAGCATTTCCTAAGTTCTTGCTTTCCTTTAAAGTGAGTATATTGCCCATGTAACCTCCTTTCATTAGTTTGGTATTCACAACATTGTTCAGCGGGCAGCGTTCGACTATGTAGCGTTCCGGGGTTCCCTATCGTAAGCCAAATCACTGGCTTCGCTACACACGTCCTCTCGAACCGCTGGCACTGCTTCTCGTCCGCTCGAACCACTGGCAATGCTTCTGTGCTTTGCTGAATGTCTGACAGCTTCAATCGCATTCCAGCTACCCACGCTGCTTGTGAAAGGAGCCTGCCTTGTTCCTCCTGCGTTCCGGTGCTCGCCAGCCACTGGGACCAGGTACCATATAAAAGAGCGTCTCTCTCTCACAGGACAGCTTGTCGGTTTACTGCTTCCCGCTGCACGACCTCTGCAGTTCAGGTTTTCTACACCAATGACCCTCTCAGAACCGAACTCTGCATCAAAGATAGAGGCGGCTCCGGTGTCTTCATTCCTCTGCTTCTGCAACTGCGGCCAGAAACTCCTACTACTGCTCATCTTTTTTTCTAATGGCCTGCACCTGAGGAGGCTTTATTTATTCAAATGTCCTGCTCAGGTATGGGATTTTAGAACTACTAGACTGCACATGGCAGTTTTGGCCCTCTGAGTCCCTCTTCCTTCTCCCAGTACTTAGGCCATTGTAGACCCTGAAGTCCCCAATGTTCTAGTTACTTTTTACATCACAAATACAGCCTTCAACTTTAAGTCACTCTGTGTATTAAACACACCTTTAGGGAAGGATTTTAAATTGGCTAATGATTGGTTTCGACTTAAGGGGAAATTACATTTATCAGAAGTTAAGGTGTTAATACTCTGATTCCCGCGCTGATCACAATAGTTTTTGTTACTAACACGGTGGGTCGTTTTGAGAAGGGGGAAGCCTTACTCTATCTGCAAGCCATTCAATATTCTGACATCAGGAAAAGCTCCCCCTCTGAAGAAGATAAATACTGTGCCTCTCCTAGCAGAGCCTTCCTATTCCCTTGGGGCCTTTCTCCTCCCGGTGATCCTCCTGGCAAATACCACCCCCAGGGTTAGGATCAGGTAGCGGCTGCCTTCCACTGAAACCCGGGAGGAGACTTTAGGCAGGATTTGTGTGAGGACTCTGCATGATTCAGCGTGCAGTGTCTCCAAGAGGCTATTCGAGCGTGCATAGTCCAGTGAGCTCTTGAACAGTTCGTCATACAAAACAGTCTGTGTATGTTTCCAAGGCGTGGGGTTGAGTTGTCTGACAATATCAAAGGTGGGTTAAATTTGGCATGCATTGAATTAGCATCCACTACTTTTCATCTTTTCATTTTGAATAATACCACAAAATTATGTACCCTGCCAATGAATGTCACAAAATGCACAGCATTTGAATCTTTTTTTTTTTATTTTATTTTTTTAAAAAAAAGGTTTTTATTATTTTTTAAACAAACAATACAAACCAAACTGGCAGCGTTATTTGCAACAAAACACATGAACATCAATTTAGTCAAGACCACTGCTCCCCCAATCCCTCCCCCCTCAAGAGCTTTTTTGTTCTCATTCCGTATCTGCTGCGTGTGGCAGGGTATCACCTTCTTCTGAGACTGCAGAATCCGTTATTGTTTCAAACAGTCCTGCTATTTATACTCTCCATGCTAGTAGGGTACTCACTTCTTCTTCCCCTCACTTGCTACATGCCTCCTGCCATACCACCGTTTCAGCCTCCGCCCATTTTTGCAAATCCCGCCACCATACCTCCACCCGTGGCTTATGGCACTGCTTCCATCCCATGGCAATCCTTCGTTTTGCAAGCACATATGCCAAGTCCTTCAATTTCCCAACATGTTTAAGTTTCCGTGGTCTGGGAAACCCTCCCAACAGGCAGGCCCAGGCCGTATCTATAGTGAGCGTGACCCCTTTGTCCGCTAGTTTTTGCGCCACTTCTCCCCAGAAACTCTCAATCACTGGGCAAGACCGAAATATGTGTGTCATATCAGCATCTTCCTTATCGCATTTTGGGCACGCTTGTCGTCCCGCATTTACAAACTTCGATATTCTCATCGGGGTCATGTAAGCTCTGTGCGTTATGTACAACTGTATTTGTTGCAATCTGGCATTTCTGGACACCTTCTTGTGGTATCCCATAGCACGCTCCCACATCCCATCTTCCATCTGTGCTCCCATCTCTGTTTCCCAATCCAGCCTCAAATGCGTCAATTCCTTCCCAACCCGGGTCATCACCATCTCATACAATCTAGAGATCTCCTGCCCTCCTTCTGATATGTCATATATTGTCCCCATAGTGGCATCTGGCTCCTCCGCCAATACAGTCTCAGGCCAGATTTTACGAATATTCTGCACCAGCCTTAGATACGTGACATACTGGCCCCTATGCAAGCCCGCCTCTTCCCCTAGTCCTTCAAAATCCTTAATGGCCCCCTCTTGCCAGACATCCCCCAATGTAACCAGCCCGACCGACTCCCAATAGGTCCTGATTATCATCCTTAGTTGTTTGTCTTCCCCTGCCAAGGCCACCAGCGGCACCTGCGGGGAACACGGGTACAGGTCCTCCATCATTCGACATACTCTACGCCACATCTTCCACCCAAGCAACATCATACCCGGGCGCTCCTTCATTCCTGACCTAGGCAACCAAATAATTTCCTTCAGGTAAAACGGAGTGCAGTCCTATCCAAACAGCCTAAATTTGGGAGTTACCTCATCAGAGAGCCATTTGACCACATATTGCAACTGGCCAGCTACATAATAGGCCTCAAAATTGGGCGGCTTAATACCCCCTTTTTCATAAGAATTCTGCAACTTCCATAGCGCCACTCTATTCCGAGTGCCATGCCATAGGAAGTTTCTGCACATACTATTCAGCTTGGCAAAAAACTTCTTGGGTATCATGTATGGAATATTGCTGAACAAATGTCAGAGCCTAGGTAGGACCACCAATTTGAACATCGCCCCCCGTCCTATCATCGCCAACGGCAACTTCACTCAAAACTTCATACTTATAGGGATTTTTCCCACAGCTACCTCGGTGTTATGCAAATGTTCCTTCTCTACCGTGTGATACACATCTATTCCGAGGTAGCGGAAGGAGCCACCCGCCCATGGTATCGACAACACTGGCAACCGCTCCGGAGGGGTTCCTCTGTAGCTACCCAATGGGAACATGCTCGATTTTTGGGGGTTCACCGCTATGCCTGACAGTTCTGCATACCTTTCCATTACCTCCAGAATATATTGAAGAATTTCCTCCGGATATTTTAGATATAATAGCAAATCGTCAGCATACAGGGATATTAGGTGTTTCTCTCCCCCTACCTCAATGCCTATCATGTCATATTGTTGTCGAAGGTACACTGCCAGGGGCTCCAGGGCCAGAATATATAACATCGGGGACCAGGGGTACCCTTGTCTGGTGCCTCTGCTAAGTTGCCACCTCTCGGATATCACCGCTCCTGTACGTACTCTAGCCAGCGGCTCACTGTACAGCAACTTCGCCCACCTAACATAGCCCGGCCCCATCCCGTATTCCCTCAGGGCCTCCAGCAACCACGGCCACCTCACTGAGTCGAAAGCTTTGACTGCATCTAGGGACACAACTGCCATTTCACCCTCGCTCTTGCTCCCCCCTTCAATCACCCGGTGGAGTCGCCTATGGTTGTGGGTTATATTTCTGTTGGGGGCATAACCTGTCTGGTCCGGATGTATCATAACTCTACGCAACCTATTGGCCAGGACGGCCGTCAGTATCTTGCCGTCCTGGTTCAGCATTGACAAGGGCCTATAGGAGCCGCAGCTATGCCCTGGTTTGTTGGGCTTAGGGAGCGGTATTATTATCGCTTCTCTAAGCGATTCCGGCAGCCGGCCCACCTCAAACGATTCATTGAGCATTTCTAGCATGGGGGGGGGGCGAAGTACCTCCTCTCTATATGCTTTATAAAATTTGCTAGGGAGTCCGTCCGCACCCGGGGTCTTACTGGTGGGCAGCTGCTTCACCACCTCCTCCAATTCCTCTAAAGTAATCGGTGCATCCAGCTCCTCCCTTTCTTCGGCACTAATCTTAGGTAATCCCATATCTCTTAAAGTTTCTCTTATCTCCTCTCGGTTGCCCCCCCTTTGTCCTCATATAGTGCCCTGTAATAGTCTAAGAATGCCTCATTGACTCCTTCTTGGCTACCTCTCCATCCTCTCTGGCTATCGTTCTAATCGGGGGCCTAGGGGTTTCGCTCTTGTATAACCACGCCAAAAGACGGCCCGTTTTATCCCCATCTGCATGCTGTCTCTCAACGTACTTCTTATAGTTAAGGTTGCAGAGCCTTTCCCAAAGTTCCGCACACCGCTGCTGTAGTTTAAGTACTAGCTCCGCATCCCCTCTTCCCTATTGAGTTCCCGTTCCAGTTCATCCTCAGCTTCCCCTAACTCCATTAGGACCCCACCATGCAGGCCCTTTGATTTAGCAATGGCAACACCCCACAATACCACCTTAAAGGCTTCCCAGAGCCTTCCCGCCGAATCCACACTGCCAGCGTTCTCCTCGAAATAATGTGTGATCTCATCCCTGATATCCTCTCTAAAGACCAGATTCTTAAGCGCCTCAGCCCGGAGGTGCCACGTCTGTATCCGCGCTCTGGGGCGGCAGTACTGCCAACCCAGGACCCTCGCTTTGTAGTCTATTTGGGTGGTCTCTATCAGCACATCTGGCGTGGCAAAAAAATAATCGAGTCTCGTATGCAGTTGCTGCGAGGCTGAGTAATGCGAATACTGTTCCTCATTAGGATGTTTCAGCCTCCAAACATCTGCCAGCCCGAAGTCGTCGAGCAGTGTCTGCAATGCCCTGGCCGCTGGGGTGGGCCTATCAATCTTATCATCAGATCTGTCTACCCTGGGGTTCAGCACGCAATTAAAATCCCCTCCCCAAATAACCGCCCCACCCACACACGCACCCAGGTTGGTACACAGAGTCCTAAAATATGCCGCCGTATTTTGATTGTGGGCATACGTATTTACAATGCACACCTCCCTATTCTCCACCAGTGCCTTCAATATGACCATCCTCCCCTCTGTATCCACCACCTCTTGTGTAAGTTGGAGCGGAACGTGCGGTGCCACCCAGACCAACACTCCCCTAGCGTAGGCAGAATACAGAGAGCCCACTACAGTTCCTGTCCACTTCTTCCCCACCAGTTCCAACTTTTGCCGAGTCAGATGCGTCTTTTGCCTCAGTGCAATATCAATCTTCTGTCTTTTCAAATACATCATGACCTTGTTCCTCTTTAGGTAACTATTGAGTCCCCTGACATTCCACGTTACGATCTTAAGATCCCCCATAGCTCATAAGTATCCTCCCCCCTTCCGTGCAGCAAATCCCACCTGCCCACGCGATACAGATACAGCCCTCTGGCTTTTTCTTGTAGCCTCTTGTATAAACTCAAACACCCCATAACTATACACACCCCAAACTCCCCACTTCCCTCCCCACCCTCTACCCATCCCTTCCCCAACACCACACACCCCAACTGCTGCCCAGCTCGATCCTCGGAACTCAGGCACCCCCACATCTAGCCCTGCAAGCACCAAACAATGCCCAGAGCTCAGTAGGGTGAAGTCGCCCTAATGGCCACTTAACTAAAGTTACTAAGTGGGGTAAAGAGATCCGCTCCGCAAGGCTCCCCTAAATACAGCAATAGTCACAGTGCTCATAATATCTTGTACAACAGTCTGACCTTCTCTGCCTAAGGCTGCGCAAATGACTATAATCAAGTCCCAGAGATCTATTCCGCGCCATTTTGTAGCACCCTCCTCGTGCACTACTTATCTCCTCCATCTCCTCTTCCCGTCCGGCCGTCAAGCTCATGGGGACATCCCTGCGCGTCGAGCCATCCCATTGCGCGTCGAGCCACTCCGGAGTCTCAAAAAACAAAGTTTTGTGTTTATGAAAAACTTTCAATTTTGCCGGATACAGCAACATGTATTTATTTCCCGCCTCTCTCAATCTCCGCTTTACCGTCCCAAAGTTCATGCGGCTACGCTGCACAGTGAAGGTATAGTCCGGGTAGGCCGTTATGTTTGCCGCTCCTCGTGCAATCGTTCCTCCCTTGCGGAAGTGTTCTAGTATCCTCTCCTGGTCCCGGTTATTAAGGATTTTGGCAACTACTGGCCTAGGCGGGTTTCCCGGCGGCAGCCTCCTTGTTAGAGCTCTATGCGCACGTTCCACCGCCAATCCTTGAGATAAGGCTCCTCTGGGTATCTCCTGCAACAGAATAGATTCGATGAACTCTGTAGGATCGTGGCCCTCCGATCCTTCTGGCAGGCCCACGATGCAAATGTTTTTCTGTCGGACGCGTCCTTCTGCCTTCTCCGCCCTGCTCTCCAAGTTGCCCACTCTCTGCACCAGGGCATGCAATTCGGCCTTATGGGAGGCACAATCCGCGGTGTTCGGGCTCACCTCTTTCTCGAGGCTCTCAGTGCGCTCCGCCAAGGACCTGACATCCTGCCGGAGTAAATTCACCTCCTCCTGTACCTCACCGACCTTAAGGTCCAATGCCGTTTTCAGATCAGTTACGGCCAGTTCAAGCTTAGCTTCCCAGGTCGCCATCAAGTCCGCAATCGCAGCCAGGACCTCTTGGTTAGTACCCGTCGCAGGTATGCCGCCTGTAGGCGACTTATCCTTACTCTTGGAATTTTCCGGACCAGGGGACGTCTTGGCGAAGTCGTCCAAGGTGGGCTGCTTCGCCTTCGGTCTCACTGTTCTATTAGACATGACCTGCGTTCTGCACAAGTTACAAATGCGCACACAGTTCGCTTCTATCGCCCGACCACCGTGCGGCCTGCTCCTTCCTTTGTTCCGGTCGTTGATCGGCCATTTTGTTTCGTCTTTCGTCTCCGGCGCTCCTTATCTTTTTCGCACAAAACACCACCGTTCCTCCCACGCCTTCCAAATGTTCACCAAGCGCAGTCAGACCGTTCACACACCGGCATGTGTATTTTCAGCAGTCATAGGCACGTTTTTATGCACTATTTCGCCAGGATCATTTCAGGATCTCGGGAGCTCCTCCAGATCACGTCCTCCTACATGGCCCTTGTAGCCACGCCCAGCATTTGAATCTTTAAACTGGTATCCAGTCGCAAATTATGTTTCCCTCCAATTGGGTCAAAGGTCATTGGAGAGGAATGCGGGTGGAAAGGTCCCGGCTATCTGGCTCTTTGGTCACTTTTTGTTTCAGGCACAAAAGGCTATTGGGACGGCAGGAACAGGGCTTTATTGACAATGCTGCAGGGCTTAGCAACCAGCCCATGTAAAACACTTGCTGCTTCTTTTCCGCCTTAGCTTATTGGAAGTCAAAGTTCTACTTCAGTTGATAAACCCAGATTTGTTGACTTCTATTTTCCCACTTAACTCCATTTCGAACACAGAAATTGAGTAAGTGGCAGAGAGAATAGATACCTGGAGTGAGATCAGCGCATGCTGACTAAAAATATGCCAAGACGTAAAATGGCATCTGTGAAATGTACAAATGCTGACATAGCATTGGCTTAATGCCTTACTCACTGGGCCACAGTGGAATGAGGCATTGTTGTGTTAATTGTTGGTGTTGGGAAGGGCTGTGGCCCCCCTTATGTGGTAGCAGAGCCTCTGACTGTTTTCAGTGGATAACAGGGGTGTTTGGCCTTAGTGCCACACCTTTCGATAGAGGGGCATAGTGGTAGTTTGTGGGGGTTTTATGTCAGTCTTCACTGGCCATTTGTGGCAAGAGGCACAGTCATCTGCACTCATCCTCCACATACATTCAAGTTAATAGTATTCCTGCTTTTAAGAGACACACTCCAGTCCAGAAACACTGCAGTAAACTCAGTGCTGCTGTTGGATTCATGTTTTAGGACTTATGCAAGCATGTTTAAATATTCAGTTTGTTCCCTAGCTTAGTTGCTTTAATATGCAAGAATTGGTTATAACCACTATGGATTGTGCAATATGACTTGTCCATTGTGAATACTAGTTTGGCCCATCAGCAGCCACCATTTCAGCAAGTCTCTCGGTATTCTCCCCTAAGAACTGAGCAGGCAGTACACAGCTCAAGCATACAGTGGATTCCACCTTTTTACTCTGTGCAGCAAAGTTCAACATCAGTCACTGCCAGACTCTGCACACATGCCTTTGTTTATTGCTATGAATTTGTCAGCACATTCTGCTGTGTTTACTTGCTAATGAAGATACTGAGATGTCGGGTTTATATTTGCTACATGCCATTTTGTGTTCATATTGTATATGCCCTTGTATGACCTTCTTTTGTTTTCCCTTTCCTAACCTAGTGTCCTCTATTACTTTGATTTCCTGTCCAGTTCCTTCCCTGTTCTATCAAGCAACCCACACCCTTTCTCTAACACCTTTGCATCCTCACCCAGACCAACTGTTACTTTATTCTTTAATGTTTTTGCTTGCATCACAAATACTGAAACTGTATATCTTCTCCACATCAGAATTCACTCCAGCACCAACCGGAAATGTATTCCTTTCTCTCTAAGCCATCCTAAACCACACATCTTCAAGGCACTCACTTTGTTCCCCTCTGCCTTTTCTGTTTCTTTCCCCCACATCCTCTGGAGAGGGCGGAGGGGATTAGTGTGCTGTGGCTATTGCATGAGTGCAGGGAGAGCATGTATGATGTACCATTGTATATCTTGTCTAGTCATCCGCTGGCATACTCTAGGACTACCCACCTACATCACACATGCAAAGGTCAAATCAGTGGCCCGAGTGGCTATCCATATCAAAAAGAAAGTATGCGCGCAGTGCGCACACCTCCTTTGTGTACTTGCTCGTCCTCTGCCTTTCTCCGCCCCCAATAGGACCATGACCTCTTATTTTTCCTTCATTCTTGTGCACCTTGAAACCACCCAAATTCAAAAGGTTACAGGAAGGCTGAACGAGGACCTAAAATCATGGGTTTTGAATTGAATGCCAGTTCCTCAAATGGCCTATGTTCTCGCTGTAGGTATCAGATAGTTTGACTAACAAGCTCTCTTGCTAATACTATTAACATCTGACTTTGATCCTCTGTATGAAAGTAAATCTTATCATGGTTGAGCTGGGGGCTACACAGTAACCCTGCTGGCGTCTCAGTTTATCTAGCCTACCAGCTGGGGTATTTGTGGTAATGCAGAATCTTTGTAGTAGGGCCCAGAGTTTCCCTTATGGGGACTTCATTTTAGAAACTGCCAATGAGATTAGGGTCTCATCCACTGTTGCCAATGGAGAAAGTGAAAATCCCATCATCGTGCCCCACAATATAGCATCACGTTTTATACAATAAATCTGTTCAATCCTAGTTTATAGTGCTTGGCTACACATTTTGTGACCATTGGTTGCCTGGCTCAGACATGTATATAACCAGGCACTAAGACATTGGGTTGAAGAACAGAATCCCTTTTGTTGACATATATTTCAATAATTTCTGTACACAATTGCATTTGGACTAGAAATAATCTGCTCCTAGAGAACGGTCCCGTTTACCACCTTTATAATCTAGGTATCTTCATTACTTTGCTGGTCTAGCTACAGTGAAATATTGCTTGCCAATAATTGATATGAAAAATCGTTTTACATTCTCCCCCAAAAATAATCTGACTGAAGTTCATTATGCATCAGTTTCTTTTTTAATATATTTATCACCAACACAGAGCTGAGTGCTAATTTGATGAATCCATTCTCTCACCAAATCCTAAAAAGGCAGAGAAGCCAATACCATAACTGAAATTTCCAAGGCAGCCAAAGTGGCATCAAAAAATGTAGCTGGGATTTGATCCCTGGATTTTCATGTGAAATAAATTTTGCTCTTTGAGCAGAGTAGAGGCTGCAAACAGTAACTTGAATGTGTTGCTTTATTAAGGGGGAGCGGAGATCCTGCAATAGGTGATGCTGATTAACAATTCAGGAGAAGCCTTAATTTAGGAATCCAAGCTAGAAACATTATTTGGGTGTTTGAGTATGTCTCTCCCACTGTAGGCCCATACCACAACTTGCCTCCTCCTAGGAAATTTTATGGACATGCTTGCCTCTAGGGAGCCACCCTAAATGCTACTTCTACGGTCCTGCCGGTTTATGCTCTGAAAATAATTGATCGTTTCTAAACCAATAACATTTATTTCTGATGCTTGTTAATCTGCTTAGAATCACATGCTGTGCATATAGTCCGACATCTAGTGGTAATTGCAGAGTATTGCATCTTTCTTTCGAGGATCCAAAAGGGGGCGTCGACATGGGCATGACTGTAACACTATTCCTAACGTGATGTGTAGTGTACCAAAAATTCCTCATGCGTCGAGGTCCCTCAGATTGTTTTTTTCCGCCCAACAAGTTGGTCGCCTTATGCGGATCTCGTAAGCGTTGATATTGCAAAATAGTTATTTTGTTGTCCCACGATCGATGGTCATATAGTCTTTGGCTTCTTCTTTTCGACAACTGCTTCGTGGACCCCTACGCCGAAGACATCCACTGCTTTCTGCGACTGGTGCATCGATCGACGTCTGTCGACCGCGTGGCTTCGGCCCTCCGGCCAGACTCTTACAGTAGGGAGAGTGGGGCCCTGGGTTGATTCTTTCTGAGAATGCATTTCCTTTTCCCCTCTCTTACCCTTTCTGGCCTGGCTGCCTTTAACCTCTGCTATGTAGAGGACTCCATTTAAATGTTGTCTGTCATGCAACTGAAAATACACTTGGAAAGACAACCAACGCAAATGCAATAGGTGCTTACCTCGTGACCATGATGAGCGTTCCTGCAAGTCCTGCAAACTCTTTCGTCCCAAGATGTTAAAAGATAGGCAGACAAAGCAGTGGGCGGCCTACGCAATGCAGGCCGAAGGTTGTTCCTCTGGGGGCGCCATCACCTAGGATGATGAGGATTCTAGCGGCAGCCATGGCTCCAGCTTGGAGGCCATAGATCTTTCGCCGGAACCCTCCCGTTCCCAGATTCCCAGCCCCGACAGACAGGCCACCGGTTTTGTTATGGGGAGTTCACACCCAGCGACAGGGACACACACGCACCACCCAAGGAAAAACACACAACCCACAGGGCCTCCTCGACAGACACATCAAAGAAACGCCAACAGGTCTGCCTAAGACTTTGACGGTGCCTGCTGAACCTCACGGTCTGGCGCCCTCCCCGCAACCCTCTTATCGGCATGGGACTGTACTTCCCTCTCATAAGGGCGTTCCCATGAAAAAAACACACGGTTACCAACACATCGTCCAAGGGTGAGCTCGCACCTAAGGCTTCGGTGGAGCCGACAACCGAAACAACGCCTTCAGGCACGTCAAAACACAGTATTCAGCCGCCAAAAATTTGCAAGAATCTCGCAGCTATTATTTTGGTCTCGGACCAGCCCAGAAGCGCCCCCTCTTGTTGAGAGGAGTGCTCTGAAGGTCCCAAGCCCCTCTCTAGGGCTTTATCGGGAAAATCTCAGCCTTCTGAGCAGCCTTTCCCTCCTCCAGACCCCTCTGCTTCATCCCTGTGGACTAGACGGAGGTTTGAGAATGATATGGATGAGATGTCCCAATTCAAAGACTTCTCAAAGAAATACCTTACCTCCAAGAGACAAAGGGAGGGTGAGGACTCCTGTCCCATTCCTCCAAAGCTACAGAAGCTTCCTTGTCAATCACAAACCCATCAGGATGAGGTTTTTGAATATTCAGAACCAGAGGAGACATATGAGGACCATCCTTTTGGTCAGGACACAACTGACCAGTACCCTGACTGGGAACAAGATCAGTCAGCTCATACCCAGGACCCAGACATTATTTGTCTGGACCCGCCTTCTTCCCCTCAACAGACCCTCTCCATCTGACCCTATGTACATTCGAGGTCATGCCACACCGGACTGTCTGGTTGTTAAAACCACCAGAAAGAGGGTAGGGGTGCCACCGTCTACGGCGGAGGCTCCCCTGGATAAGAACTGCAAAAGAATCTATGCCCTTGGCAAACGTATTACCACGTCTGCAGCCTACTCAACCAGAATTGTGAACAATATGACCCATCTCGCTAGTTACAGCGACGTCCAATGAGGCCTGGTCCAAGATGGCCTCCAAGAGGTTTCTGAACCCACGTCTGGCGGTCATCTCTGAGGGTAGACAGGTGACCCATAATATTCTCAAAAACACCCTAGACGCTTCTGGACTGCGGGACGCACTCTGGCACAAGGAACTCTCGTCAAGAGACACGCCTGGCTAAAAAATGTAGGTTTCAAGCCAGAGACTCAGGCCTTCATTATAAATAAGCCTGTAGACGAGTCAAACTTGTTTAGTAAGGCTGTAGAGAATGCCTTGGAAACAGCTAAAAAAAATAACATGAGACGCTGAAATCGCTCAATAGGATTACAGCCAAGCCTTTCCAACAGCGGGGAGGTTCAAACTCTCCTTGTTCCTTTTGAGGTCAGTCCTTTTCTCGATCTCCGCACAGGAAATATGGGACTGGTGATACCCCAATGCCCCCGGACAAGGTTCTGCTGGCAACAGCCAATATCAGCAAAGAGGACACCGCAGAGGCAAGGGTAGAGGCAGAAACTCCACCCCAAGAGGCTCCCTGGCCTCCACATCAAAATGACTCGCCAGTCCGGGTATCCTCCGTGCCTCCCCGGTTGAGGGATGACTAACATTCATTCACGCATTGATGGGGATCACATCGGACTAGTGGGTGCTCAAGACCGTCACCTACGGTTATTGCATAGAGTTCCACCGGCCACCTCGATACCATCCACCAAAGAGCAGATGCCTATCACCAACACACTTGCAAATCCTGCTGGAAGAGGTGCAGTTCCTTTAGGAAAAGGGCGTCCTATAAGTCGTTCCCATTCACCAGGTAAACAAGGGTATTAATTCATTGTACTTCTTTGAACCCAAAAAGAATCACACCATGCGCCCTGTGTTATACTTGCGCCCAGCGAACAAATATGTCAAACCACAAAAGTTCAGAATGACAACATTGCAGGAAGTAATCCCACTGCTGGTGCAGGGGCATTACATGGCAACATTGGATATGAAAGATGCATAGTTTCATATTTCACTGTTGCCAGCGCATAAGAAAGTACCTAAGGTTCGTGATAGAGGAAACGCAGTTCAAGGTTCTTCCCTTCGGCATTGCCTCACCTCCACGGCTGTTCACGTAGGTACTGGCAGTAGTAGCTACTCACCTGCGCAGGCAATCCATCCCAGTCTACCCTTACCTCGACGACTGGCTAATAACAGGGGATTCTTACGGACCATGCCTAACAAATACCCAAAAGACGGTAGATCTCCTCTTCAGTCTAGGGTTCTCGATCAACGAGAAAAAGTCCAGCCTAGACCCCAGCCAGGACAAACAGTTTCTGGGGGCTCTAATTCAGACCAAACACAGCCTCATCTTTCTCTCCAAAGAGAGGGTTCAAACCATGCTGTTCCAGATCCCTCACTATGTAGCCAGTCACGAGGTGAGTGTACACAAAGCCATGCGACTATTAGGGATGATGGCCTCCTTCATTTACCTAGTTCCACAGGTACGTCTGGGCATGCGCCACATGCAATAGTGGCTCTCGAGCCAATGGTGTCAGGCCAGCGGACAATGGGACGATCTAGTGGTTGTCACGGCAGCCCTCGTTCAGTCTCTGCAGTGGTGATCAAGATAAAACCTTCAGAAGGGGAAAACCTTTACCACTGCCACAGTAGAGGCCACTCTCACCACAGATGCATCTCTGACGGGGTGGGGGCCCCACCTCCTTCATCGGATGGCGCACAGCTTGTGGTCCCCAGCAGTAGCAACCAACCACATAAACCTGTTGGAACTGCTAGCAGTGTTCAAGGCCCTGAAGGCATTCCAAACACCTCCCGGCGAAGACTGTCCTAGTCATCACAAACAGTACTACGACCATGTATTACCTAAACAAACAAGGGGGCACTCACTCTCGAGGGCTATTCAAACTGTCACAGAACATATGGAAATGGGCTCCCAAACACAAGATGTTCCTCCTGTCACAACACGTTCAAGGGGAACTCAATCTTCTGGCAGACGTACTCAGCAGAGATTTCCCACTACCCGTAGAGTACCAGGGGTGATTACACAAATATATTGTTCTCAGCGTCTTCACAGACTGGGGCTTCCCAGAGATCGACTTGTTCGCAACTCTGTAGAATGCACAATGCCCAGATTACACTTCCAGGTGCCCTCAGAACCGCTCCAAGGGGAATGGTCTCTAGATAACATGGTCAGGAAAATGTGTATACGCTTCCCACAAACTCCCCCCTCCCCCCCCCCCGACTCCCCTGCTCAACAGGATAGTGCACAAGATAGATGCACCAGGAACCAGTCAGGAGGATTCTGGTGGCCCCAATGTGGGCCCGCCACCTTGGTTCTTCCATCTCATGGCAATGTAAGTCTCCCCTCCCAGGAAGCTGCCATGCCCTTACAGCATGTGGTTGCAAGACAAGGGGGAGACACTACATCCATGCCCTCAAACTTTCAATTTAGCAGCCTGGCTCCTGAGGTCATAGAGGTCGAGCAGCTCCAACTCCCTTAAAAATATATGGACCTACTTATAGAAGCACGGAAACCAAACACCAGACATTGCTACTCCAGCAAATGGAAGCGTGTCGTCATTTGGTGTAATGGCAAAGGAATCAATCCTATTGAATGCACACCAACACATAATGTCCTGTACCTTACTCACGTGCTAGATTCTGGCCTGTTTTTCAATTGCCTGAAAGTCCACTTAGCTGCGCTTTCAGCATACACCACGTCCCAGAAAAAGGTTTTGTGGTGAAAAATTACAGTAATTAAATCATTTATGGAAGGGGTAAAAAGACTTCATCCTCCTTTTTCCAACCCAGCTCCCGGGTGGGACCTGAACGCTGTACTTACCAAACTAATGAGGCCTCCCTTTGAACCAATGCACAATGCTGGCCTTAAAGGAATAGTGCGCTTAAAAATATTATTGTCCCAACAGATGGGCAATAATTAAAAACATGCATTAAACATTTTAATGAAAGTTCCTATGTAAACTTTTGAGCAAACGAGGCTCAAAGCATTTACATGGGAGCATCCATTTTGCAGTTTCAGGCAGCCTCCTCAGCTCATGTTAAGCTCTACCCTGGTGGCACTAAACAAGCAGCGAAAGCCCCCTACTGGGAGCCTTTGCTTACTGCAGCGAGAACAGAGCTGTACATGACCTTGGGAGACTGCCTTCACTTTAATTTTATGTTTTCGGTGCTCCCCAAGCCCAGGGAAGCACAGAAAACGTAAAATGAAAGTCAGAAACCAAAGGCGCAGCAATTATAAATAATTTCTGATTGCCGTGGTTGGAAACCACGGCACTACCACAAATACAATGTTGTATTTCTGACTGTGGCGGCTTTTGCTTTGAGTCTCCTGGGCTCCCCAAGGTCGGGGGAGTCCAGGAGACTCCAAGCAAAAGCCGCCGCCTTCAGAAATACAACGCTATCGTGACTTTCATCCTCGCTATCGCAGGAGGTCATCTCAACGTCTTCATTGTCTTCTTCCATGAGACATTGATCATAAATGGAATATGTTGAAAAATTCAATAGATTGATTGATTAGGTGCCTCCTGCTTTGGTTACCGATTTTGACGCTGATGTTTTGGTTTGAATAGTCAATTGAGAGCTTGGAGAATTTACAATTCTGATGGATGTCTGATCTTGACAATGAGTCTTTGTAGTTTCTGTTGATTGGAAGTTAACGCTTTTGTTTATTGGCCCTACATTCAATGTTTCTATATTGATTTGTTGTATTTTGTCATCACTAGCCTTTGTATCAATCACTGGTTTTGTGATTATCAATGTTTTTGCTTTTGTCTCACTTTGTTGTTTTCGCTGCTGCACAGATTACTTGCTTTCTAATGCCAGAGGAGAGGTTCCAGATTTCTTCTTTTGATTCTTTTTCAATTTGGCATCGTCATTTTTACACTTAAGTGTTAGTGTGACTGAACCTTTAACGAAAATAGGGCACAGTTGTTTCTCGGAATTTGAGTGTAGGGCAGAGTCGATAGTTGTATTTTCGGATGACTCGACTGACTTCGTACAGGCGGAATGTTCTTCAGGTACTTGACCTGAATTGTCACAAGTGGAAGTCTTGTTGTGCGGACAGTGAATTGGCCCTGTTGAATGATCATTTCTGTCTTTGGCAGCTGTCTCAATTTGGGATGGATGAGGCAATTTTTTTTCGAAAGGATTGTTGGTTTGATCCTTGGTTTTCTCCACCAATAATCCAAGATCCACTAAGTCTAGGCGCCTTGACAAGTACCGCTCTTCACGATCCTTTATAACTGGGTCTAAGATTGAATGAAGCAGAGTTGCAACATTAGCTTGACTCGCGTCCATGTCCTTTTGGATGGCAGTAATAAAGGCTTCAATAAATATTATTTTGGAAGTGAGCATCACCAAGACAGTTGTTGATCTTTTAATTGATCGGCCATTTGTTCATGAAGTTTCATGAAGGGTGCAAGAATTGAAGTCAATGTAGTTGTAGGGTGTTTTCTTTTATAGAAGACTCATCAACAGGAATTTGAGTTTGTGTAGTGGCTTCTACCATTAGTGTTTCGTTGTACAGCGATGTTACAATTTCGGTTTGCAAGGCAACTTCTTTTCTCAATGAGTCATTAAGTGTGGGCACTTGAGCAGTGTGGCCATTTAGTTTCAGCGTCAATCGATTTTGTATATGGTGAGGCTGATCACCAATCAATTTGGGTATTTTAATTTGATTCTTTTTCGAGAGAATTACTGCCGCTGTTGGTTCTTCTATCCTTCTCTCTAAAGATTCCAAAGCCAAGGGTGACTCCAATAGCAACTGGTTAGGAACCTCCAGACCTAATGGACCCCCAGTATTGTAGAACCCCGTGTGGTAGGGGTTTCCTACAGTGGATTGTCAGTTTTTTTCAGGATTATATTGCCACATGACAATTCCTCCAGTTTTCCATATAGATTTTTCTGGGAGGTGATATGGCAAAGAGAAGTTTTTACGCAGATGAACATTTTTGAATTTTGTTTTGCCACCAGCCTTGGGATCCTCATTGCCAAAACAAAAGCCGCCAGTAGACACTAATTGTGGTGAGTCAGTGATGTTGAAAAAAAAAATTCACCCCGCTTGTGCGTGTGTTTGTTGATATATTTTGGAGAGGCCATCTTGTTGACAATGCAAGGTTTTCATTCGATGGTTCAATTGAGAGATTGGAATTCTTTCTCAGAATAATTTTTGATTTTTCACCAGATCTAGAGTAAGTAGAAGATGGTTGATTTCTTTCTTCAGTTAAATTAATTATATTTTGCACCTTATTAAGGCAATTAATAGTCCGCTCTCCATTACCAAATGAGTCAGATGGTATATTTATAGTTAGGTCAGAAATTGAGTCAATAATCTCAGAAGGGCAGATGGAGAGATATTGTTGGATGTTACAACTGAATCGCTCAAGATTGAGTCTGGGATTGGGGAAGGGGCTTCACTAGCGTAATAGATGTAAATTCGGATTCGCTGTGAAAGTCAGGGGGTGGCGGCGCCATCATTAGAGGAGACGGAGTAGTAGTCGTAATAACATTTATTGTGTTTAGCGGACAAGGTTGATGCAGCAAAGTGTTTATATTGTTCGTGTTAGGAGCGAGTTCACTCACCTCTGCATTTGAAGGGCCATTAATGATGATCCCATCTGAGTCATTTTCTAGTCTCACAGCGTCTTCTTGTTGAGAATCTGTTGCTCCGCTGTTGGTCTGGTTCATTAGCTGCTTGACTCGGGGTTCCACAACGGTCATATTAATGGAGTGAATGGGCCCTTCTCCCATGCTCCAGTCCAGCCAAAACACTCCGCTAGTGGCGTGTATTTTGCATAGGAGGCTCCTCCTCACAGGAAAACAAAGTTAACAGACTCTGTAGTCTGTTCTGCAGCAAAAGGTAATGTTCTGGCCACACTCGGCCAAGCACTCGTAAGGACTGGAAATCAAAGGCACTGAAGGCCTGCAGTCTTTCCAGTCCTATCTGCGCTTGAATGAAACACTCGCCGTACGTGGAGAGTACAGTGCGTGGCTCTGGGTTGTAGATCGTATAAGATATAGTAAGGGGAGTGGGCTCATACTGCCACATGCCCAACAGCCCAACAGTAAGATGCACACTTTAGGTCTGATTCTCAAGTGAAACAAGTGGTGCTAAGACATCTCTTTGCTACTGTTCCTTCTCACATCCCACCACCATCTCAGGGTACTGCTCTCTAGTCTATGCACAGCATGTGATTCTAAGCAGATTAACAAGCATCAGAAGACATGCATTACTCACCGTAATAGCATTATTGATGTTATTGATGATTGTATCTGCTTAGATTCACATGCACCCACCCTTCCTCCCCTTTTGGAGTAGAAGGAACATAGACATCTTCTACCTTCTCTCTTCTGTACCCACTCACACTGACTATAAAGCTCCCTCGCGGCAGAAAAAACACAATCGGAGGGACCTCGACGCATGAGGGATTTTGGGTACACTGCACATCATGTTCGGGTTAGTGTTGCAGTCATGCGCATGTCGACGTCCCTTTTCAATCCTCGAAAGAAAAATACAATACTTCGCGATAACCTCTAGATGTCGGACTTTCTGTACAGCATGTGAATCTAAGCAGATACAATCATCAGAAATGCTATTACAGTGAGTAATACATGTAATTCTCTCCCATACTCCTGCCCCAGTCCCTCTTCTCATCCCCTTTTGTAGCTTCTGTGCCAAAATGAACACCCTGGAAGAGCCACTGAGAGGGCAAGCTGTTTGTATTTAGAACACATTTTGATTATTTGGGCGTCACCTACACGAATTATGCAGATGACACCCAAATACTCTTACTGATCACAGGTGATTACAAAACAGATACCAAAGCTTTGAACGACATCTACCTAGTCATCCAAGCCATACTGATCACAGGTGATTTAACGACGATAAGACAGAGCTCCTCATCCTTGGATCACAACCTAGACTCAACAAGTTAAACTCTGACTTTGACTCCTTTATGATTGATGTCACCACCATCAAGGTCTCCGAAAATGTAAAAACACTTGGAATATATCTAGACTCCACTCTATTATTAACTAGACAAACCAATGCCATAACCACCTCAGTGGCCTATACCTGTAAACTCATCACCGCCTGCCGACCCATTATAACAACCCCCATTTGCATTACCCTAGCCAGAACACTGGTCTTGTCTAAACTCGACTATTGTAATGTGTTATATTTAGGTACTAGCTAACGGAATACCAAAAAACTACAACTTTTCCAAAACGACACCATCATGGCAGCACTGAATATCCCCAGATCTCATATCTCTGACTCCAGACGTAGACTACACTGGCTCTCAGTCAATCATAGAATAGCCCTTAAATCGTTGTCACTCACGCACAAATGCCTATCAAACAGGGCACCTAGTTACCTACCCAATAGATTCACCTGCAGTACCTCTGACCGACCCCACAGAGCAGCTCAAACACATTGTCTCACCATACCAAGGTTCAAGCTTCAAAAGGCAGGGGGCTGTAGCTTCCCCGTGCTTGCTGCTAAGCTATGGAACTCTCTATGCATCTCTATCAGATTCGAACCGTCCTTCAATTCCTTCAGATATAAAACAAAAAAACGGGCTCACAACACAAGACCTCCAGCCACGAGTCCTAGATGCCTCACTTATCCACCCCTCATTCATCATTCTCATCGTAGGTCCGCATAGATATGGACAACCTGTAAATAATGTACATCTCTGCCATGTACTTGCAAAATCTGGCTATGTATATATTTTCACGTCCTGTTAACCATTGTATTCTATGCACATCATCAACTGTAAATGTAATATTGTACTTATGTAACTGCAACCCCTTGAAGAAATGCGCCCAGATGCCCTTGGGCTAGGGAGTGCTATGCAAATAAATAAATACAAATACAAACAAAAGCGACTGCAAAGTTCATTGATTCCTTAAAGGGATTCCGTCTGTTTGAAATTGTCTAGTGACAACAAACCGGTTAATCCAAATGATGGATGCCAATCTCTTTTGCTTGTAGAAATTACTACAGGATCTTCCTTGCTTTCACTTGACTAGGGCCACATAGTGGGAAGACATTCCTTAAATGGGATACAAATCCAGTGCTTAGCATGGCAAACTGGGCTTTCATATTAGGTTGTGTGCAAAGCATGCCCCACCTGGCAGTGTACAAATCAGCCATTGTTGCAAGAGACCTCCATCTGGGCTCCTGTTAACCATTATAATCTCTCGTTGAGCATCCCAAAGATGATTTTGTCCAGTTACTTCGCCTAGTTCTAGTTCCTTTTTCTAGTTTGAACATAAAGTACTTGGAAACATGTTGGCCTGATACCTTCTGAATTGTGCAATCCGCATCCTCCCAATTGTGTTGATTTGGAGGCATTCGAAATGTTTTAAATCGAGCGAGCCGGGTTTTAGCATATAAACATTTGCTCACCCGTGTAGCAATCCCTAATGACTAATTTTTAAGTTTCCTTGTACAGTAATGGGCCTCATGTTTTCTACATATTTCACATTATTCTGTAGTGTTACTGTTTGATTGAATGGAAGTTATGCCGAGTACTCTTGTGAAATGTGGATGAAAGGCATGCGTGAGAAACATGCTTTCGAGGGGATTGGGTCCTCCGATGTATTCCATATCTATGACAGTAATCACCACAGCTGTGCTGCTTCGGAAAGTCTTTCCGCGTCCTGCGACGATGACGTCAATACGCTGTCCTCGAGGGCCTCTGTCAAGCCGACGTCACCGGATGTTATAAGTAGGACGCCCGTAGCCTTGGTTCCGTTTTTTCTGCAAACGTGATCGCTTCAGAGATCTCGGCGCGCCTCGATACTACTGAATCCTGTTCTTTCGGTTCTTCGAACCTGTTTCTTCATTGCTATTGTATGATGTCTTCGGCTTCTTCCACTCCCGAGTCTGGATTTAAGAAGTGTCGGGTGTGCAGGTCCAAGATGTCGCTGACGGATACGCACGACGCTTGCCTCTGGTGCCTCGGGGAGGACCATGATGCGGACGACTGTATCGACTGCCAATCGCTCACATCGAAGGCTTTGCGGGAGCGTAAGAAGCAGCTGTCGGTCGGTAAGGTGGCCAAGCCCCAGAAGTTGCGTTCCACTGGTCTTTCGACGGACGATTCGAGGGGCGACTCTCTGCATCGTTGTCGTGAGTCTAGCGGTTCTCGGTCTGGGAGTCGGTCCCGCCATTCCTCTGCCTCTTCAAGGCACTCCAGGAAGCGCGTTCACAGGTCGCCCTCCCCGTCCTCTTCCAAGGACCAACAAGCATTCCACTCCTGAGGAATGGGATTCCTTCCGAAAGGAGATGTTGGCGATTTTTCAATCGCAGGGCTCCGGTCCGTTTGTGCCGTCTGAGGATGCCGGTCGTGGCCGTGCTAGAGACACCACTCGTCCGCCTTCGGGCTCGAGCAGTCGTCGCGACCACCGGGCGCCTTCGAGGTCCCGGTCGGGCAAGGATGGTTGCTCTAGACATGTCCGTTCCAAATCCCGGTCTTCGACGCCCTCGAGACCGGGAGAACCTGTGAAGTCTTCAAGGAAGACATCAATGCCAGCGACGCCGAGGTCGTCGACGGACTCTCTCGAGGCCCCGCCTCCGAGGAAGTCGTCGACTCCATCGGCGCCCAGGCTGTCGAGAGACACGCTCGGGGTCCGCCCTCTAGGTTTGTGTCGACGCCGTCAAAGCTGTCAGCGCTGCGCTCAACGTCAACGCCGATTCCATCGATGCCCTCGACGCCTTTCGAGGTGGCTTTGTCGGAGGTGCCCCGTGGCACGGTGGCACCCCCCAGGAAGGCGCTGGCCAAGGCTAAACATGTCTTTGTGCCTTTTTCTGTACCCTCCTTCCAGCATCTGGATTTCTGAGGTGGATGAGGGGTCTGAGGAAGGTGAGGTTCCTGCAAGGGTTCCTGATGACATTGTTTTTGGTCATAGTCAACTTGAGGACCTGCATCAGTCACTGCACGACACCAGTGGTCTAGACACCTCTCCAGAGGTGAAGTTTGGTAGGCCGGAGCCTGGCACGCATGCCGACTCCTCATACCGGCGCCTCATGTCGAGGGTCAAGGATTACCTGGGGTGGTCTGCCCCCCTGGGGATTTTCAGCAGGATGACCTGACTGATATCCTGGACCAAGGTCCTCCAACTGACCCGGTGCTGCCATTCCATATGGCCTTGCAGAGAAGGGTGGCAGCGGCTTGGACTTCTCCAGAGAGTCTCCCGGCAGTGAGCAAGTCCTTGCCGAAGAAATGTCGCCCAGCCAGTGGCGACCCCTGCTACTTGACCACGCACCCTACTCCGGAGAGTTTGGTGGTGCAGGCGGCTACGGCCGCAGCAAAGCAGACGTCGTACCCTACCATACCTCCTGATAGGGACGACAAACGTTTTGACGGCTGGGCGAAGAAGGTATTTTCTTCTGGGGGTATGGCGCTTCAGGCTGCCAACTTCGTTTGTGCCTTGTCTCGTTTCACGCACACTCTGTGGAACTGTATTTCCCTAGTGGCTGATCATATTCCCGAAGGGGAGGAACGGGATGGTTTCCTTACTATTGTGCAGGATGGCAAGGATGCCATGTGTGAATCCGTTCAGTTGGGTCTGGACATGGTTGATTGGGTCAGCCGGTCCGTGGCGGCGAGCACCGTAATACGCAGGTTTACGTGGTTGCGGAAGTTGGGTTTTGCTCCTGATGTGCAAGCCTGCCTCCTCAACATGCCCTTTGATGGTGAACATCTTTTTGGTAGCAAGGCTGAAGAGAGTCTTGAGAGTTGCAGACCTCCAAAGCTGCAGCAAAGTCGTTGGGCGCTGCAGTTCGCCAACCTCCGCCTCTTCGTCCTATGGGACAGCAATGGAGGGGAGGTTCCTTTCGATATTACTTGTCCTTTAGTAAATCGAGAGGAGCTGCAAGTCAAAGGGGCAACCGTAGGAGTGCCAGACGAGGAAAACAAGGTACTTGAGGTGACAAGGCCGCGCAAGCATTTGCCTCTTTGCCCTCAGGCACTGCCGCAGCCGCTTCAGCTCAGTCATGAGGCCCATGCTTCTCCGGTTGGGGGAAGGCTGGCGCAGCATCTCGTAGAATGGCGTGCCATTACTTCAGATGTGTGGGTTCTGGAGATCATAGCCCACGGCTACGGTCTTCCTTTCCGGCAGAGGCCTCACGACAATCCACCAGGGAATCTCTCTTTGAAGAGTCCGGATCCGCTACTTGCGCAGGAAATTCAATCCCTGCTGGAGAAAGGCATCATAGAACTGGTGCCTGTAGCGGAGAGAAACAAGGGATGGTATTCCCCTTATTTTTTGATTTCGAAGAAAGACGGGGGATTGAGACCCATCATGCATCGACTTGCGCGGTTTGAACAAGCTCCTCAGGAAGGACAAGTTCAAGATGGTTACTCTTTTTCAAGTCCTCCAGGCCATCCAACTTCAGGACTGGTTGGTTTCTCTCGACCTCAAGGATGCTTATTTTCATGTGCCGATCCATCCCAAGCACAAGAAGTACCTGAGGTTGGCAGTTGGCGACTCACACTTTCAGTTTCGGGTCCTGCCATTCGGATTGACCTCGGCCCCAATGGTCTTTATCAAGCTCATGGTGGTGGTGGCAGCGTATCTCAGGAAAGGGGGGATTCACATCTATCCCTACCTGGACGATTGGTTGATCAGGGCACGCTCTCCTGAGCAAGTCCTGGATCATCTGTCCGTCACCTACCACTCCCTTCACAAGCTGGGCTTCTGCCTCAACTTAAAGAAGTCCCATTAGACGCCAACTCAGCGGCTCCAGTACATCGGAGCAGTGCTCGACATGTCCCTGGGGCAGTGTTTTCCTCCCAGGTGAGGGCTCACCACATTCAGCAGATGGTGCACAAGTTTCAACATGCCCAGAGTCTCCCAGCGTTTGAGTTCTTGAGGTTGCTCGGCCTCATGGCATCCTGCATTCTTCTGGTGCCAGAGGCCAGGTTGCGGATGAGATCTCTGCAATGGGCTCTCAAGCTCCAGTGGTCACAGTCCTCCGGCAGGATGTCGGACCCCGTTCAGGTGCCGCCCTCGGTCGCCCAGGACCTTCTGTGGTGGGCCGTCAAAGGCAATCTGATGAGGGGGGCTCTGTTTTGGCTACCCTGGCCGGAGGTGACGATCGTGATGGACGCGTCCCTCACAGGTTGGGGAGCTTATGCCAACGAGCTGACAGTCAGCGGTCGTTGGTCTCCGTCAGAGTCCAGATTCCATATCAATCTGTTGGAGATGAGGGCTGTCAGGCTTGCCCTGAAGGCTTTTCTGCCGACTGTGCGAGGAAAGAATGTGCTGATTCTGACAGACGACGCAGTGGCCATGCACTACCTCAACAAAAAGGGGGGGCAGGGTCACTTCCTCTGTGCAGGGAGGCGATGCAGCTCTGGTTCTGGGCCATCCAGCAGGATATTTCGATCTCACAAAAACGAGATGGCCGACGCTCTGAGGAGGCAGAGCGTGATCTCTCACGAGTAGGAGTTGGCTCAGGAGATTCTCCTGGAGATCTACGCCCTTTGGGGGACCCCTCAAGTGGATCTCTTCGCCTCCAGTGTCAACCAGAAGTGCGAAAGGTTCTGCTCGCGGGAATTTCCTCCAAGAGGAGCCTTAGGAGATGCGTTCGTGGTGGAGTGGCCCTTCCCACTGCTGCACGCGTTTCCTCCAATCCCCTTCATCCCGCAAGTGCTGCGGAGGTTAGGTTCCCGGGTGATCCTCATTGCTCCGGCATGGGCCCGGAGAACGTGGTACCCGGACCTTCTCGACTTGACCATCTGCCCTCCACGTCGTCTTCCCTACCGAGACGATCTGTTCTCATGGGAGGGGGGGCTCAGGTTCTCCATCCAGAGGTCAGATCCCTCAACCTTCATGCTTGGCTTCTGAAAGGTTGAGGTATAAGGATTGGGACCTCCCTGAAGACGTGATGGAGGTGTTGCTTTCGGCCAGACGGACGGCAACAAAGTCCCTGTACCGTTGGCATTGGAGAAAGTTCTGCGACTGGTGCAGGGTTGAGAATGTGGATCCTTTTTCATGTGACATTCCTGTGGTTCTGTCTTTTTTGCGTTCTTTAGCCCACAGGGGCTTGCAAGTGGGTACCATTAAAGGTTACCTGGCGGCGCTGTCCATATTTAAGCACTCGTCTGAGGAGTGTTCTTATTTTAGAATTCTGTTAATTTCTCAATTTCTAAAAGGGCTCACTAATGTGTTCCCTCTGCCACCTTTCCAGGTGCCAAGTTGGGATTTGAACCTTGTTCTCAAGTTTCTGATGGGTGCTCCATTTGAGCCTTTACATTCTTGTCCTTTGAGACTGTTGACCCTGAAAACTGTATGTTTAGTTGCGGTCACTTCCGCTCGCTGAGTGAGTTTCAGGCACTTTCAGTTAAGCCACCTTTCACTGTGTTTCATAAGGACAGGGTTGTCCTTAGAGTTCGTCCTTCCTTTCTTCCGAAGGCGGTGTCGGAATTTCATTTAAGCCAGAAGGTTATTCTTCGGGCATTTTATCCTCCTCCGCATCCTGGTAAGGAAGAAGAGAGGCTCCATAGGCTGGATCCTAGGAGAGCTTTAAGTTTCTACATTTCACGCATGTCCCGGGTCAGAGTGGACGATCAGCTCTTTATTGGTTACGCTGGAAGGCGTTTGGGACAAGCTGTGACTAAGCAGACTTTGTCTAGATGTATTATCTTGGTAATTTCGGAATGTTACCGCCTGGCGGGTAAGGACCCTCGGGTAGCCTTACGGGCCCATTCGACTAGGGGTAGGGCTGCCTCTACTGCTCTGCAGAGGGGTGTTCCTATTCGTAACATCTGTGAAGCAGCCACTTGGGCTTCGGTCCATACTTTTGTACGTCACTACTCCCTAGATTCTTCCAATGGGAAGGATCTGGCCTTTGGCAAGGCGATCCTTTACTCTGCAATTTGATTGGGCATTCTAAATTTGTATGTTCTAAATTCTTTTCCCACCTCCTTACGTTGGTACTGCTTTGGGAGTCTGTCATAGATATGGAATACGTCGGAGGACCCAATCCCCTCGAAGAACAAGTTACTCTCTTACCTGGTAACGTTCTTTCGATGGGATGGTCCGACCACGTATTCCATATCGCTCCCTCCCTGCCTTCCCTGCTACAGAATTTCTTATGCGATTGCAGCTTATGTTTCCGCAAGGCTTTCTGTGCTCATACTGGCAGAAGATTGGTGCCACACGTTCTGGGAAAAAACTGCAACTGAGGCTACGGGCGTTGTGTGTCCTACTTATAACATCCGGGGACGTCGGCTCGACGGAGGCCCTTGACAGCGTATCGACGTCATTGACGCAGGACGCAGACGCCCAAAGATTTTCTGAAGCAGCACAGCTGTGGTGATTACTGTCATAGATATGGAATACGTCGTCGGACCATCCCATCGAAAGAACGTTACCAGGTAAGAGAGTAACTTGTTCTTTTCTTCATATTTTGTATTCTTGGCTTCATTTGAGTATTGGCCCACATGGTGGAGCTGTTCTTCCTCTTGGATATGGGGTGTGGTTAGGACTAGTACTACACCAGTAACTTCATCTCAACACCACTCTTTGGAATGATATATCTCCTCTACCCATACACCCATTATGCCACTGACATACGTTATAGCTGGTGTATAGGATCTGTTTTACTAGTCCTCAGGACAAGGGGATTTCTGGAGTGAGCTAAATGTACAGCTCTAATTTTGGATACCTTTACTTGTACGCTACTAGTGGTGCCTTTGCACTACTCGACTCATTCACATATCCTCTACCCTACCCGTTAAGGTTTTTTACCTCTCCTGAACGCCACCCCCTCCTGTTACCCTGACGCCCACACATCCACGCAGCTTTTTTCCTCGCTCGCCCTGTCTCCTTACTTCTTATGGTGGTTTTCAGTTATGCTATCTTATTTAGTCCTTCTGTCTGCGCAGCTCTTTCACTCTGCTTTCACACCAATCATGTGTCTGACCCTTCTTTGTCTTAAGCTGATCCTTTTATGTTAATTTCAATCCCTTTTGTTTTCAGTGGACATTTGGTCAGTTGGGTGCATCTTGGGAGAAATGATCAAAGGTGGAGTCTTATTTCCCGGTTCAGATCGTATCCTTACTGTGCGCTTCAGATGCAGCAGATAATGGTTGAGTGGTGCAATTGTGTTCCCTATTTCCAATGGTGTCCACCCCCGGTCCACCATTTGGTCTAATTGAACCATGCTCTGACCCAGAGGTCATGAAGTTCTGCCCCAGTGGCTGTTGCTGTCATTCTCCACACAAGGTTGCATACATCTGAAATTGAATCACTCTTCGCCCAACATGCAGAATCTTTGTTGGTTCATTTTCACCACAGCACAATGCCAGATGGCATGACTCTGAATTTACAAATCTGGTCTGTGTCAAAGGACGCTCTGCTCTCTATGAACGCCAGAAGGCCCACTGCTTACACCAGGATGCACTTTCTATTAAGGGATACATGCTGATGACCCCTTAATTCCACAGATGAATACATACCATTAATCCCATAGGGCCCTATGCTTCCACAGAAACCCTCACTAATTTCAGTGGGCCATGGTCCCCCTCCAAGGATCCATGCAATGCTAGATGGCCAGCTTACTGTTCCATGCTATTTGCACTTCATCAAAGGCCCATGCAACACATATAGTGATGCCAGTGATCCTGCCCCGCATCTAGGTATCCAAATAAATGAAATTATTCATACTGTTGCTGCCTTTCAGGAACACATTTCCAATATATCAATGCTATTTCTTTTGAAGACTTGAACCTACACCTTTCATGTTGTGTTACAGGATAAATCATCCGTTTTAAGAACACCCTCCTATGTATGATTAGGAGTTTGTGTCATCCTTCAATCTTTACTGTTTCATGGCCTGTATGTTGCCAGATCACTGCCTTTCTCTGCACGGTTATTGATGAATGTGTTTATTGCTACAGGACAAGGCCTTCAGGAGTGGTTTCTTGAAGCAAAATCTTTATTGTTGGCTATCATGTATAAGGTTTCAAACGTTTTTTCCGGAAAATGTTTGTCACTTGACCGACACATTTATTTATAGTTTATTTAAAATACTCAGGGTTTGCATTAAGACGGGGCTTGCCATCTCCACTTACGCTCAGTGGTCAAACACTGGTATTGAGAGCTGAGGAGACTGTTGTTAAATGTTTTGCAAAGGTATAATACCTTCCCAACATGTGTCTGTGTAATGTCTGTCTTGGTTTTTTCCCCCCACCTTCATACTTGCTTCCCCAAGTTCTCCTTCCAAGTACCCATGTAGTGCAAATTCCTCAAAAACCTGTTCCAATTGCTTAATGCAGGATGATTCTGGTGGCCACAATGTGGGCCAGACAACCCTGGTTCTTCCATCTCATGGCAATGTCAGTCTCCCCTCCCAGGAAGCTGCCATGCCCTTACAACATGCGGTTGCAAGACAAGGGGGAGACACTACATCCATGCCCTCAAACTCTCAAATTAGCAGCCTGGCTCCTTAGCTCATAGAGGTTGGGCACCCCCAACTCCCTCAAAGATATATGGATCGACTTAGAGAAGCACGGAAACCAAACACCTGCAGCAAATGGAAGCGTGTCGTCATTTGGTGCAATGGCAAAGGCATCAATCCTATTGAATGCACACCAACACATATTGTCCTGTACCTTACTCTCCTGCTAAATTCTGGCCTGGTTTTCAATTCCCTGAAAGTCCACTTAGCTGCGCTTTCAGCATACACCATGTCCCAGAAAAAGGTTTTGTGGTGGAAAATTACAGTAATTAAAGCATTTATGGAAGGGGTAAAAAGACTTCATCCTCCTTTTTCCAAGCCAGCTCCCGGGTGGGACCTGAACGTTGTACTTACCAAACTAATGGAGCCTCCCTTTGAACCAATGCACAAGGCTGGCCTTAAAGGAATAGTGCACTTAAAAATATTATTGTCCCAACAGATGGGCAATAATGAAAACATGCATTAAACATTTTAATGAAAGTTCCTTTGTAAACTTTTGAGCAAACGAGGCTCAAAGCGTTTACATGGGAGCATCCATTTTGCCATTTCAGGCAGCCTCCTCAGCTCATGTTAAGCTCTGCCCTGGCGGCACTAAAAAAAGCAGCAAAAACCCCCTACTGGGAGCCTTTGCTTACTGCAGCCAGAGCAGAGCTGTACATGAGCTTGGGAGGCTGCCTTCACTTTAATTTTGTTTTCGGTGCTCCCCAAGTCTACTTCATCACTAACAATGTGTTTCACCCTGAGCGGTTGACTATATTGGAGACTTTTGGTGTTGGGAGCGGATGCAAACTAAGCATAGGGTAATAGAATATTCCTTTCATTGGGTTTCCGATATATATAGATAACAAATCCTCTAGATGCTAGAACCACTTCCAGAAATTGTTTTCTTGGGGTACCCACATTCTTTGTGAATTGTGTGTACCATCATTAATCTGAGGTACTCGGACATTCCAACTATTATAATGGTCAATGTCCTACTCCAAAAATATTTTCAAAATGGTTAAACTCAAACCTGTAGATGAAACAATTGCTATGTAAATGGGCTATAGTCGCCCCTATGGTGGTACCTGGAACTTACAATTAATACTGATGATTGTATCTGAAGTAAACGTTTTGTGAGATAACTGTCAACACAACTAAAACTCCTTGGCAGCCTGAAAGATTTCCTTCAGTAAATAACACTCCATGTTCCAAATCTAGGCTATGCAGTATAAAAGTGTACAAACTCCTTGTATCAATTGTAAATAGAATGAAGACAATTGTTTTAGAACAAAAGACAATGTTTTCAAAAAATAGATTGTCCTTCATATAGATGAATGTTTTCTGGACTAACTCTTTTAAGAAATGATTTATGTATACTCCTAAGGGTTGCAGTATACGGTCAATGGCAGATGCAATAAGTCTGCCTGGTGGTTTTGTAGCGTGTTTGTGAATTTACGGATATGTTATGATACGATATCTCATTTATAAGCACGTGTACAGATGTGTTTCTAGGCGCGATAAGACAAAGGAGAGAAGGGAGGACAAGTCAAACGCTCTTAATAGGCCTTTTGTCACTCAGATCGTGCAAGTGTGCCAACGTAAAGTGTAGGGGGAAGGCAGAGGGGAGAAATACTAAAGCTTCTTGGTTTTCTCAATAATCCAACTTCTTGATGCATTATGTTCCAATAACAAATTAAGGGCAATCCATTTCTTTAGTGGGGTCACTCTCCAATTTAGAAAAAGGGTTAATATCTCTCAATTATCTCAAACATTCTGTCTCCTAGTCTTTTGAATCTTGCAATACCAATGTGCGCGGGACATATGGTAATGTTATCGATGGCATGCAAGGCTTTAATGAGTTCCAATTCTCCTCTATTAAGATTACCTTGATTTCTATATAGAGTGGCTTTGTCGTCGTGGCGCTTGTCCTACATATATTGAGCAGCTTATCCATGGGAAGGTTAAAGAGAAAGAAAGGCTTTAAATAGAATATTGGGGTCAGGCACCTTGTCAAGAGCTTCCTGATGGAGATTAGAGCCTTGCAGCAATGCTTTGTGCCTTGCGTACACACCAAGGCACATACACCTCACTTGAGGGTGGACCTGGTCATAGGCTGAAATGAGCCTATCCAAGTCTAAGATGGTATCTTTGCTCGAGACCCTTCTGTGACTACTGATTCATTGGAATGCGATGATTTGATCCTTGGATCCTTCAAGATAGACAATCTGTCCAATTCCTCCAACCACAGGGCGCATGACCTTTCTCTAAAAACCAAGCCACTAGCTTTGGCACTGAAAAAGTATCCTCCTCTCATTAGGTAAGGATGGTGCAAGTTATTTACAGACCATGCAAACAGCGGGATACCAGGTCTCCATATCTTCAATGGAAATATAGATTTGGTGCAGACAGCATAACGTTGTACTCTCTTCTTCGCACATGCCCAAGGTGGACAACACTTGGGCGAACTCATTGAACCACCTCCACCATTATAGGGAACTCAACAATGGCACTCAGAATTCTTGGTGTAAGATTTCTGTAAGTGAACCTATTGGTGTTCCCATGGAATACCAAAGATCCGCTTTTTGGGACACAGAGTGGTGGGGGTCAACAGGGGCAACCATCCATTAAGCTATGCCTTCTTGCTGGAGTGGGACCTTTGGTTGGTTGCTGATCATCTACTTTCTCTGCTACTCTTCGCATCCCCTTTTCCCCTCTAGCATCCCTCTTTCCCTTTTTCCCCACTCTCTCTTATCTGTCCCTCCAAATGTATCTCTATCCTCTCTGCACAAATACTACTCTCGCCACACCACTACTACTCCCCACCTTCTCATACACCCTCCTTTGGTAATCCTGTCATTCGCTTGCCTACTATTTATCACACACCTGGCATGCACACCCAAAACACAGTACCACCTTTTCTCACAAGCCAATATCTCACCTTTTCTATAAACTGCCTCATCTACACTGTCCTTCCTTTTTCTGGTCCACCTCCTCTGACCTGACCAGAACCCACACCTCCCTGCTTCGAAATCACACCTCCCTGCTTCCCGTTCCTTAGTTTATCCTCTTGTTCCTTCTTCCATTGGTTCTACCCACTCTAGTTTCCTGGGCCAATCAATCCCTGATTTTCCCTCCCTGAGGTGTTAAAACATCGGAAGGCACATAAGGGTGTAAGCCCTGTCCTTTTCTCGCGCAGACCCACCGAAGTGTCTATGGCTACCCACTATAGCAAATGTTCCATTTCGTTTGGGTGTCTCCCAGGTCAATGAAATTGCATTCAAAATCAGGAAGCCATTCCTCGGCTCTGATAGGTGGGTGTTGTTACATGGAGCAAATAAGTCTTTGTTGTTGAACTGCTCCGCAGCTTGGTTACAGCTGAGCTGTGTATGGAGCGGATTATGCTGTTCCGTGTAACCGCAGGTGTTTGTTGTGGCCAGCCTTTCAGCATTGCCTAGTGGTTTCTTTGAATGGTGCGTTTGGTTGGTGTGCGATAGTATGTGGTCCCTCTCGGAAGTGCTGATTTCTCTTTGGTCTACCGCTGAGCTTGCTGGTACTTCTGGTTGTCCACAATAAACAGAGAAAACTGGCCAGCATCTTGGGTATGGGGTAATTAACCGTGGTACTGTGGCTCATCACATTGGCAAATAAGGGGACAGGGACTGGAGTCCCCCCCAACTGCCGCCACCTCCCTCTGGGGTAGGACTGGTTCTATCTTCCACCCCAGGCTGAAAGTTGTCCCCATCCCCTCTTGGCAGGGTCACATGACTGACCCTTTCTCACACTTGCACCCTTTCCTCAAAGTCCTCCTCTTCCCCATGACCACTACTTGCCGTAGGATACCTGGACAGCAAATCTACTTTGGCTTGTTTTGCCCCTGCTCTATGTTCCACTTGAAAAGAGTAGGGCTGCAAAGGCTAAAATAAATTTAAAAAATCAACACACGGTGGTTGGTTTCTTTACTGTGGGCCATCCACACCAAGGGAGCATCATCAGTGACTAGCTTAAACTGCAGACCCGTGAGGTATTTAAAGACTGTGAATGGCATACTTAATTGCCAGGCTTTCAAGCTCAACCACATGGTAGTTCCATTCCCTTAGAGAGTATTTCCGGCTGCTAAACATAATGAGTCTTTCCTTGCACTCTTACATTTGAGACAGAGCTGCACCTAGACCGGTAAAAGAGGCATCTGTTTGGAGAATTGTCTTTTGTGAAATCTGGCATAACCAGTACCACCCTGTTGTAGAGCGCTTGCTTTAATCTTTCGAAAGCCTTTCTGCCAAGCACATGTGGACACTGGAAATGTAGCAATGCTATTGGGAATAATAGCAGGATATTCTAAGCTCTCGAAACATAATATCCATTCAGCTAAAACAGAAGTTATATTTATCAGTGGCACACAAGTGACGTCACTTGAGGAAAGGTCTGGAGAATATAAATATGATCTGAAAAGGTTTATAGGAATATGGATTATTATTAGTATGAGCCAAATAGTCCTGCAGAGAAGTGGCATGTACAACACATTTACTACCTAGAAACCGGCAAGTACGGCTAAAAGGTCTCCTACAGTGAGGAGCTCTATTACTGCCTAATCTGAAGAGGAGCATAACTTTGAAAATGGATCTTTTAGTTTGCATGAATAACTAGGTGTGGATAAATATGAAATACAGAAAGATATTTCTTTTAGAGTTTAAATATATTTTTAGTACCCACAATAATACCCCATTTCGGAAACTGAATCCATTTTTTACTCCTAGACTATCATTTTACTCAAAATCTACAAACTAGGGAGCACAATAATCCCACTTCTAAATCTTATCTGGGGATCTGTAGCCACCCCTACCAATTACATTCTGCCTTGAAATGAAGACCAGCTTAAATAGATTGCGAACCTTTCCCTATCCAATATTTGTAGAACAAACCTGATGGAAAGGATAGCCATGCCACAAATGAGGAATCGGTGGCAGGAAGGAGTCCATTAGAAGAACAAATTGCCGGCCTTCGGTAATGTTCTTTCTGATTGACATTCCTCCCACTGATTCCTCATCGCCCTCCCTATATGCCCCTTTATAGGTAGCTATTAATGTTAGATAAGATTTTCATATCTGTGATAAATCTTTCTGACCTGTGTCAACCCCAGACCGTTTTGCTTTGACTAGGTAACTATTTTACCTTGTACCTTGGTGAAGGGGAATCATTTTCCTCTCTCACCTAGTCTTTTTCTCTTTTTATGGGTGACCTTTTTATATTTCTCCCTAGTGTATGGTTGAAGTTAGTTTCCTACAACTTTTTTGGCTTAGGCTAGGTTGCCCTTTTGGGCTCCCCTGTTAATTTCTCTTTCATATACTTTGGTGAACTACTGTTCCCAAGTAGTAAAGAGGGTGGTTTATCCCCTTTACATTTTGTATTCATGAGCCAGCACACCCCACCTTATTTTGAGTGCTGTAGGAATACAATGTATCCTCTTTCTTACTAATGTTACAATTGCAAGTTTTCTTGAATGGCTGGTGGCAACAAAACTACTTTTATGACGTTTAGTCATTTGTACTCGCATGCTGTTAATTCAGCCTTGGTAATGCACAGGAAGGCCACCATTTTTCTAAAATGGTGGGCTCTTTCTATTTTTGCCATTTATATGCTTGCTGTTTCTGAGGTCTTCCCCTGCCTTTCTAGGTGGTAATTACCTCAGTGGAAGTTTTGTCTACATCGGAAATCCTTTTTACTTTTGGGAAGAGGCACAACCAATTCACAGGTGAGTAAAATAACTTTACTTTATTAGATTTATATAGCGCAAGCCATGGACACGAAAGCTTATGGGCACTTAACAAGACAAACAAAAAACATGAACGCGAACAGGTGAAACCATTAGACAGGAGTGAGAACAGGCAACTAGCATAAGCCCTAAGCAAACAAAAATGTTTTCAATTTCCTTTTGAAAACCTCTATAGCTTCAATGCCTCTTAGCTCTAGTGGTAAATCGTTCCAGGCCCTTGGCGCAATAGCATAGAAGGCTCCATTAGAGGCTTTCTCAATTCTACACTTGGGGATCATCAGCGGATCCCGATTGCTTGACCTTAATGTTCTACCGCAGGTTTTGTTAACAGGTAGGGCTTGGCGATATAATCAGGCATCTACCCCGGTCTACACTTCTGTGTGATGACCAGGAGTCGAAAACAAATTCTCGATTCAATCAGAAGCCAATGAAGAGCCCTTCTAGTAGACGAGAAATTATCTCTCAGAGAAAGGCCCATAACAGCCCTAACAGTGGCATTTTGAGAGACCTGCAGCCTTTTAAATTACCTTTATATTTCGTTTTAAGAACACATTCAAGGTAAGAAAGAACTTTTGTAACTGCTTACTCTGAGGGACAGTTACCAACCAACTCCTTCACAAGTAACTTTTAAACACTTGTAATACTTTTCAAGACAGAATCCTGTTCTTTTCCAGCCCTTCCCTAGACTATTACATGAGTACTCTCAGAGGCAGAAGAGGGACTATAGTGGTCTAGGTGCCAGTTGTAGGCAGGGTGAGATAGGGTTCAGCTGAGGAAGTCTCTTTAAACAAGTGGATATTTCACTTTAGAGTTAGTTAAGGTCCAGGAACTTTTGTGAAGACATCCTAGGAGGATCCCAGCAGTGGGCCTGGATGAACTGGATGAGTGGACTCCAATCCCAAGAAACACCCCAAAGCTACACAGGAATCACAAGAAACTTAAGGTAAGTAATACCCAAGTCACCACCGCACCTCAGCACAGAAGAAGAGTTTTCAGCAGGGGAGACTTCAGGATCTGCAGCCAAAAACCTGGTTGATGAATTTCTTGTCAGGAAGACAGGACTCTGGAAGGGATTTTGCAGCAGGGATCAACGGGGAAGGCTCCACGCAAGTGTTTCTTCATGGCTGGATGCAGTTCTGTGGTTTTGGTTACCTTTTCAGGAGCCAGGAGACGACTGAATATCGCTGGTCGGATTCTCGTAGTTTGTATGGTCCAGGAGTCTGGTGAAGGGACTTTTCTGGACTTGATCCACTTCTCTGGAGGTACAGCAGGATGCCACCAAAGTTTCAGCTTGATTTGGAATTCGGAAGACTGTGCACCATACAATAGCTCGAGGTCCCTGGGTATTGGGGTACTGCAGTCCCACAATGTCGCAACAAGACACGGGATGGCTCAAAATGCAGGTCTTCTTGGGTTTAGTAGATCTCACTAGGCTCTGGGTCTGGGACGTCATTTTCATAGTCCCCAGGTCGCTTGGAAGGAAGGGCAACAGCAGGCTTCAGTTGCACAGCAGGCTCTCCGGTCACTGGAAATTGCTGCAGCCGTCTATTCTTCATCTTCCTCTTAGGTTTCAGGTCCAGTGGTCGACTTAGCAGCAGCTTCCAGGTTCGGAGTTTTTATCAGGAACTACAACACAACTTCTGCATTCTCTCCCTGCATTTTAAAGCAAGGGCGGACTGACTGTCCATTCAGGACAGCTGACCACCCACTGGGAGGTGGTTCCAACAACCCATGAATAAAGAGAGAAACCATACGCAGAGGCGAGCCTCTGGCATAGAAACGTTGGTGAGGGGCAGAAGAGGGCTGAACAACGGAGCGCTGAACAGCAGAGCTAGCTGTGGCATGGAGCGAAGCAGACTGCGAAAGGAGATGCACCGGCCCGACAGATGTCTGGGGCCTGGGAAGAAAAGATTGCACAAACCCAAGCTTACCTGGAGGCGTGACCACGCTGATGACATGGTGGGCCCAGTGCCCGTGGACAGACTCCTAAATTAGGAACTGGGGGAGGAGTGAATGCTCACTCTTAACGCGAGAGCAAAAGGGTGAGAGAACGCAGAGACAAGCAGAACAGGAGAACCACTTGTACTGAGTCTGGGGGAGTGGCTAGCCGTGGAGAACGCCACCACTGCTGAAGACTCCTCCTCCCTGAATCAAACCCTGCAACACTGAAGGTACACAGGTTGCCCAGGTCAGAAAGGAGGCAGAGAGACGAAAGAGCGGGAGGAAGAACAAGAGGAGAAGGGTGCCGGGTAGCCCAAGAAGCCGGACTAGTTTCAACCTCCAGAAGGGTCACAGACCCCTCAAGAGCTACAAAGAAAGAGGGGTTACCCATGTCTCCGAGAAATAAGTAGGACATTGGGACAGAAGAACCCAAGGGAGCCTGAGGGGCCCAATATACAAAGCGAAGAACAGATACAAGGGGAGCATGGAGGTTCTCAACATCTGAACCAAGAGTTGAAAAAAACAAATAGAAAAGGAGTTGCTAATACCCCAGAGGGATAAGTGAAAGAACAAGGTGGAGGCGGGGTTGTGGGTGAGGACATTGCAAACAGCCAAGATAGTCACAGGAGCCCGACAAGAAAGAGAACGCGAGACGGGGAAAGGCTTGTGGAGGCCCGAGAAACCCGAACAGTTTAAAGCTCAAGAAGAAGCAAAGGGGGGTCTTGAGAACTAAAAGAAACAGATGGAAAGAGGGGTCACCCCTATTACAGACAGATTATCCGGAGACATTTGGCGCTGAGAAACTAAATGGAACCACCATGGCCAATAAACAAAGTGGAGAACAGACTGAAGGAGAACCCGGGGCACCCAACATTTGTAATAAGAAAGAGGTGGAGTTATCCCTCCACTTACAGAAATTTGAACGGTTTGTTTTGCAGGAACTTAAGACTTTGTATTGTTCTACTTAGGGAAACTTGAACAACTTTGATAGACTGCCAAGAAGTGTTAAATAGGGTGAACTGTTAATTACGGATAACCAGTGGACCCACAGCCAGGAAAAACACCTGGAACACCCGAGAGATCCTGGTGATCAACCCTGAAAGTAGAACACACTAGCTAATTTTCTTTTACATTTTTACAAAGTGGTAGGGCCAGTTTAGTGGTTCGGTTTGGATCGAGGACTAGTTTTCTTTTGACCATTAATGAGCACTTAAGTTTAATTTTTATAGAAAGGGAATTCCCCTTTAGCAGTACGGTTAGTGAGGCGTTTTTCTTTGTTACATAAAGTTACCTGGAAACCATATCCTATGGTTTGAGTGCTTCTGGCTTGCCGCAGCCCTTAATGTTACTAATCTCACTATAATGTATGACTTGATGACAAGCTTATAGCTTAAAACCTGTATTGACAAATGAAGGCAAATGAATATAGACCAATGAAATAAATATATTGATTGTTCTGACAAAATTTAATTAAAGGAAGAAAAACTTTCTTCATGAAATGTAATATGATGATCTCTCTTGTATATATGATGGGGTGCAAAAGATATGCCTATTATGTTTTAGGGCATTGGTCGTTTAAAAAAAAGACTATAAAAGACTACACAAGTTACATCGTGATAGTCCCTTCAAAATGGTAGAAAGAAATTGGGCAAGTCAATCCTGAGACACTACATGTCCCAGGATGTGAAACACTCCACAGGAAACAATTGTAACACGGCCAAAGGTTGATGGAAACACTACAGTGTTATCCTATGGCAAAGAGCATGTTGCAGTGATTTATTAATCTAGAATAGATAATAAGTCACTGGAACCTCCTAAAAATCGGAGTTGGTCACACAACTCAAGGATACTAGGTGGTACCCCAGACAAATATAATTTCCAGGTAAGTACCTTTTTAGTCCCTTTTACAGCGTTTTAGAAGTTCACATCCAAAACTTTTCCCATAGAAAATGGGGCAAATCCCAATAGGCTTACCGCCTTTATGCGAAAGAGCAAAGTAACTTTTTGTCTTTTACCCTATAAGTGCAGCAAAAGGGGCAACCAGCAGAAAGGTGCAACACAGGAGACCCCAAGAAAAATTCCAGTTAAGTGTTAAAGAAAGAGTAGGCTACAAAGAGCTGCTTGCATAGAAAAATCAGTGGAAATGTGAGGTCCTCAAAACCCCACTACTCCTTGACCTAGTGTATCCTGATGAAGAAACGGAAAAATACAGGGACCCCATAACCGCGGGACATGTACTCGCATCAGAGGATTGTTGTAATTGGGACTTCTGACTTGAAGGAACTTAAACCTATGCTCCAAGATCCAGACGACCCAAAATGTCAATAAACTGGATACAGAGAAGGAAACCCCGCAAGGCAGACACCACCCACATCCAAATAAATGGCAACTGAACGGCATATATACCCAGCCAATGGTCCAGGGCAGCAGAGTGTGTCAGGAAGGAGCAACCAACCATTAAAAAACAGTCCCATGATGGAGGCAACAGCGGGAGACGATGCACGGTATCCCATGGTGGAGCTGTGGTGGGGTGGCAACAAGCCCTCTGACATCTAGTTCACCATACCCTAAGATGCTTGGTTTAAGAGGATTTAGCAGAGCAGCAGCAGCCCATTATAGGTCAAGAAATTGTCCCATGGTAGAACAAGCAGTGCAGCCAGAGAGGAAGAACCCAGGATTGGGTTGCAGCAGCCAAGAAAAAAAAAGAAAGTAAAAAAAGGTAATGGCCTGGATCCAGCCGGTATGGCAAAGTTATATCAACAGCAGCCCATCTTCAGGAGCAGTCTTCCAGCGATTCAGGTTAGAAAAACAAATGCATAAGGTCTCCCACTAATGACCCGTTCAGCCAGGGCCTGACCCAAGCCAAAACTTCAGTCATACCAGAGCAGCAAAACACAGGTTTTGCCTGCCAGCCACAAAAAACTGCCAACACACTGGCCTTTCCACACAAGGTGTACATTGGGAAGTCTAGAGACTTTAAACCAGGCTATACCAGTTTAAACCACTCCCAAGAGTGGGTTGAAGGTGAGCTCATGTCGGCACAAAGGCCATTTTAAACTTCCCTCATGGTCCACACAGTCAAAGGGATAGCTGTGAGAAACTAAAGGGTCTCACCTACTAGTCCCGGGGGGATCTCTCTCTCAGGTGGCCAGGGCACGGGCATCACCTTTGGATCAAGCTTGTTGTATTAACCTTGAATCGTGAATTTAAAAATGCAAAGACAAGAAAGGAATGCACACAGCTGGTGAGTTGGCGAGTGACATGAAAGGCTAGTGTGTGTTAAGGAAAGATTGAAGGTGCAACAGTATATCTCACAATTGAAGGCTGCACACGTGTGGATGATCTGTGGGGGCAACTTTGAATGACTGATCACTGTGAAGCCAGTGATACCGAGTGGCGGATTGGTCCGTTGAAACGAAGTACCCCATTCGAAAGTCTCTGCGAAAGGTGAAATGTTTTGTTATAATGCGGCAAAGTGAATGAACTTTAAAATGCGCAATGATAAAGATTAACTACGACAAGAAGGGGAAGTGAAAAGGTGAATGTTGAACTTTTGTGCTTGTGATACTAAACTACCCAGACCAAGAGACACTGGGGCAAATAACACAACACAACTGAAGACTTAGCAGGGCATGAGAGTGGGGAAGGCTTTTGTTAAGCACACACAAAGCACTCTTAATACAAATTAGACAGAATTTATAAACATACTCATTTATGTAGGCTTTATATGGACTCTTGGTAATGAAAAACCAAAGGTAAGGATCACAAAACATTCACTATTATAAACACATTCCCCTTGGTTTGCTCTGATAGCACTAACACTTCACTTTTAAAATATAGTTAAAAATAGTTGTGGTACGTGAATATAAATATAGAACCAGATAAGTAATCAACCATTTCAGAACTAATGGGCTGAAAATAAAGGAGTTAGAAAACACCACACAAAACCTTATTAGTAAGGTACTATCCTTTAAAAAGTCTTTCCCTAGCTCGAAAAAAAGGGGCTCAATACCCTCAGTCACAGGTCCCAATACGTCTTTTCAGGAGGCTAGGAGTCTTTAGGAAGTTTGCAATGTTGGCTTGTGCAAACAAGTACTTTGGAAGTGTTCCAAAGTACAATAAGAACAGAAGTAATGTTCTTAACCAATCCTTCCTCCAATCTAACCACCTTAGTGGTGAACTAGGGGAGGATACCAGACCAGAACACCAGCGCTCAAGGGCAGGTAAGGCCATTTTTTTTATTGTTTCAGTTTATTACCAACTTTTTTACAAAATTCAAATTCCACCTTTATCATATTACAGTCCTGCATCAATCATCTTCTATCCTCATTTAGATCAGACGAAACAAAACCTCATATTAGCTTTTGTGACTACTTCTGGAGAGGTAAGGACATTACTTTATGCCAAGTGTAGCCTATGGAAACAGGGGTGGGGCCAAAACAAGTATGTTTACTCAACTCCATATATGAATTCAATAATGGGCCAACATAGGATTTCTTGAAATCGCTGGGCATTCTGCATTTGTGACTGGGTTCTATGGAAGGAAGTCAGGGGCTTCTGAAGCACAGGTTACTTTAGGTGTCTGGTTTTGGGTCCTGCTTGTTTGCAGTCCGGGCTCTGATGGACTGCTTCTGGACACAGGCCAGCTGGACATCCAGGACACATACTGGAACACCACTCTGGCAACGATCTCGGAGGACTCCCAAGACACTGTGCAGGTGGCGTGCAGCCATGGCCATTGAATAAAATGGAGGAATGCTACCCTCATGAGGCAAACAATTAAACTTGTCCTGCAAAATCCATCTTTGTGGTGGAGCACTGCAACTTCAGGTATATGCTTCTTTTTCCATTAGCTGAGTCCCAAGGTTTAATGAAGAATGATGACCGGTGCAGTGAAGTAGCCGAAGACGATGTCTGGCGAGCCCACAGGAAGATTACAGGACTCTTCCGAGCTATTCCAGTGGCTGGATCTTCGAGCAGATGTTGTTACTGGTTGTTACCACCAGTCCAGGAGTCGAAGAACTGACAGAGGTCTTCAAGAGATCTGCAGAGAGACAGGACTTTGCCAGGCAAGTGAGGAAAGTGTTGCTAGTAAGCTTCGGATGTCAAGTTCCAGGTCTTCAATGGACTGCTCTTTCGCAGGGGTGTTTGTTCCAGTGATGATCTGAAGAATGGCTGCAGAAGTACCGTTCTTAAGAATCTTGGCTGGAGTTGCCCCTAGCACACCAATGGTAAGGATTTGCACCTCTGGCCATTGTATCTGCCCAGCAACAGATACTCTGGCATGAGTGTGGACCGGTTCCAGACAGACCCAGCCCCCACACCGAACACACACACAGGCAACCACTTTGCCCTCCAGGGCTGGAGCTTTCCCCAGGAAAGGGCATACCATATATGGCAAATCCGGCCACTCAATGGCAGCAAGGCCAAACTACAAGATGGCTAAAATACAGGCATAAATCTTGTGGCACTGCCATTTTTTTTTATGGCACTCTAAATTGTTAAATTCAAAGGCACATAAGACTATAAAAAAGAAAACAATGCAAACACATCCACTGCGTCAAGCCCATTCTATAGACACCAGGTAAGAAACCGCAAAGTTACCAAAAACAAAGTTATAGAGACACTGTCTTTACCGCACTTCTCAGAAAGTGATATGTGCAGGGGAAAAATATCTTTACTATAGAGAACAGTCCCTATGGCACTGATGGCCATAGGGTCTGATCATTGTCCCCAAAACAGATGAACTAAGCAAGGTAAGTGAAGCGTAAAGGCTTCAAGTACCTCAAAGTTAGGAAATGTTCAACATAATAAGAAAAAGTAGGGTGTCCCATTGATGTCTATGGAGGGAATGCATCAAAGGGAAACATCTTCCTCCTGCCCTCCCCAGACTAGGGACAGGGGGATCTAATCCGCCCTTGTATGGGTTTCTTGATCCTGTCTGTTACACATCCTCGACAGACCAGCAGCATTGTGATGTTGGAAGCCTAACCAATGCTCAATTGTGAAATCAAACGGCCTCATTACGAGGTCGGCGGTAATCCTGTAACACCGGATCCGCCGCCTGGCTTCCTGGTGCCACCGGGACATTACAACGAGCAGCGGAGCAGGAAGTCAGGCGGCAGATCTTGTAAGTCCTCATTCCCGTGGAGTTCCATAGGAATCCATTGGAATGGGGACTCGGATGCACTGGTACCGTCACTGACCGTGCCGGTGCTTCTATGGCAACTTTGCCTGCCGGGGCTGCTGCACCCAGCAGGGTCAGACCTGCCAGGCGGGACGGCTCTGGCAGGCAGACTCATAGTGTGGCGGTCCGGAAACAGGGGTGCCGGTAAATTTACCGGCACCCCTGTTTCCGGACCGCCGCAGTTTTAATGATGCCCAAAGCCTTGAAGACTTATGGACCAACTAAGCAGTTTAGAATTCTCACCATTCATGTTCATCAGCCACTTTAAGGGTTGATGGTTAGTCTGAATTGTGAAGTGAGCCTCAGAGGTAGGGTCTCGACTTCCTAAGAGCCCACACAATGTCAAAGCATTTTTTTCCACAGTGGCCAACCTCAGTTCTGTCCTTAAACTGGTGACTGATGAAACATATACAGTGTTTCCTGCCTTTGTCATCTAGTTGTGAATGGGCTGCTCCTATTCCATTGTCAGAGGGCTCATTCTGCACTACGAAGGGTCTCGGGATCCCTGATAATAGGGGCCTGGAACAAAGAGGTCTTCAAACCCTGACATGCAGTTTCACACTCCTCAGATCGAGAGGTCTTTTTAGGTTTCTTTGGATTAGTGAGAGCAGTCAAAGGGTCAGCTATGCTGCCATACAATTCCTGATGTGCCCGGTATAGCCTAGAAAATCCCTCCCCTGTGTGTGGGTTGTGATAGTATCCCCGTCTTGTACAATCTGTACTTTGCTGGTTAGAGGCTGACTCTTGCCCTCTCCAACCTCATGCCCACGGTAGGTCACCCTCCATGTCCAATCAGGCATTTGGTTGCCTTTATGGTCAACTGGGCCTGCTGAGGGCCCTGCAATACAATCTCAAGGTGTCTCACATTTTCTCCCCAAGTGTAACGCTCACCTGGTTCCCACGGGGGCGCTGGTCTAGTCTGGATTGCTGTGGCCTCTTTTAGCGTGATGCGCAGGACCCGGAACACCGATTGGACAGGACCTCCAAATCGTGCTTGCCTGGCCCGTAGGAATATCCTTCTGCAGATGAGAAAGGGGATTAACAGTCTGCAGAATAGTGTGCTAGCTCCCCTCTTTCCCCCTTCGTTCCTCTCTAACTTCCTCCAAACCCCGGTTTAAGCTCACCTTATGGTTTGGAAGGATGAACTCTCCATCCTGCTTCTGGTGCAGGGGCGCGCGTTCGTCCAGTTACTTCACTGGTTTTCAGAATGGCGCTGGCAAAATCCACTTGACTTTCCTGAGCGATGCGCCGTAAGTATGAAAGTTCAAAGTTCAAGTGAGGCCCCCTTTATGTTGTCTTTCTAACCTGTGATCTGTCCTTTATTTCAGGTGCAGAATGAAGGCGATGCGTCGAGGGGTTAAACTGCCGAGGTGAGTAGTGATGAGGGCGATCCCTCTAATTGTCCTCATCATTCCCCAGAAATGTCTCTTGTCCTTTCCCCATAGGGGCCGGGGTACGGTACCTGCCAACGGGGCGGCGCCGACCCGAAATGTGGAAGAAAAGCCAGTAAGTATTATGGCTGTTAATCAGGCTTTCCTTCTGTGTTCCTTCTGCTCACCTTTTGTTTCTTCCTCTCTCCCTTAGGTGCAGAGATGTGGCGTCCGATGGTGACAGCCGCGATGGAGCCGGGAGATGTCTCGAGGACAGGTGAGTGAAGCGTGGCGCTGCAGCGAGCAACGCAATGCTTTTAAATGGAAGTATTTCTTCAGGGATGCTGGCGAGAAGATTCCGGATGCAGGTAAGAAAGTTGAAATAGTCCTTGGTTTTCACCTTTCTCTTCTCTTCCTTCCTTGCAGGTCTTCCAGGTTTGAGGCGGGCGTGGCTGGAGTCCAGGAGCAGGAGCAGACATGGTGAGCGTTAAGCTGCAGGAAGCAGAACAACGCGAAGCATGAGCTGCTGTCTGGGCGTGGCTTAAATAGCCTCCAAAGAAGTCCCAGGTATGTATCCTTCCCCAACTAGGTATGTATCCTTCCCTGGCCACGCCCGAGTGAAAAAATAGTCCCTTTCAGGTCTCAGGGAGGCCTGAAGCGTGCAGCATGGTCTGCATCAGGTAAGTTCACAAAACACCTCCCTTTATGAGCCTGGCGCCTATGGCGCCAGGACTGAGTCCAAAGAGCCCCTATAAGGGGCCGCTGGGCTTTTACCCGAGGGCATGATGCCTGCTTCTGGGGGTGCTGGGCATGGCCTGGTGCTCCGGGGGTAGGCATCATGACACCAAGTGGGACTGTAGACTGCAATGTCATAAAGATATGACATGCAGAATTAATCCTGTCCTTTCAGGACCTGGTTGACCGCCTCTGGAAAGTATTAGGTGCATTTTGTAACCAAAATAGGACTATCTCTAACTAGTAAAGACCCTTCGGTGTGGAAAATGGAGTCTTCTCCTTGGCATTTTCTGCCAATAGCCTGAAGTAAGGTCAAAAGTGCTAAGGTACTTGGCAGCACCTCGCCTGTCCACCAATTTATCGTTGTGTGGTAAGAAATGAGCATCTGCCTTGGTGACAGCATTAAGAGCTCTGCAATACACACACAATCTCAAACCAGAGGTATGTGATTTTGGTACCAAGACCACTGGACTGGACAAGGACTACTAGAGGGCTCCATCACCCCAAGTTCCAACATCTTGCTGACTTCCGACTTTATGTATGATCTCACTTTGCCTGACAATCCTTTATCTCCTAGACTTGGTAGGCACACTGTCTCCAGTATCTGTCATGCTGACCCCAACGCATCAGTGAAGATAAGGAGGCAAACTGTCTAAGCACTGTTTGTTTCGACATCCTTTGATGGTAGAATTTGACCCCCTCATTGGAGCCAAAGGGCTACTTTGGACTAAATCTGGAAGAGGTTTGACTCCTCTTCCCAGTCTGAAGCCAAAAGCAAGGCTACCATTTCCACCGTAGCGATGAAAGCCGTTGTTCTATTTTTGTGGAACTATTTAGGAGCCTCTTTGTTGTGTCCTAGTTCCACTAAATGGTTCAGCTCACCTAGAGGTCTACTACTCTGAAAGTTCCTGACCGTTTGTCCTGTAAATCTCTAGACATTATAGGGTCCATGATCAGTACTTCCTTACCAGCGTAAATAAACAAGGGAAGCTTTCTGGTCATATCAGTGTTTTACCTATTCATGGCCAATTCCCTCCATGCCTGATGTCTGAACACAGCACCGTACACCATCTGTCTGAAACCCACCCCTTTCTTTCATACACCACTTCCACGATCTTGCCTAAACGTGCCTATCTGTGGGTTTGTCCTAAGCGGATGGAAAAGGACTTGCATGTCAACTGGCTTTGCTTTTAGAAATTATAGATTCTTTCTTGAGGAAAATGGCTCGGTTCTATTCCCATTGGGCTGATATCCCACAGGCAAGGTGGAAAGTGGACTAATAGACTAGGAGTACAGTAATCCCTCAAGTGAGTAACCTTCTCATATATCAAGGTCAACCCAAATAGTTTATCCCCAAAATCTTCTGTTTGCAAAGTTGGCTCAAAAGGAAGAAACTAGGCAGCATTCCTGTCCTAAAGTGGTTGTATAGGCTGATACAGATTGTGTCCATAGGTAGCAGAATTCACTGCTGGTGTATATATCATGGCCACAGGCCCCAGAACACAAAAACCACACCATATAGTGAGGGGGCAATGTGTCACTTGACTCACTTATGTCCCTTTGGGACCTATAAACACAGGGGCCCTGGCTGGACTCAGTCCAGGCTCATATAGAGATGTGAGCAGGAACACTTTATTTCAGTGCAGGAGTGCTTTTATTTTACAATAACTTTCCAGGAGCAGAAAGTCTTTATTCCAGAGAACATCCTCATGTGCTGACACATCGGGTGTGGCAGAATGTGGCAGGCAGGCTGAACCTGGTGGGCAAGGCTTCAGAAGCTCAGCTATATAAGCTGCTCCATCCTTAAGGCCGGTGCTTCGCGTTACTGTGCATTCGCGTGCAACGTGATGCTCACCGCCACTTGGACCTGTTTACTTACCTTTGAAACCAGGCATTCTCCTCCATACTCCTCTCCAGGAAACGGGTGCTTCATCTGTTGACTCATCTCCTAACATCCAGTGATCTTGATCCCGATGCCGCAGCACCGCACTCAGCATCCACAAACTCAGACCCTGGGAAGAATAAGAAAGACCAGGTTAGAACATCCGTCCTAGGGCCTTGTCGCATTTGAACCCTGCGCGCCCCCTAGTTAACAATTTACCAGCTACTGTACCGCTGCAGCTTTGTTCCTCATTCCCTCCAGCTGTCGCCTTGAGCTCCGCAGCTTCTGCCGGGTGGCAACATCACCTGCAAGGGAAGAAAGCAAAAGAGCAAACCTCAAAAGTGGAACGAACAGCAATACAAGACAACAGACTTTACAATACAACAAAAACAGACAGGGAAAGACAAAGGCAAACAGGAACACTTACCTAAAGTATACTGGCTTAGTCGCAGCAGGACTGGACTACCACGTGCAAGGGACCAGTGAAGTAACTCGGTCCAGATCATACAAGCGCACCTGCCAGATGCAGCAGGACGGAGTGCTTGCCAAAACTAATCAACAGGTGAGCTTTCCAGGGACAGCGCATCCATGGGTACCACGGTTTGGGAGAAGGGGTATGGAAGGGGATCAGGCGCACAAGCTAGCATACTCACGCCCCCTATTCTCCATGCAGGAGCAGTCCTGAGCAGCATCACCTATCACCACCAGTCACCACATAAGCGCAGAGGGCGAAGTCGGACCCAAGCGACGCCCCCCCCCCCGGGAGTGCTGCAACCACGCCCCAATGCCTCTGCAGAGACCAGGTGAGCGTAACAGAACCCAAAGCCTCTTCGAATCTCTGCCTGGGCGTAATGGAAACTTCTGAAATGGACCAATTGACCCGATTACTGAGAGAGTTACGGCCTGAAGTTCATGCCTCAAGACAGGAAACCAATTCCCTAAGGAGGGATCTAATTGTGAACCGGGAGCAGGCAGATGAACTAGCAAGGCAAATGCTCCAAGCACAGGCAGGCCAGGTCTCACTGCCGGGGTATGCCCCTCCTGCCACACCTCCACAGCCCACGCCAGTACAGGTGGTTCTTCCAGGGGGGGTTCCCCTGGCCCCACCAGAACGCTTCACAGGCGATCCAAATAAGTATGCTATCTTTATGAATCAATGTCGCTTACTTTTCTTGTGCAGACCTGGGGCATTCCACAAAGATCAAGCGAGAGTGGCATTTGTACTCTTATATTTGGGAGGTAGTGCAGCGGACTGGTCAATACCCTTGGTAAACCAGGATGTGCCTTTGCTTTGAGACTTCAGAGGTTTCCAGCGTGAAATGGAGAAACTATTTGCACGGACTACTCAAGGGCGGGCTCTGCACAATGAGCTGTTATCATTACGGCAGGGTAATCAAGACCTACTAACATATATTGCTTCCTTCAATCGTCTGATAGCACAAACTAACTGGCCAGAGGAGAAATGAACTACGCTCTTTTACTGAGGGGGGATAAGGCGCACAAGCTGGCATACTCACACCCCCTATTCTCTACGCAGGAGCAGTCCCGAGCAGCATCACCTGTTACCACCAGTCGCTGATCGTCCACTCTGACCCGGGACATGCGTGAAATGTAGAAACTTAAAGCCCTCCTAGGATCTAACCTATGGAGCCTCTCCTCGTCCTTACCAGGATGCAGAGGAGGATAAAATGCAGGAAGAATGACCTTCTGGCTCAAATGAAAATCCGACACAACTTTCGGAAGAAAAGAAGAACGAACTTGTCCTTATGAAACACAATGAAGGGTGGCTTAACAGACAGTGCCTGTAACTCACTCACTCTGCGAGCGGAAGTGACTGCAACTAAAAACACAGTTTTCAGGGTTAACAGTCTCAAAGGACAAGAATGTAAAGGCTCAAATGGCGCACCCATTAGAAACTTAAGAACAAGGTTCAAATCCCACCCGGGCACCAGGAAAGGTGACGGAGGGAACACATTAGTGAGCCCTTTCAGAAACTGAGAAATGAAAGGATTTTAAAATAAGAACACTCCTCAGACGAGCGCTTAAATATGGACAGCGCCGCCAGGTAACCTTTAATGGTACCCACTTGCAAGCCCCTGTGGGCTAAAGAACGCAAAAAAGACAGAACCACAGGAATGTCACAGGAAAAAGGATCCACATTCAGAACCCTGCACCAGTCGCAGAACATTTTCCAAATGCAACGGTACAGGGACTTTGTTGCCGTCCGTCTGGCCGAAAGCAACACCTCCATCACGTCCTCAGGGAGATCCCAATCCTTATACCTCAACCTTTCAGAAGCCAAGCGTGAAGGTTGAGGGATCTGACCTCTGGATGGAGAACCTGCCCCCCACCCTTGAGAGCAGATTGTCTCGGTAGGGAAGACGACGTGGAGGACAGATGGACAAGTCGAGAAGGTCCGGGTACCACGTCCTCCGGGCCCATGCCGGAGCAATGAGGATCATTCAGGAACCGAACCTCCCGCAGCACTTGCGGGATGACGGGGACCAAAGGAAACGTGTACAGCAGTGGGAAGGACCACTCCACCACGAACGCGTCTCCCAAGGCTCCTCTTTGAGGAAATGCCCACGAGCAGAACTTTTCGCACTTCCGGTTGACCCTGGAGGCGAAGAGATCCACTTGAGGGGTCCCCCAAAGGGCAAAGATCTCCAGGACAATTTCCTGAGCCAACTCCCACTCGCGAGAGATCGCGCTCTGCCTGCTCAGAGCGTCCGCCGTCTCGTTCTCGTCTCTGGCCAGATGAACTGCTGAGATTGAAATTTCCTGCTGGATGGCCCAGAACCAGAGCTGCATCGGCTTCCTGCACAGAGGAAGTAACCCTGCCCCCCCCTTTCTGTTGAGGTAGTGCATGGCCACAGTGCTGTCCATCAGAATCGGGACATTCTTCCCTCGCACAGTTGGCAGAAAAGCCTTCAGGACAAGCCTGATGGCCCTCAGCTCTAACAGATTGATATGGAGTCTGGACTCCAACGGAGACCAACGACTGCTGACTGTCAGCTCGTTGACATGAGCTCCCCATCCCGTGAGGGACGCGTCCGTCACGATCGTCACCTCCGGCCAGGGTAGCCAAAACGGAGCCCCCCTCATCAGATTACCTTCGATGGCCCACCACAGAAGGTCCTGGGCGACCGAGGGCGGCACCTGAACTGCGTCCGACATCCTGCCGGAGGACTGTGACCACTGGAGCTTGAGAGCCCATTGCAAAGATCTCATCCGCAACCTGGCTTCTGGCACCAGAAGACTGCAGGATGCCATGAGGCCGAGCAACCTCAAGAACTCAAACACTGTGAGACTCTGGGCATGTTGAAACTTGTGCACCATCTGCTGAATGTGGTGAGCCCTCACCTGGGGAGGAAAACACTGCCCCAGGGACGTGTCGAGCACTGCTCCGATGTACTGGAGCCGCTGAGTTGGCGTCAAGTGGGACTTCTTTAAGTTAAGGGAGAAGCCCAGCTTGTGAAGGGAGTGGCAGGTGACG